>NC_056687.1:76066489-76693080 GCF_018350215.1 Panthera leo
TTACGCATCTCTTCAAATTTCTATTCAAACTTTTCTTCTCTGAGTCAGCTTGCAACATTCTTGTGCACACTCTCAAAAGCTCTTAAGCTGGTAACAATTCTGAGGCTTTGAGGACATGAGAATGCCTTTTTGCTTACTTTGGCCTGTGAATGACACCTGGGTGGGTATCAAGTCCTTGAGTTACCTTCTTCTGTAAAATTCTCTTAATGTGTCATTGACCTGTAGGCTTTTTTTAGGGACATACTATACTTTAATTGAAATTAATATGCATTCTCTGGAAATGAGCTTTCATAATTATTTCTTAAGAATTTAAAATGTTGGGGTGCCTGGGTGGCTCAGTTGGTTTAGCGTCCGACTTCGGCTCAGGTCATGATCTCGCGGTCCGTGAGTTCAAGCCCCGCGTCGGGCTCTGTGCTGACAGCTCAGAGCCTGGAGCCTGTTTCAGATTCTGTGTCTCCCTCTCTCTGACCCTCCCCTGTTCATGCTCTGTCTCTCTCTGTCTCAAAAATAAATAAATGTTTAAAAAAAAAGAATTTAAAATGTTATTGATATTGTCATGTTATCTTTCTAACTCATTTGACAAGCTTATCTAGAAAATAATATATTATCTAGAAAATAATATTTTAATTTATGTGCTGTGTCTCTTATATAGATATTCATGCATTAGCCCTACCATTCCATTGCAAGCTGTCATCTTCAAAAATATGTTCCTGACCCAGAGAAACACACAGACACATACACAAGGAAAACACTGAAAGAAGAGGTCTTTAATATACAAACTACATGTCAGCCTATCTACGCTTTGGTTTGTCTTTGTCAACCCCATTTTCATCCTTGGCTTCATTTTTTTTTTTTTTATGCATCTATGCATTTTCAGATTGCTTGACTAACTTAGCTCTGAATTCGTTAACATTTTTTTACCCTACTTTTTTGAGTGGCAGTTCTTTTCCTTGGCCAGATAACTCTGGAATAATAACACAGATTCTATCGGCTCAGCACATCTGGTTAAATAGGAGAACATCCATTACAATACCCTTATGTAATGGTTTCACTGAGGTATAACCCCACCCACACTATACCAGATAGCCTGTGTTGGCACATCTCAACACACATACAAACTAAGCATGGAATTATGGGCAAGGGAGACATTGACCCACTTGACTAACCCACTCTCCATCTAAAATGCTAGAGTTATTTCTGGCCTGCCTCAAAACAAATGACTATGGTTTGTTGAATATAGCCAACATAATTGTGGACTTTCAGAGAGCTATCCACTTCTCTGACAGAGGATACATAGTTATCCGGAACTTAGTCTTAAAAGCAAAAATTGAAGGGGTTAGCTCTCCCTTCTTACTTCCTCCATCCATTGCCTCTACAACTAGACCCAGGTCTGGTCAAATGTATGCATCTGTCTTCCACGTGAAGGACTCTAATGATTAAATCATCAATCAAAATAATTTAGTTTTCAGGCCGTTTCCATTTATTTAAGGAAACAAAATGACCTGCGCAGTTCCTATTATTGGACCTATTCAGTGGTTCTTATCCTGATAGCATATCAGAACTATGTAGGCTCAAGCTGCAAGCCTAGAAAGAGGATTAAATTGGTTTAGAATGAAGACAGGTGATTCCATTCTGTAGGAGTTGAGAATCACCCCACTAAATAACCTCCTAAAAAAAGCATAACCTGTATTTATTAAGTGCCCATTTAAGACTGGATGAATCTGGATTTCTAGACACCTTGTAAGTTGTAAATATCCATGAGACTTATGAGCAGAAGACTCCCTTCCTGATAAAGCTTAGATAGTTTGAATAGCAGGTGGTGGTAGATGCCACGCCACTTCCATGTCCCTGCCATTTTCTGGCATCTTGCCTAATCTCCTAGAGATGATTAGGTATATTCAGAGATTTGAAGTTAGCCTCATGTTAAATTCATCTATATATTTGCAATTGATTCAAGGACAATTTCATCTGTCTGAGCTCAGAGAGATATTTATCTAAACAGCTGCATCAAATGGGTGCTTACATTTCTGCATAAGATGTTTGGTTCTGGTCAATAAGCGTGGCTGCTGTCTTGAGATAGTAGCTCCCAAAGTCATCAAGGGCATCTATGAATTATCTGGACCTTTATAGAAAACTGGCTTTATTTCTCCTCTCTCCTGTCATGGCTCACAATGCCGTTTTGTTTAGGGTGAACATGCTAAGACATGCTTCTCTGTTACTTGGAAAGAAGTTCACTTTCTCCTGACAGTGTAGTTTTAGCTATGATATTTCTCTTAGCATCGTAGTCTGTTTTATTGTCTTGGATTAGACCATCAATTCCTGGGACAGAATTTTTTCCACACTTTGACTCAGAGCATACTGTCCTCTGCAAACAAAATTGTCACTCCTAATATTTTCTTTTCTGCCCAGCACTATCCCCTAGAAACCAAATAAAAGGCAACATACGACTCTTCCTCTGTTACATGCACACTGACTAACCCTGTCACAAACAAGAGAAGAGTACTCTGTGTGTGTTCCAGAAGGGTAAGCAATTCAGTGGTATTTTTTTCTGTACTTTACCATTTCAGCCCATCTACTCTGTATTTCTCCAGTCCTGTCCTTATCTTTGCCATCAGAAACACAGCCTGTCAAAGTTCTAAGTCCCCTTTGACTTGCCCTGATGATGAGAAAGGAAGAGTTAGAAATTTATTTCAGGTTGTCTTGAGTTGCAGTGCTTAGAATCTACTAAATACAAAGAGAGTGCAACAAAAGAACACACGTGGAAACTAGCTCAGGTTCTCTGTCTCTGTCAGAATGGCAGCCAATTATCAGGAAAAGCCTGGGGAAACTTGGTCCTCTATTTTCCAACAGACGGAGGCTGGAAATTGGGTCAGACCTACTATATTACTATAGGGCTTGATGCCATTTCTTCCATCTTTGACTCTCTCCTTATATGGCTATTGTTTTTGTTTTTTGTTTTTCCAATGGAGCTCCTAGTAACACATTCCCTTGGCAGAGGCTTATGACTCCCATCCAGTGAACAGTCCTGACAGGATGCAGCCTCGTTACCCTTATTTTGTCATAACATCATCATCGTATCTCAGCAATACCATAGAGGACTGAAACAGAGTATTTGGTATAGTAGTAGGCCACGATACTTATGACATAAGAAAAACTCTCATCTAAATCTAGTCAGTGTAGGATCTTGAGCAAGTTAATTTCTCTGTAAATATCATTTTCCTCACTGTGAAATGGGAGTAGCTTGTAAAGTAGGGATTAATTTGATTGTCTAATTTTTCTTATCCACCTTGAAAATCTTTATCTGGTAATAGTTATGTTTTGTCCATTTGCATTTAATGTAATTATTGATATGTTTGGATTTTATTTGCTTTTTTATATTTGCTTTCTGTTTGTTCCTTCTGTTAACCTTCTGTTTTCCATTTCTTTGTTTCTCCTTTCCTGACTTCTTTTGGATTATTTGGTGCTTTCTCTAGGGATTACAATAAGCATGTTTAATTTTTACTGTTTATTTAGAATTGATATATTACCACTTTGGATGAAATGTAAAAACTTTACCTCCATATAGGTTCCTTTAGCCCCTCCTCTTATATTATGATTATCTACATACCTTGAAAACCCTATCAGACAAACTTAAAGTTTGCACTTTTAACCTGCACATACTTTAAACAGCTTAAGAACAGAATAATCAATTATATTTACCTCGGTGTTTGGCATTTTTTCTTTGTTCTTAGTTCCTAATGTTTGCTTTTCATAGTATTTCCTTTCGGTCTAAAAACTTTTCTTCAGTAATTTCTTAGAGCAGGTCTGCTGGCAATGAGTTCCCTTAGTTTTCCTTTATCTTAAAGTGTTTTTATTTCATCTCTATTCCTGAAGCATATGTTCACTGGATAGAGAATTCTGGGTTGAGAGCTCTTTTCTTTCAGCACTTTAAAACCGTGGTGCCACTTCTTTCTTGCTTCCATGCTTGTTCTCCTCTTGGTAATGTGTCATTTTTCTCTGGGCACTTTCAGGACTTTTTTCTTTCCCTTTAACTTTTAGCAGTTTGATTTGATATGTCTGGATGTGAATTTGTTTGTGTTTATTCTGTTTGGAATTCACTGAACTTCTGGAATCCACAGTCTAGTTCTTTTGCCAAATTTGGGACACTTTGAGACATTATTGCTTTAAATATTTTTCCTGCACTGCCTTTTTCCTCTTCTTTTGAGATGCCAATCACATGAATGCTAGATTTTTGTTGTTCTTGTTGTTGTTGTTGTCATTTACCCACAGATGTCTAAAGCTCTTCTCATTTTTTCAATTTTTTTTCTCAGTATTGTTCATCTTGAATGGTTTTTATTGATTTATCTTCAAGTTCACTGATTCTTTCCTCTGTTACCTCTATTCTGCTATTGAGCTGGTCAAGGGAGGTTTTTGATTTTAATATTGGTTATTGTGTGTATAGATCTACAATTCATATTTGGTCCTTCTTTATATCTTCTGTTTAGTACTCATTCTATGTTTCCTTTGGTTTTAAAAGTCAGATAATTCTAATATCTTTTTAATTTCACCATTCATGTCTGTTGATTGCATGTTCCCATGAAAGTTGAGAATTTCATGCTAACTCACATGTCAAGTAATTTTTTAATTGTATCTTGGACATTTTGAATATTATATTATAAGGTTGTGAATCTTCTTTAAATCCTTGGACAGTGTTGACGTTTTTGTTTTTATAGTCAGTACCTGGTTAGGTTAAGTCTTTAAGTTCCAACTAGCCTCCTGTGTCTGTGGTTCCAATGCCAGTACACTTTTCAAAGCATTCTCATTGCTATATAGATCTGTCTGGTGTATATGCCACCTAGTGGCCAGATTTAGACATGGGCAGTGGTATATCAGTTCTCAAAGTCTTTTTATGCTAAATAATATCAACTCCACAAGTATACAGCTTGGAAAAGAGTCCAAGGTTTACAAACAATTATTTGGGGTTGATCTCCTTAGTTTTTTCCTGTCCATGACCTTCTCATACTTTCTGGTTCCTGGGGGCTCCTCTATTTT
The DNA here is from genome assembly GCF_018350215.1 of Panthera leo. Taxonomy (NCBI): domain Eukaryota; kingdom Metazoa; phylum Chordata; class Mammalia; order Carnivora; family Felidae; genus Panthera; species Panthera leo. Next base: position 76,071,521 of record NC_056687.1, read on the forward strand.
ATCTTTCAGCTAGAAAACTAGAACTTTAGTTATCCTGCTCTCCAGTGCACTTCTGAAGTGTGCCCACATCATGAGCCAAACAATGGAAGGACAAATAAGACAGAAAGCAATGGGGTGGGGTTGGCCCCACCTTCTTGGAATTACATCTCAACTGAAGGTAGAGGAAGGTTCTACTCAGAGTTTTGGCTACTGTGGGTTCTTATTATGCCACAGGATTACTTAGGGGCTGGGCCAAGAGAAAAGGGAGATAATACAACAGGAGATTTTCACATTGTCTCGGAGTAGTATGATTTCCCTTTCTGCAACTTGAACCAGTTTTAAAGGGCTTCTCCCAAGTTCTCTCTGTCTACTACAGTGCAGTGTTGGCTGGGAGATGTTGGGGAAAAAAAATAATAAAGTCATCATCAATTCATCAGTAATTGAATTCCAGACCTCTTCCCCAATTTGCTTACTACTTTACAGAGTCCTCAAAGAGCTGCTCTGTGTATTCTGTCCAGATTTTATTCAGTGCAAAACACAGAATGACTGGTACTAACTGCATCTCACCCAGGCTGGACTCCTAACATTCTTTAAAACTCGAAACATTTCATGATGTTTATTTATATTTTAATTATCTTATTTAAAAGTCAGTTTACTGAATGTGCCTTCCCCATTCACTCCCCTTAAAGGCCAGGTACCAAGCAAAAATAAAAAAACCAGGAAAATGGAAATCATATATTAAATATTCCAATACTCTACCAATCTTGTATGATCTGAAGAAAAGTGAAGTGTCCCATCTAAGCTATCTGCCACCTGAATATTAAATGTGATATTATATTACTTTCAAAATATGTATTTTGAAATAATATTTTAAATAGTAAGAGATGCAAATAGCTAAAATCAGCTAATTTCTGTTTAGTCTGATTCAGATTTAGAAATTTGAGGTGGGGAATGGCTCTTAATTGGATACTTTTAAAGATTGTTATAGGATCATCCTACAAGCCATAGTTACAGTTCAGTGCTTCAAAATAAATATAAAAGCCGGCCACCCGTAAAAATGTATAGAGTCATAGAGTCAAAACACCTGACATCTTTTTCCCCAGAAAAATCTGTATCATGGCTTAAGTAAGTGGGGCACCAAGGAGCAAGACTGCAGCGACTGCCATCATGATGCATTTCTTTTGCAAATCAATTACACTCCATATACATAATCATGTCAGAGCCTAAGAAAGTGCAAAACTTTTTCACAGAATACTAAAAAGATTGGAAAGAAATCACTTCTTTGATACCCACATAATAATTATGAAATATAAAATGCCAGTAGAAACACATATGCACTGTATCATTCTTGACAGGTCCTCGGAATACAATATTAATGTATTTAAATTAAGGGTCAATTCTCATATTTGGCTCATGTGAGACAGTTTTTTAAAAGTAGCTAAAGGTTTTCAGTAGTCATCTGATTTTTAAGAAAAAATAAAGACAGTATGATTAAATAATATGCTTCTCAGACAAAATCATGTTAGATTTGCATTTTAGATGTAATTCAATTCTTCAACTTTTTACACTATTTTATTTCTTTGTGCACCAATCTCTTCTATTGGACTTCAGCTAGGTTGACACAAAACAGCATTTAATAAATATTCTTCAAATTGTTTGAAATATGCAAAGAATCAGTCATAAAATTTCAGTAAGAAGTAATGAGTTTTTTATCTGACCATATCAAAGGAAAAAAATTCCCGGCAAGACATTTTTTTTAAAAAACAGTCATGAAAAATTTATTTTAAGCAAAACAACCCTTGCCATTTAACTACAGTATGTGGCATTCACTGTACTACTGCTAGTTGTTTTTTTTTTTTTTTTTTTTTTCCCTCCTTTATTCAAAGTTGCTTTACTGGTGAAAAAATTTAAGCCAGTATTCTAAGTGGTGTGTGGGAGTTTTCTCTGAGCACATATCTTGTTGCTATATAATAGGATATGTGCATATATTTTAACTCCCACATAATCTTCTGAACTGCTCTGCTAAAGTCTGTACAGCATATAATCTAGTTAGATGGTTTCTTCCTGGGATTCTGGTTGAAATTATCTCAAGGCTGAATGTAACTTTCTGTAGGGTTCAGATTCAATAAGAAGAAATTTCCCCCTTTCTATCAGCCAAAATCGTCACTCTTAGATGAATGTTCAGCATTCTATGGTTACCCAGGAAGTAAATTATTTAGAATAGCATCCACCCAATAGATAAATAATGAGAGCCACATACGTAATTTAAATTTTCAAGTAGCTATATTAAGGTAATAAGGAACAGACAAGATTAATTTTTATAATACAATATATATAACCCAATATAGCTAAAATATTACCATCTTCACATATGATCAATATAAGAATTATTAATAAGCTATTTTAAATTGTGTATGATAAGGCTTTGAAATCTATGTCTTAGTGTCTTTTTTACCAATTCCTTTCTGATCCAAATGCCTCTTTTCCCTGAAACAGTCCCTAATCCTCTGAGCAAAGGAAGGATTTTGAATCCATACATCAGATTATTTGTGCCACAACTAAGTTACTTTATTCATTTTTGTCTTATGTTTTCATTATCTTTAGATATGTTCTTAACCTCTACTAGATATTTTTCTTAATAACGGTTTGGAAGTATCTTAATTTTTCCCCTTTATTTTGAAAACATGATATATAAATGGCACCCTTTTTTAGAATCTGTAGTTTTGAGGGTTCCTGAGTAAAAAAGACAATAGTTTTTCATCCCAGCACCTCGCTGTTAACTAACGGTATCTTCCTTGACTCATGAGTCCCTTTACAGTTTCAGTTTAGAAGAAACTTAGTTCCATGAAAACTAACTTCATCTATGCAGAGTAGGAAAATAAAAAAGAACATTGCACATATACCCTGTGAAGTGTCCTGAAAATTTTCTTCACTAACTTTGGAAAAAAAAAAAAAAAAAAGAAGCTAGATATCAATATATATCAAGTGCTTAGAATTAGTCTTCAGTCATGAAAATGATTTTCTGGCTCATATCCAAATTTGTTTATTAAAGGGGTTACTCACATGTAATGTGTGTATAATTTAAATACATATCTAAAAAGGATAATTTCAAAACTAACTTTAAAATAATTTTAGAAGTTAGTTTCTTCTTGTGAATTACATGAATGTTTAGTCACATGGAAGAGCTGTTAGGTTGTTTTTATGAGTAGAGAGAGAATCTCACCCATGTGACAGCTATAGTCTTCATCTTGATATAAATATATATATATAATTTATTTATATATTTGTATGTATTTATATTTATATTTTATATATTATTTATATTTATATTTATATTTATATTTATATTTATATTTATAATATATAGTTTATATATATATAATTTACATATATATATATATATATATATATATATATATATAAAATTTGACCTAAAACAGAGTTTTGATTTGTGAGTTAAAATCATACGTTAAAAAGTGAAAATCCGGGGGTGCCTGGGTGGCTCAGTGGGTTAAGCGTCGGACTTTAGCTCAGGTCCTAATCTCACAGTCCGTGAGTTCAAGCCCCGCATCAGGCTCTGTGCTTCGGGTTCTGTGTCTCCCTCTCTCTCTGACCCTCCCCCATTCATGCTCTGTCTCTCTCTGTCTCAAAAATAAATAAATGTTAAAAAAATTTTTTTTTAATTAAAAATAAATTTAAAAAAGTGAAAATCCACACACACAAAAAAAGAAGGAAGCCAAGAAAACAGGCTGGTACTGTACTTTCAGCAACATTTCAGTATAATATGGAAACATAATAATAAAAACACCACCACCACCAATAATAGTATCTATCATATGGATAAAATGATTCAGAAGTGAAGAAAGTATATGGAAATGGTAAAAGTCTATACAAAGCATGACTATGCTGATTTCTCCTTACCTTTTTACGGTCTTTTTCTATCCCGCGTTCTTAGGGGTTTCTTGCTGATATCAGCATTTAATAAGATAATCCATAAAACTGCCAGTGGGACTTGCTTTGTTCCCAGGCAACAGAGGCTTATTTTAAATACGGTCTTTCAGAAGCCATGATTCATCACGGCTGTCTAAGCCTGTAGTGACATTTCACAGTGGAGATCTTGAGAGAACTGAATCTTTCAGGTGCCCTAACCAATTCAATTGAGCTGGTAGTAACTAAACAGCTACATTGTACTTTCATATTCACTCGCTAATTGGTAAGTGTGAGCCAGGCCCTCTACGCAGAACAGAGATACAGAGATACATCCCTCATAGGCCTCACTGTCATGGATTTTCCAGCATTCCATGGTGCAACTATACAAAAAATTATTTTCACACGTGATAGAGTGTATGTAAGATGCTATAAAAAGATATAGATTATATATTAGAAATGGAGGTAATAATTCAGTGGAGGAACCCAGCATTCCGGCAGAAGTAGTCTGAGCCAAAGATACAAAGTCACAAAAATGCAATATATGTTCAAGGTAGATGGGCCTCTTGGTTACAAGGCCCTTTATTTCCATTGTCCCAAAACTGTTCTATTCCATGAAATTTTCTTTTTGACCACCATAGGACCTATTAAAAAGGCACTGATTTTTAAGATTTTTCATAAAGTTGAATGCTTGGTCTCAGGCTAAGATTAAGTGAGAGGAGAGGTTTTACCACGTACTGGAGCATGCAGTCACAACTTTTTGGCTTTGTGTGCTTACCAACTCATCTATGTAGTAGCCAGAGGCTGTTTACATATTTTCATTTCATGATATGGCAATGTGTATTTATCTTCTTATTCATACATTTTGCAAGATACCTCAATTTCAAATTCATTTTGACAAAGTGTGATACTCTTCCAGCATTTTATAAATGATAAACAGCAAGGTGGAAAGGAGATTGGATTCATCATGTAAAGGTTAAATAATTCTGATTTTGAGCAATGAATATCGGTTGCTCTTTTTAGATGTGTTTGAAGAATTCTTGTCATTGAGGAAAACATTTATCAAGATTATCATTCTTCAAGATTAGTTATCTTGAAATCCATTCAAGTGCAAAGAAAAGGGTGAAGAAGCTATGGGAAACAGATGACTATTTTGCATATTAAGTTGTTTTGAAATGTACTGTTCTTGCCACAGGAATAATGGCTATCTTTAAGAAATACTACAATGAGGTATTTTTGCAAAATTGTATCATAGCTTTGGGTTAGCTTGCAATGTGCAGAAAAAGGAGTGTTGAGAAGGCAAAAACATCCTTCAAAAACAAAACAAAATAGGAAAAAAAAAACCCTCTAAATCCTAAGTAGTTTATTTGAATGAAATATTTTTGTTGCTATTAAATTTACATCTAATTTGCTCTGCTCTGTTCAGGGTAAATTCTGTTATAAAAAGAACAATAGTATACCAAAAGTAATATATTAATATATTTTATTGTTTTCTAAACCTGACTTTTCATCAATAATTTGAGCAATTTTAGGGAAATTAATATTTTTTAAATTTGTCTCCTCATTTGAAAACTGAAAGAATTAAACTAGATGACTTCTCTGGGGTGCCTGTGTGACCCATTCAGTTAAGTGTCTGACTCTTGATTTTGTCTCAGGTCATGGTCCCAGGGTCGTGGGATCAAGACCCATGAGGGGATCCTTGCTTAGTGTGGAAACTGCTTAAAATTCTCTCTTTCCATCTCCCTCTGCCTTTCACCTGAATATTCTCTCTCTCTAAAATAATAAAAAAAAATCTTTAAACTAGATGACTATTGAAACTTTATATGAAATAGTTACAATAGAGATGAATTCAATATTTAGCAAGACTGGTTTGTAATGTCTAGATAGATATAGGCAAATAAATTTAGACAGATGAAAAAGTTGATAATTACACATGAAAAACTATGTTTATACATATATTATGCATATGAAAAGTAATAGATGACAAAATGGATATACATGTTAGGGAAAATAAGGGTACTTGAATGGTCAAAAAAAAAAAAAAAGACCAAGTCATAGTGGAAATGGCAGGGATGGAATGTCACAGAAAATGACCATATAGGATAGAATAAAGATGGCAGGTTTGTTGACACTGATAATATAACTTACTCCCTTTCTACATAAAAGAAACTACAGATGTTTCTAAATCACATTTCCATGATTATTGCTGTTGCTAGTGGTATTGTTGTATTATTAATATTGTTATAATTAGCATTTAAACAGCAGGGGTAGGGATGGATGCAGAATGGCTTCAGCATCATGAAGGTGAAGGCCCCCAAGAAGAAAAAAGAAGCTGCTCCTGCCACAGATTGCATTTGAATTTCCAAGGGCTTAATAATGTATCCATTCCAGGCTTCCCAGTTGTATATAACCCGGGCATCTAATTTACAGGTTGATTGACCTTTCTTTGCCTAGTCCTACTATCATGGATAATAACAAAATAGACTACCAACATGGGGTGGGGTGGGGTTCCTAAGAGTGCCTAGCCTATGTAAGTAGTTTTCAAATTTGTTGTTTTTTTTTAATAGATTTTTCTGTTTTAGTATAATCTCTTTCTATTGCTGTTTCTGTTGGATCTTTTCCTCAGACAACTTCCTCCGTACCCTTTGGAATTTAAATTCCTTTGAGGTTAGAGGCATTTTTTTTTTCAGTCATTTCATCCCCTTATTTTCAAACCTGGCTCCTCACACAGAAGATATGTTTAATGCATTTTCTGAGGGAGTCACAATTTTCAAATTCTGATAAAATTCTTAGCTCTAATATTGTACATCCTTAACTTGTCCACAACATCGTTTATTGTGGTAATTTGTAGATAGACAGATTTTCCTCTTCATTAAAATAAGGTCATAAACTCTTGCTGAGACTCTCAGTAACTTTAAAGCTATATCACATGTGAGAGAACTTCAGATCATTGCATGTTCAGCAACAGTACAGTGCATAATTCCATACCCACAGGTCATCAACATAAATGTGGGGCTGTATACACATTTATGGAAAAGTGATTTGTGTTCTGCTGAGAATAAATATTATTTTACTCTATATATACATGGAGCATGTGCCATGAAAAGTCATTTTGGAGGCACATGTGATATATACCTGTCTTTGTAAAGCTTATTTTCTAGTGAGGGGAGACAGATAGTAAATAATAAAAATAACAAGCAGGTCAATTGTAAACTATGTTAGAAGGTGTTAAGTGGGGCAAATAGAACTAGGATAGTAGGATCTGGTATGTGAGCAGAGGAAGGTTTTGCAGGCAGTTTGTGATTTTAAATAAGGGTAGTTAGTGTAGGTGTCATTGAGAAAACAGTGTCTGCAAAACAGAACAGAAAGAAAACTATTTTGGCTGAAGAGAGGTCAGAGGGGCATTAAAAGTGTCAGTAGATAATGTCATACAGGTAAGAACTGGATATGTTGAATATTGAAAGCCTTTGTAAGAGCTTGCTTTTATTCTGAATAAATAGGTCACTAGTAAGGAATCTTAAGCAGACGAGTGCCAAGCCTGACATTTGGCATGTTAAGGGGAGGGCAAAACTTGGAACACTGACACCAGTGACAAATCTATTGCATGATAAGGTGAGGAAGGACAGTGACTTATGACCAGAGTGGTAGCAATGGGGGTGGTAAGTGTCTGGATTCTGGATACATATTTAAGGTGTATCCAGTAGAATTTGGTGACAAGCTGGAAATAGGTATGTGAGAGAGAAAAGTCAGGCTGCATATTACTACTTGAAAATTAACACTGTCTGTGGGTTACTGTAGGTGTTGATAGATGCAGTTTGAAGAACATTAGTTTTATGTGACTTTGTTACTCAGTAGATGTCTTGTTTTGAAAAGCATTGATGTTGATATTCCAAACTCAAGACAAATAGACTTTATCAGCCATAATATGGCAAAAAGATCTGGGCCACAAGTCCTCAGTAAATACTTGAGCCCCACTCACATATTGATGACTGTTTTTTTTTTCTTTTCTTTTCTTTTCTTTTCTTCTTTTTTCTTCCTTGAGATCTTCCCACACTATCTTCACTCTGTTAATCACCACGGAGTTGTTGCTATGAAACCTTTCATGCCAGTGTTAGAGGACTCTCCAATGCAGCCCAACAGCCCCATATATGTACTGTATTATACCAACACAGCATACTGTATTTGCTTACATATTTGAATTTCTGCCTCATCAGACTGTAAGATCCATGAGGACAGGAACTGTATTATGTTTACTGCTGTACTGCAAGTGTCCAGCATTGTGCCTTTAGTATAACAGGTGCGTAGAGATTTTTTTAATTGAAAAAAAAAAACAGATTAATAAACAAATCATCAATGCCTTGTCCTGATGAATTTCTGTCATGCCAGTTACCAAATTCAGATATATCCCAATCCATAATTGAAAGCTAAGGAAGAAATTCATAATTAACTGGATTAGTTCATAGGACTCGCTGCTAACTCATACTATGATATGATAGCTACTTTCCCAATGTTTCTTTGTTTGCTCCAGTTGACTCTCAAGTCCATGGAAAATATTTCCCACTTTCATAAAAGTCTTTATGCCATCCCTATATTTTTGTACAAATGACTGTCTCTGCTATGTTAGTGAAAGCCCAAGGCTATTGAACCTCATTTTAGTTACTTTTTCTTTTTGTTATGGTTATACATATTTTTATATATCTAACAACCTTTTATTTTTTTCTAACTCAAGAAAAGAGATATGTCTCTACTTTAGGATTTTTTCCTCCTTGTATTATTCTTTTATTTTCCTTGTATCTGTGTTCTCTCCTGATTCCTTAGCCTATTGAAATGTGCATGTCTCTGGCAGACTTAAACAAACAAATGCACAACAAACCTTCATATTTTATAGATGCACACAATATTATAGCATCTCTTTATTTTCACTATGAAACAACTTGTAAGGACGTTGAACTTCCTGTATCCAAGACCTCAGCTCACACTCAGGCCTTCTTGCCTTATATCCTCACTTGTTACAATCAATTCATAGAATGAATTATGGAAGTCAGGTCCATGATTTGTTTCAGTCTGCCTATACTCCTCCAGAACACTCCTGTCAAGTGATTGGAAATTATTACCAAACTAGCTCTTGTCAAGCACACTAAAATCCAGTTAGACTACCAAGTTTTTTCATTTATTTTTCAATATTCATTCTCTTTATTCCTTGCAGTGTGTGTCAGTTGGCTGTTCTGCACTTTCTAATTCTTACATATCTCATTTCCTTTGGTTTCCATGATCCCTATTTCTGTTGTTTCTTCTCCTACCCATTCAATATTTTTTTCTTCTCCAGTCACTTCTCTTAGGCCTCCTGCACATGGATATTACCAAGAATACATCTATAGTCTTCTTCTTACATTTCTCTTTATTCTCTTCATGATCTTATCCACTTTTACCTTATCAATCACACCATATACATGAGTTACTCCATCTGATGGTTCTTGGATATTTTCACATGAAGTTTCTAAAACTGCTGTCTAAAATGGTAGCTACTAGCCATATATGGCATTTGGAATGTGCCTAATATGAATTGAAATGTTCAGTGGGTATAAGGTTTACATTGGTTTTAAAGACATAGTACAAAATGTAATGTAAAATATCTAATAATTTTTTGTATTTATTATGTGGTGAAATAATATTTTGGATATACTAGATTGCATAAAATATAATATCACATTACATTTTGATTGAATAATGCTATTTGCAATAACTCCAAATATGTCCCAAATTCCCTCTCAAACAAGCACCTCCAGCTGAGTTTTGATTTTGGAGGGGACAGAAGCTCTTTTCCTGTCTCCTTGGCTTTAGTTATGGATCTTTGACATTCTGTCTCATAAACTTTCTCCACCCTATACTGACATCCCAACCTTTGTCCCCTTTTAATGAATCATCAAGCTTTATGATGTTTTCCTTTAAACTTATATTGACTCCACCTTATTTTCATCTTTATGTTTGCTTTTCTGTCCTAGACAATTTTAGTAACTAAAATCACCCCACCGTAGAATCCTTCCTCCTTTAAACTATCCTATGTACCATTTTTTAATAAAACTCATTAAACATAACCTTCCTCTACTCAAAAATTTTAATGGTTTCTTATATTAGTGAGTAAAGTTCAAGTCTTTTAATCACTGTTGAAAACTAAAAGTCTTTCCAATTTTGTGCTCTACATAGTTTCTTTTCCTTCATTTGCTTTGAGTTATGTCTAGTTTTGCAAGTTTCCAAGTACTGCCATATCTTTCTACCTTTTCATCTTCATTTATTGAAACCAACCAATTCTATTTTAAATGTTATTGTTCCCATAAATTTGCCCACAAATAGCCTCTCCCAAGTCTTAATTTTCACAGAACTTTATATTTTGTGGCATTTCCCACTTTTTACTTGTTTGGAGTTTTCTCATTCATTATTCATTTTCTATTTAAGATGTTAAGAGCAAGAATCATAGCTTAATTACGTTTATACCCATATCCAAATGGCTATCATGATGCCTACTATGACAGGTGGTCTAAATTATTTATTGGATAAATAAATGTGTGAATGAATTAATGAACAATGATATAATCATGGTTTCTAATATTAAGGGTTTCTTCTGGAAAATTTCCTTCCTATGGCAGTAATGGCCCAATTTTTTAGGTATTGCATTTTGTTTTTTCTCCCAACTTAATATGCAAATCATTGACTTTAGCAAAACAAGTATTTCATCTGCTGATGAAAATGTTTAAGACAACAAAAAAGGGGCATATTAAGAATCAATGGAAGCTGCTACATCTGTATCTTTTGAACACCATCTGTCTCCCAAGTTGTTAGATGAATCCAAATCCTATCCAAGTTTTGCTGGTCTGCAACAGTAAAATGCTTCAATGGCAATTCCAAACAGATTGAACATGTTTCAATTAGACAATTTAGTTGTAAGAGCATTGTCTTGGCAGATAACCCTCCAGGGATTATAATGAATACAGCTTAATTGGTTTATTAAGTAAAATTTACAAAAGCTCAGAGCCTTGGTCTGAAAAACTTTTAGGCATTATTGAAGTATGAATTTTGCGTGTGATAAATGGGATGAACACTTACTACTGCAGCAGATTTGGTGAGTGGTTGTAGAAGCTAGATAACTACCTCAGCCAGCCAAGAACTAGTATCTGAGAACATAAGAACATTTTCTACATAGCTGAGACACATTAAATATACCCTTGGTACTAAAACTGAAAATTAAGTCTTAGTATGGCATATTGCAAAGAAATCTTGGTCTGAGAATCAGGATTCCCAGATTCTATGTCTAAAATTATAAAATATAATTAAGTTTCTTATTTATTTGGCATTATAATCACAAATATCATTATCATTAGATAGTCCTGAAAAATAAGTCTTCATATTTGTACATATTAGGAAGTATACAAAATAAGTCTGGGGTTTAATCCTTACATAATTATATCTGTATTCCTCTACTTTAAGATGTAAGAATATGTGTTTTTGTGGTGAATGTGTGTTTGTTAAGATCACTTCTCTAATGTTATGTGATGACAAGGCTGCATCATAAACAAGCAAAAACCACTTTGCACTGGAAAGAAATTTTTACATCCTGTATTTCTAAATCATCCATTTAACAAATGGAGGGAAGAGAAAGTCAGAAAGGGCAAGAAAACCTTCCATGAAGATAGTTCTCTAAAATCAGAAACCTAGACAATTGCTCAAGTTGATTTTTAAACCAATGTACTTGGTTTCCCAGTTGACTACTTAGGTAACTTTTATAAGTAACTAGCAAATACTTGTTTCCAATGCTGTGACACAATGAAGAAAATCAATAGAGCCTCTAAAGGTGAAACAGTGATTTAGGAAATTAAAAAAACAAAAACAAAAACAAAAAACAAAGAAAAACAGTCTAGAATTTCCTGACTCCAACACTTTGTACTCAATTTAACAGGAAATTAACCATGATTTCCAGGAAAAACCTTTTTATCCCTCTATAATTAGAACCACCACCAGGATCAGATATCTTTTTTAAGTTAGAGCTTTATTCTACAATATAAGGGTAATATAATGTAGTTTATATCACTATGGGGATAAAAGTCAATTAAAGCCTAATTCATATGTATTGTAACACCCTACTATGTTTAAAACATTATTTTACAAAGTTTTCAAAATATGCATATGAAAAATATCTAATGTTTGTGTTAACATTGTACTTTTAAAATTCCTTGTACTGATTGAATTCTGTCCCCACAAAAGAAGTATTGAGGTCCTAACTTCTGGTACCTGTAAATGTATCCTCATTTGGAAATAATGTCTTTGCAGGTGTAATCAAGTTAAGATGAGGTCGTTCCGGTATTGGTGTATTGGTGGGCACCAAAACAATAATGCTGGGTATTGTCATAAGAAGAGGAAGATGCCATGTGAAGGTGTACACATGCAGGAAACTGCCAGGTGACAACAGGTGGAGAGGTTTGAGCGTGCAGCTGCCAGCCGAGGAACACCAGGAATCTACAGCCACCCCCAAAGGCTAGGAAGAAGCAAGGAAGGATTCTACAGAGTCTCAGGGGGAGGATGGCCCTGCTGACACCTTGATTATAGACATGTAACTCTCAGAACTGGGAAAGAATAAATTCCTGTTGGTTTAAGTCACCCAGATTTGGGACTTTATTATGGCAGCCTTAGGAAAATGAATACATTCTTTTTCATAATTACCAATCTTAAATCATTCAAGGCCTTCTCTCATTTGAACTTGGACTTCCAAAGACTGTAATAGAACATTCCAGAAAAAGGAACTGTAATGAAGAAGATCGCAGGGGCAGGGATGAAAGACCCATGTGGACGTGGCTTGGAGTCGGTTAGTTTCGGCACTGCTTCCAATTGGAACCATGGAAAGTGATCAGGGCACCGTCAAAAGTAAGTATGGCTCTTTAAAGAAAAGAAAAGAAAACAAAACAAAACAACCAAAGCTGAAAACAAATGGGCTGCTTGCTTCCATTTTATTCATCTCCGTAGTCCTAGGAAGAGAGGTAGGATGCGCCCATGTATTATTACCACTATTTCTAAAGAGGAAAATAAAAAATTATGTAATTCAGGTAACTTACAGCAATAAAAGTCTTGTTTTTTCAACTTCATTGGATCTTAACATTGCAGAATAGGTGAAGGAAACAGAAAAACAAATAATTATATTGGGGATGTAAGACTCTATAATCACATAAATCCCCTCATTTTTAAAGGATTGTGGGCAATTTGTAAAAACAGCAAGTGCAAGTCACAAAGTCCTATGTACTTAAGGCTTCCCTCCTACTCTTCCTTCTTAGCATCTCAATTGAGGTTAATTGGAAATTAATCCATTGAGGTCACCAGGGAGAAAATCTGTCAGAGTCATAAAAAATCAGAAGTCTGTATATTACCAAATCTTTAATGATAAAATTCCACTTTCATGACTATTTTCGGGGAGATATTTTAATGTTATCATCTTGATCCTCTTAAAATAATAACAACTCACATGTGCCAGGAACTAAATGCTTTATATGAATTCAATTTTAACAACCATCCTCTAAGGCTTTTGCAGATGATGAAGCAAATTTAGGATGCTAAAAGAATTTTCCCAGACTCACACACCTCATGAGAGGCAGAACCATTTCCCCAGTCTTGCTCCAAGGCTTGTGTACTGAATCATTATTCTCTTCTGCCTCGGAAAGCTGGATGCTGTATATGCTAACTACCCAAATCCCATATAGTTACTTTCTCTTATATCTATTGTTTTCCTCAATCCAAATAGTCATCTTCACATATATACAATGTCATCTTCAAGAAGCATAGGGTCTCTCCTGGCTATGGCCTGGCGACCAGCTCCCTCTGTAGGCCATCTCCAGCCCCGTTGTCCCAAATCCCCCAGTCACAACCCTCCCAGCCTGGCACTTACAAGATGAATGTGGCCACACAGTGTGATCCAGAGATCATCGTGCTCTCAGACTCTAATTGCTGCCTCTCACTCCATTCCCTGCCTCCAGAATGGTTGGGGATAGTATTTGGAAGATGGAAGACTGAGGAAGGGACTGACTGAGCTAATGCCCTTTTGGTGGTGTTTCTTTAAAAATGAAACAAAATAAGGGCACCTGGATGGCTCAGTGGGTTAAACATACGACTCTTGGTTTCAGCTCAGGTCATGATCTCATGATTCGTGAGTTCACTGCTCTGACAGTGCGGAGCCTGCTTGGGATTTCTCTTTCTCCCTCTCTCTCTGCACCTCTGTAGCTTGCACTCTCTCTTGCTCTCGCTCTCTCTCTCAAAAAAAACCCATAATAAAATGAAAGCAAAACCTTTCTCTCTGGGGTGCCTGAGTGGCTCAGTTGAGCATCTGACCAGCTCAGGTCATGCATGAACTTGTGGTTTCTGAGTTTGAGGCCCATATCGGGCTCTATACTGACAGCTCAGAGAGTGGAGCCTCCTTCAGATTCTGTGTTTCCCTCTCTCTCTCTGTCCCTTCCCTACTTGCACTCTGTCTATCTCTCTCTCTCTCAAAAATAAATAAAGATTAAAAAAAAACCTACTACCTTTCTCTCCATAAACTGTAGGTGACATCTCTCTGCCTGCTCTGTTAAGTCCTCCTCCATACTGGGGGTGGGGGGGGAGGTCACAAAATCTACACAGGTGTAGCTCTTACCATCTTGACATGGCATGATTACTTATTGCAGTGTAAACACCTTCCTATCATGTCTGGAAGGACCTTGTGAGGCTCATTGCCAATCTCCCAGATTTCCAGGTAGAGTGCTTTGTTTCTAGTGTATATACTCTTAAATTATGTTGTGTAAGCTAAAGAAGAGAAAGTAATAACCAATTATTAGTGCATGAATAATTACTTAGATTACCATGTGTAGAATATTTCTGATTGGGAAAGACAATTTCTCTCCATATTTATGCCTTATGAATTCCATCATCAGTAAGAAGGGGACTTTATGTTACCTGTCCTGACAGTGTCACAAAGTATGCAACTCATACTCTAAATTGATATATCAATAAATATGAGATGGTATTACTAATGTTTTACCATGATCTTCTGCTGTTTACTTAGTGCTTGCTCATAATTTTTTAAAAACTGTCTATTTTGAGAGAGAGCACACACGCATAAGAGCAAGGGAGGGGCAGAAAGGGAGAGAGAGAATCCCAGGCAGGCTCAGTGCAGTCAGCAGAGAGTCATGGTAGGACTCGATCCCATGAATCGGGAGATCATGACCTGAGCTGAAATCAAGAGCCAGACACCTAACGGAACTGAGCCATCCAGGTGCCCTTTTGTTCATATTTTATTGTATTTTCCAACTTCCTTCTTTCTTCTAAGCTAAATGTGAAAACAAATTTAACACGGTAACATTTCCCCTACTTTATTAACTTTCCTACTATAATTCAAATGTGAATATATTAATAAACTTGACATTTTTCTAGGTAATAGACTTTTTTTATTGCCCCAAAGAAGTGATCATTTGAAAGTGTATGTATATCTGTAGTTCTTTTTCCTCTTTTTCATCCTTTGAAATAAAATAACATTCTCTTCAACTACAGGAGATGATTGCATGGGGGAATAAATTGTCACAGCAAAAGAAAAGGTTGTTTAGCTCAGCTAGTGTGCCTGGGTGTCGCTAATCTTCTAGGACATCATTGAGCTGAGGCTTCTCCCACTGATCTTCCAAATAGTACCTTTAAGCTGAGGACAGAGAACATTAGCGTCTGTAAGTTCATTTACTAATTAAAATCAGACTATTTCTACCTGGTTAAAGATAAACTTTTTTCAAAAATTTTAGTATTGGGGCACCTGGGTGGCTCAGTCAGTTAAACGTCCAACTTCAGCTCAGGTCATGATATTGCACTTTGTCAGTTTGATCCCCACGTCGGGCTCTGGGCTGACAGCTCAAGGCCTGGAGCCTGCTTCAGATTCTGTGTCTCCCTCTTTCTCTGTCCCTCCCCTGCTCATGCTCTGTCTCTCTCTGTCTCTCAATAATAAATAAATGTTAAAAAATTGAAAAATATAATATTATGTTCATGAATGAGAGAAATTTATAGATAAAAATGACACAATCACTCTATTTTGTCCTAACCCTCCATTCTTACCCTGGAAGTTGATTCCTTTTCCATCCCCTCCTTTTCAAAAGCTTTTGCGCTCTGAGTTTCCAGGCAGAAGAGAAATGCCAAGATGTCCACTAAAGATGATTCCTATGGAATCACTGACTCCAAGAACATTGCGCATTTTTATGAAAAGTGTCTGAGAAAATGAGATTTGACCTAAAGGTCATGTGAATAATGGTCAGGCTTTCTCTTATCTAGTTCTGTGTTCATATTGTATTGAATTGGAGAAACAAAATCATGTTTCTCCCTACTGTGCAGAAATTTTACTATGGAATTTCTGTCCTTTTGAGTTTCTAGAAATCCCTGTATCAGAAAGATACTTGAAGATACCTGTATCTTGGCTCCTAAAGACTTGAACTGAGATGTTGTGAGCGACAACAAGTTCTTGCTAAAGGTGCACAGAAGGGGCACCTGCTTTGGTCAGAAAGAGTAACACAGAAGATAGCAGATTATAATTACTTTCCTTTGTGTTAGTGTCTTGGTAACATCACTCAGGAGTTCAGCTTTGCCTTTGTCATTTGAGGGATTGAAGAGAAGCACTAAATACCTTTTGTAACTGCTATAGGTGAAGTCCCAAATCTACTAATTATTTGACATACTGCAGAAGCCCTGCTGCTGTGGGGATTTCGGTATATGAGACGGAATCTGGAGGAAGTGCTTGAAGGAATTAAGTAAAGTGGACAGTAAGCTTTATATGAAGTCAAAGTGGGTTTTTATTCTGTAACAACCAAATTCCTGCTAATATTAGACTTACCTAACACTTCAACAACTCATATTTAGATGAAAAATTCCTGTCTTTAAAAGTCTAACATGGCCAACTTAACACTTACTGCCATTTACTTTGTATGAGGCCTCATGCTAAGCAATTTAGGAGAATAAAGAGATAAATAAGACAAGAGTCCTGCTCTCAAGAAGCTATTATCTGTTTGATAATAGCCTCCTTGCCAAAGTACCCTGTCTCCTAGGGCTTCTGAAAACACTCCAGCCTGTGATTTCTCAGCTTTAAATGTCATTTGTCTTATATTTTTAAAGGAATCTCTATACCCAACGTGGGGCTCAAACTCACGACCCTGAGATCAAGAGTTGTGTGTTCTACCAACTGAGCCAGCCAGGTGCCCCTAATTGATCATAATTTTTCATGTTAGTTTTTAAAAAGACTTCCATAATATTCTTTGAAATAATTGGAATTGGCAGTTATTCTAACTGAATACCAAAAAGCATGACTCTAATATTCCATAAGCAATCTTTCATATATGAACATATTTCTTCATATTAATTTTGCACATTTACAGGACAATGACCAATCCTTTGTATGTTGACCCTTGGCACCAAAAAATCTTATGGTAGCTTCTAATGGCAAATATTATGCCAAGTAAGTTCAAAACCATAAAGAAAAATGTTTCTATTTGAAAAATAGGCAACGTAGATCTGGCATACACAGTTATTCTCAAATAATCAGAATACTTTATTAGTCTGAATATTCAATTCTTAGGATATGTCTGAAAGCAGCTTAATGTTTTTGTATATCTATATATGTGTATATATTTGCACTTCCCTCACATATTCCATTTTGAGTACTTTCCTCAGCATAGATTCTGTCTAAATTACCAAAATGAAGATTTTAGATATGCTTTCCATTATTGTAGGGTCTAAAATTTCAGCATTCAAGACAGAGAGATGGGATGAGATAGTCACTTCATTAAATTGCAGATGCTGATCAAATAGCCCTACTTTTTCTGTGTCTGTCTCCTAGTTCTCTTCAGAAACTGGCAGATAATCTCATAATTATCCAAACCGTTCTGGTCCTGTACATATGTATAATAAAGACTCACACCATGAGTTTTAGCAGCTCCACATTCATTTATTATCAAGACTAGAGATGCCCTCCAAAAATCATGTTTTAACTAATTCTACATTGAGGATTCAGTGGGGGAGGGAAGACAAATTACATTTTTTAAAACTCTTGTACTTTTTATTATTTGAGTAACAGAGAGAAAGATATTGCATAAGGAAGGAATATATTGTTTAAACATTTTTAGTGAAAATGTATATAATTAGTTTTAGTTCTGCTTCTGGTTGAATAAAAGGCTAGTGGCTTTTTCTACCAAAAGTCTCCATGAGGCTACAAAATGGTGTGTATAATGTAATGTAATGGTACACATTTACTAATATTAATATAACACAATAAGTTAAGTATGATGCCATTAATAATCATTAATGTTAAACTCAATAGCACTGTAATGGTAATAACACAATGTCCTCTATCTATTCAGCCATGATATTGCACCACCAAATAAGTTTGTTTTCAGATTTCAAAATCAATCCCCCTTTCCCTCAGGAAGTCTTGATAACTCAGTAAATGTCATAAATATCTGCATATTTTTGCAGAACATAACATTGCTGAAATGTTTCTTAGAGCAAAGCTGTTGGTGAGATAAGCTGTTGGAAGAGCCCTATACCTGGTAACAAATGCTCTGGGTTCAAGCTTTAGATTCCTCAATTAACAAATGGAACATTAGCCAAAAATTAATTTCTATGAATATTAGGCTCATTTTCTTGAACACAGGGATATTAATTTTGTCTTACGGTGCTATAAGGATACACTAGTTCAAAATCAGTTTGCAAACAGAAATGCTTTGCATGGCTGCACATTATCATCATACATAAATAGTTTGCGTGTGTTTGTTGGTAAGGAAAAATTGCACTGGATGTTAAAATGGTAAGGAAGACTTTCTTTGAAACTATTATAATAGAGGTCAAGGTTATTGCAACTGGGGAGACAGACTGACCTTAATTCTGCTGAAACAAAAGGCTGGAGGATTTTTAAACACTGGGGTGCACCAATGGAAAAGTACTAGACACTTTAGGGGGAAGATTGCTCAGTGTGATTAGGCTGTGTTTGCTAATTGACTCTTACTGAAGTTAGGCTCCTATCTTCTCCACTAAGACTGGGAGGCAGAGGTCCTATCTTTCTTAAAGATTATGTCTAAAAGGGAAGAAGCTGGGAGAAGACTTGCATCTCAAGAAGGCAGAGAAAGAATCTACAATGACAAGTTTTCTAATGGAAATGTTCCAAGAAAAGGGAAGCTAAGACTCTATAGTTAGGAGGAAACCTGTCTACAGCTTTAGTCAAGCAGAGGGGACCTTTAAAATGCCTTGGTAAATGTGTGTCCAGATTGTACTATTCCAAAGGCAAGAACAAACAGCTAACTCAGCAGTCACAGATCCACCTTTTGTTTTCTTTGTTTCTGTTCACCACTGACCAGAGTTCAGCCATCATCACTATTATATTCTGAGATTTATTTTTTAGTGTTGGAGTTGTAAATGCAAAAGCAATGGCACGCAAATCTTTAATTAAAAAAAAAAAAACAAAGAAAACAAAGGACAAGAACTTTTTCAGTGAAAGTTTTTTTCCTCCCTTGAGATTTATTGATGTTTGTATCTGGATGAACTTCTGTGTTGATAAATGTATGCAGGCTTTATCCTTTGATTCAGGTAAATAAAGTAAGAAAAGTACACAGTGTTGACAAATTCCTCCAGACACTGCTGCCAGGAAGAGGCTGATATCCATGCAGTCACATGCCTCTGAACAGCTTTATTTTTCCTGGGTCCTTGTTCTGTGGTTCTGGGGGAGGGGGGCAGTATTTGGCCTTCCCCATCCTTTCTTCTATGCTCTTGCATTTTGATTACAAGGCTGAACTTAGATTTGCCTAAATAGCACCTGTTTAATATGGCAGGGCTGTTTTCTGAACATGTCAAAATGTTGACTCTCAACAGTAGTTTCTGATATACCAGTGATCTGAGTGCTCATTGATTGAATAATGATATTCAGAATTTAAATTCTAATAATTCATAATAGTAAGAAAATGAAAAAACAATCAAAACAATTGTATTTAATACTTCACAGTTAGTCATAAAGCACCACATGCATGAATTTCTTTGTTCCTTAACAGCAACCTTGTAAGTTTAGTAAATTTTGACTTCACTTTACAGACAATGGCATATGCTCAGAGAGATTATGTGACATGTGAACATTTTCACAGAGGTTAAGGGTTCACAGTGAGGTCAGGAATTCTGTTCTGCAAGAAAAGAGAAATAACATAGACGACAGTCCAGAGTAGAAGCTCTAGAAACACACTAGACCTTGTGTGCAAATTCCTGATTTAAGAATGGCTTTATGTAATTAATTCAACAGCTATCAAATCTTCATTTCTAAAAGAGATTTTGTGAGAAGTTAAGGAGAAAACATGAAAAACGTCATGAATGTTTTACACACAGTAGAGCTTCATGTAGACTGCCTTTCTACTTTCTACCACACTCTCTTTTCTCCCTCTGCTTGCCAACCCATTGTTCTTTCTATGGCCTTTTTGTTAAAATGTTTAAGTGAGATAAATTTGAACATACCATCTTAAAATTTTGAAATCAGCCTTCTTTTAGTATATTTTGCATACAATAACATTTACCCATTTTAACTGCATGCTACGATGAGTTTTGACAGATATCCACAGTGGTGTAATTACCACCACAATCAAGATTCAATTAGAACATTTATACCACACCGTTAAGTTCCCCTGTGACCCTTTTTGTTCCCACTATCTCCATCCTCCATCCTCACCTTCAGCAGCTGGCAGACTAATAGTTTTGTCTTTTCCAGAATATAGAAGTGAACATGTTAATTTCTAAAAACAAAATCCTTCAGAGATTTTAGCAGTGTTAAGTGTGCAAATATCTGTCTTCCTGTCAAAAGCCCATAACTTCAGTCTAACCATTAGAAAAAAAAAAAACATCTGAAAAATCCCAACATTCTACAAAATTGATCACACTACACCTCTCACTGTCAGGTCTCAAACACAAGGAAAGACTGAGAAGCTGACATAACAAAGAGGAACTTGAGGAGACATGACAGTTAATTGTGGCCTTAAACCCCACATGGAATCCTGGAACAGAAAACAGGCATTAAGGTAAAAACCTGAGGAAATCTGAGAAAAGTATGGAATTTATTGAAAATGATCAATATTTGTTTAATAATTCTAACCAAAATGCCATACTAATGTAAGATATTACTAATAGAGGCAAGTGGGTATGGGAACAGGGGAACTTCAAACTCTCCTCACAATTTTTGTGAGTCTAAAACTGTTCTAAGATAAAAAAGTTCTTTAAAAAGATAAACCAATCAACTGTTGCAAAACACTCCATCCAAGCACCTAACTTGAAATTGAGAAGTCACTCTCCTCTTTTCCATCTCCTTCCGTGACATTTATCATCAAGTTCTAATTCTACCTCAATTTCATTTTAATTATTTCTGCTTTCCATCTGTCTTGTTTCCTCCAACTTTGATCTCATTACATCTTCCTGGACTATTTAACTAGCACCATTGCCACCTGTTTCAAATTAAGAAATCAATTAATCAATGAATTAATGAATTAGAAAAGAATAGGATCGGTTAAAAAACAAAACTCAACTGAGTAAATGTGAAGATCTGATTGGCTTTTTTTAGTGACTCATGAATCAGACAGCACCCCATCCAGCAAGTAGAGGGGAGCTCCAAGGGGCTGTACAAAATGGAAGGTTTTTCTAGGAAGGAAACTAGGGCAAGAAGTTATGAGAAAAGAGAAGAAAGAGTTGTTTCAGGCTAGATGGATTTCCCATATGGGAAAGAGCTGGAGGTCTTATTTTGCAGGTTACCTCATCTTCCCTTGGGGGTGGGGAGGCCCCTGTGACAGATGACCTCACTGATGCTGATCAGAAAATTTCTGACTGTTTAAGACTACATTTCTGGGGGAGACTGACACCCTGAGTAGGTTAAGTATTAAGTCCAGATTTGGTGATTTGGCCTAAGTGACACCATTTTGACCCTGTGGTATCCTTTTAAACAATTGTAAAAGATATTAACAACTTTTTAAAAGTTAAGGTGATGAAGTTATCATTTGAAGGTCCTGAAATCATTTGGGGTACAAAAAAAAAAAGCTATTATGATTAGGAAGAAAAGATTAATTAAGCTACTTGCTTTGGGTTTTTTTGCTATACTTAGGCTGCTTATCTTCGTCTTTTTCCCAGAAATATTATCTCTCAAAATTCTTTGCCAAAATATTATTTATGTGATTGTCTCACAATGTCTTATAAGAACTTGCTTTGTAATTAGGGCCTTTTGGTGATTGACTTTACCTACTTATGGACTTGGTGTTCCAGGCATGGACAAATAGTAATGTAAAATATTCATATTGTATACTTGACAGTCTATTGAACTTTCAGGAATTATTATTTAAGTTATTTAAGTTGTCCTTGTTTCCTGGAACTAGAGTGAATTCTTGATGAACTATAACAGAACAATTCATTTTACTATGTATCCACTAACGAATGGCCAAAGATAATGTAGACTGTTCATGATTGTTTTTTGTGGGCTAACATGACAAAAATAAATATACACTGATTGCAAATTATCAGAGCCAGACTTTTTAAAATTGCATGGTATGATATTTAAATTTGGCTTCTAATCTTCTTTCACCTTTGTATTTGGCTTCCACAGTGCAATCGTATGACAAAATATGATTCACCCCATAAATATTCATGTTCATTAACCTTTTTCAGGAGCGCACTTAATGCATAAAGTGAAGTCAAGTTGCACTGGCTATGTTAGTCAGCTCATATCCACAAAAACACACCTTCTCTCCAGGTAACATGTTCATTGATCCTTTCATAGTTAAAAGATTTTGTTTTAATTTGTGAAGCTTGGTGTGTTCAGTCAGTCAGAGGGTTTGACAAGGAGCCTGAGGGAATAGGGAAGAAACATTTGATTTTGAGGCTCAGACTTTTTATCTGGAAGGGACTTAAAATGGCATCTACCAGGAACTTCACTAGCCGCCTTCAAAACTACATGGTTGAAAAGGCAGCCTTTGATTTCTCTTATCTCCCTGTAAGGCATGCTTATCAGAAAAGATTAGAGGTACAGAGTTAATGCTACCAGCAGGACTGCTATCCCTGAAGCTTTCATTAACCAGCTACCACAATCTATTCTTTCACTGTTGTGAAACAATTGATAACGCGCTTTATATTTCTCCATCTACCTGGCATTTGTGAACATTCACTTTGGAGACAACACCAAAAGAGCAATCATACTCTTAAAGGCCAAAACCAAATTATTTAAATACCTACTGAGGATAAAGAAGTGAAGAATTAAGACATTCATAAAGGATATAATGGAAGGGGGAGGATTGAGTGGAAGAAGTTGTGCCTGGAAAGAAATAGTAAATTATTTTGGTAAGCAAAAAAGAAAGAAAGAAAGAAAGAAAGAAAGAAAGAAAGAAAGAAAGATAAGAGAAAGAAAAATAAGTGCAAACAAACAGAAATGTAAAGGTAAATTATAAACATATTGAAAGAAAAATAAGATAAAAACAGAGAGGGAGGCAAGCCATAAGGGATGCTTAAATACAGAGAACAAACTGAGGGTTGCTGAAGGGGAGGTGGGGGAGGGGATGAGCTAAATGAGTGATGGGCATTAAAGAGGGCACTTGTTGGGATGAACACTGAGTGTTATATCTAAGAGATGAGTCACTGGGTTCTAATCCTGAAAACAAGACTACACTGTGTGTTAACTAACTTGAATTTAAATAAAGGAATTTAAAAAAAGATTAATCAAACAAAAAAAAAAGAAAAAAAGAACGTATTGAGAGAAAAATTCATGTGAAGGTGTAACAGCAAGCGCTGTAATGATCTTAAGGGTTATTGCTTCAAGTTATGGATGACTTAGGCCTTTGATGGGTAATAAAACTAATTTATTTTCTTTGAGACTTGCAGACGACTGGCCTCGGGGAATAAAAGACCAGAATATTGCTGGGCCACAGAAGCCAGCAAGTCTATGTGAAGCCCTCTTAGCTTTCTGAGTAGCCCAGCAATTTTTAGCAAAATATTTTTCTTTTTTTAGGTCACACAAATGACTTCACTGGCCTCCTATTGTGCATTTGTAGACGTTGCCCTCCTTTGCTGAAGGAACAGAGTACTCTTGCACAACCCAAGGGTACCAAGGAACCAGACCTACCTACAACCCCCTCATCCCAGACACCAAGGAACTAGAACTTCTTGCACAACCTCTGAGCACCTCACGGAGATAACTCTGTAGCTGACATCATTGAGTCTGCATGTAATCAAGGAATATTACAGACCGACCCCTGCATTCCCTTAACTCATTAAACCCCTTTAAAAGTCTCTAAGCCAGTCAGAAACCTGGAAGTTGGGCTTTGGACAATAGTCTGCATCTCCCCAGGTGGGCGGCCTCCTGAATAAAATTCATATTCCTTTCCAGTCAAAAATCATCTCTTGAGAGTTGGCCTTTGGAGCAACTGGCAGACAAACTTGGATTTCCAGTAACAAATTTGGCTAGCCCGCCAGGAGACCCAACATTCCAGTGCTGGGCAGCTAACGCAGTCAGCCCAGCAGCAGTCTAAGGCTTACTATCCACTCCCAGGCTAGTATTCTGATGGTCACCAGAGACAAGCTGGGCGAGGTAGTAGCCTAGAAAGGGAAACTGGGGAGACTGACTCTGTAGTTGCAGAGACTGTTTTTGTCTTGGGGAAACTCCCTCTCTTTCTCGAGTGGTGCCAGCTGCCAGTTGCACTTTTTGGTTTGAGTGGAAAGGAAAGGAGCTTTAGGGGAAGCCAAGGAGATTCTGGACTGGGTAAGAACGTCGGAGTGCACACGGACACAGGTTTCTCATTTGTGGCTTTTGGGAGAAAGTGAAAGGGACCTGAGTAACAATCATTGCATTTGGAATTTGGAACAGATCTGCTTTGGTGTGTGAGTTGTGTTGTGTTCAGTTTGTGTATGATGGGAAGTCCTGTCTCCCACAACAGCCTGTTGGGCCACATTTTGAATGAATGGAAAGAATATAGACAGAAGGCCAGGACTAAGTAAAGGATGATTTTTTTTTTTATTATTATTATAACACCAGCTGGCCTATGGATATCAGTGAAGCCCCCTAGCTTAGGAAAAAACAAATGCTCATAGCTTCACCCAGTCATAATTTTGTTTGTTTTGTCTTCTTTCTGAACTTTTGCCTAGGAAGATGAAGTATACTCCTCTGTTTCCAAAGCAAGTCCACTTGAACATACTTTGAAGAGAGGGTACAGAGGGCTAAAATGCAATCAGAGAAAAAGCCTGTTTTGCAAAGAGAAGAGACAGGAGACAGAGATAAAGGAATATTAGTTCAAACTTTAAATCTGCCTCCAGCCTTCTTGGCAGCACGCCTGCCCCCCTCCACCACCATCTCCCCCTTCTGTCTCTGAGCCACCATGGGCTAGGTACACATAACCAACTCCTATGCTATCCCTGGTGCCCTCAGGCACATTGGCTCCTGCTCCTCCCTCCCTCACTATTGAAGAGCAAAAAGCACCTCAAATTGTTAGGCCACCTCCTTATGCAGTTCAAAGTGAAGCATCTCTAAATTAGCATGAAGGGGCCCAGGGCCCCCCCTGGACTTAAACTGCCCACTTTGATTTCCCCACAGGTACCCCAAGTAAAACTGATAGTGGGAAACAAACTGATTGACTTTTAGTGGACGCAGGTGCAATAGATTCAGTATTAAAGCTAACAAGTTCATTGGTGTAACTCAAATAGACATGTTTTTAGAGTTATCTATATTAAATATAAAACTTTTATTCAACCAAGGTTTGCTAAAGGTCAGATAAGCTCATGTTATTTCTGTTGCAATTTGTCAGAAAAAGATGGCTTAAAATACGAGTTATTTTTGTCTCATAAAATTCACATGGGTAATTGTTAAGATAGCTATCAAAATCTTTGGTAACCTGAAACTTTGAAGTTTTGCTAAGTCATATAATAAACTTGGTTGCATTCATTGGGTATATAAGTCTTTCCCAAATAAGATAAAATACTGAACATTAATTAGTAAGCATAAGAATTATCTGCTTTTGACTTCTTATTGAAGAGAAACTAAAGATTCTTGGATCTGTTGGAAAACATGCTTTGTGCCTTATGGAAAGGTTATACCATGAAAAATTCATGTTCCTAAAAATTATGAAATGTTTTGCTATCTAAAGAATCCTGGTGTAAATTGGGGTGTCAGTTGGCTCAGTCAGTTAAGTATCCAGCTTTAGCTCAGGTCATGGTCTTGCAGTCCATGAGTTTGAGTCCCACGTCAAGTGTCAAGCTCTGTGCCAACAGCTCAGAGCCTGGAGCTTGCTGCAGATTCTGTGTCTCCCTCTCTCTCTGAGTCTCCCCCACTTATACTCTGTCTCTCTCAAAAATAAAATAAAAACATAAAAAAAATTAAAATCAGTTAAAAAAATAATAAAGAATCCTGGTGTAATAGACAGTTTACAATTGGTTATACATAATTTTCACTGGAGATTAAGGTTTCTAAGAGTTAAAATTCTGTTAAATATAATTAAGCCTGATGGAAATAATAAGGAAAGCAACTCTGTATGTGGGAAAGTAGGAGATGTGTAGAAAGGTAGAAGAAATGAGAATAACATTTTTGTTGAAGGAAAAGATGGTAATTTTCTCCTAAAATGAGACCAGTTCTTCAGAGAGAAAAGGCTTAGGACAAAATCTGAATGCAAAAGAAGGTTGTAGAAGGTGAAGGGGAAGCTTTAGAAAAGAATTTTATGTGTGGTCAAGACTAAGTCAAAATGAATGTATTTTAAAAGTAAATCGGGATAAGATTACAATTCTACTTTACTCTGTTAAAAAGACAAATTTTTCTTGGATTGTTGGTTTATACTTGATAAGAGATTATAAGCAAAGTTAATTCTTTTCTTTGTGCTGAAAACCTAAGTTGCTCTGTTTTGTCTTTATCGGGTCTTTGGTTACTTAAGAGAACTAAAATTTCTCAATATTAAAGCAGCCAAGTTTTGCTAATCACTATATAACCCTATGTATTTGCTTTTGGAATCTCTTACTGCCACCTTAGTTAAAGAAATAATTAAGTTTTAAGTTTTGTAAATGATCTGTAATCCTATTTAGGCATGTGCTTTATAACTTTCTAAGGTTTTTTAAAACAAAATTCCCAAGATTCGAATTCTAAATGAAATCATTTTGACTAATTGAGCTTGTTTATTTTGTATGCTAAAGTACATGGGAAGTATGGTCAAACAAATGATGATAAAATGGGTTATATTGTATGAGTAAATGCTTTAACTATTTTAGAAATTACATGCAATTCCTAATGTTTCTAATATGTCCTGATATAAGGTCATCACTTGAATTATTTAAATGTTATGTGTCACAGAAATAACCATATTTCCTTATCAACTGCACTATAATGATCTCTTGTCAGATCTTTAACCATGTCCATTTTTGAGTCTTTTGTCATTTATACTTCTTGTTTTGATGCTCTTACAAAATGTGTTTTGTCTTCAAGGAGATTCATGAAAAGAATTTTTGACAAATACAGGTTTCTGATACCTTTAAGATCATAAAACTAAGCTGAGTAAAAATTTCCAGAAATAATGAAAAATGCCATTCAAACAGAACAAGAATTAGTAGCATGAGACTGAATATATTAAGATGATGATAGCTTTTTGACTCTCATTTAAAACATTGCTGGTTCTCTAATGTGTGCTCTTCCATATTTAAGAAAACTTTTTCTTAAGATATCTATGACTTACAGAAATATGATGAGACATTCTTTTGTGAACAAATTGAAGCATTTAACTTTTCTCCCTACCTGAACCCTCCCCCAAATTCAGAAGATTTCAATGGATACTTCAATGAGACTATGATCTTCTTGTAACAGGACTCCATTGGAAACTTTATTACCAAGGCTTTGACTGGAATTCATTTTTGAGAGGGACATGCATAGACTGAGATATGACTAGACAGCTTTAAGGAACAAAGGTTAAGGTTGACTTTATGGATCCAATAAAGCCCCTTGATTGGCCTGATACCTTGCTTACAGAGTTCCCAGCAACCTTACCAGGTGAGCAAAGAATGTCATTTCCTCGCAGGGAAGGAAACCTCAAAATATTCTGGAAACCTCAAGAAGAATTCACCCAAATCTACAGGTATTGCAGGCATGTCTTGTGGCAAGTATTTGGCTTGGCTTCTGGCCTTGAGAGTTTATTAAAAGTTCCATATACAGATTCCTTATAAAAAGTTCCAGCAAAGCAAATTTTAAAGAATCTATATGGTCTAGAACTATTCATGATGAGCTTATGCAAAAACTAGGCCAAGTTTGTTAAAATTGGACTGTTTTTCAAATGAATTAGTCTCAATTTGGCTATCTTTGGGAATGAGGGTGATGTTAGAGAGGAAAATTATGTTTCAATAACACACCTTATTGATGTTAAATTCTAGTCATGATTAATTATCTTTGAATGTTTGTTCCTTGCCTGAACTAGACAACTTAAAGTAAACTTCAAGAAATTGACACAATAGCTCACATACAAACAATCTTTATGCTTGTTACTCTGTGGGGATAATATAGGACCCCTTTGGCATATGATTATTTGAACAGCTTAACAATGGGATGAACTCCCTGACAATTCTGTAACTCACTTTTCACCTTGACCAATTCTATGTGGCCAGGATGAAAAAGTCACATCTTAAAAGTCAGAGTGTACCCCACTCCATGGAGTTAGTTATGGAGTTGTGGAAATAGTAGATGGTCCCACTTTTCTGTGATTGGATTGGATGATGCACTTGGGAACATCCATATGCCCAGAAGTCTTCTCCCACTTCCCAGACATTCCTCATAATTAGGATATTGTTTAGGGTAGACATCAAACAAAAATGGCTTCTTGGTGGTTTTATCCCTTAGTCATATTTGTCCTGGGAACCACCTCTACTGATGTAAAATTGCAAGTAGAAGCTTTAGCTGAGCATACAGCAGCCTCCTTTAACCAAACCTGACACTCATTCACCCACAAATTTGAAAGGTGTCTCTCCAAAACTGAATGGCCTTTGATATCCTGACCGTAGCTAAGAGGAACCTGTACTCACATTGAAACACAGTGCTGGATGTGTTCCAAATTACCTGAAAAATGTAACTGAAGTCATAAAAAGTCTAGGCAAACACATCATAGCTCTAGATACCCTAGCTATAGATTCTTTTAGCAGTTGGAAAAATTCAATACCTTCCACATGGAAATATACTCTGTTAAGCATGGCTATATTTCTTGTTCTCCTTCTCTTTGGTTGTTGTTTGACTTTTTGCATCTGTCAAGCAGGAGCTCATGCTATTCGGACTGGCTTGGAGATGCCCTCACTGTCCCCCTCAGTGCAAATGTCGGAAACAAGATTCTCCCGCTCTGTAAAAGTCTTCCACTCCAAAATCCCTGTATTATCCCCGATCAGCAGGAAGTAGCTATCGAAGATGGACCTTGACCATAATCTCATAGACATAGAAAGATGAAATTGACAGTGGGGATTTGTAACTGCATTCTAGCTGGTCTTAAGGGTTAACTTGCTTCAAGTCAACACACTCCTTGCTGGCTGACTTAAGGCCCCTGATGTGTAACTGAACTAATTTACTTTGTTTGAGATTTGCAGACCACTGGCCTTGGGGAATAAAATACCAGAATGTCCCCAGGCCAGAGGAGCAAGCAAGTCTATTTGAAGCCCACTTAGCTTTCTGAGTAGCTCAGCAGTCTTACAGCAAAATCATTTTCTTTTTTAAGATCACACAAATTACTGACCTCCCTTTGTGCATCTGTGGACCTTGCCCTCCTTTGCAGAAAGAACAGAATAATCCTGTACAACCCCTGGGTACAAGGAAACAGACCTTGCAACCTTCCCCTCCCCCATCTTGGGAAACAAGGAACTAGAACTTCTAGTACAGCTTCTGAGAACCACACAGAGAGAATTCTGTAGCTGACATCATTGGGTCTACATGTAATCAAGACATGTCACAGACCCCTGCACTCCGTTAACTGATTAAACCCCTTTAAAAATCTCTGGGACAGGCAGAAACCTGGGAGTTGGGCTTTGGACCAGAGTCTGCCTTCTCCCCAGGTGGCCAGCCTCCTGAATAAAGCTCATATTCCTTTCCAACCAAAACTCTTGAGGCAAATGCGTGGCTCAATAGGTTGAGTGTCTGACTCTTGATTTTGGCTCAGGTCATGATCCCAGGGTTGTAGGATCGAGCCCCACATCAGGCTTGGGAAGGAAAATGAAGCCTGCTCATGATTTTCTCTCTCTCTCCCTCAGCCTCTCCCTCATGCTGGTGCGCGCTCTCTCTCTCTCTCTCAAATAAAACAAACAAACAAATAAAACTCATCTCTTGAGTATTGGCCTGTGAAGCGCCTGGCAGCCCAACTTAGGTTTTGGTAAGTTGGTAACAAATTTGGTAACAAATGGAAAAAAAAAGGAACAGATGGTAGGGGCAGCAATTTAGAAGCGAAAGAAAGGGGAACAGTTATCTAACACTCATTAGTACTTTCAAAAGGAAGGGAACCTACAGGTAGTGGTGGCCCAGCAGAGCCTGAAAGGCAAGGATAACTGGCTGTGCTTCTCCTTATCTACTCCCCGCTTCCAGCCTTTACCCTGGAAGCCCTTCTACTGTCCCAATGCCACAGATTCCTGGCATGAATTGCCCATGGCCATTTAGACTAAGCTGTTGTATTACATCTAGTACTATGCACTCACTTTGGCATCCATGCTGACACCTGTGTTGTCAGGTAATTGCCATAGGGGAGAATATCATTGGAGGATGGGCAGGAGGGAAGAAGAGAGGTCAGGTCATCACTGGGCAACTTCCAATCATGGGTGCAGACTGAGGCCAGTAATGTTGCCAGGCAATAAATCCCAGCATTCCCTTCATTCCATTCCTTAAGAAGTTCAGATGGTGTGCAAAGAGGTTTTTTTTAATGTTATTGTTATAAATTATTATAATTTATTATTATTATAATAACCAAGCATACCATTTTCTTCCCTTTCTCCTTCTCCAAAGTAGCATAGTTCTTTTTTGTTTTTGTTTTGTTTTGTTTTTGTTTTTTTGAGAGAGAGAGTGCAAGTGAGCAAAGGGCAGAGAGAGAGAGAGAAAGAGAAGTGGGATTCACCTGATGTGAGACTTGAACTCAGGAACCATGAGATCATGACCTGAGCTGAAGTCAGATGCTTAACGAATGAGCCACCCAGGCAACCAGCATAGTTCTTTTCTAAAGTCAAGGGTCAGATGAACAGCTCTGAAGAAATTCACCAACTCTCCATGCTTTCAGTCTGTTGCCCCCTACTAAAAGTGGGAAAATAGTCAAAAGGAACATTCTACATGAGGGTGGGAATGTAGGGAAGGTGTCGGAATGCCTTTCTTTTTCTCTCATGTAGACCTTTAGGACAGAAAGGTACAGCTATTGAGTCACAGTTCAGCGGGGGCTGTCATTAGTGGCAGACCACACAGCCAGGTGCCACAGTTTGCCACTAGCTTCCAGCCTCCTGTTCCAGCTGCCAGGAAGTGGAGGGGTGGTGGAGAGGCTGACTCAATGGAGCAGAGCCAGGGAGAGTGATAGGCTGCCAGGTTCCTCTCTGCTGTGAAGAGCCAGCCTGCAGCTGGGCCCATCAAACAGCTCTGCACATGGCCTGCAGAAACTTCAATGTAATTTTCAAGGTGGCGGAAACTGTAGAGCCCCTAAAAGAATAACATGGCATGTCAAGGGTCCCTGATAACTTATCTTATTGTTGGCTTTTGAAAAAGGAACCACCAAGCATGCATGCTGAAAACTAAAATAATGATAGCCAGAGATGATGAAATAATAATTATTAATCATTCTCAGCACACCTCGGAGTGATGTAAACAATATGTTGCCAAACCACATGACCTTTGCCATGAGAGATAATGTGAGTTTTCTTGTTCTTAAAATTTCCAGGTTAAAAAACACTGTGCTTATGTCTCACCCCAGCCCTGGGAGTCTGGCAGGGCAGGGATTATTAACCTTTTTACGAAGATTAAGGACCTGAGATCAAGAGAATCCGTAAAAGTGTAATTGTTCTCTGACCACCAGTTCATTCATTGCTCTTTCTACTTAACCACACAATCCTACGGATCATCTTCCAAATAAAGTTGGCTGCAGAAGGGAAGAATTATTTCTCAGTGTAGCATTTTCTAAAGAACTATCAGCAAAGCATAGGTTAAAGCTATTTGTGGTTTTGATGGGTCCAGGTCACTATCTTCCCTGTTTTCTACGTTGAGGCAATGTCTCAGTTTGGGCTGGAGCTCCCAACATTGCATCACATTTTCCAACGTGATCATCGAATGTCTGTGTGATCTTAGACTTTAGATTCCCTATGTAGAAAATGAAAGGTTCAGGAATTTTTTCTTTTCCTTATCTCCCTTCCCCTACCTTGTGTTTCTTCAGAGGTTCTCCAACAGCTCTCTTGGTAGGGGCCATTGAGCAAGAGACAAGAGCAGAGGCGTGTTAGACCCCAACCCACTGCAGCTAGTGTAGCCCTATACTTATCTGTCAATTGTGCAAGTCTTTCCAGTCAAGTTTTATCTGGGGTATTCCCATCTCAAACATAAAAGGTTTGGAAATGACAGGGGCAGATACTTTCTAAATTCCTTCTGGCTTTTGCTATCCTAGAGTCATAGAGACCCTACCAACATTTTAGGTTTTGCTTGTAGTGTACAACTCTTTCAGGATAAAATCTCAGTAGCTTGATCAAAATACGTGAGGGAAAAAACATCCCAAGCCTTTTAACAAGCTGTCTCAGAACATGGCGGCTGAAGGGCATTGCATTTTATTCCTCATTTCCCCCCCTGAATCCTTTCCATAGGCCAAGTCTGCAGCCAAAGAAGCAGAGAATGGGGAGCTGCTATATTTGCCTCTGTTTGAGGGGGCATGTGCTCTCTTTCCTCAAAAGACTCATTTCTAAAGTGTGATTAATACCTACCTATAATATCATTGCAAATAGTAAATGGAATAAAATAGTAAATGTGCTTAGCACAACCCCTAGCACGTTTTGGTGCTTACAGAGTGTTAGCTTTCTCCCCACTCATTTCTCTGACTTAATGCATCCTAAGATCTTCACCAACATGTTAGTTATGCTAATCTTTTTTTTTCTTTTGAGATAATACACCATTTTAATCAGCAATGAATATTTCCTCCTGAAGATGTGATCAAGTGTTACAAACTCATATGACTATAAAGACCAGGTAAGTAATGTAAACTAATAAAATGCCCCAACTGCAAGGTAATATATAGTGATTTAGACTGTGGCTACCTAGTTGTTTTATCCGGGTGAATTTTGCCATTAGATCCAATGGGTTCAGAGAGTCTGGATTTCTACATTTTCATTGGAAATTACCCATTTTATTTTAGTTTATTTACTATTTAAACAAATTTTTTAATGTTTATTTATTTTTGAGAGACAGAGAGCATGAGCATGGAAGGGGCAGAAAGAGGGGGAGACACAGAATCTGAAGCAGGCTCCAGGCTCTGAGCTGTCAGCACAGAGTCCAATGAGGGGCTTGAACTCACAAGCCATGAGATCATGACCTGAAGTTGGATGCTTAACTGACTGAGCCATCCAGGGGCCCCAGAAATTACCCATTTTAAATGTTAGTTTATTTTCTTTAAATCAAAACACTTCTATGAGGTGACCTTGGCAAGCTTACTCAGTGTTCATTATAGTCATTTGGGACTTGGGGAGCTAAGTGGGAAGATTCTGAATTTAGTTTATGTAAGTTTCTAATTTATACTTCTATAATATTGTACTTGAGGTTCCTGGATTACTGAATCAATATAAGAGCTAAGACTGACCCTGAACTTTTCTTCTCATCCACTCTTGTCCTCCATTCTCCAAGTGACAGCTAATTTAAATGGAGATATTTCAAGGCCTGGATTCAAGGGTCAAGTCGACAGGAATAGAAAGGAGTCATGGTATTGACTTTGAATGGGTCATTTTCTAATAAGTTATGCAGTCCAAAAGTGAAGTGAGTTGTCCAAAGACACCCAGTTTAAGTGGGGGTGATAGAGTTGTTAGTTGTGCACATGTTAATTTTGGGGTTTTGGTATTCCAGAATTCAGAGTTTAGGATTATGCCACTTATTTGATCCAAGTTTCCATGTGCTATCTGGTACTAGATCCCTGTTGCCTAGACAACCTGTAAGGTCATCCGGGGAAAGAGTCCTCAAAACTTAAAGTAAGACTCACTTAGGAGGCATATTTTTTCTTTGTAGCTTTTAAACTTATTTCTCCTTTTATAAAATTTGTAATTATAAATCTGTTTTTGAAAGAAGCAAAAATATAAAGGAACAGGGAAATACTTTGTCTACATGAAATTACCCAGACATAGCTATTATTTCGTCATATTCCCTTTTGAAAGGAATCCTGCTGAAATAAACATAAATAGTTTTATATGAACGTATTTTGAATATATGAAATTTCTGGTAAATAAAAGTAAATTACTATTTATTCTGCTTATTAATTTTCACTCATATATTATTATTCTCATTGTCTCTTGATTCTTTCATCCCTTTAGGGGTGTTGTTAACCCTGACTGATGTTAGAATCAACAGAGAAGCTTTTGGAAAAAATATTTATGTCCAGGCCTGACGCCCAGGTCAGATACACCAGGATCTGGAAAACGATGGGGCATTAAAAAAATATTTTCATGTTGAAATAAATTTAGGCTTTGAGAAGAGTCACAAAAATGGCACAGGGAGTTCTTATAACACCTTTACCCAAGGTTAATGGCTTATGTAAATGTAGTAGTTACCAAACCTAAGAAGTCAACATTGGCTAAATACTACTTAACTTACAGACTCCATTTGAAAATCACTAGTTTTTCCACTAATGTGACTTTTCCTTCTCTAATATCTAATGCAGGATTCCACATCACATTTAGTAGTTACATCTTCTATTACTCTTCTCCAACCTATGACACTTCCTCAGTCTTTACTTGTCTTTCATGGCTTTTATACTTTTGAAGAATTCTGTCAGGTATTTTGGAAAATGTTCTTCAATTTGGAATTTTCTGATATTTCCCAAGATTAGATTGGTGGGCAAAAATACCACAGAGGTAATGTGCCCTTCTTAGTGTATCAATATATTTTATTAAAGGTTATGTCACCATTGATAACTTGGTTAAGGAGGTGTCTTTCAGATTTGTACACTGGAAATTGTCATTTCTTTTCCTGATACTCAATAAACATCTGGGATGAGATATATTGAGACTATACAAATATCATGATTTTCCTTAAACTTTAACCTACTGATTTTAGTATTCCATGGACCTTGCTTGCCTGAAGCAATTGTCACTGTGATATTCTAATGTTTTTTTTTTTTCTCTTTCCATCTTTGATTCTAAATTTATTAATGGGAATTCTTCTGTAAGAAAGAACTGTAATACCTCTTCTCCCTCTTGTATTAATTTCATCATTTGTTTATATGATGAATATTTTTATATGTTTATATATGAATATGTTTATGATATGATGAATCATGAATATTTTTTTTTTATTTTTTGTGTTCTAACCTAATACATTAGCTATTTATTGTATTGCTCAAAGTGTTGCAGGTTTGACCATTGTCAACTCTTTCAGGGTTGGCTCTGAAGATACTTTTCAACACTGCTTTATCTCATATCTCTCTCATTTATTTATTTTTCTGGCATTGCATAATTTTGTAAAAGTGTGATGTATATATTAAGGTCATCTTTTTTGCATATGAGCATTTGCTTTTAATTCTATCAGTTTTTACTTCACATATTTTAAAACTTTGTTGTGAGATAATTTCACAATATAATTATTATTATATTTCCTTAGAGAATTGACCTGTGTTAGGAAGCAATAACCCTGTTTAACCTTGATATGTTCTTTATTCTGAAGTCAAATTTGTCTCTTATCAACATATCTCCCCTAGCTTTCTTTTAATTAGTGTTAGCATCCCTTTACTTTAAATCTATGTTTTTATGATAAAGGGATTTTCTCAGTAAATATATTTTGGTGTTGCTTTGTTATTCAATCTGATAATCACTTTAAAAAATTGTTTTAATGTTTATTTTTGAGACAGAGAGTGAGCAGGGTAGGGGCAGAGAGAGAGGGAGACAATCCGAAGCAGGCTCCAGGCTCTGAGCTGTCAGCACAGAGCCCGACGCGGGGCTTGAACCCATGAACCATGAAATCCTGACCTGAGCCGAAGTTGGATGCCCAGCCGACTGAGCCACCCAGGCACCCCTTGTTAGGTTAGGTATTTTATATTTGTTTCCTGTGTTCTTTCTTTTCTTCTCTCTTACACCTTCTCTTGGATTAGTTGAGCATATTTTTTATTCCATTTTATTTCCTTTATTGCTTATTACTTCTATCTTTTTTGTTAAGTTTTGTTAGTGGTTGTTCTAAGGATTACTATACATATTTAATTAATCAGTCTACCTTCAAATAACACTATACTCGTCACTTGTTTTGTAAGTCTTTGTGCCATTGTTTCCATATGCCAGAAACACAAAATAGATTGCTACAATCTTTGCCTTTTATTTTTCATATGCTATAAACACAAGCTTGCTACAATTTTTGCTTTCAGTGCTCAGTTATATTTTGAAGTAATCAAAAAGTAGAAAAAATAAAATGTTATACTACATTTATTTAATTTTCAGTTTTCTTTATCTTTTTGTATAGTTCTGAGTTTTTGTCTGGTATAATCTTTCTGCTTGAATAAATTCCTTTTTTTATATCTTGTAGATTATGTCTACTAGCTATAAATTCCCAGAGTACTGTTTTTTTCTAAAGAAAGTATTTCTTCTTCACTCTTATAAAATAAGTTTGTTTGGCATGGAATTATAATTTGACAGATTTATTTTTCTTTGACCCTTCAAAGACGTCACTTTCTTGTTTTCTGCATGATTTCTGGAAAAAAAAATGTCTCTTATTCTAATCATTGTTTCTCTTTGTGTAATTTATCTTTTTCCTCTGGATATCATCCAAACTTCTCTCTCTTTTTTCCCCCAGCCATTTAAGCACAATATGCTAGGGGTGTGTGTGTGTGTGTGTGTGTGTGCGTGTATTTGGTGTTAATGTTCCTTGCTTGCTATGCCTCACAAAGGATCTACTTGTTACTTGTTATTTGATATGTGCAAGCATGGAAGAGGGTGGGGGCATTCTCTGCCATGATTAAGCCTCTTCCTTAGCCAGGCACTGCATCCCTGGGAGGTGAAAGTGTGGTCTTTTCAGTGTTCCTAGCCATCTCCTTGCACAGTCCTGAGCCCCGCATGCATTTAGTCCTCATTACAGCCACACATGTCAATTAGAATAGTCGCGAGTAATTTCTTCTTGGCAGAAATCCCCATTCTATTTAGTATCAGGGCTTTGCAATTATATTTGTAAGTTACGAAATACATAGTAGGTATTCAGCAAATGATGGCGTTTTTCCTCTCATTTCCACTTAAAGTGTTATACTTAGGAGATATTTTCAAGAGGAAATGGGTATCTTGGCAAGGGACAGATTTTCTTCACTTGCTAATATTGTTTTCAACCTAGGCAGACTGTGGAGTCCCTTTGATTTGTCATTCAATACTTACTTATTTACAGACTCAGCAATTGACAAGGTCACCTTGACCTTCCTTGAAACAAACTGTCCTGTTAGCCCACTGAGCTCTAGCTGTTTAGCTAATGTGGTTTCTGGGGTTTGTGGGAATCTTGCCACTTTTATAAGATTATTCATGCTCCCTTTGCATTCAGGTACACAGCTAGCATAATTCACATGCATATTCTATAAACATTTTCTCCAAAGACTGAGACAAGATTTACTTTTCTGAATAAATAGCTTTATTTATTTAAATTGTTTTTTAGTAAAATTGGATTGTTAATGGGCAGATTTTTTTAAATTAACATTTCGAAAAATGGCATCTTCAACGTTAATTTATATATTTTATATAATTTTGTTAATGTACAGAACGTTTATAAAATGGTTTTAGTATATATTTGAGGATTTTCCTGTTGTTTGCCTATTCATCAAGTTGATTTCCCCAGTCTAACGAGAGAACATTAAAGATTAATAGAAATTAATGCAATAACCTAATTGGAAAACAAACTCTTCCCATGTGGTCAGTTAATTCTTATCTTTCTCTGAATAATTGTATTCTGTTTATTATTGGAACAATGGATACTTTCATCAAGACCTACACTTCCAGTTGAAGGGCATTTAAAAAAATCAGAGAGATAGGAGATGAATCACACACATTCTTGTATTAATTTTTAAGGGCACGTTTTACGAGAAATTGCCCTTCTGAAAGTGCTATGTCTACTTCAAATTACTGAGGCACAGTGTGTGGCCATGTGAGCCAGGTGACTTGTGTACTCAGACAATGTGCATGTCTCCATCACCAATAACGTGCTCCTTTAACTGCAGGCACGGCTGCATCAAGGTCTTCCTGGAGCAAGATCTACTTCTTTATTTCAGATTGTTATTTGATGTCTCTGCTCTTCTTTTATTTTGTCCTCGGGAGACTGTGTCTCTCATCTTTCAAAGAGATAAGATTTTTTGGTGCGCTTTGATTTTTCCGGGAGTTTTTGAGTGCATCAATCCATTGTCTCTTCTCTTATATAATCATTCCCTTCATCTCTCTTGTTGCTACCCCAATGCCTACCCTATTCACACATCTTCCCTAATATTCCCACAGTCCCCCATGCACCCTTCCTGGCCATGCTTCCCACTATATATGTCGCCTTTTGTGGATTTTTCCCTATTCACAAAAAATGAAGTCTAATTACTTCTACTTCCTCACTACCTAAACTACGAGTTTACAGAGTCACTAATTCTACCAAACTTGTTAAGTCCAATAGTGATCCCAAAACTCTTCTTCCCCACTTCTCCTTTTCCAGAGAAAATCACTTTCAATTCTTTTTATGTTCACTTTCATATCTGAAATACCATACTATCTCCAAATACAATGATTGTGTCATTACTTCTTGTTTTTTTTTCAGACTTGAACATTATCTATTCACTCCCCACCATGAAAGAGTCTAACGATATGTGCAAACTTCCATCTCTCCATACTCCCAGTAGAGAGCTATTATAATTTTTGGTTAGATTTTTTTCAGTCTCAGAAATTGTTGTTGAATGATTTTGTTGTTTCTTGGCTCTACTTTTTCCATATTTGGACTACCTTTTTGAGGTACCTTCAGGCTTACAAAGATTCTATTGAGTTTCACATTTTTCTTCTCATTTTAATTTCTATAGAATATTTTTGTTTGTTTTCTGAGCGATTCCTTTTAATAATATTCTAGAGTTTTTGGTGAATCAAATATATCATCTTATTTCTTTAAAAATATAGATTATGCTTAAAAAAGTTTTTTTCCTCTTCATGGTCTCAGCTTTCTCCAAGTTGTTTTGTTCAATCTACTATTTTGGACTTCCTTTTCTGTGTGAGAGACTTTCCTCAGGAATCTGTTGATCTGACTATATCTTCATATTTGAGATTGTTATGAGCTAAAAGCTTGATTAGCATCTCTGAGGTTGAAGATGGGGGTTAATTGGCTATTTTTCCGTAACATGATTGGACTAATTAATTTGTCAGGAAATCCCAGATGTCCAAATATTTAGGTTTTTCTTTCTTGGGGGAGTCAGACTCCATGACAGGACCCTTCCCATCTCTAGTCTGGGTAGGAAAGACCTCATTGCTGGTATTTGGGGGAGTGGGAAAAGAAGACTGTGAGATCAGCATTTTATATGCACCAAATTATTTGAACCCCTGTTTTCATAAGCTATATCAGCCCTTACTGTCCTTGGAGTGCCTTAGTCCAGACATCCTCCTCAGTGGTCAACTTGGTTAAGCTAGGAAATGCATTTACCAGAATGTCTTACCTTGAACTGTTCTAGGTTAGATTTGGCCAAAAATAAACTTTAATAAGACTAACAAGGAAGAAATGAAGCATCTCTTAACACACTCTGAAGCTCTTTTGGTGTATGCCATACTCAGCACAGGGGATCCACAGGAAGCTAGAGGCTTCCATGAAGATTCACAGGGGTGGTAGCTACCTAGAAGTAATGACGTGCCATAGACCTTTCCATCAGCTTCCTCTTAGATGTTGGACATGCTTGGCTTCTCAGATTGACAGATGATTTCTCTGGTTCCCCAACTCCTCTCACCCACGGTTGTGCAAAATCTACTCTCCATTAACACACACCTGATTGCATCACAATCCCTTCTGCTCCCCCATCTGAAACTTGACTGATAAACCTTCAGTTTTATCTTCCTCAGTGGATAAACCTGCCTGCCATCTTCTGCTCAGAGGTGTACCAGCTGTAAGCTGTCTTAGGCACATTTGGATTCCTAGATGGAACTCACATGATTTGAGAGGGGATTGTCCCCCACCCTTCATCATACTTCACTTTACCACCACTTTCAGAGTTCCTGGTGCTGTGGTTCCTCAAGTTAGTTCCTGGCTCCTCCCTTTGCAGTC
Source organism: Panthera leo (assembly GCF_018350215.1). Taxonomy (NCBI): domain Eukaryota; kingdom Metazoa; phylum Chordata; class Mammalia; order Carnivora; family Felidae; genus Panthera; species Panthera leo. Next base: position 76,111,890 of record NC_056687.1, read on the forward strand.
TTGGGATTTAGCTCGCTCAGTGCAAGTAGTCTGTTGTCTCTATTCCACCTGCTTCCCAGCAACTACAATACTGCGACATTTAAAACACTGTCTCTGCACCCATCTCCCCATCTTTATAGACCTGTGACTTAAAGATTACCTGTTATTTCAGTGGGGTTTCTGAAGAGAGTGAATCAGATAACCTGCATTCAAACTATCTTTACTGAAACAGTTCTGTTCACTTCTGAAACTTTATAATCTGGCTACTAGCTCTCAATTCTACTATTGTTCCTTCCTTATGAATAGCCTAGTTGTCAGATCAAAAGCCATCTTTCCCAGTCCTTGTTGCCCTTTATTTTTTCAACAGTATTTTATATGACTGATCCTCCCGCTCATGTATTTCCTTTGCTGCCTTCCTCTTCTCTTCTTCCTCCCTCCTTTCCTTTTACTATGTCTTCACCACCACCACCATTTATGGAGCATCAATATTTGCCTGATTTTTAGTTGATCATTACCCTTTCCATACAGAGGATGGAGGAAACTGACACCACAAGTTTGGAGAGTAGAAAAATAAATTACAGTGTGCCCTCACTGATAGTATCAGAAGAATCCCTCCCACTCACGGATGAAATGACAGGCTGTAAATTACCTCATGCTATTAGGGCCTAAAGCAGATAGGAAATCAGTCTGCATGAATGCTTCCTTCTAAGGGGGCCTGGCTGTCCATTATTTCAGGGTTCTTAATTCTCTGCAGAGCATCTGGTTAATAGCATGTGGGCTTTGGTTCTGCTAGGCTAAACACTGAACAGGAAAATGCAGTGAGGACATGGAGAAAGGTCCTTTTCCAATACACTGGAGACAAGTGTTCAGTCTGAGGGAGGAGATGGCCTTCTGTTTCTGTCACAAATCCTGAACTGAAGGACAAAAAGAGCAACAGTCCCTAAAGGAGTACCCATTACCTATTGTCACTATGTGGAACTTATAAAGAGACTGGAAATGTTTTATTGCAAATAAAATCCTAGTATGATTTTTTAAAATCATTTTTTAAAAACTTCATGTTACCTTTACGTAGGGAAACATAGATTGTTTCTTTAGGTTCACTTTAATTTAAAAAAGACTTAGCTATAGAAACAAAGAGTATGTCTGAAAGGGATTAGAGAAATTGAAAGATGAATTTTTGGTGCATTAAAAGAAAAGGAAGCGGAGCCTGGGTGGCTCAGTTGGTTAAGCACCTGACTTCAGTTCAGGTCATGAACTCACAGTTCATGAGTTTGGGCCCCGCATCAAGTTCTGTGCTGACAGCTCAGAGCCTGGAGCCTGCTTCCGATTCTGTGTTTCCCTCTCTCTTTGCCCCTCCCCTGCTCACTCTCTGCTCTCTTTGTCTCTCTGTCTCTGTCTCTCTCTCTCAAAAATAGACAGTAAAAATTTTTTTTCTTAAAAAAAAAAGAAATAAAAGGAAGAATTTTTATATGAGAAAATTCAAGCAGTAGCAGCCACCATTTAAATTACAAGTATCAGTGAATCAGCAAGTGATTCAAAGTTCTCTATGTTGTGATACAACAACAGCTGATCTGGTTCGTGTTCACCAATTTTTATTCTTCTCTTGATCCTCCCTGTCCTGATTTAGGTAATTTCCACATAAAACACTTGACCTTTCCAGAAGAAAAAAAAAAACAAACAAATAGATGAAATAATGTTTCTTATAGTTTGGAAAAAACACTACTTGCTACAAAAAGATAGGACAATTGTCATTTATCTCCTTTATATTCCAAAACTAGACTTGGACATAGTAAATCCTCATTTTTATCTATTTTGTACTTGCAAATTTACCTACTCACTAAAAATTATTTGTAACCCCGAATCAATACTCAATGGCTCCTACATGGTCATTCTCTGACATATGCAGAACAACAAAAATTTTGAGTCATCCTATGTTCATGTTCCTAGATGAGACTGAACAGGGTTGCACTCTGCCTTCTTGTTTTCTCTGCCATATAGTAAACAAGTGTCCTTTCTTTGGTCTATTAGTGCCACATATTTCTCATTTTATGTTTTCTGTTTACGATTTCACTGTTTAAAATAGCCCCCCAGATGTCTGAGTGGCTCAGTCAGCTAAGCGTCCGACTTTGGCTCAGGTCATGATCTCAGGATTCATGGGTTAGAGCCCCGCGTAGGGCTCTGTGTTGACAGCTCGGAGCCTGGAGCCTGATTCAGGTTCTCTATCTCCCTCTCTCTCTCTCTGCCCCTCCCCTGATTGTATTCTCTGTCAAAAATAAATAAATAAACATTAAAAAAATAAAATAGCCCCCAAGTGTAGCGCTGCAGTTTTGTCTAGTGTTCCTAAGTGTAAGAGGGTTGTGATGCACTTTAAAAAGAACACAGGTGTGTTAGAAAAGCTTCACTGAAGATGTGGTTCATTCAGGCATGAGTTAGAGTGAGTGAGTTTAATATTACTAAAGCAGTGACATGTAATACACAAGATGTCTTTAAACAGAAACACATATACAGCAAGGTTATGTATTGATTGGTTGACAAAAATGTGAGTGAGGCCCACAGGAAGCAAACTATATTTCCTCTAGAAGCAATGGTTCAGTATTTGCTAATTCAGTGTTTGCTGCAACTTTATAGAATATAAATACTGTGAATAATGAGAACTGACTGTATGTACATAAAGAGAGAGAGGTCAGGAAACTAATTTGATGCCCATAATATCTGTACTACACCAAGTAGTTTCCTGTAATGTATGTGTTTGTTCTATACATTTTGCTCTATTCCTGAGTTCTCTCTATGGGTTAATTCAACATTCATTTTCCACCTCCCCAAACATCCTCCCAATAATCAAAAGTGCCTTTATGTGAAACTGGAAGGTTTTATCTTTTCTTTGTTGTTATATTCTCTTAATTTGAGAGTATTATTCTTTATTGAGCTTTGAAACACATACCTTAATCTTGCAAGAAGCTAAAGGATTATAGGAGACATTTTAGAGACTGTATGGCAAAGGAAAACATTGAGAAAGTTTCTTAAAGTGGGTGCTAATCAGGGGGTGCCTGGGTTGCTCAGTTGGTTAAGTGTCAGACTTCAGCTCAGGTCTCTGTCTCATGGTTCTCGAGTTGGAGCTCAGCATCAGGCTTTCTGCTGTCAGCACAGAGCCAGCTTCGGATCCTCTGTCTCCCTCTCTCTCTTTGTTCCTCCCCCAAGTGCACATGCACACGCAGTCTATCTCTCTCTCAAAAAATAAATAAACTTAAAAAATGGGGGATAGTTCAATTTAAGGATGATTAAGAATTAAGTAAGTGAAAATGAAAGGAGAAGGATTCCTAGCAAAGGGAACAACCCTGCATTAGGAAAGGCACGTTTGGGATGGAGGTAATTGGTGTGACCCTGGTATAGGTGTCTGAGAGGACATGGGGCAGATTGGGTGGGAATGAAGGCAGAATTCACCATATTAAGAGGGTTGACACTGGGAGAGGAATTTTGTCTTCGTAGAAAGCATACAAAGTGGGGACATTATACCTTCTCATTGGCTTCTTTGCTCATTTGTTTATTTCAGAATGTGCTCTCTTGTTATGTTGTGAAGGATGAACTAAGTATGCAGTTAGGAGGATATTTTAATATTTTTAGTGTAAAATGCTGAGGGCCTTTGCCAGAGCAGTAACCATGTAAATGAAGAGAATTAGAATTGAAAGTGTTAACAACTAACTGGGTACTGAAAGGAACTAAAAAAGAGGAGTCTAGAATGCCTCCCTAATTTTCATATCTTTATTGTAGTCCTTCCTCTCCTCAGTGTTTCTAGGTTTCATGAACAAATGTTGTCTAAGCAACTATTACATGCAAAGTACTGAGTAGAAACTGGGACTATTACAATGATTTAGACATGATTCTGCCCTCTTCTAAGAGGAGAGAGAGAGAGAGAGAGAGAGAGAGAGAGAGACACTAAGCAAATAAGTGATGTGAGTACCACACCAGTGAGCTGGGATTCTTCATTTGTCAGTTATAAAATTTAGATGATTTTGCATATAGGCATGTTGTAGGTCTAACATTTTAGATTCTTTTATTCCCTGCAAATCGATGAAGACTAGTGCAGTTATTGCCAGTCCCTTATTTGTTAGTGAGGTATGGCCTTGAAAATACATTAAACCACAGAATGGTATGAGATCCTTAAGGAAAAGAATTACTGGATTGCCACCTGCATATCTCATCTATTTTTAAGGACTACATAATTTGTGAGATTAATTGTAGTTTCCCAGTTGTGGTCATCAGGTCAGGTCGTCACACTATGTGGGAGTGAGAGAAGCAGTATTAATTGGTTAAAGGGAGAATTTAGCTAGCGATGTAATTAAAACGGCGGTCTAGGGGCTCGGTTGAGCGACCGACTTCAGCTCAGGTCATGATCTCATGACTTGTGAGTTCGAGCCCCGCGTCGGGCTCTGTGCTGACAGCTCAGAGCCTGGAGCCTGCTTCAGATTCTGTGCCTCCCTCTCTCTCTGCTCCTCCCCTACTCATGTTCTGTCTCTCTCTAAAATAAATAAACATTAAAAATTTTTTTTCTTTTAAAAATGGGGGTCTCAGTCTACTCTTATCATGGAGGCATAGTCTCTGGCACTGGATGGCTCCCAAATTTTGGCAAGGAGTCTGGCTTTTGTACTCTGGCACCCACTAGTTATTTGAAGTGGGCTACCATTAGGGAGGGCTTGTGAGCTACGGGAGTTAAGCAGCTCCCTTAGAGTGAGACCGTCTGGTGAAGGAGAGAGCTGTGAATTGCTAGTTATCAACACAGCTCACACTAGCTATAATATTGCATGCCTGGACCCTGAAAGGGGACCTAAATGGGGAAACACAGTATCTAATGAAAAATTCAAAGCTGGTTATGCCTACATAATGAAACCTTCACTGGCATAGCCATTGTAATTTACCTATCGTTGGACATATATTCACCTCATGTGCATTGCAACTTTGTACAGCCATAGTAATTATCCTCTCTGAATTGGTAATGAGGTATGTTTTTTCATTTGTCATTTTATCCTCAAGTAAATTCCTCTTCTGTTCTATCCTCTTATGCTTTTCTTCTCTAAATCTTTTGTTTTTCTCCTCTAAGGCTGATTTGTCCCCTTTTCCTCAGGAATGTGTCTTTCATTCATCTCTCTTTTTCAACGTTTGCAATGACTTTACATTAGAGCTAATGTTTCGTACAATTTTGGACAGAATCTAGAGGTGGCTCCCCTGGAGTTAAGGCACTCTGTAATGCTAGAGATGATATCTTGCTTATTTTTTTGTCTATTATATCTCCAGTGTCCATAGTGGCAATAATGTCCCCTCCATCATTTAATAATATAACAACTAAAGTGATAGGTGAGTATGTGAGCACCCTTCTGATTTTTTGTTACAATTAGGGGTGTCCATGTGACCAAACTTGTGCTTGTGCTATCCTAGTATAAGTAATGCGTACGTCTTCTGGTATATCTCTTTTAAGGTGCTTACCTTGGACTCTGTTTTCTCCTTTGTGATGGGTGAATAATGGTAATGAATTAAAGCACACTTGGAAATTTCCCACCAGTCTTGGATTGCTCACTTCTAAACCATAATACTAGAGACAAAATAAGTTTTGTTATGAAAAGCTACTGTATTTTGGATATCTTTCTAGATCTTGAATTTTTAAACATTTCCTGAAAACAAAAACAAAAGTGGGATCTGGAAGCAGGATGCTATTATAAAAACTAAGATTACATGTGACATGCACAGAGTGACAGATGGAAAACTCACAAATATTGTGAGTTGGAAACTGAAGAATGTTATTATGCTGTGGCAAAATGTCCAGTGAAACTGTTGTTGCCATAACTTGGGAGGCAGACCATGTGCTTCTGAGACTAAGTCTGAGGAAATCAGCTGGTAAAAATCAGAATGATTTTGTGTGTTGGCCACTGCTTATGCTGTGAGCAAGTGACTACCAGAAGGAAATGGACATAAACTTGCCCATGTGGAGGTGAACATCGAAGAGCCCTCTTAAAAATTTAGAGTGGCTAGAGAGTGAAAGTGATGGAAAGTCCAGAAATTTGGGACTTTTCAAAGTTAAAAAATCTATATCTGTGCCTGAAATAGCAGCAGACATTCACTGGAACTGTATTTCCAGTGAAACCACAAGCCTCCCACAAGCCTCAGCAACACTTGAGCCCCTAGACCTTCACTGGCAAAAAGTGGGCTGTGAAAGCTGCCTGGTCCCCAAAGAAGGAATATTATCCAATGCGTCCTGCTTCAGATTTGGTCACACAGGATAACAGGCCAGGGTATCCTATAAGCAAGGGTTATGGTGAACAATGAATAAAGGAGTTATTCACAGAAGGCAGAAACCAGGGATGCCACACATGTGAACCAAGTAACCTACCCCACAGCCTACAGGGAGAGTCTTGATTTCTATTTATCAGGCTTTTAAAACTGCTTTGGAACATGGACTACTCTGTTTTTCCTGTTCTTTCCTTTTCCTGAATGCACATTTTATTACAGGCATACTATTCTTATTCTGTTACTATAAAGTAGGAGAGAGGAAAGAAGGCACCTTGACTTTTAAGAGATAAATTTAGATATGGGGAAGAGGATGGCACTTTATGAAACCCTGGATTTGGGCTGGGTGCAGTGATTCATGGATAATTACTTAGGTGGCCAGAATTGTTCACTGGGGAAAATTGTGAATGCCCCGAACATACATTTTTCCAGGCTTTCTTTTAGAACCAGATGAGATACTCTGATTTTTAGCTAAGCTCATAAACATACAACAGGCTGTGTTTCCTAGTCTTTCTTGCTGCCATTTGTGAACATGTAACCAAATTTTGGCCAATAGCATATAAGAATAATTGACATCTCCAACTTTCAAGTCATCTCCTTAAAGATGCTTTTGTTGGACTTCTTCATTGTCATTGACTATGAAAGAGCAAAATTGGTAGTTACTGTAAAGGTGTTATGCTTAGAATGCTATGCCTCCCAGTCTAGGGGCACTGACCCTTCATGAATCACTCTGGATGCTAGGTGAAAAATAGATTGTAAATTGGCAAAAATGGAAACATAGCAGTTTGGAGGTTTTTCTAGGAATTTGAACAAAAGATTAGATACTGGCTTGTACAAAAGTGGTAGTATTGGAGGTGATGGGAAGTGGTCACACTTTGGATACATTTTGAATTTAGAGCCAACAGAATTTCCTGATATGTTCTATATGGAGTGAAGAAATGGTGTTAAAGATATTTTCTAAGATTTTGGTATAGCTAACTGGAAGGGTAAATTTTCCATCAACTGAGATATAGAAGACTGGAGATAAATAAAAGAAAGCTCAGGGGTTCATGTTTGGACATGGAAAGTTGGAGATGCCTATTAGGATTTTGGAAAGGCTGTTGGCAATATGAACTGGAAGCTCAGCAAGCAATCTGAACTGGGGACACACATTTGGAATTTGTCAGCAATTATTTTAAATCCATTTTGCCAATTTTTCATTAAATTTTTTTCTTTGAAAAATTTGTTTAGTGTTTACCTTTTTTTGAGAGAGAGACAGAGACAGAGACAGAGCGTGAGTGTGGGAGGTGCAGAGAGAGAGAGGGAGAATCTGCAGCAGGCTCCAGGCTCTGAGTTGTCAGCACAGAGCCCAGCTTGGGGCTCGAAGTCACAAACCCTGAGATCATGGCCTGAGCTGAAGTTGGATGCTTAACCAACTGAGCCACCAAGGCACCCCTTAAAATTTTTTTCTAATATACAGAAAAGTTGTTGTGGACATTAAGACAATTCATCCCTAAGTACTTCAAATTGAATTTTCTAAATGGAAATAAATGGAAATAAAACACATTAGCAATGTCACACATAAAAGAACATACATTTCCCAAATATTACTTACTATCAAAGCCATATTCATTTTTCCATTTATCCTATACATTTCTATTACCTTCTCTTTCTCCAAATTAGAATATGGTCAAGGTTCAAACACTGCACATGGTTATTTTTTTTTTAATTTCTTTTAAAGTTTATTTATTTATTTTTTTGAGAGAGATAAAGGTAGTACGAGTAGGGGGAGTGACAGAGAGGGAGGGAGAGAGAGAGAGAATCCCAGAAAGATCCATGCTGCCAGTGCAGAGCCTACATGGGGCTTGAACTCACATAACTGTGAGATCATGACCTGAGCTGAAACTAAGAGTAGGATGCTTAACTGACTGAGCTATCAGGTGCCCCTATGTCTTTTAATTAAGAAGAGTTCCTTCACATTTTTGTCACATTGACTTTTCAAAGTTACCAGATCAATTTTCTTATAGACTATCTCACATTTCATACTCATTTTTTTTTTTAATTATGTCATTACCTTGTTCTTATATATATTTTCAGTAAACTGAAAGTGAGGTCTTAATTCTGTTTGGGGTAAGCACATTAGGCAAGATAGCTTCATTGATGGGGCTGTGTACTTTATATTGTATCATAATTAGAAAGCAAATAATTCAGTTGTTCCCACCACTAGTGGTGCTAAATTTAATCATTCCTCTAAGGGAGTGATGAACAGATATTTACATTGTAAAGATACACACACACACACACACACACACACACACACACCATAAAAGCCTGTCTGTGTGTACATGCACACATGTGCACAGGAGGGATGATTTTTTGCACTGTGTAAATATCCTTTCTTCAACAACATTTTGCTAATTGTTGTAGCAATTAATGATCCTTGCCTGAATCAATTATTTGACCATGGATTACAAAACTGAGATTTTAAAATTGTAACATTATATTTAATATAGATTTGCTAGTATTCTTCTATAAAGAACTCTTGTCATCAAATGAGAAAGAACTCATTTCTTCATACAAAGATAAGGCAAATGTTTTTACTTTAATTACCATTTTTCATTAAATCTTGGTAAAATAGTCTGCTTCCATCATGGCAAATCAGTTCCTTTTCCTCTTCTTTTTTCAAGTGTTCACTTAAAATTTCTCTATTCACTCCTGATATTTATTTACTCAATATTTTATAACTAATTAAAAGTAGTGATTTTTTTTAATATTAAACTTGACCCTTCAGGCTGGTTTCTATATCCCTTTCATACATACCAATTAATATTGGACATTCCCTATCTTTTTGGCAAAATAAGATGTCCCAGGGGTGTCTGGGGGGCTCAGTTGGTTACGTGTCCGACTTCGGCTCAGGTCACGATCTCATGGTTCCTGAGTTGGAGTCCTGCGTCGGGCTCTGTGTCTCCTTCTCTCTTTCCCTCCCCTGCTCGCACTGTGTCTCTCTCTCTCTCTCTCAAAAATAAAGTTTAAAAAAAATGTCCCAGCATTACCTGAATGTTTTCAGAGAAGACACCTTTCTTCAAGAACCCCCGGTCCCTTTACATAGACAATGGAATTTGGAAACCAAGATCTGCCTTTAAGTAGACTCATTGCTGCCGACACCTTTGTTTCTAGGTTCTTTCAGTGGATACAATTAAATATACATATATATATATATTTTAATTTTTTATTTTAACATTTATTTACTTTTGAGAGACAGAGCATGAGCAGGGGAAGGGAGAGGGGAGACACAGAATCTGAAGCAGGCTCCAGGCTCTGAGCTGACAGGCTGACAGCAGTGAGCCTGATGTGGGGCTCGAACCCACGAACCACGAGATCATGACCTGAGGCAAAGTTGGCTGCTTAACCAACTCAGCCACCCAGGCACCCTAAAAATATATATTTTAAAGATAATGAGTATTAAATTGATATTTGCCATTCTGACTCAATGTTATAAGAAGGACTCTTTTAACTTTCGTTGAGTTTTCATAAAGCTGCTTACAACCTACAATATTTTTGGAAAATAGAACTTCCACCAATTCCACCTATTCAAATATAAAGTTATCTTAAATTTCCAATCCAGAGGTGCCTGGGTGGCTCAGTCCATTAAGTGTCTGACTTCAGCTCAGATCATGATCTCACGGTTCATGAGTTTGGGCTCTGTGCTGACAGCTCAGAGCCTGGAGCCTGCTTTGGATTCTGTGTCTCCCTCTCTCCCTACTCCTCCCCCACTCATGCTCTATCCCTCTCTCTCAAAATAAATAAACGTTAAAAAAAAAAAAACTCTTCCAAGACAAATTTGCCAGTGCTTCCTTATTTTGGAAGAGGTTGATGGACGGAAGAGGGTGCAGAAGAGTGTGAAGTGGATTGAAATAAATCCAGGTATTGCTAGCTCAATGGCATTTTTTTTTTTTAGAATGACTTTCTGCAAGGAAAATGGGATAAAGGAGAGAGTAATCCAGGAGAAATAATTCTTTCCTTCTTTGGCTGCTGTAATTTTGGAAACTAGCATAATAAATCTTCTATTAATAAATATGCATTATGCAAACAGATAAATATTCTTTTGAAACTTTTCAAGATTCTGTACTTACTAATCACAATCTGATTTCCTTCTTGTCCACTGCCAACAAAAATTACTCTCAGTAAGGCCACCAGAGACCTTCATATTTCTGTGCCTAATAGGCTGTTTGTGATCCTGATCTTCCTTGATACTTTTGTGACATTTGACCAAGTCCACCTTTATAAGAAGTTATGCTGTCATGCTCCTTTGACTTCTATGACACAGCTCCCCTTCTGTTGGCTTCTTTCTAACCCTTAGCTGCTTTTTCTTAATTTCCTCTGTGTGCCTCTCTTTTCCCACCATCCCTTTTTTTTTAATTTTTTTTTAACGTTTATTTATTTTTGAGACAGAGAGAGACAGAGCATGAACGGGGGAGGGGCAGAGAGAGAGGGAGACACAGAATCTGAAACAGGCTCCAGGCTCTGAGGGGTCAGCACAGAGCCCCATGCGGGTCTCGAACTCACGGACAGCGAGATCGTGACCTAAGCTGAAGTCGGACGCTTAACCGACTGAGCCACCCAGGAGCCCCTCCCACCATCCCTTTAAAACCGAAACGCTCCCAAAACAATCCATTGGTTCTATGTCTGTTTTAATGTATGAGCTCCTTTCATTTTTATCAGTATACTTTATTACTATTCACTAGACCTGAGATGAAACAATTACAATTTATCACTTGCCTAGCTAATGAAAACAAATAAACAGAAGTAAAACATTCTGAATATTTCAATAATTTTCTTTTATTTTATGGAGCAGTTTTGCTTTCCTCTATAGCAGGTTACTGGTGGCTATGACAGAGGCAAGCCAGGATACTTGGGGCCTTGAATAAAGAATGTGAATCATTTTTTTATACTTCAACAGGACCAAGTTTTATGACGATTTCAACGAAGACTTAGGTACTTTAAATGTGGTGCAATCATCTCTGCTGGACTTATTTGGGGAACAAAAGATATTTGAATTCCAATCTGATTTTCCAAATGAAAATAGGACCTGAACGCTGATATTTAAGTTATCCTTTAAGAACAACTGCCCTTTAAATACATTTGGAATAAGTGCAGAGGAGACAGACATGGTTCTTCCAATAAAACCTCATACATCACATGAATATGATAATTATTCATGTAATAATTGCGGTGCCACACTGTCACAGGTGAGGTCAATTTAATGGGCAAATGGGCTGCCAGGGAAATGACCTTCAACCCTACCTTTCATTTTTCCAAGGTTATAACTATGATTCATTCACAATCATAATTTTTTGTTTTACCTTTGATATTATTTCTTCTTTATGATTCACACTAAACAGCTGCTTAGTTATAAAACATTATCACCAAAATATGGTGAGTTTTTTTGGGGGGAGGGGAGTATTTATACTTCACCTAATTAAGTAAAAAAAATTACTAAGCTGCAAGAATAACTTAGGCAGATTATAATAGGCTTTTCCATAATTATAAAATGTATCTTTAGAAACATTCCAATTGGTGGAGGTTTTAAAGCTTGGAATTCTAAGGGACTTGTTAAAATTCATGTGTACTAATATCTCTGCTATTCAGTTACCAGATTTATTTCATTGATTTGTGTTAGTGACCGATTTATTCTCTTGCCATATATGTGACAGGGAGCATTATTAAAATCAATGCAAAGCATTTGCCAAGATGAAGAAAATCACTCTTTATTCTTTCAGACATATTATTCTAATCCAATGGAGGTTTGTTTAACTTAGAAAGGAAAAAAAATAATGCCATATCCAGAGAAGCAAAAGATGAGATTGAAAAGCCACACTTCATGACAAAATTTCAAAGAACATTAGACTTAAAATTGATACTGACAGAAATATCATAGAAAACACTTGACGGTTATTGTGGGGATTTTAATATACGTGGAAAATACTCATGTGCACCATGCACTAGCACATATTTGTTTATTACACACGAGCCCATTTGCTTAACCACATCTGTTAAATATCTACAATGTAGAATTTTGAGTTCGGCTCTGAGTTCATAGAATTTCTAAATATTTGGAAGTATCTAACTTGTGGCACTCTAGCATTGAAACACCTGTTATCAGCACTATCCAACAGAAAATGATGATTACCACATCTGGAACTTAGGAGTTCTATCAGCCACATTGGAAAAGTAAAAAAGAAACTGGTGAAATCCATCTTAACAACATATTTTATTTATCTATCAATCTACACAAAATATTACCCTTTCGACAATATATAATTAGTATAAAAATATTGAGGTATTTTATATTCTGGTTTTATCTTACTTTTTCTAAATCCACTACATATTTCACACATTTAGTGTATCCCAGTCTGGATGAGTCACATTTCAAGTGCTCAAAGCCACGTGTTGCCCAGGGGCTACTGCACTGGGCAGCCTACCTCTATGATCCTTGCCTTTTATTTACCTTCCAAGTCTGTCCATATTCTTTGGTTCGTGACAGCATCACTCCAACCTCTATTTCCACGGTCACATCTCCTTCTCTGACTGATTTTTTCATGCCTCCCTCTTATAAAGACCTTTGTGATTACATTGGACCCACCTCCATAACCCAGGATGATCTCATGTCAAAATAATCACATCTGCAAATTCTCTTTTGCCCTATCAAGGACCATACTCACAGGTTTTGAAGATGGACATATTTAGGGAAGGCATTCTACCTACCTCAATACCTCATCTGTTCACGGCAAGGTTAAGTATAGAAAATTCTCCAGGAACTATATATTAGTCCTAGCTCAAAGACTTAGTGATTGAATTTAAATAGTGACACTGATATGAATGTAGTCCTTTGCCATAGATGTGCATAAAATAGTAGTAAGATGATCTTTCACTTTGCAAAATACAGTAACCCATTAAAAGGCTTTTAGTAATTAGCAATGGCCAAATGTGTTGATTCACAAATTTTCTTCATTCTGTACAACTCTGCTTATTGGTAGCTGTTTGTATGTCTGGTCTCTTTGTCCACATCTAATTCCTCTGAGTCTAATCTCTCTCTTTTTCTCTCACCTGCCTCTTCACCAGACCTCATTTGATTCTCCAAATATGCCCAGCTTCCTCCTACCATAGAGCCTTTGCATATGGCTTCTTTCTGCCTAGGATGCTCTATACCTTCCTCTTTGACTGATACAAGTTTTAAGAAATGCATTTTTAAATGTTTATTTATTTATTTAGAGAGAAAGAGAAAGTGTGTGCATGCACTCATCGTCGTGGGGAGGGGCAGAGAGAGAGGAGAAATAGAATCCCAAGCAGGCTGTGAGCTATCAGCACAGAGCTCCACTTGGGGCTCAACCTCACAAACTACAGGATCATGACCTGAGCCAAAATCAAGAGTAGGATGATTCACTGACTGAGCCACCCCAGCATGCTAAGAATTTTTTTAAAACTACAGGTACAAACCAAATTTCTCCCCTCCTTGTCTTTCCCTTTTTTCCCTGCTGTTGCAGTAAGCATTAGCCTGAATTTATCATTCGTGTGTGTGTGTTAGAAAAGTACGAGGCACAGGCCTCTGGTTACAAAAATCTTCAGAGATATTGTCCTCACTCCAAGTCCAGTTATAGACAGGTATCATTTCCTAGATTACTATTCCACAAATTGTTCAGCCAGGTATGAATCCAGACATTACTCAAGGATCTCAGTTCAGTTCCTCATTTTGTGTGGGGTCCACAGCCTCCTCAGCTCCCCACACATGACCATGGGAACACAGGCCCTGGTGCTATCAAACCACAGTCACCCTCGGGCAGGGCAGTTTCAGCTCATTAGCTGACTGCTCTGCTATTACATGTCCCTGCCTGTCCCATCATGTGGCATTTCTCTTTCTTTCTTGCAAACTCAGCTCTACATATAAAAGGATGTTGGCTATATTTTGCAAAGCACATGCCTAGATTTTTGTGGAACATTTCTGGCCTTTTTGCCCCACATTCCTAAGAGCAGAAATACTCTGTACTCACATATTTTCATTTATGTTATGAGGCTTAATTCTGAAAACTGTATTGTCGTCCACATTCTGGAGATAAAAAAAATACTCATCTATATTCTGGGGAATAAAACTGAGGCTATGGATAAACCACAAAAATAGAAGAAAAAGTAACAAAATAATGTCTGTGAAAAAATTGTTTCTTTCCTCCTTCCAGGTAGATCTGAGGCACGTGCTATGTCACTGACATTACCATGCATTTTGTGCTCTGGCTGCAGTCATTCAACAAGCAGCTGCCACTCAGAGGCTGGTGGCTTCCCAGGCCAAAAAAGAGAGAAGGATAAAAGAGATACTATTTCAACTGTGGTAGGATGGAAAAGGAATTGGTGCCAGTTCCTGTGATTTATTACGTGCAGAGGAACCCAAGGACACACCAGGAGACTGGCACGCTCAGAGCTCCTGTGTCCCCATCTGAAAAAATAGTTTGTGGCATGTCATATGCATGCTGCAAACTCAGATTGCCCAGGAATTTTCACTGCTATTTATGTGCAGTGGATACAATTACTAATAAATGTGTCATATGGTACTGAGCCCTATACATACTTTTGCAGCAGTTTCTTTTATTTTGGGTATTTGCTGGTGTGCTGGGAAAGGGGAATATGGTGTTCAGAAATCATTTTTAAAATGCACAGAATATGAGGGGCGCCTGGGTGGCATGATCGGTTAAGCGTCCGACTTCGGCTCAGGTCATGATCTCACGGTCCGTGAGTTCGAGCCCCGCGTCGGGCTTTGTGCTGACAGCTCAGAGCCTGGAGCCTGTTTCAGATTCTGTGTCACCCTCTCTCTCTGCCCTCCCCTGTTCATGCTCTGTCTCTCTTTGTCTCAAAAATAAATAAACGTTAAAAAAATTTTTTTAAATGCACAGAATATGACACAGCAGTTAAACAAATCCAATCTTAGAAGGACATCAGGAAAATACATACATAATTTAGCTGCCTAGGTGCATGTGTATTTAAATTTAAAAATCAGGTTATATTTTCTGGCTTTCATTACTCCTCCTTTTCTCTCCCCACCCCCTACTCTATCTGATGTCATCTTTTTTCTCTTTGTAATCCTCTTTCTCATCCTCGGGTTAAGAGATGATGGTAGTTGGCCCAGGATGCTAAATAAGCTTATAGGATTATGACGATTTCATTTGGTGAGAGAGAGGATACGAAATTTGAGAGAAAGTGGGACACCAAGACAACCTCAAGTGTTTTTGGCCTAAGCAAATGACAGGCTGAGGATGGTTTTACTAAGCATGGGGCCCACTTTTGGATATGCAGGTAACAAAAATGGAGAGACAGTCAGAAGTCCATTTAGGACTTATGAAGTTTGAGAGACTATTAACCAAGTAAAGATGTAGAGTAGGTCATTGAAACATGGAGTTGAGGAGTTAGGTCCAAGCCAGGGTGTGAACTGGAGAGCTTTGACCCTGAAGGTGGTTCAGAAAGTCTTGGGACTGGATGAGATCACCAAGGAATTTGGGGTAGACAGAAAAGGGAAGAGAAGTCTGATGCCTAAGCCTGGAGTATATATATATATATATATATATATATATATATATATATATATATATATCGCCTGGCTATTTTCAGTTCAGAAAAGGTCTCTTTTCTCCTCTCTGTCTCCCCTTCCCTAGCTCTGTATCCCCTCAGCACCTAACCACTTAGGAAGTATGGTAGTTCACCCGACCAGCAGCAGAGATCCTGATGATGTGAGGCATAACTCATCAGATATTATGGTGCTACTTAACAATCTCTGTCAATATCTAACTCTTTTTTTAACGTTTATTTATTTTTAGAGAGAGCGAGCAAGTGTGAGTGGGGGAGGAGCAGAGACCAAGGGAGAGAAAGGGAATCCCAAGCAGGCTCCACAGTGTCAGCACAGAACCTGTTGTGGGGCTCGAACTCATGAACTGTGAGACAATGAGCCAAAATCAAGAGTCAGATGCTCAACTGACTGAGCCACTGAAGCGCCCTGTCAATATCTGACTCTTAAAGTGTGATTTTGATGTGAAAGAGAATTTAAAATTTTAGCATAATACATTTTTATATAAGTATCTATTTTGTCTATTTTCATTTTGATAAATAGTTTATATATATTTTAAAAATATTTCCTTAAATTCCTTAGTCGCCACTCCTCTGAAACTCTTTCTTTGTTCAAAATTTCTGCCACTTGTATAGATTGATCAACATATTGTGAAGATTAGCAGTGAAAACAGTGTGCGTGCCATGCAGTGCTTCTGCGGCACACTGACTGTGACTAGTTATTGCTGGAGATCAGCATCTCTTAATAAAGTGTGGCTTTAACTGTGGTGAGGGTTCTGGGCTTATCCAGTGTGCCTCTGACAGAGCAAGGCTAAACTCCAAGTTACCCACCACTGAAAAGGGAAAATCCATGTCCACGCTCTGTGTTCTCTTACTTTGAAAAGAACCTTCCCCTCTTGATCCCTGACAGCCTATTGTCTCCACTATAGTGTATTAATTTAGTGACCTCATTTGTCATCAAATGTCATCAAAAACAAAACTGGTTTTAAAATGACTGGTAGTTAGGGTTCCTGGGTGACTCAGTCGGTTGGGCGTCCGACTTCAGCTCAGGTCGCGATCTCGGGGTCCACGAGTTCGAGTCCCAGGTAGGGCTCTGTGCTGACAGCTCAGAGCCTGGAGCCTGCTTCCGATTCCGTGTCTCCCTCTCTCTGGCCCTCCCCCACTCACACTCTGTCTCACTCTCTCTCTCAAAAATAAATAAACATTAAAATTTTTTTTTTTAACTACTGGTAGTAAAAGACAAGGGGTCAAAATAAGCAGGACTAACAAAAGAGAGGGTCTAGGGTAAAGAGAAGTTGAATTTTAAAGTCCTTCTGGGTACAGATGATAACTTGCCTCACGTATTTTACAAACCAAGAAAACAAACAAATGTGTACGTTTGACTTCTCTTTCTGGTGTGAAATATCTATAAAAATAATTCAGATTTCACTTACTCTGTTCACATGAGTCTTGCTCTCCTTCTACATTTGATTTGGAAGCAAAGATGTTTAAGCTTGCATTTTCTCTCTGTAATTACGTAGCTATGATGTTGGTGTTTGTCATTCTATCTTTTCAGCCCTTAGATTCCTAATATAAAGAAGAAGGATTGAATAAGATGGCTTCAAAGACTGCTCCCAGCTCTAAAATAATTTCACCTTATGGCAATAAAATACCTTGTTCATTTGTGGAGGACCCTAGCAAAATAAAGTTTTAATTTTAAAGTAGTTTATCAAACCAGTTAAAGAGAGGTCATTTATTTTATGGCCTACATCAGTGCTTTTAAAACATTATTGTCCATTTGAATCATCTGGAGACTTTATTAAAATGAAGATTCTGATTTCGCAAGTCTGGGGGGGCAGTGGGGAGGCCTGAGATTCTGCATTTCTAACAAGCTCTCAGGAGATGCTGCTGCTGCAGTTCTAACCACCCCAGTTTAATTAGCAAGGGTCTGAACTGTGGGGGATCCAATGATTATAGACATATTTACACATGAGGTCTCTCAGACATACAGACCAAATTGTGATGACCCAGTGTTTTATTGCAAAGATTAAGTTTATATGGTTTTCTCCCGGCTAACATCAAATCAAACCAAATCCATTTAGAATAATTATCTGAATATTTTATTTGCACTCAGAATTAAATAGATTTAATTGTAATTAATTTTTATATAACTTATTTATTTCTTTAACTGATTGGTCCCCTGTCAATGGAGTAAAAATATGATGTACTGCCTCAACTTGCCACCTCCCTCTCCCACAGAAGCACCCCAGAATGCCAACTTCACTCTTTAGAAAGTCATCATAATGATGTGGGTGGGAATAGTCACTGTATGAAAAATCCCAGTACAGGTGCAATGGGATTTACTTTCAATTTCCATTAAGCCTCCCCCTTCCTCTTTGTCTAATTTATGTCAGATCCTGGACCTATGAATCTCATATTAATTGGGACAGCTGGTCCCTGCCTCCAAGCCAAAGAGGAAGTTGGAAGATGTTTTATTAACCACTGTCCACCCAACACACATACATACACACAGACTCTCCTCAGAAATAATTAGTCAGAATGCCAAGGGAACACGTTGCTGAGTCAACTGACATAGTTCTTCTGGGAGGAGGTTTTATGCTTTCAATCTGATAAGTGTGCTGTATTCTCAAAGAGAAAATCTTTCATGAACACTAACAATCAACATCATCAAGACGTTCTTGTAGTTACCCAAGT
Organism: Panthera leo; assembly: GCF_018350215.1. NCBI lineage: Eukaryota > Metazoa > Chordata > Mammalia > Carnivora > Felidae > Panthera > Panthera leo. The sequence goes on from NC_056687.1 coordinate 76,130,421, forward strand.
AACTACAAGTGATTACAAGTGATTCTCACTATGTAATTCCTAGACTCAGACTTCTGTTGGTAGGCATCTGCTGAGTCATTGAGTTCACGAGTTAGGTTCTCTTTCTAATGAAGAACTGAGCCATTATGCCATTTCAGGTTCTAGAATAATTTCTTGTTCTTGTTCTTATTCTTGTTCTTCTTGTCTTTATGGTGGGACAGATCCCAGAGATTCTGATGGAGCTAGAGAGGACAACTGGACACTCTACTAGATGGAGGTGTGAAGCAAAAAGAATTAGCTAAGGAACTTAGCTGAAATGTAGTTCATTATTTTTTTTTCTATATCAAGCTCCTCATTCTGGCATTCTGATTCATTAAGTTTAAGTAGGATCTCCAAAATTAAATTTTAATAGGCATCCTATGTGACTCTGTTGCAAATGTACACGGGACTATACTTTGATAATGATTTTATTACTCTAAAATATCTTGGCTCTTAAATCATTTCTTATAAAAATCAACATCTGAAAATATGTCTGTTAGAGTAGCAGAGACTCTTAGTTATATAGAATACTGCTATTCATATCAAACTTCACATGTAAATTTAACACAAGTCTCTGTTTAGATTATAGCTGAACACATGCTTCTCATTGTTTCAAAGGTAAGAATGAAGCCTGTATTGCTCATGTGAATTTTGGGTGGCAAAGAATTGAGGGACATGCAAAGAATTTTTTTTTAAATCCAAGTTTTCACCCGAATCCAAAACATATATTTTTAAGTATGCTCCACACCCAATATGGGGCTCAAACTCACGACCCTGATATCAAGAGTCACATGCTCTACCCACTGAGCCGACCAAGTATCCCCAAAACATATTTTTTACCCAATTTACTTTAGATACTTAAAGTCGATGTTACAGATGTTGCTTAGAAACACACACACACAACACACACACACAACACACACACACACGCATACACACTGACAGAATGGCTGTCTACTGAAGAGGGCCCCTTCTGCTCTGAACATGAAACGTATTTCAAATCATACATCTTGATCTCTCAAGCTTGTTAAAGGATTCCTTCACACTTTCTAGAAATGATACAACTTTCATTTGCTACTGCTTAAATGCCTCTGGAGACTTTATTATTATTTTTTAACTTAGTGAGGACAAAACACAAACCTATTTTAACTGGAACATATACATTCTGCTTACTTAAAATTCCTGGGAGGAGTGAAATGCTGTCCTGAACACAGTATAGATTTTTTAAGACTATAGACTACTTAAGGATCAACATGCTATATCAACACAGGTTCAAACCTCTTTGATGAAATGTAAGGCTATAGAAAGAAAAATAGGCAAAAAACTGAATTTCTAGAATTAATTATAAAATGTTTACACAAATTTTTGTAATTACTTTTGCAAAGTTATTTATAGAAAAATTTACAATTAATTATAAGAAAAATGTTGTTAAAAGTGTTCTTTTCTAGGGGCGCCTGGGTGGCTCAGTCGGTTAAGCGGCTGACTTCGGCTCAGGTCATGATCTCGCGGTCTGTGAGTTCGAGCCCCGCGTCGGGCTCTGTGCTGACAGCTCAGAGCCTGGAGCCTGTTTCAGATTCTGTGTCTCCCTCTCTCTGACCCTCCCCCGTTCATGCTCTGTCTCTCTCTCTGTCTCAAAAATAAATAAACGTTAAAAAAAAAAAATTCAAAAAAAAAAAAAAGTGTTCTTTTCTAGAGATTCCATTGTGAGTGAAAACTTTGAGTAGAGGAAGGACTAGGAAAGCATAATTGAATTTTAGAGCTGAATGGGTCCTTTGAGAGGAGGAATCAGAAGACACAGTTTCCAGCACCAGCTAAGCCTATTGACTTAGTGACTGAGGTCAAGTTCTATCTCCTTTCTAGATCGATTTTCTTCTCCAGTATGACTTCTTACGAATGGGAATGTTCATTTCAGTCGTTTCCAGCCTGAGCTGTATAAACTTTCTGGAAACAGAAGTAGTTTCTGTATTTGAAAAATACTTATCAAAAACTAAAATAAAACACCAAAGACACACACACGCATACCCGCACAGTTATACTCAGAATAAGAACACAGAGGACTATCAAAATATAAAAATGACATGTTTTTTTCATTTTGATTAGAATTCAAGTTACTTAGTGGGACAATATTTAGTAACATGCAGATTAGAAAATTTATTGATGATATCATGAGAAGTTATGGACTAGAAAGGTAGGTCAATTACTTTCACTGGTGCCACAGATTACAAACAAATAAGGTGTTTTGTTTTGGTGAAAAACTGGGAATCAGTAATTAGTTACAATCCCTTTATTTGACCTAATTTATGTATGTATGTATGTGTATATGTATGTATACTTCTGTTAACATTTATTTATGATATTCCACATAGTTCAACATCTCAGTTATGATAACAGTCTTCTCATAAATGCCTACAAGGTTTACATTGGCTATGAAGTAGATGGTGACAAATGTATAGACTTTTGTAGGGAACCCATAATTATGCTGAAAACTTGGCTACATGGAAAAAAATTAATTTCTTGTGTTAAAATTAAAAGACATTAGGAGAACAACGTCTACTGATGAGTGACATGTTGGTTAAATACAGAGCCAGAGCCAGAGTTAAGACTCCTGAATCTCAGTCCAGGTGTTTCTACTGAAGAGTATAATTGGTTTATTTTTTTATAAAAAATTAATATATTCATATAATAGCTATATTTTTTCAGTAGTAAATATATTTCATTCATTTCTTAGGTGTAGCTAAAATTTCCTAGAGCACTTGGAGAGAAATTGTATGAAATGCCTGGTATCATAAACATCAAACTCATAATAGGTCTTCTTTAAAAAAAAAAAAACACTTAAGTTTTATTTATTTATTTATTTATTTTTTAAATTTTTGTTTTTTAGCGTTTTTTTGGGGACAGAAAGAGACAGAGCATGAACAGGGGAGGGGCAGAGAGAGAGGGAGACACAGAATCTGAAACAGTCTCCAGGCTCTGAGCCATCAGCCCAGAGCCCGACGCGGGGCTCAAACTCACAGACTGCAAGATCGTGACCTGAGCTGACGTCGGACGCTTAACCGACTGAGCCACCCAGGCGCCCCTATTTATTTTTGAGAGAGAGAGACAGAGTGCAAGCTGGGGAGGGCAGAGAGAGAGGGAGACACAGAATCTACAGCAGGCTCCAGGCTCTGAGCTGTCAGCACAGAGCCCAGCGTGGGGCTTGAACTCACAGGCCATGAAATCATGACCAGAGCCAAAGTCAGATGCTTAACTGACTAAGCCACCCAAGTGCCCCATAATAATAGGACTTCTAATTGGGTAGAAGAATGACATAGCTAGGTGGAATGACAGGACTGTGAGTGGCCTCCAACTATATTAGTAAAATTTTATTTCTTAACTCAAGTAGTTAGTACACAAGTTTGCTATCTAGTGTTTTAAAAATACCTTAAGTAATTGCTAATTAGATTTGTAAAAAGGCATGATATTCTGCAAAGCTAAAATTAGTATTCATGTTGATCTGTATAGTTTATGGGGCAAGATTTCTTCTGATTACTCTTGGACACACATGCCCTCCCTCTCCACTATGTGTTTATATATAGCTCAAAAAAAAAAAAAAAAGGCAATTGCATATTGTGCAAAAGGTGTCATGTTTCTCTAATTATATAAATAAATGCAATACATTTTTGGTAAAGTTTTCTCTTATATTTTCATTGGGGATTTATAGTTATTAGAAATACCATTTTTATCAACCAAATCTAAATTCACTCTACATTTCAAAAGAGTCATGTACTCCAGAATATTACATGGTAAATAGTCTTTCTTTTTAAAGACAAGACAGATGGGGAAAAAATGACAATTTTAAGCACAGTGGCAAGATTATACACTGATGTATGAAGTGAAAGAGTTCTTATTAAATTTTGAGGAAAAAGAGTAAAAAATAGGAAAATAACTCTAGTTATGACTCTAAATCCAAGTGATGATTAAATACAAGTTTTTCTTTACATTCTTATTTTAGAGGTGAAAAAAGTCATTCAGAACACAGGTAAACTGTGGTAACAAATTGTTTTACTTCATTGGGGAAGAAAAACTTGCATCAAATCAAAGGAGGTTATCTTTGTTACGGACTACTGACTAAATGCTACCAACTAAAATTTGTGCCAAACTTATTTTCTGGCTATTTTAAGAATTTTAAGTTTTTTCACTGAAAATCCTTTTTATTTCAAGGAAAAGAATAATTCCATCAATTATCCTAAATGCTAAATTAGAAACAATGTAAAAGTGTCTTATTATTTATAGACATTTAAAGACAATTTAGAAGGTTATTAAATATAACACTCATTCCACTTCTTAATAGCCATCCATTTCCTGCTGGAATCCATCTGGGGATGAGAAAATCCACTATATTCTGAAGCAGCTTATTCTATTATTGGGCAGTAGCATTTTTCCCTATACTTAGCTGAAGTATTCCTTCTTGTCATTTGCTCTGAGGCATATAATTCTGAATCTTGAGAACTTACAAAAACTGAATCCCCTTTGTCATGAAGACTTTCCTTTGGCATTAACAAAATATCATTAGTTCCTTCTGATATTCACATTCAGTCAAATTTTGTCTGAAATCATCTGCCTTCCCTTTGAAGATGCTACAGTATCTATGTTTGCAAAGTAACATTTATAACTTGAGAATTAGGTGTATACCCAGACATATGAATTATAAAATGGTTTTGCCCTACTGAGACAAATACTGGATAAATACGGAGACAAATACTAGAAAAATAGATAAATAAACCAACGTAGGATACAAGACTCTAATCCTTTCTTCTGGCCCAATTCTCCTGTTCAGCATCTACATGAAGAAACATTTTAGATCTTCTTACTCTCCACTACTCCAACCAGACAATATGTAAGTCCCCTGTCTATATGTAATCCTAGACCAGATCTGGTGAGTTCAAGTGTGGCCTAATAGCACTCAAGTTCATACAAGCAAACACCAGTACCAACAATAAAAACACCTGCAAGATGCTTCCAAACTATGATGTTATTAAAATTTCTATTTGAATATATTCTAGGGTATTAAGAAATCACAAAAAATCTTTTTAAACTTTCTATTTTTGGATAATTGTAGATGCATGTGCAATTGTAAGAAATAACCTAGAGAAATCCTATACGCTCTTTACCCCGTTTCCCCCATAGCAATGTTTTGTATAATCATGGTACAATATTACAACCAGAAAATTTGCATTGATATAATCCATTCATCTTAGATATCATCAGCTTACATGCGCTCATTTTTGTGTCTGTGTGTGTTGCCACAGTCAAGATAGAGAACAGTTCCATCACAAGGATGTCTCATGCTACTTTTTTATAGCTACCACCAACTCCTTTCTTCCTTTCCCTAACTGTGGCCAGTAATAATCTATTCTCCTTTGTATTTATAAGAATGCTATATAAATGGAACCATACAGAATGTACCCTTTTGAGACTGCCTATTTTCATTTAGCATGAAGATCCACCCAAGTTGTTGGGTGTAAAAATAATTTGTTCCCTTTTTGTTGAGTAGTATTTCATAGCATGGATGTACCACATCTTATCTAAACACTCATCCACTGAAGGATATTTGTGTTGTTTATTTTTTTGGCTATAATGAACAAAGATGTTTGCATACTTTTGTATAGGTTTTGTGTGAATATGAATTTTCATTTCTTTGGGATAAATGATCAAGAGTTCAATTTCAAGAGTTCAGTTATAAGTGCAAGTTTAGTTTTTTAAAGACAGTATCAAAATGTTTTCCAGAGTTTCCTGTCAGCAGTATACATGTGACACTACACGCAAAACTGTTTCCATTCCCAAGGAACCCAATGCAAGGGCATTTAACTGTTAGTTTTGGTTGTTATTGACCTAACATTCCAACAATCTCACAACTGGAATTACACTACACTGCTAGGGTTTTTCTCTCATTACCTCCTTGTGATGGATAATTTGTTGAGGTGCCAAGATACAACCTCCAGAATCAAGGCTTTCATCCCACCAGCTGCTGAAACTATTGCCTACTAACACTCCACAAGGGCAAGCCTCTCCAAGAATTGCTCTGGATTACAGAGAGCTGTTTCACTCAAAACTACACGCTACCCCTCGAGGGAGACCATGTCCGAAGCTGGTTGCTGTGGAAGTACAAAGAACTAGCCCTCTAGTCTCAATCTGGGACAGTTCTGTAGGGTCCTTCCAGCTTCAGTTCTAGAGCTCCTCGTGGGATCAGCTGAGGCCTGTGTTGTGACTGTATCTCAATTCAACTCCTCCCTCTGCCCAACCTTGCTTTTTCACTTCTGGGGTTGATGTTTAGTGCACACCCCTAAAAAGAATTCTGCATGTAAAACTGTCTCTTTTTCTAGGGAATCCAACCCAAAGCAGTTAGTACCAGGAGGCAGACGCTAAAGTGGAATTTGGGAGTTGCACCCCTACCTGGTCGTGGTGAAGGACTGATGGCCTTGGCATGCTGCAGCAGTAAAATTGTTCAAAGCTCCTCTGATGAAGAACTGGGAAAGAATACCAATGAAAGAGAATGCTCTCCTGGTTCAGGACAGCAGCGAATTGAGCAATACAGGGAAAGTAATCAGTAAAGGACTATGGAATTGGATGGTCATTGCTAGTTCTTATGGATGTATTAGAGAAAGACAGTAGAGGGCTCAGTGTAATTAATCATCAATTGAAGGTGAAATTGGAAATCAGAAGGTGTCCTTGATAGCTTATACATTTATTTAATCCGGGTAAAGGAGCATAATTTGACAAGCATGTTAGAAGTTTGGTAAAGTTCATGAATGACAAATGGTGGTACATAAACCCTATAGAGATTGAGATTTCTGCCAGACTAGAGAAGTTAATAAGTGTTCAGAGGCTTAGGGCAGCTGTTGACAAACTTTTTCTGCAAAGAGTCAGATAGTAAATATTTTAAGCTTTACCGGCCAGTCTCTATCACAACTACTCAAATTTGCCATTGTAGCATGAAAGCAGCCATTGCTAATTCATAAATGAATGGGCATGGCTATATAAAAATAAAAATTTGTTCACAAAGACAGGCAGCAGGAAGGATTTGGCTTATGATCTGCAGTTTGTCAATTCTTGGTGTGGAGGGCATAAGGGAACAGCCCATAAATAATAAGTAAAGGAAAAATTAATCTATCTTTCACCTTCTACCACTAGGAAGGAAGCACTATCTTTTATAGGCCTCTTTGGATTCTGGAGATAAGAAATTTCATACTTGGGAGTACTATTTTGGCCCATTTACCTGGTGACATGGAAAGCTGTTGGTTTTGAGTGGGGTCCAGAACTGGAAAGGGTCCTGTAGCAGGTTCAGGCTGTAGTATAATGTCCTCCAGTAACACAAGAGATATCTATAGAAAAAAGAAGATGCCATATGGACTTTAGAGTAAACTCCAGTAGGAAAACCAAACCATCACAGCTATTTAATGGTTGACCTGAGGTTTGAATATATGTTTGCCTGGCTTGTGAGAACAGACACTTTTCTTAAATCCCCTAAAGCACATAGCAGAGTCTTGCAAAGCATAGAAAAAAAAAAAAAAAAGATACTTTAGTGTGCCAGTTGTTTACATGGTCTGATCAATTAGAAAGTATTTGTTAACAACTATACCTGCTCTGTGCCTGACACACATTGCCAATAAAGAGCTTTTTCTTGAATACATTGAAACATACAGGTGTTGTGTTTTATTTATTTTTTATGCCCGCTAAATTTTGAAATACAGAGCTTCAGGTTTAAAAGGCTTCCAGATTATAGGAAGAAGCTCCATTAAGAGTCATGGTTAGCTTTAGATTTGGTAATTAATAAGGATTTTCTTTTTCCAGAGTCCCTCACAGTTGTATGGATGCCTAACATACTCCTTGATCCAAGGGAAGAACTTTTTCTCTTTTTTTCCTTTCTGATTAACAGAAGTATTATGCAATGTTCTAGTCTGGTTTGCAAAAGAAAAATCTTAAGGCTTTGATACCAAATAAAATCAAATTTGTGGGAAAGCTTATATACTTCTGGAAGGTGTTAAATGCTCCATAAGAGCAGCAAACCTGGGTGGTCAGGTGACATACCAAAGTTATCTGGGCTGGTCTTGAGCCTGGAATTGGAGAGACACAAGATCCAGTGGTGGGCAGATAGCTGCTCCTGCTCCTGTTGGGGTAAGGAGCTTCTTGGCTACCCTTGAGATGGGATTTGCATCACAGAAAAGTTACAGAACCAGAAGACTGAAGCTGAAGGGGGGAATATGCAAACTGACAATACAAACATAAAAACATAAGGAATTTTTATGGAGCCAGTTATACCTGTAGGGAGTGGAAGACAATCTAATTTACATCCAGAGTAAACACAGGGGCTTTAATCTCTGGCCTTGGGTTTCTGGGTGGAAAATGATGAGGCAGCAAACACCTGTTGAGAGCTTATTTTGTGCTAGGCACTGAGATAAGTATTTTATACTTATTCTGCTTACTCTTCACAAGAACTCTATAATACCAGTAATTTTATTATTTTATAAACGAGAAAATTGAGGCTTAAAAAAAGATAAAAACTTAAGATTCCAAGTTTGTTCTAAGATCCCAAATATGATTTATGTGCTGGTTAAGAAAACTTAAAATAAAGGGAATCGTGTTTTCCTTTTCAGGCCAGTTGATTCATCCCATCTCTTTGGTACTAACAAGAATGTAAATTATAGGTGATAAGCAAGTGGCAGTATACCCCAAATTCTTCTTCCTAGCCCAGATTTTGAATGTTGTTCCCTATGGTTCTAAAAAATTTGACAATGTCTTGAATGGTTGATATTGGACTAAAATTTTCACTGCTTGGATTTTCTCTTGCTGTTAGAAATGGCACAAAAATAAGAAACTTTCTCATGTATATTCAGAGAGAATGCATTCTATGAAGATACTGAAACTTATTAGGAGTGACTGATCAGTCCTGATTTCCAGTGGTCTGCAGAGTGGTCAATCCAGTGTGGACCAGGGTGGCCCCTAGTTTTGGAGCAAGTTTGTGCACAAAGTGGATCTCTGTAAAATTTTTTATTTTTTTTAATTAAAAAATTTAATAGTGGTAAAATACTAAGTATTTTGAATGAAAGAATGAAGTATAGAAGGCTTAAAAGGGTAAGGAAGGGCAAGAGAGAGCTTGGAACTGAACACATTACTGGGCCATGGCAAAACTCATGGTAGGAAAATGGAGAGGCCAGTCTTAAACCAGAGAGTACCTGAGCTGAGTATTCCATGTGCATGGCCTACTCAACAGGTCTAGTTAACACTGGGAGCTTCCTATAGAAATAAGTGGGTAACAAAACCCTTTGAGTGAATCAATGAGTGTTTCAAGTTCCAAACATGTAACAAGCAAGAAGTCCTGCCATTAAGTGGCATGACACCAAAAAATAGGCCAAACCTGAAGGTTACTTCAGTAGTAACATATAGAGTAAAAAGAGTAACTTTTCAACAATAGGTATAGATGAGTCATCATAATATTTTAATGATTTGGATTAAATAAATATTAAATTAAGCCATAATTTATTTTAGTATTGTGCCAGGTAGGACTGCACACACACACACACACACACACACACACTCACCAGCAAGGTGAGGTGAGGTGCTCCAACCTCATACTTCCGTAGGGATCACTGAGACTTTTTTCTACGTGAATGTCAATTAGAATGAGTTGATATAATGTTTTTCCATTTAACTATACTCTTGCTGATTTTCTGTTTGATATATCTATCAGTGACTGGTAGAGGTGTGTTAAAGTATCCAATTATCATAGTGGATTTGTCTATTTCTCATGGTATTCAAGTATTTTCTCATTGCACACTAGTTTTTGTCTCATATATTCTGATGCCCTATTGTTAGGTCCATATGTGTTGAATTGCTTTGTCTTCTTTGAGAATTGATACCTTTATCATGACACAGTACTCTTTTATATCCCTAATAATTTTTTTTGCTCTGAAGTGATCTTTAACAGAAATAAATATAGCTTTTCCAGATTTCCTTTGATCAAAAATGTAGCATGCTACATTTTTCTATATCCCCTTACTTGTTACATTTGTTTTTATATTTATGGTAGATTTGACAACATGTAGTTTCTTCTTTTTTTAATTCATTCTGACAATCTCTTTTAATTGGTATATTTAGGCCATTCACATTTAAAGTCATTACTGATATAGTTGGATTAATATATACCATTGAGGAGTAGGTTTTTGGTATGGAGAACATTGTGTATATTTAAAAATGGTTACTTTCCTTTGCCAGAACCATAATGGAATTTTTCATGACTCCTCATTTTGAGAAACTTGAAAGTATGGGTGCATCACTGAGATTGTGGCTCCCCAAAGCTTCTCACACCCAAATACATACTCAGCCTCCAGCAATTCATCAAAGTTATCATTACAGAGGTAAGAGTTAAGATGGAAGAGAAGCAGGAGAACCCTGGGCTTTCCTTGTCCCTCAAACACAGCTGTTTTGAGATCAGATCACTTGCAACACCCAGAAAATCAATCTGTGGAGTGGCAGAAGAATCTCCACAGCTGAAAAGAGACAGCGTGGCAGGCATGAGGTACATGGAAATGAATTGGGAAAGAGAAAAACAGTGGTGCCATGGAGTGGAGGGAAATTTTTCCATGGAGAGACAAAAGGGAGAGGAAAAAAAAGAGGGGTTGAGAAAGTGTGGGATCAAGTTCACACCAGAAGAAAACCTCTTGGTTTAAATACCATTAAGACTCTATAAATAGGGGAGCAGAGAGTTTGAAACTCCTCAGCTTGATACCTGGTGGAGCTCTGGTTGGAAGGGTGAATCCCCAGGAGCAGACAACGAAGTCCAAGAGGTCCTGAGGCCACACAGAGAGAGGCAGTTCCCCTGTTGACAGGCCATTTGGCAGAGGCTGTGCAGCCATCCCACAGGCAAAGGTCCCAGCGGACCTGGAGAACAGCCACATTTGCTGGTGTTGGAACAAGAATGTTAAGGGTCTGGAGGCCCGGCACCAGATGTGCATTGTGATTTACCATAATCCTTGAAATGCTGCTATATGATCACGTGAACTTTGTCTGGGGTGAACTGGCACCTGGCTGCAGTCTCTGGGCATCTGCAGCTGTGTGGTCAAACGAATGTTCCTGGGGGCAGGCTGGCACCTGGTCGTTGCTTGGAGATACCCCCACCCCCTCAGAGGGCCTTAGTGGGTCAAAGCCATGGGGCTCTCAGAAGTTAGCAGTTTGGAAACACAGCCCCATCTGAGATAAAACTCGGGAGGGAGGTGCTGCTTGGCAGGCTGATGGCTTGGTCACAGACAGTATAGAAGTGGAGAGTAGATGGAAGCTGGAGACAAAGGACGGGTGCTTGATTGCCAGTGGGTGAGAGCAGAGTTCCGATATTAGAGACTGGGTAACTGGGTGATGCCATTTTCACCTCTCCTGTACATGTGCATGCATGCCTACACACACCACAATGATCCACCCCAGTAAGCTAAGCAGTGTTATCTAGTGGAGAACAGAGCTGTTACACCAAACCTCATCCAACTGTGCCAGCCATGCACTAGAAGAACACAAGTCTCTCCACCTGCTTAGTTTATGGACTAGAAAGTGCTTCATAGATTGACTTCTAAGGGAAACTGGATGTAATTTCAACGTATTTCCTTCTGTTCACTCTCCATCTATTCATTTTTTTCCTTTTCTTTTCTTATTCTGGAATACAGAAAGAGAAAAAAAATATTTTTATTTTCCATTTTTATAAAAAATATTTTTCTTTAATTTTTTCTACTATATTTTCTAATTTTTTGTAAATTTTTAATTGTATTTTATTTTAATCATTTCATTGTATTCTACTTTATTGTATTCATTTTTAAATTTTCAAACATTTTCCTTTTTTTCTTCTTTTTTTTACTTTCCCTTTTTTGGCTATTCTATCAAGCTTCTTTCAACAACCAGACCAAAGCACACCTAGCATCTAGCATCCTTTATTTGATTTTTTTGTGTGTTGTTTTTAATTTTTAAATTTTAATATTTTATTTTATTAATTTGTTTTCTTCCTCCAAATGAAAAAATAAAGGAATTCACCCAAAAAGAAAAAACAAGAAGAAATGACAGCCAGGGACTTAATCAACACAGATACAAACAAGATGTCTGAACCAGTATTTAGAATCACAATAATAAGAATACTAGCTGGGGTTGAAAAAAAAGCATAGAATCCCTTTCTGCAGAGATAAAAGAAGTAAAATCTAGTTGGGACAAAATTTAAAATGCTGTAACTGAGACGCAATCTCGAACGGATGCCATGGCGGCAAGGATGGATAAAGCAGAGCAGCAAATCAGTGATGTAGAGGACAGACTTATGGAGAATAATGAAGCAGAAAAAAGGAGGGAAACTAAGGCAAAAGAGCACAATATAAGAATTAGAGAACTCAGAGCATTAATGGAAGATGGCGGCATAGGAGGATGCTGGGCTCACCTGGTCCTTCTGATCACTTAGATTCCACCCACATTGGCCTAAATAACCCAGAAAACCTCCAGAAGACTAGCAGAATGGACTCTCCGGAGCCAAGTGTAGATAAGAGGCCCATGGAAGAGGGTAGGAAAGGCGGAGATGTGGTGCGTGCTACACAGACTGGCAGGAGGGAGCTGGGGTGGTGGAGGGGCAACCCACTGGGCAAGACAGAGCCCCCGAATTCTGGCATGCAAAAGTGGAAGGGCCAGACTCCATGAGTTCTGACAGCCAGTGGGACTTAACATCTGGAATGTTAAAAGTCAACAGCTCTGCTCTCAGAGAGTGGGGAGGGCGAGAAGACGCCGGGAGGGAGAGTTGTTGAGTCCCAGAAGGACAAAGCTTGGCAGGAGAACAAAGGCGCTGGCAAACATCATTTCCCTCTCCCATCATCCAGCCGGAATTCCAAAGGGAACCAGTTTCCGTCACCAAACTTGCTTGCACTGCACAAGTGCCCAATGCTGTGCTTCTGTGGATCCATCCCTCCGACAGGTGTCCTTCCCTCCCAGTGCTACAGGACCCCACCAGCAGGGGACCAATGAAGGCAAAGCTAGCTAATCCTGTCCCTCCCACCCCTGTGCACCTTGTGGATCCACCCCCTCTAATATGCCCTTAGTCAGATCCCACTGAAGCAGCACCACAAGCCTGGCAGTGTGCAAGCAGCCCAGACAAGGGCCACACCACTCCACAGTGAGTCCTGCCCTTGGGAGAGGGGAAGATACACACCAGTCTGACTATGGCCCCAATGGTGGGCTGGAGGCAGACATTGGGTCTGACTGCGGCCCCGCCCACCAACACAAGTTTCTCCAGACAGCACAGGGAAAGTGCCCTGCAGTTTGGAGCTATCACAGGGACTAACCAAAATGATGAAACAGAAGAATTCTCCTCAGAAGAAACTCCAGGAAGTTGCAACAGCTAACGAATTGATCAAAACCGATTTAAGCAATATAACAGAACAAGAATTTAGAATAACAGTCATAAAACCAATTGCTTGGCTTGAAAAAAATATAGAGGACAGCAGAGAATCTACTGCTACAGAGAGCAAGGGACTAAAAAATAGTCACGAGGAACTAAAAAATGTTATAAATGAGGTGCAAAATAAAATGTAGGTGACCATAGAATGGATTGAAGTGGCAGAGGAGAGAATAGGTGAATTAGAAGATAAAATTATGGAAAAAGAGGAAGCTGAGAAAAAGAGTTAAAAAATCCAGGAGTATGAGGGGAGAATTAAAGAACTAAGTGATGCAATCAAGCAGAACAATATCTGTATCATAGGAATTCCAGAAGAAGAAGAGAGAGAGGAAGAGGCTGAAGGTGTACTTGAACAAATCAGAGCTGAGAACTTCCCTGATCTGGGGAAGGAAACAGGCATTGAAATTGAAGAGGAACAGAAAACTCCCTTCAGACATAACTTGAATAGATCTTCTGCACGACGTATCATGGTGAAACTGGCAAAACACAAGGATAAAGGGAGAATTCTGAAAGCAGTTAGGGATAAATAGGCCCTGACTTACAAAGGTAGACACATAAGGGTAGTAGCAGACCTATCTACTGAAACTTGGCAGGCCAGAAAGGAATGGCAGGAAATCTTCAATGTGATGAACAGAAAAAAATATGCAGCCAAGAATCCTTTATCCAGCAAGTCTGTCATTCAGAATAGAAGGAGAGATAAAGGTCTTACCAAACAAACAAAAACTGAAGGAATTCATCACCACTAAACCAGCGCTAATGGGAACTCTGTGAGTTAAATGTTGCAAGGACCACAAAGTACCAGATACATCACTATAAGTATGAAACCTACAGACATCACAATGACTCTAAACCCATATCTCTCAATAATAACACTGAATATAAATGGACTAAATGCTCCAAACAAAAGACATAGGGTATCAAAATGGATAGAAAAACAAGACCCATCTATTTGCTGTCTACAAGAGACCCATTTTAGACCTGAGGATACTTTCAGATTAAAAGTGAGGGGATGGAGAACTATCTATCATGCTATTGAAGTCAAAAGAAAGCTGGAGTAGCCATACTTATATCAGACAAACTAAACTTTAAATTAAAGGCTGTAACAAGATATGAAGAAGGGCATTATATAATAATTACAGGATCTATCCATCAGGAAGAGCTAACAATTATAAATGTCTATGTGCCGAATATGGGAGCCCCTAAATATATACAACAATTAATCACAAACATAAGCAACCTTATTGATAAGAATGTGGTAATTGCAGGGGACTTTAATACCCCACTTCCAACAATGGATAGATCATCTAGACACAGAATAAAGAAACAAGGGCCCTGAATGATACATTGGATCAGATGGACTTGACAGATATATTTAGAGCTCTGCATCCCAAAGCAAAAGAATATATTTTCTTCTCAAGTGAACATGGAACATTCTCCAAGATAGATAACATACTGGGTCATAAAACAGCCCTTCATAAGTATACAAGAATTGGGATCATACCATGCACACTTTAAGACCACAATGCTATGAAACTTGAAATCAACCACAGGAAAAAGTCTGGAAAACCTCCAAAAGCTTAGAGGTTAAAGAACACTCTATTAAAGAATGAATGGGTCAACCAGGCAATTAGAGAAGAAATTTAAAAATATATGGAAACAAATTAAAATCAAAATACAACAACCTAAACGCTTTGGGATGCAGTGAAGGCAGTCCTGAGAGGAAAATACATTGCAATCCAGGCCTATCTCAATAAATCAGAAAAATCCCAAGTACAAAAATCTAATAGCACACGTAAAGGAAATAGAAGCAGAACAGCAGATACCCTAAACCCAGCAGCAGAAGAGAAATAATAAAGGTCAGAGCAGAAATAAACAATGTAGAATCTAAAAAAAACTGCAGAGCAGATCAATGAAACCAAGAGTTGGTTTTTTGAAAAAATAAACAAAATTGATAAACCTCTAGCCAGGCTTCTCAAAAAAGAAAAGGGAGATGACCCAAATAGATAAAATCATGAATGAAAATGGAATTATTACAACCAATCCCTCAGAGATACAAGCAATTATCAGGGAATACTATGAAAAATTATATGCCAAAAAACTGGATAACCTGGAAGAAATGGACAAATTCCTAAACACCCACACACTTCCAAAACCCAAACAGGAAGAAATAGAAAATTTGAACTGGCCCATAATCAGCAAAGAAATTGAATCAGTTATCAACAATCTCCCAACAAATAAGAGTCCAAGACAAGACGGCTTCCCTGGGGAATTCTACCAGACATTTAAAGCAGAGATAATACCTATCCTCCTCAAGCTGTTCCAAAAAATATAGAGGGAAGGAAAGATTCCAAACTCATTCTATAAAGCCAGCATTACTTTGATTCCCAAACCAGACAGACACCCAGCAAAAAAAGAGAACTACAGGCCAATATCCCCGATGAATATGGATGTAAAAATTCTCAACAAGATACTAGCAAATCGAATTCAATAGCATATAAAAAGAATTATTCACCATGATCAAGTGGGATTCATTCCTGGGATGCAGGGCTGGTTCAACATTTGCAAATCAATCAACGTGATACATCACATTAATAAAAGAAAAGATAAGAACCATTTGATCCTGTCAATTGATGCAGAAAAAGCATTTGACAAAATTCAGCACCCTTTCTTAATAAAAACCCCCAAGAAAGTTGGGATAGAAGGAGCATACGTAAATATCATAAAAGCCATTTATGAAAAGCCCACAGCTAATATCATCCTCAATGGGGAAAAACTGAGAGCTTTTACCCTGAGATCAGGAACACAACAGGGATGTCCACTCTCACTGCTGTTGTTTAACATAGTGTTGGAAGTTCTAGCATCAACAATCAGACAACAAAAGGAAATCAAAGGCATCAAAATTGGCAAAGATGAAGTCAAGCTTTCACTTTTTGCAGATGACATGATACTATACATGGAAAACCTGATAGACTCCACCAGAAGTCTGCTAGAACTGATACATGAATTCAGCAAAGTCGCAGGGTACAAAATCAATGTACAGAAATCAGTTGCATTCTTATACACTAATAATGAAGCAACAGAAAGACAAATAAAGAAACTGATCCCATTCACAATTGCACCTAGAATCATAAAATACCTAGGAATAAACCTAACCAAAGATGTAAAAGATCTGTATGCTGAAAACTATAGAACACTTATGAAGGATATTGCTAGAACAAGCAATCCTAAAATGTGTATGGAACCACAAAAGACCCCAAATAGCCAAAGTAACATTGAAGAAGAAGACCAAAGCGGGAGGCCTCACAAACCCAGACTTTAGCCTCTACTACAAAGCTGTAATCATCAAGACAGCATGGTATTGGCACAAAAACAGACACATAGACCAATGGAATAGAATAGAGACTCCAGAATTGGACCCACAAAAGTATGGCCAAGTAATCTTTGACAAAGCAGGAAACAATATCCAATGGAAAAAAGACAGTCTCTTTAACAAATGGTGCTGGGAGAACTGGACATCAACATGCAGAAGAATGAAAGCAGACCACTTTCTTACACCATTCACAAAAATAAACTCAAAATGGATGAAGGACCTGAAAGTGAGATAGGAAACCATCAAAACCCTAGAGAAGAAAGCAGGAAAAAACCTCTCGGACCTCAGCCACAGCAATTTCTTACTTGATACATCTCCAACGGCAAGGGAACTAAAAGCAAAAATGAACTATTGGGACCTCATGACAATAAAAAGCTTCTGCACTGCAAAGGAAACAATCAACAAAACTGAAAGGCAACCAACAGAATGGGAAAAGATATTTGCAAATGACATATCAGATAAAGGGCTAGTATCCAAAATCTAAAAAGAACTCAGCAAACTCCACACCCAAAAAACAAATAACCTAGTGAAGAAATGGGCAGAAAACATGAATAGACACTTCTCTAAAGAAGACATCCAGATGGCAAACAGGCACATGAAAAGATGCTCTACGTCGCTCCTCATCATGGAAATGCAATTCAAAACCACACTGAGATATCACCTCACCCCAGTCAGAGTGGCTAAAATGAACAAGTCAGGAGACTATAGATGCTGGCGAGGATGTGGAGAAACGGGAACCCTCTTGCACTGTTGGTGGGAATGCAAACTGGAGCAGCTGCTCTGGAAAACAGTGTGAGATTCCTCAAAAGATTACAAATAGATCTACAGTATGACCCAGGAATAGCACTGCTAGGAATTTACCCAAGGGATACAGGAGTACTGATGCATAGGGGCAACTGTACCCCAATGTTTATAGCAGCACTTTCAACAATAGCCAAATTATGGAAAGAGCCTAAATGTCCATCAACTGATGAATGGACAAAGAAGTTGTGGTTTATATATACAATGGAATACTACTTGACAATGAGAAAGAATGAAATATGGCCTTTTGTAGTAACGTGGATGGGACTGGAGATTGTTATGCTAAGTGAAATAAGTCATAGAGAGAAAGACAGATACTGTATGTTTTCACTCTTATGTGGATCCTGAGAAACTTGACAGAAGACCATGGGGGAGGGGAAGAGGGATAAAGTTAGAGAGGGAGGGAGGCAAACCGTAAGAGACTCTTAAAAACAGAATAAACTGAGGGTTGATGGGGGGGGGGTGGGAGGGAGGGGAAAGTGGGGAAGGGCATTGAGGAGGGCACCTGTTGGGATGAGCACTGGGTATTTTATGGAAATCAATTTGACAATAAATTTCATATTAAAAAAAAAAGAATTAGAGATCTCAGTGATTCATTAAAAGGGAATAACATCAAAATCGTAGGAGTCCCAGAAGATGAAGAGAGAGGAAAAAGAGATAGAAGGTTTATGTGAGCAAATCATAGTAGAAAACTTTTCTAACTTGGGGAAAGACACAGAAATCAAAATCCAGAAAGCACAGAGAACTCCCATTAGATTCAACAAAAACTGACCATCAACAAGGCATGTCATAGTCAAATTCATAAAATACACAGACAAGGAAAGAATCATGAAAGTGGCAAGGAAAAAAAGTCCTTAACCTACATGAGAAGAGAGATCAAGTATGCAGGAGACCAGACAGAAACTTGGCAGGCCAGAAAGGAATGCAGGATATATTTAATGTGCTGAATAGGAAAAATATGTAGCCAAGAATTCTTAATCCAGAAAGGCTGTCATTCAAAATAGAAAGAGAGATGAAAAGTTTCCCAGACAAATAAAAACTAAAGGAGTTTGTGATCCCTAAACCAGCCTTGCATGAAATTTTAAGGGGGATTATCTGAGGGGAGAAAAGATGAAACAAAATAAAAAAGACCAAAAGCAACAAAGACTAGAAAGGACCAGAGAACACCACTTGAAACTCCAACTGTACAGACAACACAATGGCAGACAACACAACACAATAAATTCATATTTTCATAAATCCACTCTAAATATAAATGGACTAAATGTTCTAATCAAAAGACATAGGGTAACAGATTGATTAAAAAAAAACAAGATCCATCTATATGCTGCTTACAAGAGACCCACTTTAGACCTAAAGACACCTTCAGATTGAAAGGGGATGGAGAACCATCTCTCATGTTAATGATCTCCAAAAGAAAGCTGGAGTAGCCATACTTATATCAAACAATCTAGATTTTAAAATAAAAACTGTACCAAGAGATGAAGAAGGACATTATATCATAATTAAAGGGTCTATCCACCTAGAAGATCTAACAATTGTAAACCTTTATGCCCCCAACATGAAAGAACCCAAATATATAAATCAATTAAGCACAAACATACAGAAAATCATTGACAATAATACCATAATAGTAGGGGACTTCAACACCCAATTTACAGCAATAGACAGATCATCTAAACAGAAAATCAACAAGGAAACAATGGCTTTGAATGACACACTGGACTGGATGGACTTAAGATATATTCAAAACATTTCATCCTAAAGTAGCAGAATACACATTCTTCTCTAGCTCACATGGAACATTTTCCAGAATATATCACATACTGGGACACAAATCAGCCCTCAACAAGTACAAAAAGATCGAGGTTATACCATGGATATTTTCAGACCATAACACTATGAAACTCGAAATCAACCACAAGAAAAAATTTGGAAGGATAAAAAATACTTGGAGACCAAATAACATCCCACAAAAGAATGAATGGGCTAACCAAGATATTAAAGAGGAAATTAAATAGTACAAGGAAGCCAATGAAAATGATAACACCACAGCCCAAAGCCTCTGGGATGCAGCAAAGATGGTCATAAGAGGGAAGTACATACCAATCTAGGTCCTCCTAAAGAGGGAAGAAAGGTCTCAGATACACAACCTAACTACACCTTAAAGAGCTGGAAAAAGAACAGCAAATGCAACCCAAAACCAGCATAAAATGGGAAGTAATAATGATTAGAGCAGAAATCAATGTTATTGAATTAAAAAAAATAAAAAACAGAACAGATCAATGAAATCAGGAGCTGGTTCTTCGAAAAAATTAACAAAACTGATAACCTCCTAGCCAGTTTGATCAAAAAGAAAAAGGAAAGGACCCAAATAAAGAAAATCATGAATGAAAGAGGAGAGATCACAACCAACACTGCAGAAATACAAACAATAATAAGAAGATATTATGAGCAATTATATGTCAATAAATTGGGCAATCTGGATGAAATGGACAAATTCCTAGAAATATAAAAACTACCAAAACTGAAACAAGAAGATATAGAAAATTTGAACAGACTCATGCCAGTAAAGAAATTGAATTAGTAAGCAAAAATCTCTCAAAAAACAAGAGTCCAGGGCCAAATGGTTTTCCAGGGGAATTCTACCAAACATTTAAAGAAGAGTTAACAGCTATTCTTTTAAAGTTGTTCCAAAAAATAGAAATGGAAGGAAAACTTCCAAATTCATTCTATGAAGCCAGCATTATCTTGATTCCAAAAGCAGACAAAGACCCCACTAAAAAGGAGAATTACAGACCAATATCCCTGATGAACATGGATGCAAAAATCCTCAACAAGATACTAGCAAATTGGATCCAACAATACATTAAAAGAATTATTCACCACGACTAAGTAGGATTTATACCTGAGATCCAGGGCTGGGTTAATATCCGCAAAACCATCAATGTGATACAGCACATCAATAAAAGAAAGAACAGGAACCACATGATCCTCTCAATATGCAGAGAAAGCAGTTGACAAAATAGAGTATCCTCTCTTGATAAAAAAAACCCTCTCTTGATAAAAATCCCTCAAGAAAGTAGGGGTAGAAGTATCATACCTCAAGTTCATAAAAGCCATACATGAAAGACCCACCACTAATATCATCCTCAATGGGGAAAAACAGAGATTTCCCCTAAAGTCAGGAACACAACAGGGATGTTCCTCTCGCCACTGTTATTCAACATAGTATTGGAAGTCCTAGTCTTAGCAATCCGACACACAAAGGAATAAATGGCATCCAAATCATCAAGTAGGAAGTCAAACTTTCACTCTTTGCAGACAGAATGATACCTTATATAGAAAACCCGAAAGATTCCACCAAAAACCTGCTAGAACTGATCCGTGAATTCAGCAAAGTTGCAGGATATAAAATCAATGCACAGAAATTGGTTGCATTTCTATACACCAATAATGAAGCAACAGAAAGGGAAATCAAGGAATTGATCCCATTTACAATTGCACCAAAAAACATTTAAAAAAACCTAGGAATAAACCTAACCAAAGAGGTGAAAAATCTATGCACTGAAAACTATAGAAAGTTTATGAAAGAAATTGAAGAAAATACAAGAAATGGAGAAACATTCCATGCTCACGGATTGGAAGAACAGATGTTGTTAAAATGTCGATACTACCCAAAATAATCTACACATTCAATGCAATCCCTATCAAAATAACACCAGCAGTTGCGTGGGGGGATGGGCTAAATGGGTGATGGGCATTAAGGAAGGCACTTATTGGGATGAACACTGGGTGTTATATGGAAGTGATGAATCACTGGATTCTACTCCTGAAACCAATACTGCACTATATGTTAACAAACTTGAATTGAAATTTAAAAAAATATATCATTTAAGTATTCCTACCAGTCCATGGTTTCAATGACTTTGGCTCCAGGTAGGCAGATCTTGGCTGTGTCTTTCTACATATGTCCTTCTCTCCAGATTTTGAGGTGTTGCCCTTGCCCTCAATTCCCTGATACAACAAAGAAAATACAGTAGATTTTTGAACAACATAGCCTTGAAATGTGTGGGTCTATATATATGCAGATTTTTTTCAGTACATACAGCACAGTACTGCAAATGTACTTTCTCTTCCTTACGATTTTCTTAATAACATTCTCTTTTCTCTAGCTTGCTTTATTATGAGAATACATTATATAATACATATAACATAAAATATGTGTTAATTGACTGTTTATGTTATTGGTAAGACTTCCAGTCAACAGTAGGCTCTTAGTACTTAAGTTTTGGGGAATCACACAACATGCAGATTTTTGAGTTGGTACACCTAACACCCACCCCACTCCCATTCTTTGAAGGTCAATTATAATTGAGTTTTAGTTTGTTCAGCTTTTTCTTGTTGTCATATTAGGAGAAACAAATTCTAAACTCTTTAAATTTCAGATCTGAAACCAGGAGTCCAGACTCCTTTCTATATTGCTGAAGTCAAAGCCTAACTTTACACTCTAGCCATGGTGGTAGCTATGATATCTGGCAATATATGCAAGAAGCACAGGGGCAGGAGAATTATTTTCAAAGCAAAGGTCTATGAACTACCACTGTGATCTATGAATCTATGAATAAGTTACATAACATCTTTAAGCTTTTCTTATCTATAAATTCAATCTTTTTGCCTAGATTATTTGTTGACTTAGGTAAAGCTTATGAGTAGATCAACTCACTTTGGTTTAAAAAAAACCACAAATGTCTAAAAATGTATAAAATAATATCAAATATTTATTTATTCGATGTAGAAAGTGAAGTTCTGTGATAATTTTAACCTCCAGATATTTAAAAAAGTCATTCTAATCCATATATCGCAGAGAATACTGGGCTCTCAAGTCCTAGTCGGTTAATAAGAACATCACGATGTGAATAGCATTTTTAAATTGATGCCTGAATGAAACATTCAATAGCACAGCTTCCAATTCTTAAACATTTTGAATATTGAACGAGATAAAAATATACCCAGGACTTAGGAAAGTAATTAATTTCTCCTTCTAGAATCTTTTATATTAATAATTAATACAACATGTATAGTAAAAAAAAACTTTTCTCTAGATATTACATGTCATGTCAAAGTTAATTATTGTAATTTAACTATGGAATGCTTTTAATCACTTAATGTTAATTGCTCTTTTCTGTCTACCTACCCATCTGTTTTCCTGCCTATCCATTAAAGAGGAGGAGAAAACTAAAAAAAATTTCTTAACTAGTGCTCTGTTGTTTCCTTCTTAAAAGTTTCATATCATGACACAAGAAATGATTCTAAATACTTTAGAGAAACTTGGATGATACTGAAAACTTTTGTAAGAATATTTATAACATATCAAGTTAAATACTTTTTTTTAATTTTAGAAAGAGAGAAAAAGCATGAGTGAAAGATAGGGGCAGAAGAAGAGAAGAGAGAGAGAGAGAAACTTAAGCAGGCTCCACGCTTACCATGGACCCTGACATGGGCTCAATCCCATGACCCTGGGATCATGACCTGAGCTTCAATCAAGAATTGGACGCTCAACCGATTGAGCCATCACCCCAAGCTAAATACTTTTTATCTCCGTAACTAAAAGTTACACAACTCACACTGAATTTAGTCAATGTCATTGAGGACAAATGATTTGCCAGACATTAATAATACAAAAAAAAAATCTTATTCCCAATTTAAAGGAGAGTAGACCTAACAGGAAAAATATAATAAACTAATCATGTGTTTTTTATATGTTCTATTCCAGATGTATATAGAAAATACTGTGTTTGGAGATGATTTAGGCAGAGAATTGAAGTGGGGTCCGGGAAGTCTTACAACAGGTAAAATGTGTCTTAAAAAGCTATGATAGGGGCACCTGGGTGGCTCAGTCGGTTGAGCGTCCGACTCCGGCTCAGGTCATGATCTCACAGTCTGTGGGTTCGAGCCCCGCATCAGGCTCTGTGCTGACCGCTTGCTCAGAGCCTGGAGCCTGCTTCAGATTCTGTGTGTCCTCTCTCTGCCCCTCCCCCGCTCACACTTTGTCTCACTCTGTTTCTCACAAATAAATAAATGTAAAAAAAAAAATGTAAAAAAAAAAAGCTATGATAGTTTTACAGATTGCCTTATTTAATTTTTTAAAAGTTCATTTTTTTCTAACAGAGGTGCAATTGAACAATAAGAAAAATAACTTCTATGCTTTGTGCTGTTTTAGAACAGGAAGGAACTACAAAAGAGGTTATGGATTGTCTTTCCCCTGACAAATTCAAGACTAAGAGAATCTTCTCCTGTTAGA
This sequence comes from Panthera leo, assembly GCF_018350215.1. NCBI lineage: Eukaryota > Metazoa > Chordata > Mammalia > Carnivora > Felidae > Panthera > Panthera leo. Next base: position 76,154,358 of record NC_056687.1, read on the forward strand.
AAGGCTTTAAGGAAAGCTGACTAGAGATAGGTTAATGAACACTGTTAGTGAATGACCTTACCGGGTCCTCCAACCAAACATTTCAGTGATTCTGTGATTTTTAGACAGTTGCAAACAAGCTTTGCAAGTTTATGATAAAATTTGCAAAGCAGCTTATGGTTTGCAAGGATTAGTGGGGCTCTGTGAGCCCATGGATTAGCCTTTATGTTTTAATGTGCCTGCCCTCACAGAGAGAAATGACACTGCTCCTTCAGCTTCAATAGGCTATGCACTGTCAGTTATATTTCCAGTTCTGGCAATACTGAACTCTTTATTACTCAGTCAGGCTTATTGTGGTCAAGGTCATACATAGTGTTGCTAGCTGGCAAATATAGAAAAAGGTGAAGGTAATTGCCCTTATAAGAGATGATTAAGAATAAGTTCATAAAGGCATAGAATCTTTGAATGAGAAATTGCCTGAAAGGCACTTAATTAAATCTCCAGTTGGATTCAGGGATTTGCTCAGGGTCTCATCTGATCTAACTTTAGGAGGATGAGAGAGTAGAGTCTTCACAGGGAAATCCTTTAGACAATCTTTGTGCTTGCTCAAACATATAGCTGTGTTATTTCTGGTCACCCTTTGGACCAAATGGCTTAGCTCTCCCAAAGAAGAAAAATAGTAGACAAAAGGAAGAAATACTGAGAAGAAAGGTAACTATATATATATATATATATATATATATATATATATATATAACATTATGCATACTTAATTACTAGCCCTCAAGGACACTAAATCCAAAAGAGTAATATATTTAGCAGTGGCAGCAAGTATTCAAGGGATTACAATTGATTCCAGAATCACTCAGGTTTGTCCATGGATGCCCATGTGGAGGTTCAACACAGAAAGGGCACTGATTCCTACTTCAGGTCCACCACCACCTTCAAAGGCATGAGGGAGAGGTAAAGAGCCCTGCCATCTACACCTTTAAGAGGTCAGCATGTCTGTGAAGCAGACGTTTTAATCCACATGTACACTGGAGCCCCAAACTCCTTCATATCTTACTAGTGATGTGTATCATGAACCTGTGGGTCAGAAGAGTAACCATTTATAAAACACACTTGAGTTATTATGAGAGGCTGTTGTTTCCCAGGGAAGTGTTGTTTGGTAATTAACCATAATAAAAATGTACTTGGTGATAGCAGTCTCTTCCCGTTCTTCTTAAAAATGGTTCACAAACTTTCCACAGGAATCTAAGAAAATATATGTAACTTATTGATAGGAATGTATTATTGATCAGGTTCTTCTCTAGTTCATTTAATTATTCCATCTGAAGAAGCTATGGGGCCCTAGGATCCAAAGACCATTTGTACTTCCTTTGATATCAGACAAATGAAAATTGTATACATTCTAATTGGATATTATTTTGATACATACTATTTCCCACTGCTGCATGGTTACAAACCATATCCCTAGTGTTGTATAGCACTAAAATTTACACATCATAGGGATGCTTGAAGGCTTACAACACCCTCCATTCTCTAACCTTTATCAAACACACTGGATCTCATGTTTAGCCAATTCATAAATAGATGATTTTTCGCATTCTGGATTTTGGAAGGATTTTGGTTTTCTTAAAGATGTAAGTGAATGTTTGAAAATATAGTGCATCTTCATACGTACAGCAATTTAAATTTTAAAAAATTGTCTATATTTTTAGAGACTGGGACAATATTCATCTATTATATTTCCATTTTGTTTTTACTTGTGTTTCATTTGGAAGGTTGAAATGCCTGTTTTGTCCTGTATCCTGTCACTAAATGACCAGGAGATCATCAGTTGAATTTCAATAGAAAAAAAAAATTAAGTGTTGTGCCAATTGCAGAACTTTGGCAGCATAATAGTGGTATTCATGAGGTTTTCTGTGCTATACATAGGGTTCTAGCACTGATAATAAGAAAAGTTGTAAAGTCTTCTTATACATACTTAATACATACTAATCAAGGCAAAAAGGACACAAATGGGCTAATCTGACAGAAAGGGGCATGGATCCTTGGAAAGAAAGATCAGAAATTGTTATGGAAAGATTCCTTGCTTTTTCCCCAGCTGCCTCATCTTAGATGGAAAATCTGTGAGCAATAGAAGAATTTCCAAATGTCATATTAGTAGAGCTTGAATTCAAAGGATTCTTTAAAAAATGGGAAAAATTAAAATTGGGGGAAATATGTAATTTAATTTTGAATATCTTTGAGATGCATATACACTTTTTTATCAAACAATTCATCTCTACTTTTGAAGTGAAAAATTTGCACCAATAGTTTGAGACAGTTTTATGGTGTAATTTGCCTGATAAGATTAATTTTTTTCCCCCTAAATAACCTTTTCTATGACACTATTTGGTTATAAATTATTTTGACCTCTACAGAACACACTTCAGTCTGCAGAGTAGTGTTTTGGGGATTTGTATGGAAGATGGCATCAAGGTGATTGCAGAGGGAGGAAGCTTCATTGCCAGAAGCTCATTCATTAATTTCCAGACAGATTCATGGTTTGTGAATCAACCACCAAGAACTCAGAACCGCTTGGCTAGGAATAAGAGTGGTTGTAATAGGTTCAGCGACAGGCATCTGTTATGCATGTCAGAGAGCAGTATGGTTCAGTGTTCAGTGTTTTCATCCTTCATGTATTTCCAGACTTGAAGGAAAATGTTAAATTGGGTTGAGTTAGAGGAATATTTAACAGTAATCATGACCTTGTCATTTCCTATCAATATTGCTGATATAAACAGTGCTATTTCACCCCACTGGTATTGATATTCTAACAGGTAATTTGTGTTGTACCTATATGCCTACTTTCCTAACCAAATCTGTTCTATATTAGTCATAATTGGTAGTATATTGGCTGGATTGATTGTAAGAAACAGAAGCCATGGGGCACCTGGGTGGCTCAGTCGGTTGAGCGTCCGACTTCGGCTCAGGTCATGATCTTGAGTTTTGTGAGTTGGAGCCCCTCATCGGGTTCTGTGCTGACAGCTCAGAGCCTGGAGCCCTCTTCGGATTCTGCGTCTCCCTCTCTCTCTGCCCCTCCCCCGCTCATGCTCTGTCTCTCTCTCTGTCAAAAATTAATAAACATTAAAAAAATTTAAAAAAAGATACAGAAACCTACTAGTTAACTCAGACTAAAAGCAATTTATTAGCAACATGGTGGACAGCCTTTGAAGAATGAAAGAAAATATGAACACTCAATACTCAAAAGGAAAAATAAAACAGAGTAGTCCTTAGGAATAGCTGATTGACCCAGCTTTGTCAATCCACACCTTCCCCATCATGGAGGGAGTACATTTGTTGATTTTGCCTCCAAGATCACTTGCAATATGGTAGAGGCAGTTCCCTAAATGAAAATCAAGGTGCTTTTATCAAAAGGAGGAAGGAAATATGCTGGAAATAAAAAATAACACATGTCCACTACTTAAACCTGTAACTGCAATTCTTAATTAATTTCTTTCTGTGAAGAAAGTTTGACATTTACCTCCTTTTTTTAAAATAGTTAATTTAATCTTATAAAATTTAAATCCAAATTAGTTAACTTATAGTGTAATAATGGTCAGGAATAGAATTTAGTGATTCATCACTGCCATATAACACCCAGTGCTCATTCCAACAAGTGCCTTCTTTAATGTCCATCACCCATTTAGCCCAGCCCCCATTGCAACTCTCCTCCAGCAACCCTGTTTGTTCTCTGTATTTGAGTCTCTTATGGCTTGCCTCCCTCTCTGTTTTTATCTTATTTTTCTTTCATTCGTTCTATGTTCATCTGTTGTGTTTGTTAAATTCCACATATGAATGAAATCATATGATATTTGTCTTTTTCTGACTGACTTATTTCATGCGTAGCATAATACATTCTAGTTCCATCCACATTGTTGCAAATGGCAAGATTTCATTCTTTTTGATGGTGCAGTAATATTCCAGTGTGTGTGTGTGTGTGTGTGTGTGTGTGTGTACATATCTTTATTCATTCATCAGTCAATAGCCATTTGGGTTCTTTCTATATTTGGCTATTGTTGATAGTGCTGCTATAAACTTTGGTATGCATGTGCTTCTTTGAATCATTTTTGCATCCTTTGGATAAATACCTACTAGTGTAATTGCAGGGTCATAGGAGAGTTTTATTTTCACTTTTTTGAGAAATGTCCACACTGTTTTCCAGAGTGACTGTACCAGTTTGCATTCCCACCAACAGTGCAAGAGTGTTTCCCTTTCCCCACATCCTTGCCAACATCTGTTGTTTCCTGTGTTGTTCATTTTAGCCGTTGTGACAGGTGTAAGGTGATACCTAATTGTGGTTTTGATTTATATTTCACTGATGATGAGTGATATTGAGCATCTCTTCACGTGTCTGTCAGCCATCTGGATGTCTTCTTTGGAAAAGTGTCTGTTCATGTCTTCTGCCCATTTCTTCACTGTATTCTTTCTTTTTTTGGGTGTTGAGTTTGATAAGTTTTTTTTTATAGATTTTGGCTACTAACCCTTTATCTGATATGTCGTTTGCAAATAACTTCTCCCATGCCTTCAGTTGCCTTTTAGTTTTGTTGATTGCTTCCTTCACTATGCAGAAGTTTTTATCTTGATGAGGTCCCAATAGTTCATTTTTACTTTTGTTTCCCTTGCCTCCAGAGACATGTCTAGCAAGAAGTTTCTGTGGTCGAGGTTAAAGAGGTTGCTGCCTGTTTCCCCCTCTAGGATTTTGATGGTTTTATGTCTTAAATTTATGTCCTTTATCCATTTTGAATTTATTTTTGTGTATGGTTTAAGAAAGTGGTCCAGGTTCATTCTTCTGCATGTCGTTGTCCAGTTTTCCCAGTATGATTTGCTGAAGAGACTGTCTTTTTACCATTGGATATTCTTTCCTGCTTTATTGAAGGTTAGTTGGGCATATATTTGTGGGTTCATTTATGGGTCCTCTATTCTATTCTGTTGATCTATGTGTCTGTTTTTATGCCAGTACCATACTGTCTTGTGATTGCAGCTTTGTAATACAGCTTGAAATCCAGAATTATGATGCCTTCATGTTTGTTTGTTTTTTTTTCAACATTACTTTGGCTATTCAGGGTCTTTTCTGGTTCCACATAAAAATTTTATTCTTGTTTATTCTAGCTCTGTGAAGAATACTGCTTTTATTTTGACAGAGATTGCATTGAATGTGTAGATTGTTTTGGGTGGTATCAACATTTTAACAACATTTTTTCTTCCAATCCATGAGCATGGAATGTTTCTCCATTTCCTTGTGTCTTTTTCAATTTCTTTCACAAACTTTCTATAGTTTTCAGTGTACATATATTTAACCTCTTTGGTTAGGTTTATTTCTAGGTATCTTATGTTTTTTGATGCAGTAAATAGCTCTCCTTCTCGCTCTCCCTCTCTCTCTTCCTCTCAAGATTTCCCTCTCTGTTGACTCATTTTTAGTGTATAGAAACACTACCAATTTGTATGTTGATTTCATATCTGTGATGTTGCTGAATTCATGTATCAGTTCTAGCAGTTTTTTGATGGAGTCGTTTCGGTTTTCCACATAGAGTATCATTTATTTTGAAAACAGTGGAAGTTTGACTTCCAATTTGTATGTCTTTTATTTCTTTTTGTTGTCTGATTGCTGAGGCTAAGACTTCCAGTACTATGTTGAACAACAATGATGAGAATGAACATCCCTGTAATGTTTCTGACCTTAGTGGGAAAGATCTCAGCTTTCCTCCATTGAGGATTATATTTCTTGAGGGTTTTTATCAAGAAATTCATGCTATATTTTGTAAAATGCTTTTTCTTCATCTTTTTAGGGGATCATGTGGTCCTTATCCTTTCTTTTATTAATGTGATGTGTTACATTGATTGATTTGTCGATATTAAACCAGACTTGCAGCCCATGAATAAATCCAACTTGATTGTAGTGAATAATTCTTTTAATTTATTGTTGAATTTTATTTGCTAGTATCTTGTTGAGAATATTTGAAGAAGAAATATTCAAAGAAATCGGTCTGGGGGCGCCTGGGTAGTTCAGTTGGTTGAGCATCCGACTTCGGCTCAGGTCATGATCTTACAGTTTTTGGGTTCGAGCCCACATCAGGCTCTGTGCCAACAGCTTGCTCAGAGCCTGCAGCCTGCTTCAGATTCTGTGTCTCCTTCTCCCCCGCTCATGCTCTGTCTCTCAAAAATAAATAAATGTTAAAAAAATTAAAAAAAAAAAAGAAATCGGTCTGTAATTCTCCTTTTTAGTAGGATCTTTGTCTGGTTTTGCGAACAAGGTAATGCTGGTCTCATATAATGAATTTGGAAGTTTTCCCTTCATTCCTATTTTTTTGGAACAACTTCAAAAGAAAAGATATTAACTCTTCTTTAGATGTTTGGTAGAATTCTCCTGGGAAGCCATCCAGCCCTGGACTCTGGTTTGTTGGGAGATTTTTGATTACTGATTCCATTTAGTTACTGGTTATGGGTCTCAGGCCATGCATATTTTCAGACCACAATGCTATGAAAATTGAAATCAACCACAAGAAAAAATTTGGAAAGACCACAAATACTTGGGGGTTAAAGAACTGAAGAATCAATGGGTTAATCAAGAAATTAAAGAGGAAGTAAAAAAGTACATGGAAGTTAATGAAAATGAAAACACAGCAGTCCAAAACCTTTGGATGCAGTAAAGGCGGTCATAAAAGGGCAGTATACAGCAATCCACGTCTTCCTAAAGAATAAAGAAATGTCTCAAATACACAATCTAACCTTACACTTAAAGGAGCTGGAAAAAGAACAGCAATTAAAGTCCAAAACAATCAGAAGAAGGGAAATAATAAAGATTAGATCAGAAATCAATGATATCAGAATAAAAAAAATAGAACAGATCAACAAAACTAGGAGCTGGTTCTTTGAAAGAATTAACAAAATTGATAAACCCCTAGCCAGATTCATCAAAAGGAAAAAAGAAAGGACTCAAATATAATCACACGTGAAAGACTAGAGATCACAACCAACACAGCAGAAATAAAACAACAATAAGAGAATATTATGATCAATTACATGACAACAGATTGGTTAATGTGGAAGAATTGGATAAATTCCTAGAAACATATGAACTACCAAAACTGGAAGAGGCAGAAATAGAAAATTTGACATGTATGTCCTTACGAGAACATTCATTCATTCATTCATTCATTCAAGAAACATGTGAATGCCTATTTTTTCCAGATCTTATGCTAGTCTTTGAACTGTGAAAAAGAGAGATGTAGTCCCCAGTCTCATAGGATACATGTATCTCCTACAGAGATATAGTCTCTCTTTACTAAATACTCTCACTGATAGCATGAAATAAGACTTTCTTATGTGGAATGATCAAAAATGTTTCAGGTAGCACATTTATTGTCAATTAATTCTAATTGGAAGGTAGTTGGTTATCAGTATAGGTTTTAGGAGTAGGAAAATAATTTAAATAAAAATGTATTGAAAGAAAATTATTCTATTAGTGGTCTAAAGAACAAACTTGGATTGGTTGTAGGGAGAAGCAGAGGAGGCTGGGGGGCCAATTAATTACCAGAAAATTATCAACTGCTTTCCTTCTAATAAGGTACAGAAAAAAATAGAAAAATAATAAAATATTAACATTTACTTATTGAGGTCTTCAGTGATTTATATATGTAAATTTACTCTTTCCCACATTGTTTTTTCTTTATAACTGCAGTAAAGAGATACAGGTAAGGTCACTGAGATATAGAAAAGTTTGCCCTAAATTGTTTTTCGAGTGAGTGGAAGAGGTAGGATCAACAGAGGTTAACCTACCAGTACTTTGTTTCTTTAACATTCTTTAACCATTTAACTATTGATAAATGGAGAAGATTAAAAGGATGCATTATGCAGAAAGAAGAGATATTAGTCAATAAGCTTTATATTTTTGACTGGGACTAACTATGGAGGTTGATAGTTGGGTTTCCTTATCTCAGAGACAGATCTCAATGAGTAGTAATAATTGCCTTGTATCCTTTGTAGTATAAATATTAACACGCATTTATCAATCAAGATTTTATTATAGATTTATGCAGATTAACTTTATTTTTAACAGTGGAGAATTAGATAAAATGCTTCAGATCTTCTGTCACATCTCTGTCACATCTACTACTCTGTCATATCTACTGACTCATTCTCTAGAGAAACGTGGTTGTGAAGTTTGAATTTTATTTCTTAATGTATCTTGGCTTGTTTTCATGTATAAAGGATGGTATTCTCTGTACTGCTCGTTTTTGCATTTAAAATGCCTCATTTGAACAGCTTTGATTGATCTGTTTTTCCTGTTGGGAAGGTTATTATAAAGTTTATTTAGCACCTTTCATATTTCCATTTCCCATTTCCCTGCAAGTCACACTCATTTTTAAACGTGGCAGGCAAGGATCTGTTAAGCCACATTTCCACCTTTGTAACAATCAGTGTAACCTATGTCAATGCTAGGGAAAGACCTAGGTCTTCTATCTTACTTTTTATTTTCCCCTGCAATTGAGACTTTTTTTATTTTTCAGTTTTAGGCTAATTTCCCAGTTAAAACATATTTTTAAGTTTTCAAATAAAGCATTCCTTTTGTATGGAGGGAAACATTTTAATACTCTCCCATATTTCTATTTTATTCCTTGAAAAATCAAGATGTTGGCAAATTAAATGTGTCCAGAAAAGCATAATCAATATAGTGAAGGGTTAGTAAATTATCATGTACAGAGGACAGATTAAAAGAGAGAGGATATTTAGTTTGTAGAAGAATAGTGTGTATTATAAGCTGCATTCCTCATTTGTAAAAATGAGGAATGCTTATGCTGGGTAGTTTCAGAGAATAAAACTAGTTACATCCAAATTAAAGGGTAATTTATTTCAGTTCAATATAATGAAATATCTCAATAAATCATATTGTTATTATGCCTCCCATTAATTTATTATTCATTTGTTAATTAACATTTATTCAGTTCTGGGTATAGAAATTAATAAAACATGCATTTTACTCTCATGAAATATATACTTCATCCAGAGTGATGGCTTATGCAACAAACAGAGTATTAGTCTTGTAGTGGAGATGAGTACTGAGTCATCCTTTGGGGGTTTGTGGACAGTAAATACCTTGACTCATCTAAACTATCCTCTTTCACAGGTTTGCATTAGAGGATCCTCAATAATAGGAAAGAAATGGACCCACTCATCATAAAGAATAGACTTCCTTGATGTGCATGTATACTCCATCCCCCAGGGAGTATTCAAGAAGTATTCGAAACATGGCCCAGTCTGAGATGCAGTTGAAGGTATAAGACATGGCTCAGTCTGAGACACGGTTGAAAGCATTTCAGTATTGATAGGAAGTTTGATACAGATGAATAATTCCTAAGAGCTTTCACAGCTTTAATTTTGTGGACCTACACCTAAAATAGGAAAATGGAAATGCATTCTTTGCCTTCTTACCATCTTAGCCTTAAGAGGTATAGTTCTCTATGGAATTCCCAGAAGATAATCTACTCATATGAGATCTTCACATCATCAAAATCATGGTAACAATTTGAATGTCAAGTAGGTAATATAAAAATAAATACTGATTAAGTCCAATTATCATGTAATATTGAAAACATTTTCTCCAAATAATGCAATGCCTTTATGAAAACAGGACTGGCAACAAAAGCAGCCAAGTATCCCCCTAACATTGATTATGTTTGTGAAAACTGCTTTGTGAAATATGTTCTTCTTAAAATTCAGAATTCCAAATAGGGGAAGGTTAGAATAATGAGGCCATTAAAATGACATGCTGATGGTGATCAATTAAGATATATTATAGCAATATAGACCTTCCTAAACCTGCTTCACTGGGAAGTCTATGTGTAGGACACAGATCTTCATCTTAAGTAAACGTTTGTCTGTGTTTATGGATGTCATCTTGTAGGTTTAGATGCTGCACTAAATTCCACAACAAGGAAAAGGAGAGAGACAGAGAGAGACACACAGAGAGAGAGACAGAGAGAGAGAGAGAGAGAGAGACAGAGAGAGACAGAGAGAATTCCCCCAAAGACAACTGCTCCTTGCAAAGAAAAAAAAATTGTAATTTATTTGTACTCAAAGTGTAGTGTTATGATGGATGTTTATAAAAAAAACAAAAGAACATTTGGATCAAAATTTAAATGCTTGGGGAGTGATATGTTTTTAATAGTTTGGGATGAAGTAGTCCTGGAAGGAAAATTATTTGAAAATAAAATACTTGATCTAGTATGAATTTTATGGTTTATATACCATTTTAACAGCAAATGTAATCTCTCTCACTCTTCAAAATAACCCTGTGAGGTCTTCATTAAGGTATCTTAAGGAAATAAGTCTTGCAAGACTGAAAAGATCTGCCTAAAGTTACATCATTAGAAAGTGTCAGACCCAAAACTTAAGTCCACGTCTTCTGTCTCCCTTTTGTGTTCTTATCACTCTACATCGATGAGGACCTCATCTTTGAAATTATATGAAAAGTCAGCAAATTAAGGGTAGAGAAATGACTCCATCTGACAACATTCGTTTGCTACCACTGCTGCATTCAAAGGACCACATGAGAAACTTTGTGTATATTTTGAGTATTGTAGGAAAAATTTTCCTTTTCTGAAGACGCTGTGAGCTTATAAGAGAAAGTAGGAAAATGATAATGGTCATAAGGAAAATTATAAGAGAATCAAAGGTACTAATCCTCAATTTCCTTTTTTTAACTTAATAAGTTTTTTGTTTATGTTTTTTATTATAAAAGTATACAGAAGTCAGAAGGAAATTATGCATAGTTCAACTATGCAGAGGTGATCACTGTTGATATTTTAACTTTTTTCCAGTTTTTATTCTATGAATTTTTATGTAGTTGAGGATCATGTCATAGTTACATATTGTATATTCACTCACATAATATTGTCATAATAATTTTTCCATATCACTAGAATTCTTTGTAAGTAACATTTTTATTACATACATAATATTCCATTTAATGGAAAAGGTATTTAATTGCAACACTTTCCTAATGTTAGATATTTAGGTTGTTTTCAATGTGTCACTCTTTTAGAAAATGTTAGGATGAAAATGTTCTTCTTTTGAAAGTAGAATACCATACCCTATATTGCATTGTTTTGTTATAGAAGTAGATTATGATTTACATAACATAAAATATGATTTATATTATATATTTATAGCAATATAAAATATTATCTTTACAAAACAGAAATTATTAGAATGAGTAGAAACTGTAAACCAGGATAAATAGACAGATAGATGAAACGGAGAAGAAAAAAAAGGAAAGATTGATAGATTGATAGATAATTGTAGCTTAAGGAAGAAGGCATAAAGAGGGCATTCTAAAGTAATATATATAGAAGCCAGAAGGAATATATTTTCTTGGAGGATAAGGGGTATTGTATATAAAACAAGACTAAGAACTATTGCGTAAATTTGGGGGGATGTATATGATTTTTAGAGATGTTAGAAAGAGGCAACTGAAGTCCTCTTTAGATATTTGATTAGTAGGGAAGTCTTGGAAACCTGATGTATTAGGGTCCAGACAGAGACAGAACCCATATCAGTGATTTCACAGAAAATATTTCATATAGTAATTTTAAGTGGGTATAAAATTGCCCACTATTGAAAGAGTAAAAGAAAACTCTAAGGTGTAGGAGAGATGGCAACTGCTGGAAGCTGCCAGCAGAGGGAGAAGCTCCGCTCTTCTGCACATGGTGTCTTTGGTGTCTCTGAGCTCAGGAGAGAGAGGCATCCTGGGTCTGGTACTCAGACCTCTGAGAAGGGGACCCTGCTGCTATAGAAACATGGGGAGCCATCATGGGGACAAAGACTTGCTGAAGTGCTACTCACAGGAACCACAAACTGACAGAGATCCCTCAGGACAACGAAAAGCCAGGAGCAAATTCTGGCTTCCTCTTCCAACCCTGCAGCCTTTCTCAAGCTCCCTCTATTCACAGAATCTGTTAGGGAAAAGCCACCAAAGCAAAAACTGGTCTCAGGACCAGCTTCCCAGAGGACACAAGGGTGGGTTTGGAGCAGAAAAATATTTTGATAACTGGCATAGCCTGGGACACCTGGGTGGCTCAGTCACTTAAGTCTCCCACTCTGGATTTTGGCTCAGGTCGTGATCTTGCGGTTTGTGAGTTCGAGCCCTGCATGGGGCTCTGCGGGTCGACCTGGGATTCTGTCTCCTCTCTCTGCCCCACTTTCACTCGCTGTGGCACTCTCTCACTCTCTCTCTCTCTCTCAAAATAAATGAATAAACTTAAAAAAATTGGCACCACTCATATCTTCTGACATGGATTGAATAAATAGATCATTGAAGGCAATACACCTATTTAGGATAAGGCACTCAGAGCCAAGACTCACTCCTTCTTTTCTTCTTGGATTGTGGAAGTGAAAAGGCTTCATTCTGATAAATTCAGTTACCATCTTCCTGTGCTTTTAAAGAAAGAGATCTGAAACTCAGGATACACAGGTCAAAGCTCCTACTCTGCCACTGGATTATGTTATGACCCTGAACAAATTATTTACATCGCTTAGACTCAGTTTACTCTTTAATAAAAGGAAGCTATGTCTTTTGTATCTCATGAAGTTTTTGTGAGGACCAAAATGAGATAATATCATGAAAGCACTTTGTATGTCACCAAATCATTGATTTCCTTTCCAAATCCAGATCGTTTCTGAGTATGACAGGGTGAATTTCTATAATATCACTTTTCTCTCCGATGTGTATTATAAACATTGATGGATTTTATGGGTTAATCTTGTTTAGTATGATTGAAATGTATCACTCTCTTGCCTGCCTATTTTTTCCTTTCTTTCTTTTTTTTTTTTTAAATATGGAACACTTCACGAATTTGTGTGTCATCCTTGCGCAGGGACCATGCTAATCTTCTCTGTATCATTCCAATTTTAGTATATGTGCTGCCGAAGCGAGCACTGTTTTTTCCTTTTTAAAAAAAAGTTTATTTATTTTTTTTTTGAGAGAGAGAGAGAGAAGGCGTGCACAGGTGTATGTGCACACAAGCGGGAGAGGGGCAGTGAGAGAGTGAGAGTGAGAGAGAGAGAGAGAGAGAGAGAGAGAGAATCCCAGGCAAGCTCCATGCTGTCAGCACAGAGACTGATCCAGGGATTGATCTCATGTCCCTGAGATCATGACCTGAGCCAAACTCAAGAGTTGGATGCTTAACCGACTGAGCCACCCAGACACCATTTGCCCTTTGCCTGCATATTGTATAGTAACTTCAGTCCCCACTGCCTACATTGTAGTCACATGCTATTTAAGCAACAAATTACATTTTCATCCTCACCTACATTTGCTAAAGTCTTTCTCCATAATATATTTTTGTAAAAATGAAAATAGGCATAGCCTCGTTTGACCTTCTATAATAGAATAGTTTACTTTGTGTGAACACACTGTGTTTTCATGTTTGTATGTAAATCTCTTTATTCTATCACTTATTAATGATTTGTCTGTTTATAACATTCTCCTTGTGAGATTGTAAGCCCTTTGATATTGGAGGTAGTTTTTATTTATTTTTTTTAAATGTTTATTTATTGTGAGAGAAAGGAAGAGAAAGAGTGGGGGAAGGGCAGAGAGTGAGGGAGAGAGAGAATCCCAATCAGGTTCCACAATGTCAGCACAGAACCCTACGTGGAATTAGATTTCACAAACCATGAGATCATGACTTGAGCTGATGTACAGTCAGGTGCTTAACGAACTGACCTACCCAGGCACCCCTAAAGGTAGTTTTTATATCTGTGCTTCTTACAGTGCCTTGCAGGTCACAAGCACATAATTAATACTTTTGCATAATATATTTGCAGAAGACTTGTCAAAACATTATGTTCAATTTGATATAAGAGGTGAAAGAGACAAAGAAACCAAAGATTACAGGTTTGTGAGTCTAGAAATGATGGGAATTTTTATGTAATATAGAAATTTGAAATAAATGATGGATTAGAAGAAAGTTATTAACCCATTTGTCAACATGCTCAGGTTTGGTTGTTAGGAGAATGCTTAGTTGAAATGTTTTGATCAATTAAGAGACTGTTTTTAGAGGGTTGGCAAAGGAGAACTAACTGAGGGACAAAGAACAGAAAGGCCTAGGAGAGTGTCATTCACCTAATAAAATGTATTGAACATATTATTTTGTGCAAGGAATCATTGGTGACTACAATTGATATGATTGCCAACTGTTGTGAAACGTACAGATTTAGTGCTTTAAACTGGTAGAAGCAAATCCCAGAAGTTGGTGTCCTTTCATATTTATTCATCCTTTCAACAGATATTTGCTTAGTACCATTCATAAACATGTTGTTGCACTACATTCTTGGGGATATAGCAACAAAGAAATCAGAGAGCCTCTGAGATAACTGCAATTAGTATATAAAACCCTGGGGAGCCAGCAGGCAATGGTGTTGAGGCTGCTAGAGGAAGAGGTCTCCTTCAATAGTGTCTGAGCCTGGAAACTTTCTTCTATTTGTCTTAGTCTTCTTGTGAACAATAATCCATGTTCTCTAGCCTCTAATATATCTGACCTAATCATCAACTCCTGGAAAAAAGTATGGACACTGCCTAGAAAAGTACTGCTGGTCTAAAAAGTAGGTGTCCTAGATTCAGGGAATTCCTATCTTGCTAAAGCCAAAGTGTCTTAAGTTCTCTTCTCAGTAGATATTTTTTTTATATTTCAAGGGAGCAGACCACCTGGACACATCTTGAGCAGTTGTTGGGGCATGGTTTGGCTGCATTTGTCCCCATATTGAGCCCTGTGTTTCTAGAGCTTAGTTAAGAGAAGAGATACATTTGCATTAATCACATTTCTGTTCAAAAGCTATTTCCTCAGAAATATCTTTGTATTAAAAGAGATGTCACTCCCTATCCCTTTACTCTTCATTATTTTTCTCATGTTATTAATTGGCATTATCCTCTATATCATCGATTCTTTATATCTATTCTATTTATGGTTTGTCTACCCATTTGAATGTAAATTTTATGAAAACGGAGATTTAATTTTTTTTGTCATTATTGCATCTCCAGTGCCTAAAACAATGCCTGACATATAATAGGTATTTGATACTTACAGGATGACTTTGTTGAATGGAAGACTAGATTTTTGTTTAAGTTCTCCGCCAAAACATCATTTTCATTGTTTCCTTTGCTAAAGATTTTCTTCCACAGGTTTCTCTAGCCCTTTAATATAGGGAACATTCCTAGTACTTGACATAATTTTATAGCTCGATATGGGGTCCAAAATCCAAGCTGGTATCTGGGAAAAAAAAGATACTTTATCTAAGGGACCCAGGCACAAGAAAAGGAATTAAGAGTCTCATTATCGAGTCAGTACTCTTAAATTAAGAAGGGGCTCTTTGGCTAGAGTTGGTACATATCAACCTTCCGTCAAGTAGGCTTGAAGGGTCATTCTCATTAGTACTGATCCAAAGCTCCTTACACTCCTTTCACCTAAGTCTGGATTTTAGCCAAATCTAGACTGAAATAATCTGAAGTGAAGAGTGAAGTGCACCACATGAGAGGAAAGGCAACTGAACTATGCAGAAGCAAAGGACACTTTGAGTTTCTATGTAGCTGTAGCAACTGGAATCCAAACAACCAGTTTACCAAGACATTCCATCAATGGTTACCTGAAGAGTTACAAGGACTTAACTTGCATGACTAAAGTGACCAAAAACCTTAGTCAAATGAGCAGCTTGTTCAAAAGGATACATGCCCCCTATGTTTATTGCAGTATTATTTATAATAGCCAATTATGGAAGGAGCTTGAGTGTCCACTGATAGATGAATGGACAAAGAAAAATGTGGGACACACACACACACACACACACACTGGAATATTATTCAGCCATAAAACAGAATTAAATCTTGCCATTTGCAACAACATGGATGGAGCTAGAGAGTAGAATTGCTAAGTGAAATAAGTCAGAGAAAGATAAATACCATACTATTTCACTCATTTGTGGGATTTTAAGGAAGAAGAACAAAAAAAAAAAGAGAAAAAAAGAGAGACATACAAAACAACAACAACAAAAAAACAGACTCTTAGCTATAAAGAACAAATGATGGTTACCATAGTGGAGTGGGGGGAGCAGTTGGTGAAACAGGTGATGGGGATTTAGAAGTGCACTTGTGTTGAGTACAGGGTGATGTATGGAAGTGTTGAATCACTATGTTGTATACCTGAAACTAATATAATACTGTATGTTAACTATACTGGAATTAAAATTTTTAAAAATGAGCACCTGGTAACAACTTTTAAAACATAATACAATGAATAGTCATATGTATGACCAAGGACTATGAAAATATCTGTTTTTAGAAGTTTCAGTGATTATTTCTTTCTGGTATTTAACATTTACCATCCAATGCACAACAAATACATTTTTTTGCAGCAATATAGTTGGAATCTAAAACCCATTAAATCTCAGTTTGTGAGTATCATGTTTCTCTAAAGTTTCACTCAGCCTCTCAGTAAATACTTAACACAAGAAGGATGGGGTAAAATCCTAACTTGCTAATGTTTGAATATAAATACCAATATGCTAGGGCACATATCCAAATGGTTTATGCAGCTACATGAATAAAACTGAATTAGTCTGGAGCTTGTGGTCAAGAATGTCTTTAATGTCAGAGAGGGTACTTAAAGGTAGTGCTACCCTCACTGGTGATGATGAGTTTATATGTCATTGCCTGCTTTCTTGCCTTCTTTTGCTCTGGTTCAAGCAGAATGAAGGATTTTTTTTTTTGTCTAGATGAGATTATCTATAAAAAAACCTTTCAGTCTCAAGCTTCTTGTACCCTCAAACTGTGCTCCTAGGAGTCTTCTGTGTTCCTCTGAACATCATCGAACATCAAAGTCCAGCATGGGAATTGAGGAGATTTTAGTCAGGCATGCACTTCATCCAGAGTAACTCCACTTTTACTTCATTTACATACTGGAGTTTGAAGTATATTTTCACTTGAACAAAGTGTTTTGTGAATAAAAACAAAAAAAAATTTGGACACAAAGAGAGTAGAGTGGGACTGGGTATAGGCCAATGACTCTCCAGAAAAAAGAACTGGTCTTTGTTAATTATTGATATATCTTTCAATTTGATTTTGGTGATTCCAATGGTCTCTGCATGAAAATGTGGTTAGATCCATTACCTCTATTACTTTTTTTGTATTAAAATATGGTTTGTTGTATCACTCAATTACCAATGCAAGAGACCAGGGCAGGAATTCACGTTCTAAGAAAAAGCACATTAATAAATAGTTTTCATGAAAACAGCGGTTTTCTGTGGAAAGGAATATTGATATATCTGGGCATGCAACTTATTAATTATCTCTGAAGTTAGCTATGCATGATTGACTCTGATGTCTATCACTAAGTATAAGAAAAGTCACTCATGAGAATATATTAACCATGTTCTAAAAACATATTATAGAGACTGATTGATTTAGTGGGAAAGCTTACTTCATATTGACACATACATTTAACTAAGACAATGAGAATGAAAAGAAAATGGTATTTGAAGGTAGGAGTTAATGGAGCAAGGGAAATTGGGAATGCAGAAAAATCACAACCTGAGCTCAAACCAGAGAAAACTTTTGAGTTATATTTTAATGATTATTTGATAGAACACCTTTTTAACACAAGAAGTATTTAACTTGGCATTAATTTGAATCTTAGGTTCTGTGCCTTTGAGAGGCTATGGATTATAATGAGATATAATTATAATTATAATTATAATATATATATATATATATATAATTAAAATGATATATAATTATAAGATTATAATTGGAAATTAGAGAGCAGTGACTCTCATTATAAGGACCTCAGATAAGAGGGACATTGAAAAGTCATTGAGTTGAATACCAAGGGGTTGGAGTTCTGAGCTAAGCTTTACCAAACAATCCTGACCATAGACAATTAACATTTTCTCTCTTTAGGTCTCAGTGTCTATAATTTCAGGAAATAGAATTAGTCATTCCTAACATTCTTCCCAGCTCTATCATTATATGAATTAAAACAAAATAGAAAGCTTGGACTCATGGCATATGTGATATTCTATCTATCTGTCTATCTATCTATCTATCTATTCATTCATTCTATTTATTTATTATGAAATCTAGTTGAGATAAAAATAAAATTGATTTTACAGCAATCTGTGTGCAGAGAAAAACAGTTTGAAAACTAGAAGATAAATAGAGGGAGTGATTGTCAGAGGTTATTAATGAAAACACTGAAAAGAACATATCTGGCATCCATAAAAAAGGGACACTGTCCCTCTCAAATTATTTCTGCTTGAGAAGAGAGTGGTCTTTTGCTCCATCCCTCTTTTTATTGGTTCTAATAACTAGAATTTAAGTTTCACCAAATTTGAACATGATTTTAAAAATTCAAAGAAAATTCTACTTCTCAATAATATCTCCTTTCCTAAATCACCAGTATGTATGATAGTTCATCATTTGAGACCTGAATCATTCAGAGTTCTTAATGCAAACAGCAGAAGTTACTCTTACTAGTTTTAACAGGAAGACTATTAGGTAGCCCAAGAAAACTTGTGTGGACCAAGAACTAAGCAGAAATGCTACATATCTAACAGTCACGTGCCCAGGAAACCCATATCAAGACTAACACCAAGGAAGTGTTATAGTAATACACCATTTCTACCACTTGATACTTATAGCTGAGCATGCTCAGAACTCTAAGAAAGCCATCTGAGGAGAAACAAATACCTTTGCTTCCACATTTCTCAGCAAATCTGATGTATTCACGTGTGATTATCCATGAAGGCTGAACGATTTCAGTGTGAGGTGCACAGTATTCCAATTTTTCATGCCTTTTACCCATCTCTGCATTAGATGAGGGCATTGGAAATGTGAAGTCACTGAATGGTAGAGCCTCAAGATGGAAGCTGCTTGGATTCTTGAGTCTCTGGATGGAAGAAATCCAAAACTTGACAAAGAACATAAGTATCTGACCACACAAGTAAAGAACAGATCTTTATTGTGTGAATTCATTGAGCTAATCCATAATTAATTTATCGGTTATCTGTTAAAATATCTAATGCAAGTTACTATAATAGCACATGGAAAGACAATGGAATTAGTCATGAATATATATGTAACACAGGAAACTAGTTTGATTAGTTTCTAGTCATCTTTTCTGTCACTGGTCACAATGTTGTGCTTATTCATGGATGACTTCCTTTCTACAGTACCATTCCTTGTCCCTTTGCTCTCAGTCAGGATTTTATCTTTACCTGGTAGGGGACCTAGGGAGGTTTCTTAAACCTTTATTTTGAGTGTTTGAACCCATGGATCCTGTTTGTTTAAGGTTGTTATCATCTTTTATCACTGAACATAGAAGGAATAAAGGGCTCCTCTGTGTTCCAGAGGATTTTTTGTGTTTCAGACAAATTCCTTACTGGCTGAAAAATGTAACACCAACCTTGCCCCTTTGATAATCAGGATCAGTTGCTTTAATAGCAGTCTTCTTTGTCTTCTCCTCTTCTCCTTTCTCTCCTTCCTGTTTCCTCTCCTTCCTCTCCTCCTCCTCTTCTTCCTTCCTCACTCCCTCTCTCTCTCCCTTCCTCCTCCTCTTCTTTTCTTTTCTTTTCTTCTTTCTTTCTTTCTTTCTTTCTTTCATTCATCTTTCTTACTTTTTGCCTTTGTATTCAGTGATAAGCAAAGTGGGAAATAGTCAGTATTCATGTCAACTCATAATTAAGTGACCCTAATAAATTTTTTTTTCTTATGTATTAATATCTTTAAGCTAGCAAAGTCCAAAGTCAAGGAGGAAAACAATAAATACCACCTCTATTTCCAACCATTAATTTTGGTACCCATATATTCTGGTCATGAGAGATACAGCCAGAATAAATAGTCATTAGCTCAGTGAGTGGATCACATTATGAAAGAAAGCACTTTAACTTTGGATGGTAATGTTTTCTAGCTGGTGCTTTAACTGTGTCTTCAGTTGGCAATTCCATATACCAGATGCCAGATGTTTCTGTACGGTTGGATAGCCATTACCATGAACATAAGCCTATTGTATTACTTCTGATGTAAGGTGTGTTTGGAAGCAATGTTGTGGGTGTTCTCACAATAGTGAATTCATTAAGTCCATAGTGCTGTTGTCAGAGAAACAGTGGGCAGGCAGGGAAAATGGCCGTATCTATTCCAGTGAGGCCAAATCATTGCCCCTTTCATGATGGAACTGGCCCAACATATTCAACTTCACACAAGACATCTTGCTAGTTCCCCTAGCTATTGGCCCCCTTTTGAGTTTAACACGTTTCTCTGATTCTGGCAGGTTAGACAGTCAGTATTATCCTCACCTTCATGAGGTGAGATCCGTGTTGTTGGGCATGTATTTAACTGCTTTCCCTGACTCTATACTCATGTTGTGAGTCCTTTGAGCAAACAGTAGAGTAAATGGGGAGTATGACTGACTGCAACCACAACACTGTTACTACATTTCTGTAACTCTAGTCCAAAAGGGTCATTTTTAGTGAGTATTCACATTCTGACCTCTGGATTATACCTCTTTTCCAGTCTTTGTCAACAATCTTCCAATCTTATTTCTTCCATGTGCCTTGCCGCTGATTCAAAACATTAGCCATTGCAGTGAATCAGTAGATCTATACCTCTGACCATAACATTGAATATACTATGGTTTGTTTAACCATTCATCCATTGAAGGACACCTGTGTGCTTTCCATGTTTTGGACATTTCAAATAAAGTTGCTATGAACCTGTGTTTCGTATGTTTCTGTATGAACTTTGCTTTCATGTTTCTGGGATAAATGCTGAAGGATGTAAGTATTGAGTTGTTTCATAGGTATAAGTAGTATATTTACTTTTTAAAAAAAATAAACTGCCAGACTTTTCTAGAGTGGCTTTCCAATTTCCTATTCCCATTAGCAATGTACAAGTGATTCGGTTTTTCCATATCCTCACCAGCATTTAATGTTGTCACCATTTTTATTTTAGCCATTCTGGTAGCTGTGTAGTGAAGTGTTGAACATTTTTTTTCATGAACTGATATGACATTTACTATGTGAAATATAGCCTCTTTGGTGCCATGTATGTTCATGTCTTTTGCCCAGTTTCTAATAGGATTTATACTTATTCTTATTATTATTATAAAATGGTGAGTTATAAGCCTATTGTACACACACACACACACACACACACACACACATATATATATATACACACACATACATACATATACACACAATATATAGTGTTTGCTCGAAGGACTCACAGTCAGGGAAAGAAGTTAAATATAAACTCAACAACATGGACTATACCTCGTGAAGATGAAGGTAATACTGACTGTTCAGTCCATAGATTTTCTTTTTTATGCTCTCCACAGTCTGTCACATGCAATAGCTTTTCGTTTCATTTTGCTTTGTTTTCTAATAGGACTAACCTACTACCTTTTCCTTTTATAGACTACAGTTTTTGTGTCAAGTCTAAGAACTCTTTTTGTAGCCTTACATCCTTAAGTTTTCTGTTGTTCCTTGGTTTTTGATGACAGGTGAATTCAAATTTTTTTGGCCACATTTCTAAGAGAATTTACACTTTATACTCATTTGATAGATGAAGGGAGGGCATGAGAGGTGTGGACAAGGATGGGAAGTGTAGTGCAGTAGGAAGATCACAGCCTTTGTTGTCAAATAGATCCAACATTACATCACAGTTTGGCCATATATTGGTTATGTGATATTGGTGGCTTTACTTATCTCTGCATCAAAATAAGGATAATAGTATCTATGTCATGGGTAACAGATTAAACAAGAGTCTATAGCAGAAATCTGGGCATTTGGTTTATGCTCAATAAACAGAAAAAACTAGCTGTCAGTGTTAATATTATTAATCATAGTCACAGATAAGGTCACGTGTCAGCGTTTATTTGTAGAGGAATTTAGTTATAAGATATTCTTTTCTCATATTGGCATTCAGGACAATGAAGAAGCCAAAACCTGAGATATTATCTTGTAGTAAGAGAGGATTGTTTTGGGTAGCAATAAGGAAACAGAAATTACCAAAGAGGGCATAACAAGAGGGAAGAGTATATGTTGGGAGGTGTGTTAGACGCTTTCAGTGTCTTGTGTTCTCTGCATTGGGCAGAAAAAAATTTCCAGCTCTTTTGTTTTGGTGGGGTCATATTACTACATCTGACTAATGGGCAGTGATGAGAAGTAAGTAGGTTTGGGTCCTGAGTCACTTTTAGAAGGGAGCTGGCCTTTAAAGAAACTTGACATTCAGAGGACTTTGAATCAGTGAGAAATAAATGTTTCTGTGTTAAGTGAATATTTCAGTTTTTTGTCACCACATCTTGGGCTAGCTGATCCTTACGAGTACAGAATATTTTCCAATAATGGTCACAGCTTATCTTGGCAGAACCTCTTACTAAAAACTGTCTAACAGGGTGTTTGTCAATATTTTTACATTTAAATTCTAGACTTGTTGGTAGTTCATTCAAAGAGATTAAATGTGGATTAAAAGCAAAAAAATGTAGAAAATTTAAAATAATATTAAACTATAATATTTATTATGTGTCAAAATTACCTAATTCAAATTATCAGTATAATATGTTACAAACAATAAGTATAAATTATCTTTTAATGTGATGCTTCATCTTGATGGGTTTTAATTATTTTACAATTATTTCCCGAAAATTTATTATTTAATATTTGTGTAATTTTATGCCCATTTTGCATTTGGTGTGAGAATTAAGAATTCATTTTGTTAAATATTTGTTAAAATATTTGCAGGATATTTTTGTTAAAATATTTGTAGGATTTTGTTAAGGTATTTGCATTTGCAGGATTATCTTCTTAATATTAATCTAGAACTCACAAAGGAACATATGTAATTTTAATATGATACCATGATATCAAATACTCTGTAATAAAAGGACAACGATTTTGGTACTAATGTGATATTGAAGTAACATATAAATAATCCAAAAATATATAAAGTAATCCAAAAATAATTTGGATTAAATCCTAATCCACCAAATAACTGTTTTTACCTAAAAAGTTAATAGTTTGTCTTTATAATTTAAAATGCTTCATAGGGTTTTGGTCATTGATATAATCCTACCCTGTGATTTACATATATTTGCCAACAATGCTAATCTAGAACAGCATATTTCAAACTTCAGGTATTTTATTTGCAAGAAATATTTTCTCTTTTTTCAAATATAATAATATTTCTTAAATATTAACATTCATTTTAATTCCCAGATATAACATTTTACCCTTATGGGGAGCTATCCTAGCTCGATATACAAAACTCAATGTCCATAATACCTTTTAATAATTTAGCAGTTATTTGGACAGCTAAGTTTTGACAGTGTTAATTTATAATTTACACTATTTCCAGTATGGTCAAATTCAAATTTTAATTCAGTAGGTAAAGTTTTTACAAACTTCTTCATTAAAAAAAGAAGAAGAAGAAGAAGCATAATCTTTGTGTCTGCTTAAGATTATACTACAGTTTATCTGTTGGCTCTCTTTAATACAGGAAAGTTTAGGGGATGCAAATGCACTCAGCCAGAATGGACCACAATGAGCTGTGCTGATGGATGTCCTGAGAGCAGTCTGATTTCCTGGGACCACTGCAAACAAGAAGAAGCATTTCACACCCTGGAAAGTGACTTTGAGGCTTAACAATATAAAAGCTTGGGGCTGGCTCAAAGTGCCACAACACTTGAGTTCCTCCATGATCTGACACCAACCTGTCATTTTGTCTGCCACTTTATCAAACTCGACAGTATATTCTCATTTTGTGGGACCAATCAGCATTTCTCCCACAAAACCATATTTTTACTAACTTTGGGCACCCTGGCTTATGTCGCCAGCCTGAATGACATTCCATTACTCCTTCCTCCTCCCTCTCCAGGGGATGAAGTTCTAATTCTTCGTGGCCTTGGGCCCTCAACTAACAAGGAAATATTCCAGATATTCAAAAAGCTTTTTATAATATTGAAAAGCCTTCACATCTATTGTCTTATTTGGTTCACACAGGAACATTTCCAGAATTTTAGGTCAGAATCAAATTTGTTTAAAATACAACTTTTCAGATGAGGAAAATAGAAAACAGAGCTGTGTTTTGATCCACTACAGATCACATAAATATTTGATGAAGAATTTGAACGTAAGTAATTTGTCTTAAAGCAGAGACCTTCTTTCCTCTCAATACCATATATGACCCCATAACTTTTTTTACTTCACACAAAAAAATGTATAATTTAAGAATTGGAATAGCTCTTGAAAATACAATTTAGTTATCACTGACTCTTGCTTTTTCTTCGTATTTTTTTTCTGGTAGGCTTCCTTGAAAGATGAAGTGGCCCAAGGCTGACGTCAGTGAATTAGAGCTCAAAAAAGTATTTGTGGTTGAATATATACCAAGGATATACTTTCTGCCATTGAGAACTGTGACTTTGTGATTACGTTTGACACACAGTAATGATGAAAAAGAAAACAATCTTCCTGAAGTTCCAACATGATTGCCAAAGACTGGTTTTTCAAATGGCAATTTGCTTTTTCCTCGTTGTAAGACAACATTTTACTTATCCAGAAACATTTAAACCAACTGTAATTCCAAAGGGGTCAGGGATTATAATGTAGGGTTTGAAATGACTTGTCAAAGGGCTAAGCTCCAGATTTAGAGTTTCACGAGAAACTTTGATTTTCCCAAAGTGATACATGAGCCTTTGAAACGGCTTTGCTCTGCTCACTCATCTGATTTCCCTGTGGAGCACACAGGCTTTGTAAGTAATTTGATCCCCAAAGAAACGCCTTTGGGAAATGCCAAGCCAGCACAAATCATGAGGCTTAAAAGTGCCTGCTGCTCTACCACTACTACTGTGTGTCTTCTTGAAATTTCTATACCTTTATGTGCCACAAAGAGGTTGAAACGAATCAGAAAACCGTAGCTGAGAGATTACATTTCGTCAGTCCTTTTATTCTTATCTCTAGTTTCTAGGCTTTTGGACAAGTGCAGTGAGATGAAAGAAGGCCCCTGTTGTCTTACTGAAAGACAAAGCCATGGTTCCTGGTGCTCAGGTACAAGTCCTGGGTTGAATATATCACAGTTAAATCCTGGGAACATCTTAGTTCTCAGCTGGCAGAGAAAAATGCAGCTGACACACAATTTAAGGGTGTATAAGTGGGATGAGAGAAAAAAATTAAAGTGACTTGTGGGTTATTATGGCCACAGAGGGGATTGAGAGGGCAACTGGAAGTCTTTTATTGGATTATTTCCACTCTTGTTGCCGTATATATTTTGGAGCTTGTGGAACTATGCTTCACTATGTTGTTGAGACAGAATGTTGAACCAGGACTCATAGATCTGGGTTGCAATTATGGCTTCCATGCTGTTGTCAACCTTAAAAATAAAATAGCCACTTATTTTAGTACCAAGATAAGTTTATTTGGGAATAGCAGAGGAAATGCAATTCGGGACAAACTATGTCAAATCATAGGCAAATCTGAAGAGACGGAGAGAAGTCAGCTTTTATAAAGTTTTGGAAGGAAATTGAGAAGAGTGGCTTTAAACAAAAATTCATTGGAGAAGAACAAGGGTTGGAGGTTATAGTGGTTTCTCATTTGCTGCAAGTGATGGTTAGTGCGCTGCTGCTAGGTTAAGGAGGAAAGTTTCTTCTTTTTCTTAAAAGCCGGAAATGAAATTCCTATGTGAAAAATGGCCTCCCTTGTCAAAACAATTCTTATCTTCCTTCTTCCTGCTGTTTATGCAAGCTGCAAGGAATGGTATGTGCAGGATAGCTACTCACTTTGGGTGTCCTGACTGTTTTAAATGAGATTTCCTTTACTCATGGTCACATTGTCTACCTCTATAACTTTGGCTAAATTACTTGGTTTCTATAGTGATCTCTTTTCCTTTTCAGTAGGAAAAATTTGACAATATCAATCTTTTATAGCTCTCAGGCTCAAATAAGATAATGGTTGATGAAAACCTTGGTATCTCATAAATCATCAAAGGAATGTAAGGAATTGTTGGGATTGCATCATAGAAAGTGTGTGACATAGCAAATCTTCATATTTTTTGCATTTATGTAACCATACTATACTACCACATTTTTGTTTGATAAGATTGTAGCTTTCAATAGGTGTACTCATAAAATTGAGAACCTGAGACTAGGATAGTAATGTGGCCTAAGATTTCCCTGGTGGTACAGGATTTTACCAACAGGGCCTTCAGATTACAGGTGCTCCACTTGTTTACATTTTGAATTGGATACAATGTGCCAAAGGGATAGGCAAAAGGCTCTGCTAGAAGACCATTCCTCAGGAACCAACTATAGAACAGTATTACAATACTTTTCTCCCCTTCCTTTTTTCCTTCATTCCTGCCACACACAGCCATGTGCTTAAAGAAACATTTATTCTAGTGCTTAAATTTGTTTGTGGAAGAAGTCATATTTACTATGGAACAATACTATCATATAGTCATAGAATTCTCATACTACATCACTATGAATTTCATATAAGTCCTTAGATAATGGAATATCTGATATCCATAATTTTTTTTAGCTTATCCATTTCATTGAAGAAAACTCACTGTGTTGAAATAGAAGCATCACTGAAATATGGAGAAGGTTTGGTACACTGGTTTTTAATAATCTGCAAAAAGATGAAGAGATCTGTTAAGGATGGCCAGGCAAAACCCTTTATTTGGCATTGGGAATGGGAGGGAAAGGGGGCTCTCTTGTGTGTGGACATCACACCTCTATAAAGGAGGAGAGAGTGCCACCCCATGTGCTCACCACCCCCACAGTTCTTATAGTCAAGACTCTTATTCAGGGAAGATTATAAAGATGAGGAATTCCATGCCAGCCACTTAAGCAATTTAAACCAAGTTTACCTTAACTAAGAAGATCTAAACAATTTTATAGAGAAAAAACAAAGAAACAACACTCAAATAGTATACCTACAAATTAGCGAAGCAAATGACATTGGTCTTCCCATGAGCACATGAGCTCTTAGTAGACAATGGCATCAAAAGTTCTGAGGGAACAAAAAGATTTAAATCTAAAATATTCCTTATGGAAATTACCAGTTAAGTGTTTGAGCCAAATAGATTTTTTTCAGACACTGAAGGGCTCAAAAACTATATATAAAAATAATATAAGAATATGTAGAAGCAAAATGAAAGTGAAATCCAAAAAGGTAAAACCATTTGGGAAGTGGCCTTCAGTGCTTATTTCATATGCTAAGTACACACACACACAGTCACACACAAAAGTTTAGCATCTGCCATTGAATATACTTAAGACGGCACTTTTACCTTGCCTCAGTAATCAAGGAAAAGACTTGGATTCTTTTAGACTAGTTTAAAGAGGTATTATGGAAATGACTCAACATTAATGCTTTTTAATTTACTTTTATAAACCCTATATTTCTTAACAAACATAACTCCTTGATTTTTATGCTTACTTCTGATGCGTTGCAAATGGCAACAGCCAATCCTTGCTGTATGAAAACCAGCCAGTAACAAATTTTACTTACTCTCAGTTTGCCATTACTTTCAGTTGCTTATTAAAAATTGAACAATCAGAAAAAAAAGGACAATAAATGAATAATGGTTAGAGTTATCCTGAGTGGTAACATTCCAATTTTTAAGGAAAAAAACCCTTTGGAAAAATCTCTTGAAATTATTTTAGTGAGGGATAACTCACTAAACTTAGTGAATTGATAACTCATATATCAACTCATTGCCAGAGCAAGAGCTTCTGGACTCCATTTCTTGGCTATATTTTTAAGTTTATCTTTTAATATTTATTTATTGTGAGAGACAGAGAGAAAGAGAGAGTACACAAGTGCATGAGCAGGGGAGGGGCAGAGAGAGAGGAGAAAGAGAATCCCAAGCAGGCTCCACACTCACCAGGGGCTTGAACTCATGACTGTGAGATCATGACCTGAGCTGAAATCAAGAGTCAGGCTCTTAACCACCTAGGCCACCCAGGTGTTCTGTATTTTTTAATTTAAGTGGAATATATAAAATGGAGAAAAAAAGAATGCATGAGGGGGTATGTTGCTAGGCTGAAAGCAATACCGGAGAGACTTGATTCTGAAAACATGTATGTTAATCTTATTTGATGAGTATTATTTTTTTTTAAGTTTATTTATTTATTTTGAGAGAGAGAAAGACAGAGCTCATGAGTCAGAGGGTCAGAGAAGCAGGGAGAGAGATATTCTCAAGCAAGCTCCACATTGTAAGTACAGAGCCCAACGCAGGGTTTGAACTCACCAACCCTGAGATCCTGACCTGAGCCAAAACCAAGAATTGGATGCTTAACTGAGCCACCCTGGCACCTCTCTAATGATTACTCTTTTGCTGAAACAATACATGTTCTCAAAATGGTGGCTTTGGGGTCTATTGCTTAGCTTTGGCCAAACCTCAAAGTGAGAAATGTAGCCCACAGTGTCTGGAGGGAAGGTAATACTTATCTAGAACTTCAGTATCTAAGTAGTGAACTATGATAGGAATGCAAACCTTTTATTTAACAAGTGCTAAACATTTATTTAGCACTGCCTGTGTTCCAGGCACTCTTCTCTTTCTGTTGATACAAGCAGTGATCAAAACAGGTAACATTTGTTGCCCTAATTGAGTTTAAATTCTAGTGGTACACTACAGAAAAAGTAAGCACCAAAAAAGTAAAGAAAAATATGATATATTCCAAGGTGATAGATATTATTAATAAATGAAGCAAATAAGAAGGTGAGTGCTGTAGACTTGGGTTTCATTTTAGAGTGTTATCAGGGAAGATTCACTAAAAAATGACAGAAATCACAAAAGTCCAGTGTGCTTCCTAGAGAATGAGTGAGCGGTGAATATAAGGAGGTGAGTTCACAGAGTTGAGGGCAGGTGGTAGATCAAATTGGATTTTATAGTTCTATAATTTCAATATAGTAGCCACTGGCCACATGTGGCTTTTGAGCACTTGAGTGCTTGACTGAATCGAGAGTGTTGTTTACACACTAGTTTTAAAAGACCTTTAAAAATGTAAAATATCTCATTAATAATGTTTATATTGATTTATATGTTGACACGATAATATATTGGATTATTGATCCAAACAGAGTATCTTTAAATTTTTACTGGCCTGTTTCTTTTTATCTTTTAAACCAATTACTAGAAAATTGTGGCTAACTTTACATTTCTGTTGTAGAACATGGTCACAGACCATTCTAGGAATTTAACTCTTACTCATAGGGGATCCAGGAGTGACTGGAAGGTTCTGAATCAGGAAGTGACATGATTTATCTTAATAGGATCCCTCTGGCTGCTGCTGTGAGAATAAACTACAGAGGGATGAAAGGCAAGTGATGACATAGGAGACAACTTCAATAATCCAGGCAAGAGGTGACTCACCGCGGACCCCAGTGAAAGCAGTGAGGATTCCTAATACTTTTCCAAAATGTGTCCAGGAACATGTGGTGATGAACTAGATGTGGAACTCTAACCTGAATAAGAATTCCTAAAGAGAGTTGCTGATGTAGACAGGGAATTGACAAGCTCAGAAGAGAGCTCTGGTGTAGCTGGTGGTGGCTATCTGTTTTTCTCAACAGGGGATGCCTGCACCTGAAAATCAGATGCAGAGAATGGAAGTGAGACAAAACATTTTCTCTCTTCTGTGGGATCATCTGCTTTCATCTGGTTCATGTGACACATTATTAAAGAAAGTGCTTCTCAGCCCAACACTTCTAAGCCAAACAAACTGTCTTTTGGTGTTCTTTCATCTTGGATTTTAAAAATCTTCATAGGTAGTTTAATGATAATTTGATATATAAGGCCAACACCCATGCTTAGTCATAAATCCAAAATTCTAGTCTTGCAGACATGAACAGCATTTTAGATAAAATTTCATGCCAGAAATAACTGGAAATGTGTGTGTGCAGTAATCCCCCCTTATCTGTGGTTTCCGCTACCTAAGGTCAACTGCAGTCTAGAAGGAGATGATCCTCCTTCTGACGTATCATCAGAAGGTCACTAGCAGCCTAACACTGTCATATGCCTACATCATTCACCTCACTCCATGTCATCATGTAGGCATTCTATCATCTCACATCATCACAAGAAGGAGAAGAGTGAGTACAGATACATAGGGTTTGTTACCATCTACAGTTTCAGGCATCCACTGGGAGTCTTGTATCCACCACAGATAAGGGGGACTAGAGTATATGAAAAATTTAACTGGACAAAATTTAGCAGTGAATTAATCTACCGCACTAAAAAAATGTCCTAACCCAAAAGTTCCTGGTGCTGGAGAAAACTTACTCTTTTGTGTCTCAGTGGAAATCATTTCTATTTATGGTCCTGCCCTGCCTTTTGAAATGAAAATTATTCATTTTATGAGTTGTCAAGGTTTGGAAATAAAGTTATTCTTGGATATCTTAGAAACATTACTTGGCTTTGCTGAATAATAGTAATTTATTTGTTCTTGAAACTATTTGGGAGAACCAAAGTGTGTGCGTGTGTGTGTGTGTGTGTGAGAGAGAGAGAGAGAGAGAGAGAAGGAGAGAGAGAGACAGAGACAGAGAGATAGAGAGACAGAGAAAGAGAGAGACATAGAGAGAGAGAAATACCCCAAATTTTATGTTTTCACCCAGCAAAAAGTAAATTGTTAAAGGATATGATAATTGGCATACTATATAAAAAGAGCATATAAGGATTTAAAAAATTCTAGTTGCCTAATAGTAGAACAATCATCTATTATTTAAATAGAGATACCTGAGAGTGAAAAAGTATGCTAAAATAATTAAAATATATAATTTTAAAAATTATATAATTATTACCCAGATTTAGCCAAAGTCAAGGTTCAGAGCATTGTCCTCCAGACTGCTATGCCTACCCAAGACTTTAAATATCAACAGCACAAAATAATATAATAATAATAGTAATAATAATAAGAATTATGGCAATTTTCTGGGAATGAGGCTTTGAAGGAGGTCCTACTCTGTTCGGCACACCCCAGCGGCAGCTAACCTGCTGTTTTGCCCTCTGACTGTGGGCTGTTTGTAACATGCCACTAAGCTTGCTGCTCCTAACAAGATTCAGGCTTTTCTCTTTTATTATCATTTTTTGAGTATATGCTTTCCAGATTGTTACAAGCCTTTGGAATATGTCCAGAGTTCTGAAAGGTTTGAATATGACAAATTTTGCCAGTGTTTTCACCGCTTCTGTGGAGGAGATGATTTTCCTACTCCGTTGTTTTCACTGTTGTCCTCCTGTTCTTCTTTTTTAAATTGCAAGATAGGCAATTTGATATGAAATGGCACATTTACCATTTCAACCGTTTTAACTGTACAGTTCGGTGCCATTACATTCACACGGTTCTGCAAACATTACCACTATCTCTGGAACTTTTTTGACATCTCAAACTGAGACTTTATATCCATTAAACACTAACTCTCCACTCTCTGTGGTCTTCCTTTCTGACCCTGGTCACCATTATTATATAGGTGACTCTATGAATTTGACTATTCTGTGACTTCATATAAGTGGAATTGACACAGAATTTGTCCTTTTGTGTTTGGCTTATGTCACTTGGCATACCATCTACAAAGTTCATCCATGTTGTAGCATGTATCAGAATCTCATTCCTTTTTAAGCCAAATAATATTCCATTAAGTGTATATAGCACTTTTTGTTTATTCATTCATCAGTCAGTGGACATTTGGGTTGCTTAACACATTCTGGATATTGTGAATAATGCTACTATGGACATGGGTGTACAAACATCTGTTAGATTACCTGTAACATCTGTTACATTCCCACCAGCAATGCACAAGGATTCCAATTTCTCCACAACATCACCAACCCTTGTTAATTTCTGGGGTTTTATTTTTATTTTATTTTTGGTAATAGCTATCCTAACAGGTATAAAGTGATATCTCATTGTGGCTTTGATTTGCTTTTCCCTAATGATTAGTGACGGTGAATATTCTCTCCATGTGTTTATCCACAATTTGTATATCTTATTTGGGCAAATGTCTATTCAAATCCTTTGTCCACTTAAAAAAATATTTTGTTGTTGTTGCAGGAGTTCTTTACATATTCTGATTACTAATACCTTATCTGCAATAAGATATCACATATATTCTTCCATTCCATGCGTTGCCTTTCACTTTATTAATAGTGTTCTTTGGTACATACTGTTCATTTTTTCAATCTTTTTTTTCTCTGTTGTTCTGATTGGATAATTTCCATTGACTTAACTTCAAGTTTTTACTGATTGTGTTAGGGCTTTGCAAAGAAACAGAACAAATAGGATGTGCACATATAGAAAGAAATTTATTTTAAGAAATTGGCTCACGTGATTCTTTGTGGAGGCTTAGTGAGTTCAAAATATGATGGAGGTAACTCTCAGGCTGAAGACCCAAGAAAGATTTGTAGTTTCAATCCAGGAATAGATAGAGTTGCAGTTGAAAGCCTAAAGCAGTCCATTGGCTGAATTCCATCCTTTTCCTCAGGGAAGTTCCTTTTGCTCTACTCAGACTTGGAACTCACTGGATGTGGATCACCTGCAATATAGAGGGAGATCTGCTTTATTTAAAATCCACCAATTTAAATGTAAATCTCATCCAAAAATACCCTCACAGAAAAACAGCCAGAATAGTGTTCAACCAAATATCTGGATACTATGGCCTGGCTAGGCTGGCACATAAAATTAACCATCATGCTGACTTTTGCTTCTCTCATTTCCACTGCCATTTAGTCCTTCTGGGAAGTTTATATATTTTGATTACTGCATTTTTCCACTCTGAAATTTCTATTTTGTATATATGTATATGTATATATATATATATATATATATTCTATTTATTTATTGATAGGTTCTATTTTAATGTTTGAATCAAGAGCATTTGCAATTGTTCATTCAAACATTGTTTTAGCAGCTTTTTTTTTTAATCTTTTGGAAAATCTAAAATCTGTGTCATCTCAGTGTTGGTATCTGTTGATTGTATTTTCCCATTCAGGTAGAGGTGTGTGTGTGTGTGTGTGTGTGTGTGTGTGTGTAAAACATGCTGAGATCCAACAATCTTCCTTCTCTGCAACATCCCCAGAATTTTTCAGTTTCTAGGTGTTCTGGAGGACTTAATATGACAATCCTGCTATTTTTAGAAATAACTGCTTTCAAAGTTGATCCTCAGGTGACATCCAGGAATTTGGATTTTAAGAATGAAAAGAATGTCTGAAAAGAAAGCTTCCCTGTGCTTAAACTCATTATGAAAACTACAGTTTATGCTAAACATTGTTTTTTTCCTCTGGGAGTCTGGAAGCTTATTTCGTGCTAGGCAGAGTGCCTATGTGACCAGCCCTTAAGAAAAACAGTGACAATTGAGGCTTTACTAAGTTTTTCTGGCAAACATTTCAAAGATGTTGCCATAACTCATTGCTGGGGAAGTGAGCAAGTCCTGGGAAACTGCACTGGGAGAGGACCCTTAAACGCTTACATCTGGTTTCCTTTGACTTCACCCATGCATTTTTCCTTTTGCATCTTTCTGCTATAATAAATCATAGCCATGAGTACACCTGTATAATGAATCCTTTGAGTACTCCTAGTGTATCACTGAAAGTTGTGGTGATCTTAGGGACCCCTGACACTCTGTACTCTCCTGACACACATGTATCTTTGTGGTCCTTTGGGTAGAAACTACCCAATTCTGTGATCTTGCCACATTGAGGACCAAGTGGTGGAAGCAGAGAGAGAGAGACATACAACAGATCCTCTCTTCTTAGAGCCACATCTCCGCTGTATGGAGAGGAAGATTTCCCTATCTTAGACTTTTAGATACTCCCCCCCCCCACCTGTTACTGGCCAAATTTCTAACAATTTTCAAGTTGTCTTCAATGAACTACTTCCTCTCCTGTCCATGAGTAGATAACCTTGCTTCTTCCTATATTTCCTAATTCATGATTTTATGTTGAGTATTGTATAAAAGAACTTTTGAGCTAGAAGTCAATAATATTCACATCCCTTCTCCCCAATATGATGCTTTTTATTATGTCATAGGGCAAGTATGTGTATGGTCTAAGGAAATCTAATTGGAGTGACCTCCTCTGAGCTTTCTTACAGTTCTATTTACAACCAGTTTGCCTCTGGTTTCAAATATTTTGAAATCAAGTATTTTAGATAAGATTTCAAGGCAAGACTTTACCCTGGGAGTAGTTTATTTAAGACTTTCTTTGAGAGTAAGACTACTTTGGGAGTATTTTAACTCGGCTTTCCCTTTAACAGGCTTTAGAATGTAAGCACTGGTGAAATTTCAGAGATCACTTTTTGGTGCTACACTCAAGGTGCCGACTTTCTGAGCTGTGGCACTATCTCTGCCTGAAATCCTGGGTGCCGATTTTTCTGATCTCCTTGGGACTTCTGTTCTCCAGTTCTGCCTCAAGCTCTGGATATTTACAGATATCCCTCTATACCTTCTGCCTTTCCACCAGCCTTCAGGGGCCACTTTAGTGAATGGCAACAATGCCCAGTTTGCCTCACACAAATTTTCCTCAGGTCTTCTGGCCCACCGCAATCTTGGAAGGGTTGCTGCAGTGAACTTAATGAAGCCCCAGAGTGCCAAAGAGATTGTTTTTACTTGCCTACCCTGCCCTGAGCCTCCAGTAAACTGCTTACACATGCTAAACAAGCTGTACCCTTCCGAAAGATCTCGTAGCTCTGGGTCCCGCCCCTACGTTCGTGCAGTCAGTGACAACCGGTGAGACAGAGTAGCAGATATGTGCAGAGTAGCATTGTGGATGGGGCTCCGAGGGTTTCTAATCCAGCATACCAGGCTATTCCTGCCCATTAAAAGTCTGCTAAATGTTGGCTTTTGTTTTTACCTCTTAAGGCGAATTTCTTTTCCTTCTACTCTACAAGAGATGAAAGCAACCATGAATCTCTTTGCCCCTAGACAGAACTTTTTACTTTTTGAAATTAAATTCATTTAAGTTTCTTTGTATCCTTTGTTATCTAACTGGTAGGTTTTTTTTTTTTTTTTTTTTTTTTTTAAGTATAATTTTGTCACATGTATGGTTTGCTTTAATTGTCAGGCTGGGGGCAATTGTCTCTTACAACTTTGTACTTTATAGGAAATTCTCAATTTTGTCTATCCTTGAAATTCAACTAAATTCGGAATCATACAGAATATTGTGCTTTGTGTTCAGCTTAATTTTTCTCATTATTAGTCTCCAAGATCAATCTATTTGTTGCATTGTACATCCTTATTGCACAGTATTCCATTGTATCCAATGTGTTCTTTTTCAGATGGACGTATGGATTATTATCACTATGGAACAATTATAAATTAAAATTGTGGTTTTTTTTTAAGAGAGAGAGAGAGCAGATGAGTGGGGGAGGAGGTCAGAGGGAAAGACCGAGAGAATCTCGAGTAGGCTCTATCCTCAGCACAAAGCCAGACACAGGGCTCAATCCCACAACCCTGGAATCGTGATCTGACCCAAAATCAAGATGCTTAGCTGAGCCTCCCAGGAGTCCCTGGAGTAATTATAAATAAAACTTCCAGTAATATACTTTTCATGTCTGTTGACCAACATATATGCTCTCTTCTCTTGGAAATGTACCTCCCAATAGAAATGCTGGGTCATGAGGTTAGCCTATAATTAACTTCAGTAGATATTGTCAAGCAATTTTCCAATATTTTATATCAGTATACACTCCCACTAGCCACATATGAAAATTCTAGTTGCTCTACGTCCTCATCAACACTTAATATTGTTATTTTTTTTAATTAATTTATTTATTTTGAGAGTGAGCACATGAGTGGGTGGGGCAGAGGCTGAGAGAGAGAGAGAGAGAGAGAGAATCCCAAGCAGGCTCTGCACTAGTAATGGGGGGCTGAAGCTCATGGACCATGAGGTCATGACCTGAGCCGAGGGGAAGAGTTGGACGCTTAACCAACTGAGCCACCCAGGAACCCCAGTATTGTTATTCTTTAACTTATTTTAGTGAAGATCAGTTGGTATTTCATTGTGATTTAAATTTGCATTTCCTTAATGAATAATGATGTTAAGCACTTTTTAAAAATGTATTTTGAGAGAGAGAGAGAAAGACAGAGCATGAGTGGGGGAGGGGCAAAGAGGGAGGGGGATAGAGAATCGGAAGCGAGCTCCAGGCTCTGAGCTGTCAGCACAGAGAGCCGTGAGATGATGACCTGAGCCAAAGTTGGATGCTTAACTGACTGGGCCACCCAGGCGCTCCAGTATTTTTTTTTTAATTTGACATAGTTAATAGCTGACATATAATAGAAGAATAAGAATAGTTGACATATAATGTTATATTATTTTCAGGTGTACAACAAAGTGATTTGACAATTCTATACATTACTCAATGCTTACCACAATAAGTGTAGTCACCATCTCTCACCACACATTATTACACTATTATTCTGTATGCTATACTTTTCATCTCCATGACTTACTTATTTTAACTGAAATTTTGTACCTCTGAATCCCCTTCATCTACTTTACTCATATTCCATTTCCCCTCTGGCAATCACTAGTTTGTTATTTTTATTTATTTTTCTGTTTCTCTTGTTTTGTTTGTTCATTTGTTTTGTTTTTTAAGATCCCACATATAAGTGAAATCATACGATATTCGTCTTTCTTTGATTTATTTCACTTAGCATGATATATTCTAGGTTCTTCCATGGTGTCACAAATGGCAAGATCTCATTCATTTTTATGGCTGAGCAATATTCCATTGTAAATATATACCATATCTTCTTTATTCATCTGTTGATGGACACTTAGTTTGCTTCCATATCTTGGCTATTGTACATAATGCTGCTGTAAACATAAAGATGCATGTATGTATCTTCATGAATTAGGTTAAGCATTTTAATACACTTACTGGCTATTTGAATATCCTCTTTGTGATACAGTTATTCAAATCCATTGTCCATTTTGTAAATTTGATTGTTGCTGTATATACTTAATGATTTGAAGAAATATATTACATATATTTAGAATAAATACTTTTCACATATTCATATTGCAAATGTCTTTTCCAGTGTGTGACTTGCCTTTTTTACCTACTTATGATAACTTTTGATGAAATAACATTATTTTTAGCATTTAATAGTGTTTATATATATGTACAAATGTGTGTATGTGTATGTGTTTAATTTTTCCTTCTCTGTTATTCTTTGTATTCTTTACAGAATCTACCCAATGCCTTTCTTGTTTTGAATAGTATCCTTTTAACACTTTATACCTCTATGCCCATTAGTAATTTCCTATTTAATTTTCATTCTCATATTTCATAGCTTTTAAAGTTAAATTTTGCAGGAACTGGGATTCTTAGGGAGGAAGTGACTTCCTCAAGATCTCACATCAGTTGGTGTTGGAACAGATTCCAAATCAAGATTTTTTTGATTCTGCTGATATTTCTATGTGCTTTCCATTAACAACCTCTACATAATAAATTAAGCATATACATGAAAAGTTTTTTTATCACACTCATCTGCAATTTACTTCCTCAAAATGCAGGCTATTTAATTTTTTGGACAGTTTAACTAGTTTTCTATAAGTGACCTGACAGTTTCAAAAGCTTCTGCGTATCTGAAGCTCTTTATTCTTACCTGACAGAGCTATAGAATGGTTCTTATGGTAACTTTGCTTCTATGAAAGTTGACAATTTATGTCTCCCCAAAAGCACCCTTATTTTTCCTTTGCTCTCAGGTCTGATGTTCCAATCTATTCAGTTGCAAATGAAAAGAAGAGAAAAGCAAGGCAAGGCATCATAAAAAAGTACTGTATCAAAGAGGAAAATAAAATCTTGTGACTATAGTATGAAATAAACACTTGGGTAAAAAAATTTAGAAATATATTTCTAATAACCTGGCGGATCCTATTTTAACTGATGCTATGAAATCTTTCACATTTCATGTTAACATTTGTAAGTGATGTATAAACAATAACAGTGGGTATAAATATTTCTCAAGATGAATTTGCACAACTCAAACTGAACTATTTCAATTGACTAAGATATCACCCAGCTTTCTAGCTATAATTAATACATGCACTTTAAATGTCATTTGCACCTTAAGTTAATCATTAGGGGCTGAGAGGCTCAAACAAATTCATATTGCAACAAATGCATATAAAAGCCTTGGAAATGACCAATATGGTCATACCACAGGGATGCCATTTACTTTGTAGTTCACATATTGTATGTCAGTCATAAGGTTTTTTTTTTTTTTAATTAATGTGTATTTATTTTTGAAAGCAAGAGAGGAGTGGAGGGGCAGAGAGAGAGGGGGAGACACAGAATCTGAAGCAGGGTCCAAGCTCTGAACTGTCAGCACAGAGCCCGATGGGGGGCTCGAACTCACGGGCCGCGAGATCATGACCTGAATCAAAGTCAGACGCTTAACCGACTGAGCCACCCAGGCACCCCCATAAGGCTTTTTAATGGAGGTGGCTATAAACTGCAATAGTTACCATTTCCAGTCACCCATTCTTGAAATAGTGATGTAATCTTTGACTCCCTCATATCCCTGGAGTCTGATATCTAATCAGTTGCCAAATCTTGTTGATTTGGCAGCAGTAGTGGAAGTGGAGAGAGAGGGAGATTTATCACTTGTTCTCTATTTCCTCAGCTATTATTACTGAGGAGGTATCATTATTGCTTCCTTGAGAAATTGCAAGACTCCTCTGGTTTCTCATTTCTCCCCCCTCTTCTTAATCTAATTCATTTATGCCACCTGGTTAGTTTTTTCAGGCATACTGACAGGATGCAGCTTTGGCTTTGTTTAAAATCTCCCAATAGTTTTTATTTTATTTTGACAATATAATCCCAATGCATTAGCCTGTTACTCAACTTTCTACATGGACTGGCCCTAAACCTTTTTGTTTTTTACTACGTTTCTCCAACATTCCTTTAATATACTTTATATTCAACTTTCCTAACTGTCTAAGATTTTCTCATGATGTGTCATTGTTTATTGATGTCTTCTATCATAAGGTTTTTAACCTACCCACCCTGAAAACAACCTTCAAAAACATGTTAAAACACTAAGCCACTTTTAAAATGATTTTAGTCATTTTTTTTTTTAATGAACACAAACACTCACAACCTATTGACTCTCAAGCAATCGAAGGGAGATTATTTCAGCTCTGGCAAGTATTTATGGATGTTAGAATAAATCAAACTCTGTGCTGTGTTAATTTTTCTCTGGTGGGATAAACCTACTTCTGACTTCTTTCTATGATGTCATCTTTCGGCCAACAGGTTTTCTTCTGGCCCCAGGAGAAACTGTCATGATCCAATTAAATATATCAGATAACGTGAAGAAGCCCACATTAACTAAAATAAGAAATAGGCAGAGTGGGCTCATTTCTCTATGGTTATCTACATTTCCACTCACATAGACCTTTATGTCTGTCCAATGGATTCCCTTTTATGTGTCACAAGGAAACAATTTCTCTCTAACAGGGAAGACAATATCAATGAGTAAATTCCGTTAATGATTCTGATTTTAATGAGATGCAAACTGTCTTCTCCTGAAGAGTTTTAAAAGGTGACTCATCCCCAGGAACTGGATTCAATGGGACTTCATTTATTCAAAAGCTTTTAGAAGTGGTATTCCACATAATTGAATTTTTTTAGATAGTTCAGGTTTATACTCTAAAATTTTCTTTTTAAAAAAGTCTTTTCAGAGAGAGGGGAAGATGGCGGCGTAGGAGGATGCTGGGCTCAGCGCGCGTCCTGCTGATCACTTAGATTCCACCTACACCTGCCTCAATAACCCAGAAAACTGCCAGAGGATTAGCAGAACAGAGTCTCTGGAGCCAAGCGCAGACGAGAGGCCCACGGAAGAGGGTAGGAAGGGCGGCGAGGCAGTGTGTGCTCCACGGACTGGCGGGAGGGAGCCGGGGCAGAGGGGTGGCCCGCCAGCCAAGCAGAGCCCCCGAGTCTGGCTGGCAAAAGCGGAGGGGCCGGACGGACTCTGTTCCGACAGCAAGCGCGAATTAGCGTCTGGGAGGTCATAAGTTAACAGCTCTGCTCAGAAAGCGGTAAGGCTGGAGGACAAAGGGAGGGAGAGCTGCTGAGCCCCCGGACGACATAGCTCAGTTTGGTGGGGAACAAAGGCGCTCGCCAGCGCCATCTCCCCCTCCCATCCCCCAGCCAAAATCCCAAAGGGAACCAGTTCCTGCCAGGGAACTTGCTCGCTCCGCGCAAACACCCAGCTCTGTGCTTCTGCGGAGCCAAACCTCCGGCAGCGGATCTGACTCCCTCCCGCTGCCACAGGGCCCCTCCTGAAGTGGATCACCTAAGGAGAAGCGAGCTAAGCCTGCACCTCCTGCCCCCATGCACCTTGCCTACCCACCCCAGCTAATACACCAGATCCCCAGCACCACAAGCCTGGCAGTGTGCAAGTAGCCCAGACGGGCCACGCCACCCCACAGTGAATCCCGCCCCTAGGAGAGGGGAAGAGAAGGCACACACCAGTCTGACTGTGGCCCCAGCGGTGGGCTGGGGGCAGACATCAGGTCAGAGTGCGGCCCCACCCACCAACTCCAGTTATACACCACAGCACAGGGGAAGTGCCCTGCAGGTCCTCACCACTCCAGGGACTATCCAAAATGACCAAACGGAAGAATTCCCCTCAAAAGAATGTCCAGGAAATAACAACAGCCAATGAACTGATCAAAAAGGATTTAAATAATATAACAGACAGTGAATTTAGAATAATAGTCATAAAATTAATCGCTGGGCTTGAAAACAGTATAGAGGACAGCAGAGAATCTCTTGCTACAGAGATCAAGGGACTAAGGAACAGTCACGAGGAGCTGAAAAACGCTTTAAACAAGATGCAAAATAAAATGGAAACGACGACAGCTCGGATTGAAGAGGCAGAGGAGAGAATAAGTGAACTAGAAGATAAAGTTATGGAAAAAGAGGAAGCTGAGAGAAAGAGAGATAAAAAAATCCAGCAGTATGAGGGGAAAATTAGAGAACTAAGTGATATACTAAAAAGAAATAATATACGCATAATTGGTATCCCAGAGGAGGAAGAGAGAGGGAAAGGTGCTGAAGGGGTACTTGAAGAAATTATAGCTGAGAACTTCCCTGAACTGGGGAAGGAAAAAGGCATTGAAATACAAGAGACACAGAGAACTCCCTTCAGACGTAACTTGAATCGATCTTCTGCACGACATATCATAGTGAAACTGGCAAAATACAAGGATAAAGAGAAAATTCTGAAAGCAGCAAGGGATAAACGTGCCCTCACCTATAAAGGGAGACCTATAAGACTCGTGACTGATCTCTCTTTTGAAACTTGGCAGGCCAGAAAGGATTGGCACGAGATCTTCAGTGTGCTAAACAGAAAAAATATGCAGCCGAGAATCCTTTATCCAGCAAGTCTGTCCTTTAGAATAGAAGGAGAGATAAAGGTCTTCCCAAACAAACAAAAACTGAAGGAATTTGTCACCACTAAACCAGCCCTACAAGAGATCCTAAGGGGGATCCTGTGAGACAAAGTACCAGAGACATCACTACAAGCATGAAACATACAGACATCACAATGACTCTAAACCCGTATCTTTCTATAATAACACTGAATGCAAATGGAGTAAATGCACCAACCAAAAGACATAGGGTATCAGAATGGATAAAAAAACAAGACCCATCTATTTGCTGTCTACAAGGGACTCATTTTAGATCTGAGGACACCTTTAGATTGAGAGTGAGGGGATGGAGAAATATTTATCATGCTACTGGAAGCCAAAAGAAAGCTGGAGTAGCCATACTTATATCAGACAAACTAGACTTTAAATTAAAGGCTGTAACAAGAGATGAAGAAGGGCATTATATAATAATTACAGGGTCTATCCATCAGGAAGAGCTAACAATTATAAATGTCTATGCGCCGAATACCGGAGCCCCCAAATATATAAAACAATTACTCATAACCATAAGCAACCTTATTGATAAGAATGTGGTCATTGCAGGGGACTTTAACACCCCACTTACAGAAATGGATAGATCATCTAGACACACGGTCAATAAAGAAACAAGGGCCCTGAATGATACATTGGATCAGATGGACTTGACAGATCTATTTAGAACTCTGCATCCCAAAGCAACAGAATATACTTTCTTCTCGAGTGCACATGGAACATTCTCCAAGATAGATCATATACTGGGTCACAAAACAGCCCTTCATAAGTTTACAAGAATTGAAATTATACCATGCATACTTTCAGACCACAATGCTATGAAGCTTGAAATCAACCAAAGGAAAAAGTCTGGAAAACCTCCAAAAGCATGGAGGTTAAAGAACACCCTACTCAAGAATGAGTGGGTCAACCAGGCAATTAGAGAAGAAATTAAAAAATATATGGAAACAAACAAAAATGAAAATACAACAATCCAAATGCTTTGGGACGCAGCGAAGGCAGTCCTGAGAGGAAAATACATTGCAATCCAGGCCTATCTCAAGAAACAAGAGAAATCCCAAATACAAAATCTAACAGCACACCTAAAGGAAATAGAAGCAGAACAGCAAAGGCAGCCTAAACCCAGCAGAAGAAGAGAAATAATAAAGATCAGAGCAGAAATAAACAATATAGAATCTAAAAAACCTGTAGAGCAGATCAATGAAACCAAGAGTTGGTTTTTTGAAAAAATAAACAAAATTGACAAACCTCTAGCCAGGCTTCTCAAAAAGAAAAGGGAGATGACCCAAATAGATAAAATCATGAATGAAAATGGAATTATTACAACCAATCCCTCAGAGATACAAACAATTATCAGGGAATACTATGAAAAGTTATATGACAACAAACTGGACAACCTGGAAGAAATGGACAAATTCCTAAACACCCACACTCTTCCAAAACTCAATCAGGAGGAAATAGAAAGCTTGAACAGACCCATAACCAGCGAAGAAATTGAATCGGTTATCAAAAATCTCCCAACAAATAAGAGTCCAGGACCAGATGG
This sequence comes from Panthera leo, assembly GCF_018350215.1. Taxonomy (NCBI): domain Eukaryota; kingdom Metazoa; phylum Chordata; class Mammalia; order Carnivora; family Felidae; genus Panthera; species Panthera leo. The sequence continues at coordinate 76,197,398 of NC_056687.1, forward strand.
CTTCCCAGGGGAGTTCTACCAGACGTTTAAAGCAGAGATAATACCTATCCTTCTCAAGCTATTCCAAGAAATAGAAAGGGAAGGAAAACTTCCAGACTCATTCTATGAAGCCAGTATTACTTTGATTCCTAAACCAGACAGAGACCCAGTAAAAAAAGAGAACTACAGGCCAATATCCCTAATGAATATGGATGCAAAAATTCTCAATAAGATACTAGCAAATCGAATTCAACAGCATATAAAAAGAATTATTCACCATGATCAAGTGGGATTCATTCCTGGGATGCAGGGCTGGTTCAACATTCGCAAATCAATCAACGTGATACATCACATTAACAAAAAAAAAGAGAAGAACCATATGATCCTGTCAATCGATGCAGAAAAGGCCTTTGACCAAATCCAGCACTCTTTCTTAATAAAAACCCTTGAGAAAGTCGGGATAGAAGGATTATACTTAAAGATCATAAAAGCCATTTATGAAAAGCCCACAGCTAACATCATCCTCAACGGGGAAAAACAGAGCTTTTTCCCTGAGATCAGGAACACGACAGGGATGCCCTCTCTCACCGCTGTTGTTTAACATAGTGCTGGAAGTTCTAGCATCAGCAATCAGACAACAAAAGGAAATCAAAGGCATCCAAATTGGCAAAGATGAAGTCAACCTTTCGCTTTTTGCAGATGACATGATATTATACATGGAAAATCCGATAGACTCCACCAAAAGTCTGCTAGAACTGATACATGAATTCAGCAAAGTTGCAGGATATAAAATCAATGTACAGAAATCAGTTGCATTCTTATACACTAACAATGAAGCAACAGAAAGACAAATAAAGAAACTGATCCCATTCACAATTGCACCAAGAAGCATAAAATACCTAGGAATAAATCTAACCAAAGATGTAAAAGATCTGTATGCTGAAAACTATAGAAAGCTTATAAAGATAATTGAAGAAGATTTAAAGAAATGGAAAGACATTCCCTGCTCATGGATTGGAAGAATAAATGTTGTCAAAATGTCAATACTACCCAAAGCTATCTACACATTCAATGCAATCCCAATCAAAATTGCACCAGCATTCTTCTCGAAACTAGAACAAGCAATCCTAAAATTCATATGGAACCACAAAAGGCCCCGAATAGCCAAAGTAATTTTGAAGAAGAAGACCAAAGCAGGAAGTATCACAATCCCAGACTTTAGCCTCTACTACAAAGCTGTAATCATCAAGACAGCATGGTATTGGCACAAAAACAGACACATAGACTAATGGAATAGAATAGAAACCCCAGAACTAGACCCACAAACGTATGGCCAACTCATCTTTGACAAAGCAGGAACGAACATTCAATGGAAAAAAGACAGTCTCTTTAACAAACGGTGCTGGGAGAACTGGACAGCAACATGCAGAAGGTTGAAACTAGACCACTTTCTCACACCATTCACAAAAATAAACTCAAAATGGATAAAGGACCTGAATGTGAGACAGGAAACCATCAAAACCCTAGAGGAGAAAGCAGGAAAAGACCTCTCTGACCTCAGCCGTAGCAATCTCTTACTCGACACATCCCCAAAGGCAAGGGAATTAAAAGCAAAACTGAATTACTGGGACCTTATGAAGATAAAAAGCTTCTGCACAGCAAAGGAAACAACCAACAAAACTAAAAGGCAACCAATGGAATGGGAAAAGATAGTTGCAAATGACATATCGGACAAAGGCCTAGTATCCAAAATCTATAAAGAGCTCACCAAACTCCACACCCGAAAAACAAATAACCCAGTGAAGAAATGGGCAGAAAACATGAATAGACACTTCTCTAAAGAAGACATCCGGATGGCCAACAGGCACATGAAAAGATGCTCAACGTCGCTCCTTATCAGGGAAATACAAATCAAAACCACACTCAGATATCACCTCACGCCAGTCAGAGTGGCCAAAATGAACAAATCAGGAGACTATAGATGCTGACGAGGATGTGGAGAAACGGGAACCCTCTTGCACTGTTGGTAGGAATGCAAATTGGTGCAGCCGCTCTGGAAAACAGTGTGGAGGTTCCTCAGAAAATTAAAAATAGACCTACCCTATGACCCAGCAATAGCACTGCTAGGAATTTATCCAAGGGATACAGGAGTACTGATGCATAGGGGCACTTGTACCCCAATGTTTCTAGCAGCACTCTCAACAATAGCCAAATTATGGAAAGAGCCTAAATGTCCATCAACTGATGAATGGATAAAGAAATTGTGGTTTATATACACAATGGAATACTACGTGGCAATGAGAAAAAATGAAATATGGCCTTTTGTAGCAACGTGGATGGAACTGGACAGTGTGATGCTAAGTGAAATAAGCCATACAGAGAAAGACAGATACCATATGGTTTCACTCTTATGTGGATCCTGAGAAACGTAACAGAAACCCATGGGGGAGGGGAAGGAAAAAAAAAAAAGAGGCTAGAGTGGGAGAGAGCCAAAGCATAAGAGACTGTTAAAAACTGAGAACAAACTGAGGGTTGATGGGGGGTGGGAGGGAGGGGAGGGTGGGTGATGGGTATTGAGGAGGGCACCTTTTGGGATGAGCACTGGGTGTTGTATGGAAACCAATTTGACAGTAAATTTCATATATTAAAAAAATTAAAAAAAATTAAAAAAAAGTCTTTTCAAATTCGATAACTCCTTTTTGTTTTGTTTTGTTTTCTATAGTACAGGGCATTGGTCTATTTTTGCTGATCTTGGGGGTTATCTTTATGAATATACATTAGTAAGAGAAATATAGTATAACTTGGTGGCTTGAATAACTCATCTAATGTTGGGTGGTCAGCTGGCATTTCTTTCATAATACACTTTCTTTCCACCAAGAATGTTTTTCTTCCTCTGATTTCCTTCTTGTTTCCTGCCTTTATCCTTTGTGAGCTAAAAAAGAGGGGGGCAAATAAATCAAGAATTGTATATTATATATAATTGTATAGTATTTTTATTTGGCAGTTCACATTATAAAACACATATTTTTTTAATTTAAATTCAAGTTAGTCAAGCAAGGGCACTTACTAGATGGTGGTTACTATGCTGTTTTTATGTTGCAAAAGTTATAATTTTTCTCTACTAGAAGCAAAATGTAATTCTGGATAACTATCAAACAATTAATTCTTTAAAAAAAATTGTTTATGTTATTTTTGTGAGAGGGAGAGAGAGAGAGGCAGAGAGAGAGGGGAATAGAGGATCCAAAGCAGGCTTTGTGTTGACAGCAGAGAGCCTGACGTGGGACTTGAGTTCATGAACTGTGAGACCATGACCTGAGCTGAAATCAAAGTCAGTTGCTTAACATACTGAGCCACTTAGGTGCCCCACAAGTAGTCAATTCTTAGAAGATGCAGAATAAGGATGCTTAATGGACAGAGTCTACCAGTGCCATATTCATGAAGACTCAAAGGCATTCTTTCCAATGAACAATTACTGAAAACGGTAAGAACTTTCACTAGCAGACGTTTCTAGCTGAGCCCAAACTGAGCTGACAGAAAGCAGGCTTTTGGATTTGAGGACTTAAAAACTCTGAAGAGAGCAGGTCTCCCTATCTCTCTCCTTCATCTGACCTTGTTACAGAGCAAAAGCAGGGAGAGATGAGGATAACAGGAGAGTTGATACAGGTACTGCCTTTCCACTCAAAGTAGATTTAATGCCCTAGAAAGAGAAATATTAGTTTTGAAGCTCAAGGATATACCTTCATAAAATATTTCATAAGTTTCTGGGAATAAAGAGTATTCTTTCTTGGTGTGGATGACAAAATAGGACTCCTCATTTGAAAGAGGGAATTTTACATGGGACCAACGATAACTATGGGATTGAGAATATTAGAGTGTTCTCCTAAAATACTTATTTTCATGGTGGTTTCTTGGAGATCAGAGAATGATATGAAAATGGAGTATATGAATGAAGAGAATAAAAACATGGGAACCATTTCATGATTGTCAAAGTTGACTTTCACTTGTGAAACACTCATTTAGGACTCCCTGAAAAATGAAGGTAGGAGATTAATTGAAAGGACCGAAGGTCATATGTGATCACACTGTGTGTGGAAAATAGGGAAGCAGAAGCCAGGACAGGAAGGGAGTGTATATGTGAAAAGAAGTGGAATTTTGGCTTATTGGTAAGTATATAACTTCATTAATATCTATAGTCTGGAGAGACCTGGTATTATTGTTCAACACTCAAAATACAGATTTCTATTAGGCACAGATGGGTCAGTGGAATATTGTGGAAACTTTCTGCTATATTCAAATGGAGAGATTTTTGAACTATTAGGGATTAAAAGAATGAATTGTCTTAGATCTTTTATTAAAGAAAGGTTCCAGGAGGAGCCAAGATGGCAGAACAGCATGGAAGTTTTTTGTGTGTCTCACATCCATGAAATACAGCCAGACCAACACTAAACCATCCTGCACACCTAGAAAACTGATCTGAGGATTAACAAAACAATCTGCACAAATTAAACCACAGTATTCAGCAGGTAAAAAGTGCAGAGAGATGAACTGGGGGAGAGAGAAGCTGTAGCAGGCAGGGAGCCGCTTTTGCGGGTGGAGAGAGGACAGAGATGGGGAGGGGGTAGGGAGGAGAATACGGGAAAAGCACCCCTCCCCAAAAGCATTTGGAGAGAAAGTGGAAAATTGGAAGCAGCCACAGGGACTAAACTAAAAAGGGATAAAGGAGAAAGGAGAAAGGAGAGGGTTTAAATTCCATTAAGACTGCAAACAGGGGAAGCACAGAGCCTGAAACTCCGCAGCTCGATACCTGGTGGTGCTCTGGTGGCAAGGGAGAATCCCCAGGAGCAGAGTGGGTTCCGGGAGGTTCTCGGGTCACATGGGGAAAAGAGGTTCCATTGCTGGAAGGATATTTGGTAGAGATTGTTGAAGCCACCTGGTTCCAGAAGACCCTAGAGAACGGCCACATTCGCTGGTGCTGGAACAAGGTCATTAAGGGTGAAGCCTGGTGCCAGATGTGTGTTGTGATTTTCCATAATCCCCGAAATGCTGCTGCTACACTATCTCACAAACTTTTTCTGGGGTGTGCTGGTACCTGGCTGCAGTCTCGGGGCACCAGCAGCAGCAGGGTCCAGCAAGCATTGCTGGATGCAGCCGACATTCAGCCATAGCTCATTCGGCCATTGCTCGGTGATACTCTCCCTCAGAGGGGCGGAATGGGACAAACCTGCAGTCCTTCAGAAGTAAGGTGCCAGGGAAAACAGCCCCATCTGAGACAAAACTCGGGAGAGAGGTATTGCTTGGGGCCTGGTCACGGAGAGTGAAAAAGCAGGGAGTGGACTAAAGCTGAAGATGGAGGACGGGTGTGCAATTGCTGATCAGAAATAACAGAGTTCCCATACAGGGTAGGTGGGTGACACCGTTTTCACCGCCTCCGTGCATGCGCATACGCACCTTGGAGCACTACAGCACTCCACCCCAGTAGGCTAGCAGTGCCATCTAGTGGAGAAGAGAGCCATTACACTGAGCCCCGCCCAACTGGGCCAACCTTGCTCTTCAAGAACACAAGTCTCACCGCCGGTTTAGTTTATGGACTATAAAGTGCTACATAGTTTGACTTCTAGGGGAAAACAAGTAATTTCAGTCCTATTTCAATCTGTTAGAAGGTCGATTTATTCAATTTTCTTTCTTTTTTTTCTCTTTTCACTTCTTTCTCTTGAATACAGAAAGAGAAAAAATTCATTTTATTTTCAATTTTTATTAAAAATACTTTTCTTTAATTATTTTACTATATTTTGTACTTTTGTGTAAATTTTTTCAAATTCTATTTTACTTCCATCATTTTATTTTAGTATACTTCAATGTATACTTTTTCAAATTTTCAAATGATTTCCTTTTTTTCTTTTTGTTTTTTCTCTGTTTCGTTTCTTTTCTTTTTCTTGAATACAGAAAGAGAAAAACTTAATTTTTATTTTCAATTTCTATTAAAAATATTTTTATATTTTTACTATATTTTTTTATTTTATGTAAATTTTTTCAAATTCTATTTTACTTCCATCATTTTATTTTAGTCTACCATAGTGTATTCACTTTTTCAAATTTTCAAGTGATTTCCTTTTTTTTCTTTTTTCTCTTTTCCATTTCTTTTTCTTGAGTGCAGAAAGAGAAGAAATTCATTTTTATTTTTAATTTTTATTAAAAATATTTTTCTTTAATTTTTCTACTATATTATTTACTTTTGTGTAAATTTTTTCAAATTCTATTTTATTCCTATCATTTCCTTTTAGTCTACTTCAGTGTATTCATTTTTTCAAATTCTCAAAAAATTTCCTCCCCCCGCACTTTTTTTCTCTAATCAAACTACTTTCAACACCCAGACCAAAACACACCTAGGATCTAACATCATTTATTCGATTTTTTTGTGTGTGTGTTTTTATTTTTTTAATTTTAATATATTTTAATTTAATTTTCTTTAATTTTAGTTTTTCTACCTCATTAATTCCTTTTCTCCCTTCAAGATAATGAAACCAAGGTAGTCACCCAAAAAGAAAGAGCACAAAGAAATGACAGCCAGAGATTTAATCAACACAGATACAAGCAAGATGTCTGAAACAGAATTTAGAATCACAATAATAAGAATACTAGCTGGAGTTGAAAAGAGAGTAGAATCCCTTTCTTCAGAGATAAAAGAAGTAAAAACTAGTCAGGATGAAATAAAAAATGCTATAACTGAGCTGCAATCACGGATGGATGCTGCAGTGGCAAGGATGGATGAGGTAGACAGAGAATCAGCGATATAGAGGACAAACTTACAGAATATAATGAAGGAGGAAAAAAGAGGGAGATTAAGGCAAAAGAGCACGATTTAAGAATTAGAGAAATTAGTGACTCATTAAAAAGGAACAACATCAGAATCATAGGGGTCCCAGAAGAGGAAGAGAGAGAAATAGGGGTAGAAGGGTTATGTGAGCAAATCATAGCAGAAAACTTTCCTAACCTGGGGAAAGACACAGACATCAAAATCCAGGAAGCTCAGAGGACCCCTATTAGATTCAACAAAAACCAACCATCAACAAGGCATATCATAGTCAAATTCACAAAATACTCAGGCGAGGAGAGAATCATGAAAGAAGCAAGGGAAAAAATGTCCCTAACTTTCAAGGGAAGACAGATCAGGTTTGCAGCAGACCTATCCACAGAAACTTGGCAGGCCAGAAAGGACTGGCAGCATATATTCAATGTGCTGAATCAGAAAAATATGCAGCCAAGAATTCTTTATCCAGCAAGGCTGTCATTCAAAATAGAAGGAGAGATAAAAGCTTCCCAGACAAACAAAAATGAAAGGAGTTTGTCACCACTAAACCAGCCCTGCAAGAAATTTTAAGGGGGACACTCTGAGGGGAGAAAAGATAAAAAAATGAATAAATAAGTAAATACAAAATAAATAAAAAATATCAAAAGCAACAAAGATTAGAAAGGACCAGAGAACACCACCAGAAACTCCAACTCTACAAGCAACAAATTAATATCTTTCATTACTTACTCTAAACGTCAATGGACTCAGTGCTCCAATCAAAAGACATAAGGTAGCAGAATGGATAAGAAAACAAGATCCATCTATGTGCTGTTTACAAGAGACCCAGTTTAGACCTAAAGACACCTTCAGATTGAAAATAAGGGGATGGAGAACCATCTATCATGTTAATGGTCAACAAAAGAAAGCCAGAGTAGCCATACTTGTATCAGACAATCTAGACTTTAAAATAAAGACTGTATCGAGAGATGCAGAAGGGCATTATATAATAATCAAGGGGTCTATCCACCAAGAAGACCTAACAATTATAAACATTTATGCGCCAAATGTGGCAGCACCCAAATATAGAAATCAATTACAAACATAAAGAAACTCATCAATAGTAATACAATCATAGTAGGAGACTTCAACACCCCACTCACAGCAATGGACAGATCATCTGATCAAAAAATCAACAAGGAAACAATAGCTTTGAATTACACACTGGACCAGATGGACTTAACAGATATATTCAGAACATTTCATCTTAAAGCAGCAGAATATACATTCTTCTCCAGTGCACATGGAATGTTCTCCAAAATAGACCATATACTGGGACACAAATCAGCCCTATCCAAGTACAAAAAGATCGAGATCATACCATGCATATTTTCAGACCACAATGCTATGAAACTCGAAATCAACCACAAGAAAAATCTTGGAAAGGCAACAAATACTTGGAGACTGAAGAACATCCTACTAAAGAATGAATGGGCTAACCAAGAAGTTAAAGAGGAAATTAAATAGTTTATGAAAGTCAATGAAAATGATCACACCACAACCCAAAACCTCTGGACACAGCAAAGGCAGTCATAAGAGGAAATTATATAGCAGTCCAGGCGTTCCTAAAGAAGGAAGATCTCAGATACACAACCTAACCTTACACCTTAAGGAGCTGGAAAAGGAACAGCAAATAAAACCCCAAAACAACAGAAGACAGGAAATAATAGAATAGAACAGAAATTAATGCTATTGAAACCGAAAAAACAGTAGAACAGATCAATGAAACCAGAAGCTGGTTCCTTAAAAGAATTAACAAAATTGATAAACCACTAGCCAGTTTGATTAAAAAGAAAAAGGAAAGAACCCAAATAAATAAAATCAAGAATGAAAGAGGAGAGATCACAACCAACACAGCAGAAATAAAAACAATAATAAGAGAATATTATGAGCAATTATATGCCAATAAAATGGGCAACTGGAAGAAATGGACAAATTCCTAGAAACATATACACTACCAAAACTGAAACAGGAAGAAATAGAAAATTTGAACAGACCCACAACCAGTAAGGAAATCAAAGTAGTATTAAAAAATCTCCCAAAAAACAAGAGTCCAGGGTCAGGTGGCTTTCCAGGGGAATTCTACCAAACATTTAAGGAAGAGTTAACACCTATTCTCTTGAAGCGGTTCCAAAAAAAAAAAAAAAAAAAAAAAAAAAGAAATAGAAGTAAAACTTTCAAACTCTTTCTATGAAGCCAGCATTACCTTGATTCCAAAACCAGAGACCCCAACAAAAAAGAAAACTACAGACCAATTTCCCTGATGAACATGGATGCAAAAATCTTCAATAAGATATTAGCCAACTGGATCCAACAATACATTAAAAAAATTATTCACACGATCAAGTGGGATTTATACCTGGGAGGCAGGGCTGGTTCAATATCCACAAAACAACGTGATTCATCACATCAATAAAAGAAAGGACAAGAACTATATGATCCTCTCAATAGATGCAGAGAAAGCATTTGGCAAAATACAGCATCCTTTCTTGATAAAAACCCTCAAGAAAGTAGGGCTAGAAGGAACATACTTCGAGATCATAAAAGCCAAAAATGAAAGATCCAATGCTAATATCATCCTCAATGGGGAAAAACTGAGAGCTTTTCCCTAAGGTCAGGAAAAAGACAGGGATGTCCACTCTCACTGTTATTCAACATAGTATTGGAAGTCTTAGCCTCTGCAATCAGACAACACAAAGAAATAAAAGGCATCCAAATCAGCCAGGAGGAGGTCAAACTTTCACGCTTCACAGACGACATGATACTCTATATGGAAAACCCTAAAGATTCCACTAAAAACCTGCTAGAATTGATTCATGAATTCAGCAAAGTTGCAGGATATAAAATCAATGCACAGAAATCGGTTGCATTCCTAGACACCAACAATGAAGAGACAGAAAGAGAAATCAAAGAATCGATTCCATTTACAGTTGCACCAAATCCATAAAATACCTAGGAATAAATCTAACCAAAGAGGTGAAACATCTATACACTGAAAACTATTAGAAAGCTTATGAAAGAAATTGAAGAAGACACAAAAAATTGGAAAGATTCCATGCTCCTGAATAGGAAGAACAAATATTGTTAAAATGTCAATGCTACCCAAAGCAATCTACATATTCAATGCAATCCCTATCAAAATAACATCAGCATTCTTCACAGAGCTAGAACAAATAATCCTAAATTCTGTATGGAACCCGAAAAGAACCTGAATAGCCAAAGCAATCTTGAAAAAGAAAACCAAAGCAGGAGGCATCACAATCCTGGACTTCAAGCTGTACTACAAAGCTGTAATCATCAAGACAGTATGGTACTGGCACAAAGACACTCAGATCAATGGAACAGAATAGAGAACTCAGAACTGGACCCACAAACGTATGGCCAACTAATCTTTGACAAAGCAGGAAAGAATATCCAATGGAATAAAGGCAGTCTCTTCAGCAAGCGGTGCTGGGAAAACTGGATGGTGCCATGCAGAAGAATGAACCTGGACCACTTTCTTACACCATACACAAAAATAAACTCAAAATGGATGAAAGACCTAAACTTGAGACAGGAAGCCATCAAAATCCTTGAAGAGAAAGCAGGCAAAAACCTCTTTGATCCTGGCCACAGAAACTTCTTACTCAACACATCTCCAGAGGCAAGGGAAACAAAAGCAAAAATGAACTACTGGGACCTCATCAAAATAAAAAGCTTCTGCACAGCAAAGGAAACAATCAGCAAAACTGAAAGCCAACCAACAGAATGGGAGAAGATATTTGCAAATGACATATCAGATAAAGGGTTAGCATCCAAAATCTACAAAGAATTTATCAAACTCAACACCCAAAAAAAACAAATAATCCAGTGAAGAAATGGGCAAAAGACATGAATAGACACTTCTCCAAAGAGGACATCCAGATGGCAAACTGACACATGAAAAAATGCTCAACATCACTCAGCATCAGGGAAATAGAAATCAAAACCACTAGATACCACCTTACACCTGCCAGAATAGCTAATATTAACAACTCAGGCAACAACAGATGTTGGCAAGGATCTGGAGAAAGAGGATCTCTTTTGCATTATTGGTGGGAATGCAAGCTGGTGCAGCCACTCTGGAAAACAGTATGGAGGTTCCTCAACAAACTAAAAATAGAACTACCCTATGACCCAGGAATTGTACTACTAGGCATTTATCCTAGGGATACAGGTGTGCTGTTTCGAAGGGACACATACACCCCAATGTTTATACCAGCACTAACAACAATAGCCGAAGTATGGAAAGAGCCCAAATTTATCTTTTGATGGGTGAATGGATGAATGGATAAAGAACATATGATACACACACACACACACACACACACACACACACAATGGAGAATTACTCGGCAATCAAAAAGAATGAAATTTTGCCATTTGCAACTACGTGGATGGAAATGGAGGGTATTATGCTAAGTGAAATTAGTCAGTCAGAGAAAGACAAATATCATATGACTTCACTCATATGAGGACTTTAAGAGACAAAACAGATGAACATAAGGGAAGGGAAACAAAAGTAATATAAAAGCAGGGAGGAGGGCAAAACAGAAGAGACTCATAAATATGGAGAACAAACTGAGGGTTACTGGAGGGGTTGTGGGAGGGGGGATGGGCTGAATTGGTAAAGGGCACTAAGGAATCTATTCCTGAAATCATTGTTGCACTAAATGCTAATTTGGATGTAAATTTTTAAAAATGAAAAATAAAATTAAAATAAATAAATAAATGAAAGACTTGCTGGGTAATGGAAAAAAAAGGAAAAAAGAAAAAAGAAAAAAAAATAGAAAGGTTCCAGGCAAAATGAGAGGAGACCACACTACTCATTTCCTTAATATCTATTTGTTCATTTTTCTGGTTAGAAGAAATACATTCAAATCTTTAGGCTGGACCCAACAAACAAACTGAAAAAGAAATTTTTCCAATTACTTGCTGGGTAATAGAAAAAAAGGAAAAAAGAAAAAAGAAAAAAAAAATAGAAAGGTTCCAGGCAAAATGAGAGGAGACCACACTACTCATTTCCTTAATATCTATTTGTTCATTTTTCTGGTTAGAAGAAATACATTCAAATCTTTAGGCTGGACCCAACAAACAAACTGAAAAAGAAATTTTTCCAAGATATGTAAGACAATAATAGCCAGTTATTTTTAACGACTATTATGTTCTCATGTGTAAAAAGTTATCAAATAATTTATCAAGGAAGTACAGAGAATCAGGCACATGTTTGAAAACCAGTTTTATCTAGAATGATCTATGGATAAATGTACTAAAGAAGAGGCATCTTCTGGAAATCATAGAGTATTCAAGCAGAGAAAGGCATAAACTTCAGAGCTGACCTCATTTTACAGGTGGCGAAACTAAACCAGAAAGGAGAGGCACATGTAAATCCTAAACAGAAGCTTTTTTCACTCTGTTTAATTCTTTTTTTCTCTTTGCCATATCCCTATGCCTTGGAGATAATCTCAGGCATGATATTAAAAGGTAAAATACGCTAACACCTAAAATCTAAGCTAATCATATTGATGCTACAGTGGGGCAACTCAGCATTATGAAGAGAAATTAACCTGGTACATCTATAAATGTGCCATTTCATTGATGCTTCTAATATTGACCTAAACAGAAAATAATTTATTTCTGTCTTTAAAAAGTGTATGTCCTATATAGTTGCTAAACCAAAAAGTAAAGGTAACTCATTACCATACTAAATAAAAGGAACTGGAGACAGGAAGATCAAGTTTACTTACAAACTTTATAATGCCAAGTAAGAGAGAGAAAATTAGGATTGTAGGTATTTTTAAGTATCCTACAAAGGGAAGAAATGGGAAATCAGTTTGTTAGAAAAAAGCTGTAACCTGGTTAAAAAGCATTTGACACTAGGAGCAAAAGGAATTACTATAGGATTTGCCTTTTCTCAAGTGATATATTTCCTTTCCGCTTTAATAATAGTGTCACAGTAATTGTATTTCCCCAGGAATGTTTTATGCAAAAGAAGCTGCTCAATATGAATTCCTGTTAATAGTCTATAGCTCATAAAGTAATAACTTATCTGGGTACATCAACAAAGGAAGTTTAAAATTGTATAGTAAAACCTTATGACTGGACTAGCTATCAAAGAACATAGTTTATGGCTTTGAAAATGGAAAATGAATTTATAGTTTGAAGTGCCAAAAGATAAGCTTGTACCTGAATATTTTGTCCCCAGTTAACTGATAGCATGTTTTCTGCTTGAGGTAAAAGTCTGGAATCAAGCTTAATATACATTATAAGAAACTGTCCCTTACATGTACAAAAAAATCAAATTATTTTAGAGGCCTGATTTCTGCTTTGACAGTTTTATAAAAGTATTTCTCAGTTTCTATTGACAAGATGCATGCTGTGCATCCATTATGCACCACACGTGGCAATAGGAACTACTGAGAATCCAAATATGGTGAATGGCTCTGTGGGTTTATCGTCCACAGGGAAAACACATGCTAATGATGACATAAAGTTCACAAGGATCTGCTGAAACAGATACACAAATGGAAGGACAGAGGAATATTAATTTTAGCTTGGGTAGTTTGGAAAGTCTTTCAAGAGTTATGGTTTGAAAAGTTGATTTTGAGCTAGGAGGTGAACAGAGCATTCCAGGAAGAAGAATGATTTGTGTCCACAAACAGGAAAGTTCAGAGTAAATGCGGAGAGAGGAAGTAATTGGATGAGGCTGCAGGACAGGAAGAAATTGGTAGAACCAAGGGAAGCTTCTGGGTGGGTGGTGCTTCATTTTCTGTCACTGTCAACCCAATACATTCATCACATGGCAACTATAGGGGAGCACACTAATGAAAGCTCCAGGAACAGCTCATCAAAGGGATCTGAGCCTGCAAATTAGAGATGGGCAGATGAGCAATCCTGGGCGCTAGGCTTGCAGCTAATTAGTAGCAGAGACTTCTCTGTATCACTTGTGTACTCCTTTCCATTCCTTCATCTTCCCTCAAGAATGAGTTATCTAAACCCAAGATATCCTCATTTTTGGTTATGTTCCATTGATCTCCATTCCTTTATTTACCTGGTAGTTCATTCCTTGACGTCTGATGTTCATGCTACTCACAAGTCATTGCTTACTGAAAGAAATATCCTTCATCTCTTCCTTGGTTTAGGCAGTCACTACTTATCCATCAAGATTCATCTCAAATGACACTCTTTTGCGAAGGATTTTCTGAAAGCACGTAGGTAGAATAAGTCTCTCACTCCACTCCAAACTCTTGGAGCATTCTGTATCTTACACCTCTGTAACATGTGTAATTGTTCTACATCAAATAAGAAGGTATATCTAAGTGGGATCCTTAAGGCTGAATGCCTCATAGAACATGTTAACATCGTCAGATTGATTTAAATAAATCATAGAGCTATCTACTTTTTTTTTCAACGTTTTTTATTTATTTTTGGGACAGAGAGAGACAGAGCACGAACGGGGGAGGGGCAGAGAGAGAGGGAGACACAGAATCGGAAACAGGCTCCAGGCTCCAAGCCATCAGCCCAGAGCCTGACGCGGGGCTCGAACTCACGGACCGCGAGATCGTGACCTGGCTGAAGTCGGACGCTTAACCGACTGCGCCACCCAGGCGCCCCCTAGAACTATCTACTTTATCAACGACTGGTGAGTCCCAAAAGAACAAGGCACTCCACATCCTTGTTGCTGGGAACTAAGCCTTGTTTAGCCTGACCACATATTGACTAAATAAGTGGTTAAATAAAGGGAAGCAGAGGAACCATTCTTAATTGGTTCCCTATTATATATGAGGAATATTTTCCTCACACAGAGTCTATTAAACTACAAACTGGTCTTAAAAAGCTTCTGAGTATATATATAAATATCATATTGTCACTAGGAAAAGCACAGAGAATATCTTTTTGTTCCCTTGCACCTCTGTACAAGTCACCACATACAATAGTACATATGTGAGATCACTTGTAAGTAATCATCTCAACGAATGACGTTCATTTCCACGGCAGCATTAATCACTTCTTTTCACAAAGAATGTACCACTTCCAGCTTGGGAAGAAAAGCAGAGAAGACATTTTTTGTTAGTAAAGAGTAGGTAATCTGTGATGATCTATTCTGTAGCTGCACGGAGTAAGTAAGTTACTACAATATGCTTAAAATATTTATTTTCCTCAACATGTTATATTGTTTCAGAAATTACAAAGCAATGTGTTTAAGGCTTGTATGTTGCATTGACATTATTTTTTTGTCTAATATGTGAAAATTTCCGTTAATGCCAATAACTTTTGCATGAGAAAGGGATCAGATCATAAGACCTAGACGTGAAAGGTGAGGGGCATTTGGGTGGGTCAGTCAGTTAAGTGTCTGACTCTTGGTTTGGGCTCAGGTCATAATTTTGTAATTTGTGAGTTTGAGCCCTTCACTAGGATCTGCACTGACAGCACGGAACCTTCTTGAGATTCTCTCTCTACCCCCTTCGCTCTGCCCCTCCCCCTCCTCTCAAAATAAATAAATAAACTTAAAAAAAAAGAAACAAAACATGGGAAAAACCAAATCTCACAATATACTATAATTCTAAGGCCTTTGGTGCATAACTGAAAGGTCTGCAGGATATAGGATGATGAATATGACTGTTTTATTGCTTAATAATGGAATCAGCTGAAACTTTAGATAATAGAGCAATAAGCTATTGGACACAATAGTTCACTACACATTCTTTCCAGCCACTTTTTTTTCCCCACCATAGTTCGTTTCTGATACCAGAGTCATCTCTTCCTTCTGTGCCTATTTTGTGAAAGACAATCATGGAAGAGAGAACCTTTTGTTATAACACTTCCTTTGCTTTTCCTTTTCCTGATTATGCATTGACAAAATTCCCAGATTCTTTAATTCAAGATCATGTGTGAAACAAGATAGCATATTTTATATCACCTACTTGTAATAAAGAATTTGGCTGGCCTTCGTCTCTACTGCCTGGAAGGTAACCTCTAAATCCTTGGAATTTCCCAGAGTGTCCTTGTTATTCATGGTGAATCTTTCAGGCCACATCTGATAGTTTATACTGAAAAAGTGATTCATAGTAGGCCCCTGGGTGTTTATGCTAAGAAGATAACTCAGGATGGGAGACAGTAAAGCCAGAAAGACTAACCATGTGAGTAGAGAGTTGTGTCTTTGAGCCATATGACATCAGCCCAACCTCTGGGGAGGAGTGGGAGACTGGGGATTAACTTCAACCCTGTAGTGAATAACTGAATCAATCATACCTACATACCACAACCCAAAAGAAACCTTAGACACCAAATCTCAGTTGGATGTCCCTGGTTGTCAATATTCTAAGTACTGTCATGCATCAATGTCCTCAAGGGTAATGCGACCCTGGGGATAATGGGAGCTCTGCAGCTAAGACCACCCCAGATCTTGCCCTATGCATCTCACCCATTGGTTGTGAAATGTACTTTTTTTTTTTTTGCTATAATGAAACTGTAATCTTAACCATAGTGCATTCCTGAGTTCTAGGAGTCTTTCTAGAATATTCTTGAACCATGAGAGTGTTTAGAGGTAGTGGAAACCCCTAAATTTATAGCCAGCTGGTCAAAAGATAGTGTGACCTGATGATCCCTAACTTATGGATGGTGTTTGAAGTCAGGGAAGTCTTAAGGGGGACTGTGCCTTTAGCCTGTGAAGTTTGGCCCAAGTCCAGGTAGCTGGTGTCCGAAGTCATTGTACCTACCTTATTTTTCCCTCAGGTTGAATTTGAGCTCAGGCAGTGTTAATAATGTTCCCAGTGTCATACAGTATTAGCAGAAAACTTGGGATGATGGTCAGGCCTCATTTCCCTCATCCCAGTGTTATGTTGTACCATGCTAGATATTAACTCACAGTCTCCTCTTCCTCTCCACAACAGAATTGTGATAGAGAAGCAAAGAAATGGGCTGCCAATGTAGGCAAATCTCACGTTATGATGCCCTCTGATGGCCACTTGTAGCTATTATGTAGGAAGGTTTAGTGGGTGCTGGGCACTTTGCTAAGCATTTTACATCCATGAGCTTATTTAAACCTCATAACTCTTGAAGTATCTCCACTTAACAGATATAGAAACTGAAGTTTGTGGAATGTATGTCACCTACCTCAGAATGCAAAAATAATAAGTCACAGAGTTTGAGTTTGGGGGAGGCAATATTGAGTCTTGAGAAAACAGATTCTGAAGGCATCCAACCTTGTTTCCTGTATATACTGGCTTGATTTGAATTGTGAGATGTTTTACAATTTACCTTTCAATCTTTTCTACAGAGAAATAACAAATTTGAAATTTGAATGTAATGCAATCTCTCCCTCCCAAACCTTTTTCCTCTCTAAGTAATGCAATTTACATGGCACTTTTGTTAATTACGTTAAGTTTAAAAAGAATTATCAAAGAAATAACACCCCCTTCAAAATAAGAACCTGGACTGGAAGTTATATGACCCTGAGCAAAGTCCTTAGCCATTTGATGAGTCTGGTTCTTCTGTTAGGTGGGGTTAATAATGGTATATGCTTCATGAAGTTGCTGTGAATCATAAACTCTTTAGCACAGTGCCTGGCACATAGCAAACACTGACAATAATTATTAATAGAATTGCATTGTCAAAAATGATTATAATAAGTCAAGCGACTCAACTGTTATTACTTAGTCAAATATATGCTTCTGTTTTGTATCCTTGTTTGGTAGAAGAAAGAATATTGAAGAGGGAATCAAATGATAGAGGAATTAGCCTGATGCTAAGCTAGCTGACTCCAAACTAGCTGACTACTTTAGAGAGGGCAGCTCTCTGAGTCAGTGTGAGTATCAACTCACATTAGAAGGTATGTCTCCATGAAACCCTTAAAGTCAAATGCCTGATGGAACATGTTAACATTATCTACCTATTGATATTGAAGCTGTAGAAACCAGCCTATTCACTCCACCAGTATAATAATTAGTATTTTTTAAAATTTTTTTAACGTTTATTTATTTTTGAGACAGAGAGAGACAGAGCATGAACAGGGGAGGGGCAGAGAGAGAGGGAGACACAGAATCTGAAACAGGCTCCAGGCTCTGAGCTATCAGCACAGAGCCCGACGCGGGGCTCAAACTCACGGACTGTGAGATCATGACCTGAGCCGAAGTCGGACGCTTAACTGATTGAGCCACCCAGGCGCCCCTCCACCAGTATAGTAATAGATTGGTGAGATTTGGCTAAAAAGAAAAATAATTTTAGACTGCAGCAGAATGCAAACATAATTTGAGGTGGTGAACATACGTGAAGGAAATACTAAGACACAGAAAGGGATGCGTGATGGAAGTTACAAAAGGGAAAACAAAGGAGCCAGTATTCTTCCTCACTAAGGCCAGATCCTTGCTGCACTGCTGCTGTGCTCAATTCCTCCTGGCACCTACATTGTCATGATTAAGTAGGATAAATGTTTCACACTGAGCTTTGGAGTGTGCAATAGAAAAACAAGACTGAATTACCAGGAATAGCAAAGAGCCACTCTAAATTAGTTTGTGTCTCAAGGACACAAGACTATGTGCAGAGGTGAAAAGCAGATAAAAGAAAAACAGACTATTCACACAGCAAACACAAGTTGTGAAACTTAACTTTTCTCAGTTGATGGAAAGAGCTGAAAAGAAGACCTATTCATTGCTTTTCAACAGCTTGATGCCTTCCTTCTTTTAGGGATATGTGTGAGTGCTAGCTCCTCATTTATTTATAAACGCTGCAGAGCAATTAGTAGCATAATGTGGGAAATAAACATTTTTTTAATTAGAAGACTTATCAGATAGCCAGGTGGTTCAGTGACTCAATTTATGGTTAGTTCAAGAAAAATAATACTGTTGTCTAAAATATGTATACATTTGAGGGCAAACTTTTAAAAAAACAAACAAAATGATCTGGATAATGGGACTCATTTATTAGTGGAACTGTGTGTGTGTGTTTGTAGGTGTAGGAGAGGGAGTCAAAGTTGTCAGCCTGAGCAACACAATAACCTTGAATTTAGTGAGTCAGAACTGGTGTTGTAATAAAACGTACCTGTAAAGAGTAGCATGGCTACTCCTGCTATAAGATGCCAGCATGAAGCACCCTGTCACAACTTCTAAGACATCCATAAAGAAAAAAAAAATCAAAAACCAAAATTGATTTTAAAAACTAATAAATGTGATGCAAATGAATCATAATAATAAGCTATCCAAATTTTACCTTATGGTAGATCTTGCTTTTCTTCTTAAGATGCATCATTCCCCAAAATATTAGTTGATTAATATTTACTCATGTAGGTAGAAGCTAGATAGCCCAGAATTCAACTGGGCAGTGAGTGAAAATTAATGAAGATCGCTCAAATGAGAGCAAGCAAAGCTTATTTATTTAGAGCTCACTACAGAAAGGGTCAGCCACCATCATTTACATTCAGCAGAGACTCAAAGGCATGCAGTGCAGTGGGAAACCTTAATGGTGGATAGAAGGGAAGATTTCAGGTATGTCCTGATTGGAGGCTATTGGCATAGGGAAGTTGTAGTCTGGATAGCTAAAAGCAGGACATCCTAAGTTTTGGTTTCGTTATATATTTGGCTTTATCTGTTTAATACTAAACTGGAAGTGGGAGAAAATATTAGAGAAGCTACCAATTATCAGTGAAGTCCTGGCCACTTTGGGCTGATTGCTCAAGGGGTTATTGTTCAACTTCCTGGATTGGTAGTACAGATAATAGTCTGCCCTCCTAGTTGGATCACTATAGATAGTAGTTTGGCTTCTTGGGTTGGTTGTTGCACACTGTGAACCAGAGTTTTATCTTTATATAGAGACTGGTCATAGTGCATTTGTATAGTTAGTCTCTTATGTAAGTATTGAATCTGAAAGTGACATGTGACAATTGGGAGGGATAATCCTCACGAGAACAGTACCATAGAAGTCAACAGATATGGGCAGGCCACCAGTAGCAATCCTTGCTAGCAATTTTGCTTTTCATGTGTTGGTTATATCAATTTAGCTTAATGAAGAACCAGTCAAAAGGAGGTGGGGAAAGATGCCACCTCAGTAGTACAGTAGTACTTTGGATGAAAGCCAGCTTGAGATTTAGAAGCTATGCACATCAACCTGTTCCTCAGCTATAGATTTGAAGAAGGTAACACAATTACCTACAATGGCATGGGAGAAATAGCAAGGGTTGTCCAGTAACAAAGACCTGGCCTTTTTTTGAAGATGAGTAAGACACAAAACTTCAGAAAATCATCAAGAGTTTTAACAGAAAATTTTAACAGCCTCAAAAGAATAACATAACTTCTGAAAAATGTGCTACTGCAGGATCCAAAAGGAAATTCCAGGAATTTGTTTTAAGATCTTCATTAGAATCAAAGAAGACATGACTTCTGTGAAATGGATCTGACAGGCAGAAGGAGAATTTAGGCTGATGAAAATGGACAAAGAAAATATGAATGGTGATGGAAAAACACAGAAATAAGGCAGCAGAGTATGAATCTTCACTGAAAGTATAAAATCATTGGTACACCTCACAAATTTGAAACTCTCAGAATGAGGAGAAAAAGGAAAAAGGTGAATTTTTATAAAAAGATGAAAGATTGATTGAGATGGCCAGTGAATAAATCAACAGCCTATAGATAATTGATAGTCCTGGAGGAGAGGCAGAAACAAGGAATGAAAAATGCTATCAAATACTAATAGTAATACTATGAAATAAGTACAACTAACATTTGTTAAGTGTCTACTATTCCTCAAGTTATGTGCTCTGTACTTCATTTGGATTATTAAATTTAATACACATAATGGACCTCTGCATAGTTTTATATTCGTCTTATTTCAGAAATAAAAAAATTGAACTTAAAAGTATATAAGACTATAGTATATAGTCTTATATATAAGAACTATAAGTATATAAGACTATTCCCTGAGGTTATTAAATAAAGCCTTCTTCATATAATTTTATTTTAAAAATCAATAAAAACATTAACATATATATCCTGTCAACATTTTTGTATTGTTGATTAAAGACCAAAAATATACGAGTAGTCTAGCTTCATTTCCTGTCTCTCTCTTCATTTTCCTGTCTCTCCCTTCCTCTCTCCCACCCTCCCTCAACATACAATTCTCACTTGATTTGTCCCACCTCCACAACCAAATAGAAAAGACCTCTATGTTTCTTTAACAACTATTTTCAGATGTAGTTTGCTTGACCTGTTGGTTGCATTTGCCACTGTTGATCAACCCTTCTCAAAACTCTGTTTTCTTAGAATCTTATGGTGCCACCCATTTTCTCTTTTCACATTCTATCATGTCTTTTTAAGCCTCCTTTTTACTTGTGGACAAGAGTTGGTATTATTCCTTTGCTTAGTCATTCCATCTGAAACAGCCTTTTCTATTTTCAATACCCTATGAGAAGTTATTTGGCCTCGCCAGTGGCTGTCAAGGTTACCAAATTTCTCCTCTGAAATCCAGACTCTGTATCTTCTTGGATGTCAATATTCATCTCACACAAAAATGATTTCTAGATTCTTATCATATTTTCCCCAAAAAAGGATGCATCTCCTTCAGGTTGTCGTGACATAGGAAATGGTATCCCACCATTGGGTGCAATTGCTTAAGTCAAACATTTTAGAGGCATCTTTGTCAACTTGACTTCTTTGACTCTGACTCCTGAACTCTTGTGAAATTCTTTTATTAGTATGTTCAAATAAACCAATTACAACCACATATCTTCTTGTCTACTGCTACTACCTCACGGTGAACCACCTGGATTATTGCAGTGGTCTCTTAACTTCTCTGCCCATTTCTATAACTACAGGGTTCTCCCCAACTCTATCCTCCCACTGTCTGACTATCTCCCACTCAGCACCCAGAAGAATCCTTTTAAAAGGTAAATTACAGTATATCATCCCTTGAAGTCATTTCTAATGACTCTTCATCGCAGTTAAATAAAATCCCAAATCCTTGATCTTTCTCCAGAATATCTCTCTACCTCATCTCCTAGATGTTTCCCCTTCTTCATTCCATTCTAGTCATCCTGGACTTGCTGATCACATTCTCACCACAAGGTCCTC
Organism: Panthera leo; assembly: GCF_018350215.1. Classification (NCBI taxonomy): domain Eukaryota; kingdom Metazoa; phylum Chordata; class Mammalia; order Carnivora; family Felidae; genus Panthera; species Panthera leo. The sequence continues at coordinate 76,219,301 of NC_056687.1, forward strand.
ACACTTGCTATTTCTCTGCCTAAATACTCATCCCTCAGACATTTCCAACACTCATTTTCACTGCAGTTAAGTCTCGATTCAAATTCTTTCATCAAACTCTATCTCCTCCTCTAGTAGATAAGCTCTATGAAGTCAGCAATGCTGTCTTTTCTTCACTGGTGTATGGCTAGACTTAGTGTGTGTCATGTAAAAAAAAAATGTTTTTTGGAGTGACTGAGACAACCTCAAACTAAACATTTCCATCATCAGAACACCATCACCTTTATCCAGATTTAAAAACTCTCTAGGGACAAAGTACACGACACTGTGAGTTCTTCCCTTCTAAGAATATTTCACATTCTCCACATGCTTAGGTGAGAGATCTGTTCAGCTGTGAACTCAGGGAAGTAAGAGGGTAGCCATCAGAGCCTGAAGGCAATGCCATAGAGAAGTAGTTCTCAACATTTAGTGCATCACAATCACCCGAGGTATTTTACAACACAGCTTTCTGGTCTGGGATTTCTAGCTCTTCTGATACTATAAATCTGGGGTGGGACAAACAATTTGCATTACAAGTTTCTAGTAATAGTGATGATGATGGTTCAGGGACTACATTTTGAGAATTACTGTCTATGAAGGTGACACTGGGGGAAAAATCTTGTAACTATTTGGGAAGGGAAAGAAAATAAAAGGAAAGTGAAGCACCCATGAAAGACAAAGCTTTCCTAGACATATCCACTTACTTCTGTCTGACACCATGCTGTATTTGAAAGGGAGAGACAGAAAGGCAGAGACAGAGACACAGGGGGAGACAGAAAACATGGCCTGTTAGGAGATAAGAACTCTAAACTGAACCTCACTCTAAACTACAAGTGTGACTTTAAACACATCTTTTTAACTCTGAGCTTCAGGTTGTTGATGTGTAAAGGGACATACAAATATGTTTCACTCACATTAGTTGTTATAAGAATTAAATAATGTTTCTCTGTGCAAAACCTTGGCACAAGTTAAACTTTCAAAAATATGTGCCCTGTTTCCATTTTATAAATTTCCCAGACCTTGTACTTTTCTATATCCAGACAATTAATTATTGTTTATATTCTAATCTTATACTTTCACCCAAAATTAAAAATAGGAATTCCAGTGTGTTTACATCAAAGTATCTCTTCCAAACTTGTTGTCACTATGATGATTTTGTGTTTATTATAACTTATCCAGCATGATGATGCATTTCCCAAAATTTTGCTAAATGTAATAAAAAAATAAGACTGCAATGCATCTACATGGTGTGCTCACCTGGGGACCTGTATTCCTGGCTATATAGAACTGACTCAGCCAAATAGGTAGCTACATGAGCTTAAGCAAATCCTTTTACCTATGGGTCTGTTTACCATATGAAAATTTGGATAATGTCTAGTGTTTTAGCATCTCAGGATGTTTGTAGGGATATGGCAGTTAAGAATGCTTTCAGTTGTGAGTAATAAATTCTGCTAGCCTGGACTGAATAAATAAGGCTTAATATTTCTCTTGTTTAAAGAAAAAAAAAAAAGCTCTAGAAAAGGCAATCCACGGTAATATAGGCGATCAAGGATGTCATCAAGGATCCAAGTTCTGTTTATCTTTATGCTCTGTAATCCTTAGTATAGGAGTTGAAAAACTTTTTCTGTAAAGGGCCAGAGAATATGTTAGGCGTTTGGGGCTATAAGGTCTCTGTTGCCACTATTTAACTTTGCCTTTGTAGTGTGAAAGTAACTATAGACAATACAAAAATAAATGAGTGTGACTATGTTCCAATAAAATTTTATTTACAAAAACAGATGCTGGGCTGGGTTTGTCTGGTAGGCTCTATCTTACTCATCTTTCTGACCTCAGTATGGGTGCTGTACCTCCAGAAATCACAGCTACATTCCAGTTTAAAAAATAAAAAGTGTATGTCAAAGAGGGTGGAACTCAGAAAGGGCATTTCTCCAAGTCTATTCCTCCCAAGGAAGCACTCACTCAATGACTTGTTATTATATCATTTTGGTAAGAATGGGCCTTATAGCTGTTTGCTACCATTCAGGTTCATTTCTTTCTAAGTATCTTCCTCTCACCTCCTCTGTCCTTCAGAAATTGTCAAGTCACTTACATTGGTCAAGGAAATTTAAGTAAAAATGATATATGTTATTTCTGAGCTGTACCTTATGATCCCAATGTAGAAGTTGTCACATTTTTCCCCCTCTGTTACTGTCTGCCGAAGACTCCAGATAACAACTATATATGCCTGGTTCCTGGAGTGAGAACCCATGAGTTCACAATGACTTTCCTCATATATGAATCCTGAGTTGAGAGATGGTTCTTCATTTTTTAAGCCACTTATATTAGGCAACTGTTATTACAGCATAACTCACTCCCCCCCTTGAGGTATGCAAGGTCACATAGACACTGAGGTAAATAAATGTAGCTTGTTAGTCTCTGTTGTAAAGCAGTGGTTTGTGTTCCCTAGACCAGCATCAACATGATCACTTAAGATTATGATAGAAAGGGAAATTCTTATCTCTATCCCAGATCTGAATCAGGATTTTGTGACTTAATAAGCTTTCTAAGTGGTTCTACAGTCTCTTTGCTATCTTTGTAATAAAGGGAGGAAACAGAGGAAGGGATTGTAATAACTTTTGGCTCATTACACAGTGTGTGCAAAAATAATAAGTAAAACCCCTCCAAAGTACTATATCATTATGTCATTTGCTGCTATACATCTATACCCAAGGGAAAGGATACAGATGACAGTAGACACTGAACATATTGCATAACTTTGTTCAAATATTGTCATTGCAAACTCTCATTTTTCTTAAATAAACCTTTAATTTATAATTATAAATATTATTTCATAAAAAGTACATTATTGTTTACATAAATATAGAATGTGCAGAAGACATTAGATGTATATGTTCAAAATAATTAAATTTTATTTTAACAGTTGATGTGGAAAATGCTAGTTCTGCATTACTGGTGTTCATGCCAATGAATAACTTAAGGAAGCCTCCAGCTGAATATGATCTTTAGTTAAAAAATATATGTATTTGTTGAAGTATCTTAAATTGAGCCCCAAATAAACTGAAATAGAAGATTGAATCTACTTTAATTCTGTTTTACCTTTTTTTAATTCTGTGAAAATGACAAGGAAATCATGCTTTAAAAAGTTAAATATATTTGATAATCTTATCTTAAAGTTATCTTAATGAGATGGGAAGAAATGGAGAATAGATATGAGTTGTGAATGACCATCACTGCTCAAATATTCTTTCCCTTCTTGAAAAATTATTGTGGTTATCTGGAAAGAAAAATAGAACATGAAAAAAGAGTAAGAAGACAGTTGCCTCCCCATGTCATTCTCACTTTCCCCATCTGAAAAATAAAGTAGTTCTACATATCACACAAGGCACTTGTATAAAAGCACATAGCAAAAAATGTGTTTCACAGTATGAGATTGTTCCATGCATTTATTCATGTGTCCAACAGATATGAAAAGTAAATTACTACATGCAAACACTTTGAAAAGCATCACAAATACACATACCGCATGAGGTTAAGTATAACACCTACAAAGAGCTTATGTTCAAAGGCAAGAAAACGAATAACCTTAGAATAACTCAATAATTGCTATAAAAGCGAGAGGACTTCCAGGGAAGATGGGAGAGTAGGAGGATCCTAATGTTCGTCCTGTGCCACAGATACACCTAGATAACACCCACATCAGTGTAAATAACCTATAAAACAATGGAAAGACTGGCAGGATAGACTCTCCATAACTAAATGTGGAAAAGAGGCAACACTGAAGAGTGTAGGAAGGGCAGAAACGCAGTCAGGAGCCAAACTGAACTCAAGGAGGGAGGGACATTGTAATCACAGGGAAAGGAGAGGAGCAAAACTCACATCTGCACGCCAGGCATGGGAGACCTGCACTGGAGAGATGAATCTCCTAACACTTGGCTTTGAAAACCAGAGGGGATTAACATTGCAAATTCTTACAATCAGTGGGGCTTAACACCTGGATTTTTAGAAACCAGTGGGCTCTTCTCTGGGAGAGCCAGAAGGCAAGGAGAAACTGATTCCCAGCCCTTAAAGAGACAGCATAAAAGAGCTTGCTGAGATAAAGCACAGAAGCAGCAGTTTGAAAAAATACCTGGGGCATACAGGAGGGAGATTTGTTTACTAATCTCAAAACTTACACTGGAGGGACAGGGATTTTAGGAAGACTTCTCCAAGAACAAAAGAGCTGATTGCTGCCATCTCTCTTCCCCCAGTTGGACAGATACAAGGATACCTGTGAGAACCAGTACAACATGAAAACTCTCTACCTAGCTTGATAACACCATGTCCCTCCCCTGCACTCTTCAATGTATCACCCCTTCCAGCCAGGCCTCAGCAGAAGTTTTCCAGGCAACTGCAGGACCCCTCTCACAGTGGATGGTCATGGCCCTTGCTGGAACAGGTGTCATGGCCCTGCCTTCTCCTGTGGACATCTCCTCCACAACATACCCCTGGCATGAGTCCATATAAAATCATGCCACAAGCCTGGCAGTGTGCAAGCAGCACTGATAAGGGCCAGCAACACCCCAAAATGACTCCTGCACTGGGGATAAGAAAGATAAACACAAATACCAGTCCAAATGTGGCCCCAACAGTGGGCTAGTGGCAGATATTTGGTCTGACTGTAGGCACCTTCCACCAATGAAAGCCTCTCAGGAAACAACACAGGGAGAACACCCTGCAATTTCACACTACTACAGCTCTGAAAAATGCCTGATCTGGCCCAACTGAGCCCAAGATGGCCTCAGCCTGGCTCATTTACAGCACAGGAACAAAACCCTGCCCACAACAGCCAAACAGAACCATTGCAGATGACTGAACTGAAGGTAAACATGGCTCATCCACATAGGGTGTGCACAGCACACGTAGGAAACACCCCCGAAGCTCCAGGTTCTGATGAACAGGGGATATTGCACTGTAGGGCACTATAAGAGCTCTCCTTCATATGGCTGCTACTTTCAAGAGCAGGAGAAGTAGCTGACTTCCCTAGCAGTTAGTAACAGACATAGAGAGTTGAAAAAATGAGGAGATAGAGGAATACATCCCAAATGAAAGACAGGTCAAAATAACAGCAAGAGAGCTAAAAGAAATGGAGATAACTAATATGCTTGCTAGAGACTTTAAAGTAGCAGTCATAAAGATACTCACTGGACTTGAGAAAAGAATGGAGGACCTCGGTGAGACCCTCAACAAAGAGACAGAAAATATAAAAAAGAACCAATCAGAGATGAAGAACTCAATAACTAAAATTTAAAAAAATACATTAGATGGAATAAATAGTAGAACAGAGGAAGCAGAAGAATGGATCAGCTACCTGGAGGCTAGAGTAATGGAAAATAATCAAGCTGAACAGGAGAAAGAAAAAAGAATAATAAAAAGTAAAAATAGATTAAAGTGACACCATTGTCTCAGTGACAATGAGACAATGACTATAGTGACTCAGTGACACCATTAAGTGTAAAACATTTGCATTATAGGGATCTCAGAAAGAGATGAGAGAGAAGAGGGGATAGAAAATATATTTGAATAAATAACAGCAGAAAACTTCCCAAACTTAAGGAAGGAAACAGACATCCAGATCTAGTCAGCAGAGAGGGCCCTCAACATAATTAACCCAAGGAGGTCCACACCAAGACATACAGTAATTAAAATTGCAAAAAGGAGTGATAGAGAATGTTAAAAGCAGCAAGAGAAAAAAAAGCTACATACAAGTGAAACTCCACAAGGCTATCAACTGATTTTTCAGCAGAAACTTCGCAGGTCAGAAGAGAGTGGTATGATACATTCAAAGTTCTGAAAACAGTTATTAATAAAAATAATGAAGTAACTGATAGTTATATAACAATAGTAACAACAAATGTAACACCCCACTTACATTAATGCATAGGTCATCCAAACGGAAAACCAATAAGGAAACAGTGGCTTTGAATGACACATTGGACCAGATTGACCTAACAGATATATTCAGAGCATTCCATCTTAAAACAACAGAAGAATACACTATTTTCAAGTGCACATTCTCCAGAATAGATCACATATTAGGCCAGAAAACATATCTCAAAAAATTTAAAAAGATCAAAGTCATACCATGCATCTTTTCTGACCACAAAACTAGAAGTAAACCACAAGAATAAATCTAGAAAGACCACAAATACATGGAGGTTAAATAACATGCCATTAAGTGATGAATGGGTCAACCAAAAAATCAAAGAGGAAATGAGAAGCACCTGGGTGGCTCAGTTGGGTAAACTTCTGACTCTTGATTTAGGCTCAGGTCATGATCTCACAGTTGTGAGATGGAGTCCCACCTCGGGCACCATGATGGGCATGAAGCCTGCTTAAGATTCTCTGTCTCTCTCTCTCTCTACCCCTCCCCCATTCTCTCTCTTAAAAAAAAAGAGAGGAAATGAAAAAATACATGGAGACAAATGAAAATGAAATCACAATGTACCAAAATCTTTGAGATGCAGCAAACGCTATTGTAAGAAGGAAGTTTACAGCAATACAGGCCTAGATCAAGAAGCAAGGAAAATCTCAACCTAATCTTATACCTAAAGGATCTAGAAAAAGACTAAACAAAACCCCAAAACCAGTAGAAGGAAGGAAAGAATAAATATTAGAGCAGAAATACATGAAGCAAGAACTCAAAAATCAATAGAATAGATCAATGAAACCAGAAGCTGGTTCTTTGAGAAGATCAACAAAATTGACAAACCTTTAGCCAGATTCATAAAAGAGAGAGAGAGAAAGAGAGAGAGAGAGGGAAAGAACTCAAATAAACAAAATCAAGAAATGAAAGAGGAAAAAGAACAACCAACAACACAGAAATACAAAGGCTTATAAGAGAATATTATGAAAAATTATATGCCAACAAATTGGACAACTTAGATGGAATGGATAAATTTATAGAAACATATAACCTTCCCAAAACTGAATCAGGAAGAAATAGAAAATTTGGGGCACCTGGGTGGCTCAGTTGGTTTTAAGCGTCTGATTTTGGCTCAGGTCATCATCTCACTGTTCATGGGTTCAAACCCCACATTGGGCTCTCTGCTGTCAGCATGGAGGCTGCCTTGGATCCTCGGTCTCCCTCTCTCTCTGCCCTTCCCCTGCTTGCACTCTTCCTCTATTTCAAAAATAAATTAACCTTTAAAAAACAGAAAAATTGAACAGACTGATTAGCAGCAATGAAATTGAATCAGTAATCAAAAAAAAAAAAAAAAAAAAAACAAACTCCCAACAAACAAAAGTCTAGGACCACATGGCTTCACAGATGAATTCTACCAAATTAATAGTTATTCTTCTCAAACTACTATAAAAAATAGAAGATGAAGGAAAGCTTCCAAATTCATTCTGTGAGGAGGCCAGCATTACCCTTATACCAAAACCAGATAAATACACCCCACCCCTCAAAAAGAAAAAAAAAAGAGAGAGACAGAGAGAGAGAGAGAGAGAGAGAGAACTACAGGCCACTATCTCTAATGAACTTAGATGCAAAAATCCTCAATAAATATTAGCAATATGAATCCAGCAATACATTTAAAAAATAATTCATCATGATCAAGTGGAATTTATTCCTCGGATGCAAGGTGGGTCAAAGTTGCAAATCAATCAACATTATATATTATATCAACATGAGAAAGGATAAGAATGATATGATCATTTTAATAGATGCAGTAAAAACATTTGACAAATAACAATATCAATTCATGATAAAAACCCTCAACAAAGTAGGTTTAGAAGGAATATACCTCAACATATTAAAGCCCGTATGTGAAAAACCCACAACTTACATCACACTCAATGGTGAAAAATTTTAGGCTTTTCCCTTAGGATCAGGAACAAGACAAGGATGTCCACTCTCAAAAATTTTATTCAACATAGTATTGGATGTTCTGGCCACAGTAATCAGAGCACAAAAAGAAATAAAAGGCATCAAAATTGGTAAGGAAGAAGTAAAACTTTCACTATTTGCAAATACTGTATACGGAAAACCCTATAAACTCCACCAAAAAAAAAAACCACCAAAAACCAAAAAACTAGAACTGATAAATTTATTCAGTAAGGTCACATAGTACAAAATAAATGTACAGAAATATGTCACATTTCTATATACAAACAATGAGGTAGCAGAAAGATAAATTAAGAAAATAATTCCATTTATGATTGCACCAAAATAATAAAATACATAGAAATAACTTAACCAAAGAGGTTAAAGACCTATACTCTGAAACCTATAAATATTGATGAAAAAAATTGAAGATGACACAAACAAATGGAAAGATACTCCATGCTCATGGACTGGGAGCACAAATATTGTTACAATGTTTATACTAGGCAGGCTGTATGCTTCTCTCCACTTGACAGATAGTTTCATCTCATGGTAGAGTGCCAGCCATGTCCCCAAGACATAATGGTGAAGGTAAATGGATTTGCCCATATTGGGTGTTCGGTTAACAGGACTGCTTTTAACTCTGTGGATATTGTTGCCATCAATGACCTCTTCATTGACCTTATATACATGGTATATATGTTCCAGTATGAGTCCACCCACAGCAAATTCAGTGGCACAATCAAAGTTGAGAGAGAGAAACTTGTCATCAGTGGAAAGCCCATCTCCATATTGCAAGAATGAGACCCTGCCAACATCAAATGGAGTGATGCTAGTGCTGAGTATGTTGTGGAATCCATTGGTGTCTTCCTCACTGTGAAGAAGGCTGTGGTGTCTTCATCATTGTGGAGAATACTTGACATGTGGGGCCAAGACAGTCAACATCTCTGTCCCTTCTGCTGATGCCCCCATGTTAGTGATGGGCATGAACCATGAAAAATATGACAACACCCTCAAGATTTTCAGTAATGCCTCCTGCACTACCAATGGCTTGGCTCTTTTGACCAAGGTCATCCACAACTTTGGCATCATGGAGGGACATATGACCACAGTCCATACTGTCACCTCCACCCAGAAGACAGTGGACAGTCCCTCTGGGAAGCTCTGGTTTGATAGCAGAGGGGCTACCCAGAACATCACCCCTGCTTCTACTGACACCACCAAGGCTGTAGGCAAGGTCATCTCTGATCTGAATGGGAAACTCACTGGCATGATCATCCATGCCCCCACCAGTGGATCTGACCTGCTGCCTGGAGAAAGCTGCTAAATACAATGACATCAAGAAGGTGGTAAACAGGCATCAGAGGGCCTCCTCAAGGGCATCCTGGGCTACACCAAGCACCAGGTTGTCTTCTGTGACTGTAACAGTGACACCCACTCCACCTTTGATGCTGGGGCTGGCATTTGCTCTCAACAACCACTTTCCCAAGCTCATTTCCTGATATGATCATGAATTTGGCTATAACAACTGGCCTCCGAGGAATAAGAGTTCCCTAGACCACCAACCCCAGCAAGAGGAAGAGAGAGGTCCTCAGCTGGTGGGGAGTTTTTGCCCCAACTCATCTCCCAACAGACTGAGAATCTCCCAACCTCTACACAGTTTCCATCCCAGAACCCTTAAAGAAGGGGAGGGGCTTGGAGAGCCCTATCTTGTCATGTACCATCAATAAAGTATACTATACCCATACAAACAAACAAACAAACCAAAACCTATACTACCCAAAGAATCTACACATGTAATGCAATCTCTATCAAAGTAGCAACAGCATTTTTCCCAGAACTAGAACAAACAATCCTAAAATTTATATGGAACCACAAAACCCCCAAATAGCCAAAGCAATCTTGAAAAAGTAGGACAAATCTAGAGGTGTAACAATCTCAGATTTCAAGATATTCTACAAAGCTGTAGTAATAAAAATAGTATGGAACTAGCACAAAAATAGACACATGGATCAACAGAACAGATTAGAAAGCCCAGAAATAGACCCACAATTACATAGTCAAAGGTCACTTTCTCATCCCATAACACAAAAATAAACTCCAAATGGATTAAAGACCTACATGTGAGGCCTGAAACCATAAAACTCTTAGAAGATACCATAGGTAGTAATTTATCTGACACTGGCTATAGCACCATTTTTCTAGATAAAGCTCTTGATGAAAGGGAAAGAGAAGCAAAAATGAACTATTGAGACTACATAAAAAACAAACAAACAAACAAACAAAAAAACCTTCTGCATAGCAAGAGAACAATCAGCAAGACTAATAGACAATCTACTGAATGTGAAAAGATATTTTCACATAACATATCTGATAAAGTATTAGCATCCAAAATATATAAAGAATGTATAACAGTCAACAAAAACCCAAACAATCATTAAAAATGGGCAGAAGGCATGAACAGAAATTTCTCCAAAGAAGACCTACAGATGGACAACAGACACATGAAAAGATACTCATCATCACTAATTATCAGGGAAATGCACATCAAAACCACAATGATATATCACCCCATACCTGTCAGAATGGCCAAAATAAAATCACAAGAAACAAGTGTTGGCGAGGATGTAGAGCAAACAGAACCCTCGTGCAGTGTTGGTGTGAATGCAAATGAGTGCAGTCACTGTGGAAAACAGTGTGGAGGTTCCTCAGAAAATTAAAAATAGAATTATAATATAATCTAGTAATTCCACTACTAGGCATTTACCCCCAAAAAAACAAAAACCCTAATTTGAAAAGATATATACACCCCTGTTTATTGCAGCATTATTTATAATATTTGCAATCACATGGATTGAGCTAGAGAGTATAATCTTAAGTAAAATAAGTCAGTTGGAGAAAGACAAGTACCATATGATTGCACTCATATGGGCAATTTAAGAAACAAAACAAAGAAACAAAGAAAAAAACAGAGATAAACATAAAAACAGACTCTTAACTGTAGAGAACAGATGATTACCAGAGAAAGGGGTGGGTGGGGGCATGGTTGAAATAGGTGAAAGAGATTACAAATACACTTGTCATGGTGAGCACTGAGTAATGTATAGAATTGTTGAATCACTATATTGTACACCTGAAACTAATATAACTCTGTTAACTATACCAGAATAAAAAAAATAAATTAAAACATAATTACTATAAAGCAGATATAAGATGTTTCTGTGTCTCAATCTCTTCCCCTAGTTTTTCCAGATCTCCTGTCAATTTCTCAGGTCTGATTCTTTCCACTTACAGGGATTAGTATAGTTGCCTCCTTACTTCTTTCTCAAGTTCTAGCGTACCTCACCTCCAAAATATCCTCCACTTGACTGCTGGGCTACTGTAGGGAGTAGTAAGTCTGAACATTTATTCCTTTGCCTACAAAATCCTTCATAGATTCCCAATGTCAGCAAATAAACTCAATCTCCTTAGCTTAGCACGCTGTCTCCTGACCTGGCCTCTGTCTAGGAGTATCATCTCTTTTCACTCCTTTAGACCATTGCTAAGCTCTAGCTTTATTGAACTGGTTGAGGTTTATAATAACTGGCATATTATTTGCCATACCCACCCAGGCCTTCACTCCTGTGCTTCCCTTCTATGTAGTTAATGCATCATTGCACATTATTTTAGCCTAATATTACCTCTGCAGAAAGGTCTTCCTGTCAACTCTACCTGCTCCCACTTAAAACCAAGTTCCTCTTTATATCACATCAGACTGCCATTGATAGCCTTTTTTGTCTCCTTGTGTAATGTTGGTTTCCTCCATTAGAGTACTCCTCTTTGAGGCAAGGAACCTGTCTATTATGGTCACTGTTTTATCTCTGGAGTTTAGTGCAGTTTCTGTTACACATAATGGCTATTCCACAAATACAGGTTGAATGATGAAGTAAATGTGCTCATAGAACAAACAGATTTGAGGGCTCAGTGGGACTCATCTGCATTAAGAAGAAAAAAAATCAGGGACATTTGACCTTGGTTCTAAATCCAATTTTCCAGTAAAACAATTATACTTTTAGCAAGATGTGATGGCAATTTAAATTGGGACAAAGAATCCATCCAAATCCCAAAACACATTCCCCCTCTTTTATGATGTTGACCTATACTCGTGACATATTTGGTATAAAGCTCTTAATTTCTTGATCCCCTCTTCCCTGCAGGTTAATCTAAAATTCTATGCCTGCCTGTATTGCTTTTCTATAGAAAACTGTCCTACATATCTTCAAACTAATTCTGTGACTTCTCAGTGACAAACACGATAAGAACACTAAAAAATATTTGCTTTTTTCAATATTTCTTAATTTATTTTGTCACTGTTTATTTGGCATGTGATTCACAGACTTATTTAGTCATTCAATATTTAATGACTTGAAAGGTGCTCTGTGCAAAGCACTGTGGGAGGCACGAGGACGAAATATGGTCCCTTTCTTCTCTGAAAATGCTCAGCATAAAGTAGGGGATATAAACATTATTAAACTCAAACATTATTGACAATAGCTTCATGACATAGTAAGAATCTCAAATGCAATTGGAGGAGGGAGACCTGAGTTCTCCTCTCTAGATTGAGCATTAAATGACTATGATATTTGCAAGTAACTTTAACTTTCTGGGCCTTAGTTTCTTATTTGTCATAAGGGATTTGAATTACATAAACACTAAATTAGTTTTCTAATTTATACAAATTGTTGTGGATTTAAGAAATTAAATTTTAAGAAATAAAATTTCTAGCAATGTGGCAAATATTAAATAAATAGTAATTCTCAGTTGGCAAATTTCTTTTGACATGCACCTTCCTATAAACTGTTAGCAGATGTGTAAATTGGTGTAACCTATTTATAAGACTTAAAAACGTGAGTTGAGCATGCAATTCTAATTTACAAGAAATTCTGTTAAAACAGAATTTTTAAGCTATTTAATAATTGCATAAATATACACAATTAAGAGAGCAGATGAACACTTCATGGTGCATTTCAGCCATTAATTCTATTTTTGGAAAGTATTCAAAACCCTTACAAAGTATTAGACCCTCTTTTAGGTGATGCACTTATAACTTAATTCTTGCCACAAATGTATGAAGTAACACTATTAGTATGACAACATTACAAATGAGATTATAGTTAAATAATTCACTTAGTGTATGTCTAGCGTGTAATAGGGTCAGGATTTGAACTGAGACAGTTTACTCCATAATCCAAACAGAGCTGTGCCAAGCTCTGCTTTTCCATGGGGCAAAATAGTATGACGTAAAGCAAAATATAGAGGATGAATCTGAGGTAAAATATAGGTGGAAACAATCAGAAATAATAGGCAAGAATTAATGAGTATGTGAGGACAGTGGAAATGGAAAAAGAACAGATAGCTTGAGATATATGTGACAGGATTGTGGAGAATCAAGAAATTGAATGTGGAGGGAAATAGAAGAAATTATGGGGGTTAATTAATAATGACAATAACTATACTAATGCTGCAGCTCCTATTTATTAAAAAGCTACCGTTTCAAATACTGTCCTAGTTATTTAACACACTGTCGTACAAATTAACAGGATTTGATTAGTAGAGATAATTAAGTTGAATCCAACTTCAAACTCATGGGGTTTGAAGTGCCCAGGGGATATGCTAACTATTGAGGTATCTTTAGATGAGAGTGAATGATGCAGAATGAATCAGAGAGAATCTGGGAGATTTCTCCTCCTCAAGAGAAGCAGGAATCTCAGAAAGCAGAAATTTTAATGGTATTTCTAGTTTTCTATCTATTGATTTATTGATCTATCTTCAGTTTTACAAGCATTAATTTTGTAAGTTATAAGTCACAATATACCCAAAAGAAGTCACCTCTTCATTTTTTTGTGTAACTGATTTTTCTCATGAGACTTCACTCACTAGGTGGTGATCAAAAAAACACAGACACACACAAATAAAAAAAAAAAACACAAACGGGCAAACTGTTTTAAGCCATTCCTCCTTTTTGAACAATCTGTGTGATTTTTTAGTCTTCTGTTACAAAATATTTCAAAATTATAGAAAAGAGTAGAATAAAACATTATAACCTCAATTTATCCATTATCTACACTTAATAATCAACAGCATTTTACCAAGTTGATTTTATCTTTTTTTTTTCTTGCTGTGGTATTTTATTTTAGTTTTTAAATGTTTATTTATTTTTGAGACAGAAAGAGAGAGAGAGAGTACACAGCAGGGAGAGGCAGAGAGAGAGAGATGAGAGGGAGACAGAAGATCTGAAGCGGGCTCTGTGCTAATAGCAGAGAGCCAGATGTGGAGCTCCAACTCACCAACTGTGAGATCATGACGTGAGCCCTAATCAGACGCTTAATCGACTGAGCCACTGAGGCACCCCTCTTGCTGTGTATTTTAAATTTAATCACAAACATCATTACATTTCACCTCTAAGTATTTTGAATGCATCCCAAAGAAATAGGGACTTTTTCCTTTATATCTTTTCTATAACTATTATACCTTGAAATTAATGATATTTTAGTACCATCTAATATTCACTCTATTTTTTAAAATTCCCTAATTGTCCTCAATGAGCATCATATTTGTTCAAAGCAGGATCAAATAAAAGATCATAATTGCATTTTATTTTACCTGAAAGAGTCCTTTTTTTTTTTTTTTTTTTTGATCTAGAAGAGTCTCTCCTTTTCTTTTTATACCACCAACTTGTTGAAGATAGCAGGTCAATTGTCCTATAGAATGACACATATGTAGCTTGAACCCTTCTAATAAGAAAACTTTGCAGATGATGCTATATGCTTCATATTGCATTATGTCAGAAGGTACATGACTTCTGGTTGTCCCACCATTAGTGATGCTAAGATTGATTACTTCATTAAAGAGTTTATAAAGTTATACTTTCTCTTTGCAACATATATTTCATGGGTCATACTTTATATCCATTCAAATATTCAGTCCTCTGTGAACATATTTCACTCAATAGTTTTAGTGTGCATGGGGATCCTTGTTTAAATAAATTATTTTATGAGGGTTACAAAACATGCAGTTTCTTTTGACTACATATTTAATCTTTCAAACATGTTTCCCCTTATACACACATACACACATTTTACTCCAAAAAGTGATATTTAAGTGTATGAGAGGGCTTACCATGTCCTTGAAGGAAAAAAATATAGGGCCTCAAATCTACATGGAATCTGCTAGATTCTCTCTCTTTTTAAATGCTTATTTACAGAGAGACAGAAGGAGAAACAGAGAGACAGAGGGAGACAGAATGAGAGTGGGGGAGGGGCAGAAAGGGAGACACAGAATCTGAAGCAGGCTCTAGGCTCTGAGCTGTCAGCACAGAATCCAACACAGGGCTCGGGCCTACAAGCTGTAAGATCATGACCTGAGTCGAAGTCGGACGCCCAACCAAATGAGCCCCCCAGGTGCCCCTAGATTCTCTTAATTATCAGTATTCTTCATCAGTGGCCTTACTGTTTGGTCTCCTAGAGTTGGCAGCTCAAGGTTCTCAATGACACTTCTGATCTATTCTCTTGTGTCTCAGACAGGGCTGGTCGCTGCCACCTATCTGATTTTATCTCATCTAGGCTCTTGTAGATGCAACTTCTGCATGTCTACCACATTACCTATCTTGCCAGGGCCTAAACTGTCTATGCCAAATTATTGTTGTCAGGTTTCATCACTCTGTGTTACCATGGTCTAATCTATGGAAGGACTGTTGCTACCAAATTGGCTATAATCTGTGTACCAGAACCTAAAGGGAACAAGGGAGTCTTTGGTCCTTTCTGCATAGACAAAATGAATATGGCTTGGGAAATATGACCATTGTTTTGGTTTGCCTGGATCTGAAGTATTTCCCAGCAAGTGAACATTTCAGTGCTAAAACTGGGATAGTTCTATGAAAACCAGAACAGATAAGCATCCTATCAGGAAAGCTAAAAAAGAAGCCCTCTGTCTAACAGTGCCATGCTGCAGGGGACACTTGGCTGGGGTTGCTACAGGTTGGCCTTAGACAGATATGTATAGTAATCTCCTTTCAGGGACCCTCTGCCTTCAGCATCTCCCTCAACAACTCCAAACACATCTCTCTCCTCTGGCAATTTGGTCTAGGTATGGAACATGGGAAGACTTGCCTAGCTCTCTGCTTTGCTGCCAAAATGGAACCCTTTCTTCTTCCATAATCTCAGACAAAATGGAGACATTTTTGTTTTTCCTTTTCACTTTCTCAATACCCGGGATTTTCCCTAGACCATTAGAGACACATACTAGGTGTTTCCTTCTGCCAGGTTACATTCTGACGCTAGCTTCACAGCTAAGCCTTAGTAGAGATAGAACACAAGAAATAAAGGTAGCCTTCTTGATAAGGAAGCCTGCACTGCAAAGTGCTTCAAAATCATTTTATCTCAAATATACATTCTTCCTCATAGGAATTCATATCTCTCATATGCTTTAAAATATAATGACAAATGTATGAGGGCTTTGAAAATCATGTTGCATTAAAGGAGAAAAATGTTCCTGAAGAGATGACACTAAAAAATTTTCCCCTTGCTATTTTCATTATGTGAACTGGCTGGATGATAGGTTGAATGGAATTTAAAAGCATCTAGAGAATATTCTGATACTTGGTACTTCCAAAGTCTTTGTGAATACTTCTATTTCTCAGTCACACCTTATCTGACATCCATCTATATGGTAGATGTTATGTGGCCAATGAAATTCCGTAATATTTTTTAAGCCATATGGCAACTATGTCTTCTAAATTCTCTCAAGTGTTTTGACTCATGGAGATATAGGGCATCACGGGTACTCTGCAAAGAAAGTACAATGATTTATACTAGTTAGTAGAGGTGGGACATAAACTTTGTATTTCTGAGGTTTTGTTCAACACTGTTTTCTGTTACAACAAACTGTTGATTAGTTCTCTATGGGACTAAAGGCTTCTGGAAGACAATGTACCTTCTGGAAGAGAAAGCACAGGAGATGATCTTTTTCATTTCTTTCTCTAAGTAATTTGGTAGATTAAGAGATAGGGCTTAGAATAAAGTTGTAAAATTTAAGGGGGTGCCAAAAAAACTTGGTGAGCAAGGTATTTGAACACAATCTATTGGTCAAAATTAATGCAAAAATGAATGATATATCAAATATTAACATTTATTTTTTTAAATTTTTAATGTTTATTTTTGAGAGAGAGAGGAAGAAAGAGAGAAAGAGAGAGAATGAGCGGGGGAGGGGCAGAGAGAGAAGAAGACACAGAATCCGAAGCAGGCTCAGCCTCTGAGCTGTCAGCACAGTGCCCGATGTGGGGCTCGAACTCACCAACCATGAGATCATGACCTGAGCCGAAGTCGGACAGCTAACCAACTAAGCCGCTCAGGCGCCCCTCAAATATTAATATTTAAATACAGATGGGATAAGTATTGTGAAGTTTCCCTTCTGCCTTAAGCTGTAATATGGCTCTACATGGCACTCTATAGAGTCCTTTAAAGGACTTTCTGTCCAGCTGCACAAGGTCAGGGTCAACTCCTGCAGTGGTTGCCACAACAGAAGATCCCTGCCTTACCCATGGTCTCACTCTTCCCCACTCACATGCATAACAGAGTGAGGCGGAGGAAGCAAAGCCCAGATATTTTGACAAATCAAAAAAAAAAAAATTCTAAGGCACCGCTTCCTCCAACTCCCCGTTTGACTGGCCAGGCTTTATCTCACATGCATTTGTTTGACTTCTTTCTCTGCCCAATTGTTTCTTTTACCTTCCTTCACAGGTGCTGATCCTTATAACATCTTGCACTTCAATCTCTGACTTACCATCCATTTCCAGAGACCCTAACCTGAGACTGGGATGAAGCCTTAAAGCCTCCCTCATTCAGGTATCCCAGTTTTGATTGAAAATTTGAGTTAGCAGGGTGCCTAGGTGGCTCAACAGGTTAAGCACCCAACTTTTGATATTGGCTCAGGACATGATCTCATGGTTCATGAATTCAAGCCAGGCATTGGGCTCTGTGCTGACAGTGTGGAGAGCCTGCTTGGGATTCCCTGTTTCCCTCTCTATGTGCCCCTTCCCCACTCATGCTCTCTATCTCAAAATAAATAAATAATCTTTGATAAAAAAGAAAATTTGAGTTAGCTTGTTTTAGTTTCTCTTCTTAAAAATCTAAGGGAAATATTATTTATAACGCTGTCAGGAGAATAGGAACGAACTATAGACAAGTTTTAAGCAAATGAATACACACATCTGCAATCAAACAGATGGAATTATAAATAATAATCGACCATAACTACAGTGTAGTTTTATTATTGACAGTCAGTCCTGTCTCATGCACAGTTAAAGCCCTGTGCTTAGACATATTAGAGTACTGATTTCTCATGGTAATTGTTCACATTCTCCTTTTTTGTTTATACTTCCCTTTTGGTTCCTCTATTTATCACAAGATCCCATACCACACTAGCTACATCCTCACATGATTCACTATTGTGGATAGTCCCCAAAGCTTTGGTCAGAATGTACTCAAAATTCTTGAATAAAAAAGAATTTCTGTTCCATATACAAGACTTCAGCTGCATTTCTGTTTAATCTATTTCTTCTTCTTAGTAATCATTGTACAGATTTATACAAATGCTGCAAATTCAGGAAATATTTTCCCCTTAAAAGCAAACATGTTTAGCTGGCCAAGAAGCTTCAGCAATATTTCTTTTTATGAATGACTTACAAAGGGATTACATGGGCTTCCAAGAAAATGAAAAAAAAAATTTTCCTACTCGAAGCAGGAAACAATATGGTTTGGGTTGAGTGTTACCAGAAAAATGATCTCCTCTGAGGTACAATCCTTTTCACATATAGTATTTTTCCCACTCCCTTCCCCCTGCCTCCCTTCCTTCTTTCCTCAATTGCAGAGCCCTGCCTTACCTGAGATTCTGCCCTTTCCAAGTTGCCCACATCTGGGAAATGTTGCATCATACCTTATACATTCCAGCCTCAATGGAATTTCACTCTTAGTTGTTTTGTGTTTATGACATACAAGTTATATTTACATCTAGTTATAAATATGTTTTTTCTACCAGAATACAAAAAAAAAAAAAATCACTGGTGGGACTCAAACTTGGTATTTGGCAGTGACTAATCAAGTCACTTTTATGGATTTCAACTTTTTCTTCCAGCATATGGCGACATTAGCTGAAATATTGTTGAAATTTGCACCGTCAAAGTTACAAAGTTGAATGATAATGTGGTTTCTCTCGAGAAAGCACAGCTTTGGAGAATTGCATGTAATTTTACAGATTGAGCAGAACTGTGTGCATGTGTGGGGACTATCAAGTGAATTATGGATTTGAATTTTAGGACTTTTATTCAGTAGCTAGAAGGCCTGGGACATATCATACAACCTCTCAGATTCTTAGTTTATTCATCTGTGAATGGAGATAATGGGGATAATAATAACTAACTAGCCTGGATATTAAGAAGATATGAGAACCCCTTCCCCCCACAATAGTAATCCATGGTTTATAGTAATTACTTTATATCTGCTATCTATCATTACCACTGGAAAATTTACAATATTTTTTAGCCCACTTTCTTTTTTAACAGTTTTGCTTGACTTTTAGTTTCTGAGTTTATACATAGGTATTAATTTGCACAATTTTGTAATATGTAAAGTGCTTTGAGCTCTCAGAGAAAAGCATTATGCAAGTAGAATATTATTATTCACTGCACTGATGTGTGAATGCTCAAGGCTCCTAGACACATTCATCTTAAAGGATGTATTTATTAACTTCAAAATCTACATGAACCCTGTAAATGCACACTTAATAAACACTGACAATTTATAAGTTTTCACTTTTCTGTTAAAAGTAAAATAATAACAAAAAGTTAATGTAACACAAAATTTATGACATGATTGTAAAATGTGAGCATTTTAATCTTTAAGTTAGTATTAACCTCTTGCAATTTAAATGTAGGGAATTATAATAAGAGATCTTGCCAATCATTGACAATTACAGCCAAAGTCCTGTCTATATACATTTGAGCTATGTACATTTCCTTATTATTATATCATCTTACATTTGCATTAACTTGACACAGCATTCTTGTATATATTTCTAAATCTCATAATTATCCTGTGAGAAAGCAAGCCAGGGATAATTAATCCTTTATTAAATAACTGAAAAAATAGAGGCACAGAGAGCTTAAGTCATTGGTCTATCACATTAGAGTCTTATGTTCATACTATATTCACTCTATTGATGGAAATGTACAGAGCATGTAAGGAGGATCATCATTGGTTCAATTTGTTTGAAGTGTAGATTTGAGGTGTGGGTTGGAACAGTTGAAAAGATACTTGAAATTAATGCTAAGAAATTTGGGTATTTAGAGGCACATGGGTGCATCTGAGGCTCAGACCATTAAGCATCAGATTTCGGCTCAGGTCATAATCTCACTGTTTGTGAGTTCAAGACCCAGGTCAGACTCTCTGCTGTCAGCACAGAGCCCACTTCAGATCCTCTGTCCCCCTTGCTCTCTGCCCCTCCCCCACTCACACACTACTTTCTCTCTCTCAATAATAAACATTAAAAAAAAAGAAATTTAGGTATTATTAATATATTTTTTAAATTTAAATTTAAATTTTAAGTAACTTCTATATGCAATGTGGGGCTCAAACTCACAACCCCAAAATCAAGAGTCACATGTTCCATTACGGACCCAGCCAGGATCTCCGAAATTTGGGCATTTTTATGGATAGAATGAGAGAGGAAAAATTGAAGGCATGGCAAATGCTCTCCTCATCGGAACCGTGCTCTGAGATCAATATGGTGGAGCATGAGGATAGACAGAAGGTGAACAGAAATAGAGGCAGACTAAGTAATTCGAACAGTTCAGAAAATAAGGTAATGATAAACAAAACCATTAAGGAAGCGGTATGAAAGTGTGACTGTAGAGAAGGCTAAATTGTTGAAATACTTGGGAATATAGGAATTGTAGAGAATTAGAGAGGATACAGTGATGAAACTCCTCTCCTTTACATTGAGTTCTGAACCAATTAGGGAGAAGGGCACGGGGTTCTAAAAGATAGAGATAAGTTAAATCTGCTTAATGGCTAAGGTTCCTGGTTTGGACACAAGATAGCCAATCAGCTTGCTGTATTTGAACCAGTCTTTCGCATTGTCATTGGTATGAGTGGATAACTTTAGAACTCACTGGTGTGGACTTCTTTGGCAAACAGACATGGAGAAGTGGTGTATGCCTAGCATGTTTGCATTTGTGAGCAATTTGTTTCTGAAAAAGGAGGGAGGGGGAAGCTGAAATAAACATGTTTAGTATTTTCTTCTAAACTTGCTAATCAGAAAATCTCTTCTCTTCCTGAGACAAATGAATAATAAGGGGTAAGGAAAGATTCCGACTTTTGACCAAAGCATGATTCTGGGCAAGTCCCTCCACAGGGAAATATAGAACTTGGCATTAAGTGAAATGGAACAAAATCATCTTTGAAAGATTTAGCCATTTGGAAATAATCAGTGATAAACTCAGCTTAAAGCAGGGTTTCTCAGCCACAGCCCTAATCACATATTTGAGCAGATAATTAATCGTTGTAGGCGGCTATCTTGTGCATTGTAGGTCCTTGGCCTCTGCCAATATCATATCCCCAGTATAACACCCCAAAATGTCTCCACACATTGCCACATTTCTCCTGGGAAATTTCACCTTTCCCCTCCATCCTATTGAGAATGACTGGCCTAAATGGCAAAGGCTATGAACCATGGCTTTGTGTTCATCTCAAGGATCTAAGTCTTAATCTTCCTAAATTAATTTTCATGAGTCTCTGCAAAGTGTATTACCTGGCTGTTTTTATCTTAGATGTAAATGACCATGTCTATCAATATGAGGGAAATACAATTTACATTAGACCTCAAATTTTAGAAAATACTTTGATAGCTGGATAGCTGGGAGACCACTGATGGGAATTCATTATACATAATTCTTTCCTAGTTTGGAAGGATATTCTTTGGTTTATAAAGTGTTTTTAAAATCCTCTTTGTCAGAGATGGAAGATTGTACTTATTATACAAGGACGTACATAGGAAAAAGGATCCAGGTGCCACTATGATTAATAACACCCTTGTCATTATTGCCATTTTCTCACAGGCATCTAATTATGTGTTTTCTGAAGATATTATTTCAGCATGGGGCTATAGTTATATCCATCTGGAACAGGAGGGAATGCCATTGTAGGAAACATGAAATAAAAACTAAAACACCATAAAATACTCGACAATCTTCAACAATTTGGGTTAGAACAAACAGCATTAGGATTAAAGTAAGTCTTGTGTTCAAGAACCAGTTTTGCTCCTGACCTGCTTCTTTACTTTGAAAAAGTCATATATTTCTGGGACTAAGTTGATGCATGAAAGCCAAATCAACTCTCCACAATGCTGCATAGTTGGCTAGATGGGGTGGAAATCTTTCTCTGATTTTTATTTGTCCTGAAGACATAATTGTCACTTAGATTTGTTTTCAATTCCCCAATATTGGTAATCCCGGGCATTGGCCTCTGTCCTGGTCACTACAAAAGTCAGTTTCCTGTTAGATCAAGCAAATTCCCATTAGTACAATAGGAGTTTCCTGCCTCAACATACTGCTCTGGTTTCTCATTCACTTAAATTCCAGCTTGGTCATTTTATTCCCTCTGTATTTTTAGCTCTTTGTGGCCTTTTCAGAACATTCCATTGTTTTTTGTTTTGAGTATAGCTGACACACATTATTACATTGATTTCAGGCGGACAATAGAGTGATCCTACAAGATTATACATTATGCTGTGTTCACAAGTGTAGTTACCATCTATTGCCGTATGACACTATTACATGTAAAATGCTGTGCTTTTTATTCCCGTGATTTACTCATATTCCATAATTGGAAGCCTGTATCTCCCACCCTCTTCACCCATTTTGCACAACCTCCCCAGCGCCTCCCCTCTGGCAACCATCAGTTTGTTCTCTGTATTTATAGGTCTGATTCTTCTTTTTGTTTATTCATTCATTTGGTTTTTATTTATTTGTTTGTTTAGATTACACACTAGTGAAATCATATGGTATTTATCTTTCTCAGTTTAATTTATTTCACTTAGCATAATACCCTGTAGGTCCATCCATGTTGTCTCAAATGGCATGATTTCATCCTTTTTTATGGCTGCATAATAGTCATTGTTTTTAATGATAAGTTAGTTGCCATTATTAAACACTGGAAATATGATACATTTAATAGAAATAATTGGGAAAGTAAACTGAGTCATAGAATAAGAAGCACTATAATGTAACTATCAAGAACAATCCTACAAAAGTTTTAGACTATTTCTCTCTGTTTTTAACAGGGTAGTTAAAAGTATTCATATTTTTATCATATTCACTGTATCACTTTATATTGCATTTTTGTCTTTAAACTGTTTTAGAAGACATTTAATAAATTTAAATGGATATTTATAACACAGGTGAGAGATGTAAATGTTAATAGTGACATGAAGAACCTGTACCCAATTTTTAAAGGCAATACTATAAATTTCTTTTTTAAACCAAGATAACAATAAATTTTGTTTTCATTATACCCTTACTTTTCTGCATCATTTTTATTCTTCACTACATCACAAACATTTTTTGTGACATGAAAATTTATATTAACGCACATCGTTGATTGAATAACATTTCATAAATTGTATATCATAATTTAAATTATACTAATATTAGATATTTTGTTTTCACATTTTAATAAATAATGCTGTTATTCATTTGTATGCATAAGATTTTGTTCATATTTTTGAATATTTGGTTCATTAATCTAAAAAGTAAATTAAAATATTAAAGAACAAGTACTTTTTTAAGATCTTTGATACAATGTGCTTAAATAATTTTTTAGAAAAATTTGTAATGATACTATCATAGCTCTGATTAACAAGGTGGAATCTCTAATCAGACCACAAGAGTTAGAGCCTTAATTTACTTCTAGTTAACTGTGTGCTTGGACAAGTTCTTAATCACTCTGTGCCTATCTACTTATTTATTTTTTGTAAAGTGATGTTAATAAGTACCTACTTCATAAGGGGGTTATGCATATTTATAGATTAATGCTATTTGTATAAATACACTGTATGGGAAAGATTTAGTACAATAACTGCTTGATAAATATTGGACACAATATATAATTGTGGTGTACTAATGGCATACCCTTTTGAACATTAATTTATATATTTTGTAAAATGTTTTCTAATATTCTAGTTAAAGATTATATTATTTCAACTTTCATTACTTTGAATGCTACTTATTTTCATATATGTGTTAACTGTTCTTTTTTTAATATACCAGAAATGCATGCCTTTCCCATTGATATTAAGGGATATTTTTATTCTTATGAATTTGTATTTACTTCATAACTTCCAAGAAATTTAACCATTTTATGCAATGTTTTGCAATTGTTTCTCTCATTTTGTAGGTTTTCATTTTGCTTTTAGTTTTATGATACAGATTAAGTTTTTTTTAATATAATAAAATATTTGAAACTTATCCTTGTTGACTTCCCCCTTTGATTTTATGTTTAAAATATGTTTCCTCATCTTGTGGAAAATTAGTCTACATTTTCCTTCAGTTAAGTGGTTTTATTTTCAAAATTAAATACACCAGGGATTTATTTTTGTCTAAGTTAGTGTATTATTTATATCCCTTATTAATTTCAAAGGCTTTTCAGAAGAAATTCTTCAGAAGAAACTCTAGGGTTTTGAAGCAAAAGAAATTATTATTAGAAAATGATGATAGTGTCTCCCTTTCCAATAGCAAGAGCTCTTATTTGTTTACCTTACTGTTGTTTGTTCCAGACTTAAGGATGTGCCACCACTATTTTTCTGTTAAGTGTAATATTGGCTACTGGATTTCAGAATAGCAGACATTCTTTATCACATGAAGAAAATACCCTTCCATTTTCAATACACTCAGAATTTTCATAAGGAATAGTTGTTAAATCTCACTAAACTTACCTACGGCATTGTTACCTATATCTTTCTGGAGGAGATTTCTGGAATTATGTATATTCTGTGTTACTAGCTAGGGCTTTGAACCTAATGTCCTATGTTTTGACTTGTGCCATGTTCTTTTTCTTGCTAAGTTAAAATTCTTGCTATTAATTTTTCCATACAACAATAGAAAGAAAATGACGATGATGGTGATGGTGACAATGACAGTAATTAAACTGAATGTTTCCTGTATACAAGCTCCAGGGCTAAAAATTCCACATGCTCTATTTCATCTAATCATCTCTTTTTTGTTTGTTTTGCTTTTTTAACGTTTATTTACTTTGAGACAGAGAGAAGGGGGGAGGGGCAGAGAAAGAGAAGAGAAAGAATCCCAAGCAGGCTCCTCACTGTCAACATAGAGCCCAATGTGGGGCTCGAACTCATGAGCCAGAGACCATGACCTGAGCTGAAATCAAGAGTCAGACACTTAACTGAGCCATCCAGGTGCCTCTCATCTAATCACCTCATTAAATGAACAAATAGTGACAGAGAAGAAATAAGCGATATAGAAAAAAAAAAGAAAAAGGTAGCTTGTAAATTGGGACTTTCATTCAAGACCATCAACTGTATTTCTTGGCATGCCTTGCTTTTATAATTTTTCATTTCAAAAACACAGTTTACAAGATTTTGTTTTATTGCACGTTTTGTGTTCAGAGGCCAGAGTACCATTTTCCATATATGTCCATTTTCATCATTGTTTGGATGGCTAAAATCTCTACTGGATGTTTGGAAGAGAAGGATGATGGGGCACATGGGGAAAGAGATGGAAAAAGAGATTCCTAGATTACTGTTAGCTCATTTGAGAGTTCCTGTGCATTTGGAGAACGGTAGTTTATTTCCCAGGTTAATTGAGCCTTTCTATCCCAGAATCATGGGAACAACAGAGTTTAATAATTTTTTTCTAGTATCTTTGATGCTATTTGTACTACTTTCTATCAGAAGATGGAACATATGGTTACTAGTTCATAATAGTGTTTCTAAACTTTCTCTCATAATTAACGTAATTAGGGTAAAGTCCCTCTGGATTTTGGCATATGTTTTCTTCCATATTTAGTTCATAGTTCTGCTGTACTTTCTTTCTTTTGTTTCTTTTGATATTCATTTTGATAGAATTAAGGGCAGAGTTCTACCAAATTCCCTGGTCACATAACCTAGAAATGCCTATAAATCTAGTTTACTATTTAACTATAAAGAAATACTGGATTTATTGAGTCTTACATCTAGGATTCTTTGGACAGATATAATAATTTTGTGAATATATTAAAAATCATTTCAGGCAACTGTCCAGTATAATGTCAAAAAAGAAAAGGTGATTGAAGATTAACTTTCTCCTCACTCTGGAATAACTGTAGTGTTGCTGGTATTAGATGAGTCCATAAGACACCTAAATAGCATTATAATTTTTACTTGCATATTGAAATAAGAGATTAATTGACTTACAGTCATGGAAATGTTAACATATCTCAAATGACTAAATTTAGGTGACCTGAAAATGGTGCTCAGTTGAAATATATACAGATATGAAAAAGGGCATTGTCAATTCTTCCCTTCAGGTATAAAAAGAGGTGTAAGTTAGATTTTCTTTTTATGTTTTTTAATGGTGAAAAAGGAAAGCAACAATTTAAAAACTGAAACAAAGCATCTTATACTTCCAGCCAAGATGAAGTATCAGGAAGATGAATTATCTACCCACCAGAAATAATCTAAAAAGCAGACAAATATACATAATGACAGTTTTCAAGACAGTGGATATCAGGCAAGTAAGGACAGTAATCCCTATAAGAGCCTAGGATTACAATATGAAGATGTTTCTGGGATGTGGCCCATGGAGGGAGTAACAAAGGCAGAGCTGGCAGAATATGTGTGCTAAGAAGACAGAGCTGAGAGTCAGGGACATTGACAAGTGCAGGACAGAGTAACAGAGAGGAGTGATACATCCAGAGACAAAGCTATGAGATCTGTGGAGTATCCCCTTCAAGCACTAAGTACTGTTCATTGCATGTAGATGAGAAAAACCTGAAGCTAGGGAAAATCTAACTGGAAGAGTTAGAGGCAACAGTGCTCTCCATCAGACAGGCTGAGGACTAGTGACTATTTTCATCAGCCAGATTGGGAAAACTCATAATTGAGAGGGTCACTGGATAGAGTACTCAGAAGTTTTGCCTCAGTAGTGGCAATAAGTAGCCTACTGTGAATACTGCTCAAGATCCAGCTAATAATCTTAAAAGCAAAACCTTAAAGGATTAAACTGTTCCCAAGTATCTTAACTACCTCTGAACAAAGCTCAAAAATATTTATAAAAATACAAAAATACCTAACACCTAGCAAGGTGAAATTCACAATGTTTGACATCCATTAAAAATCATCAGGCATACAAAGAAACAGAAAAACATAATCCATATAAGGAGAAAAATCAATCAGTACAAACTGACCCAGACCTGTAACCTACCTTACCTTAGCAGTAAGAGATTTACAGACTCCACCAAAGAATACATACAAATGGTAAATAAATACATGAAAATATGTTCACCATCATCAGTCATTAAAGACATATAAATGAGAATCATGATGAAATACTAATTGTAAAATCACTAAAATTATTATTACAAGTTATTAGTGAGGATGTATGAGAAATGGTATTCTCATATACTCTTGATGGGAATGTAAATGGTATAATTATATTGGAAAACAGTTTGGCAGCTTCTTAAAAATTTAGATATAAACATACCATGATTCAGCCATTCTATTCTTATTAGTAGACAATAATTTGAATACAGTTTTATACCAATAAAACTGTTATTCCCATTTTAAGTAAGTCTTGTATGGACATGTGATTTATTTTTCTTGGGTAAAACTATGAACTCCAAAAGGTTAGGGCTTATCCGTCTTGTTCTCTTTCCCACTTCATACCTAGCCCTGAATCTGGCCATTCTAGGAGTTTAAATATTGGTTGACTCAAATAATAGATTTATTGGAGACTTTGTCTTATCAACAAGTAAATGGATAGTTGAATATCAATACCATGAAATATTACTCCACACCAAAAGTGAATGAACTATTGAACTATGTAAATACATGGATAAATCTCAAAATAATTATGCTAAGCAAAAGAAGCCAAATGATAAAGAGTACATAGTATTTGATTCCATTTATATAACACTCTAGAAAATGCACATCAATCCATAATGACAGAAAGCAGATCAGTAATTATCTGGGGAGTCAGACAGAGAAGTTACAAAGAGGTCAACCTAAGTGTCTATCAATAGACAAACAGATAAGGAAGATGTAGTATACTCCACACACACACACACACACACACACACACACACAGTGGGATATTACACATTCATAAAAAAGAATGAGGTCCTTCTCTGACCTCAGCCGTAGCAATCTCTTACTCGACACATCCTCAAAGGCAAGGGAATTAAAAGCAAAAATGAACTACTGGGACCTTATGAAGATAAAAAGCTTCTGCACAGCAAAGGAAACAACCAACAAAACTAAAAGGCAACCAACGGAATGGGAAAAGATATTTGCAAATGACATATCGGACAAAGGCCTAGTATCCAAAATCTATAAAGAGCTCACCAAACTCCACACCCGAAAAACAAATAACCCAGTGAAGAAATGGGCAGAAAACATGAATAGACACTTCTCTAAAGAAGACATCCGGATGGCCAACAGGCACATGAAAAGATGCTCAACGTCGCTCCTTATCAGGGAAATACAAATCAAAACCACACTCAGATATCACCTCACGCCAGAGTGGCCAAAATGAACAAATCAGGAGACTATAGATGCTGGAGAGGATGTGGAGAAACGGAACCCTCTTGCACTGTTGGTAGGAATGCAAATTGGTGCAGCCACTCTGGGAAACAGTGTGAAGGTTCCTCAGAAAATTAAAAATAGACCTACCCTATGACCCAGCAATAGCACTGCTAGGAATTTACCCAAGGGATGCAGGAGTACTGATGCATAGGGGCACTTGTACCCCAATGTTTCTAGCAGCACTCTCAACAATAGCCAAATTATGGAAAGAGCCTAAATGTCCTTCAACTGATGAATGGATAAAGAAATTGTGGTTTATATACACAAAGGAGTACTGCATGGCAATGAGAAAGAACGAAATATGGCCCTTTGTAGCAACGTGGATGGAACTGGACAGTGTGATGCTAAGTGAAATAAGCCATACAGAGAAAGACAGATACCATATGTTTTCACTCTTATGTGGATCCTGAGAAACTTAACAGAAACCCATGGGGGAGGGGAAGGAAAAAAAAAAAAAAAAAGAGGTTAGAGTGGGAGAGAGCCAAAGCATAAGAGACTGTTAAAAACTGAGAACAAACTGAGGGTTGATGGGGGGTGGGAGGGAGGGGAGGGTGGGGAATGGGTATTGAGGAGGGCACCTTTTGGGATGAGCACTGGGTGTTGTATGGAAACCAATTTGACAATAAATTTCATATATTGAAAAAAAAAAAAAGAATGAGGTCTTGCTATTGCACAACATAGACAAACCTAGCGGGTAATATGCTAAGCAAAATAAGTCAGACTAAGAAAGACAAATATGATATCACTCATATGTGGAATATAAAAAAATGAATAAATAAACAAAAAGCAGAGTCATACCTATAAATACAGAGAACAAACTGATGGTTGCCAGAGGGAAGGTGGGTGGGAGAATGGACAAGCTGGGTGAAGGAAATTGTGAGATACAGACTTCCAGTTATGAAACAAGTACATCACAGGAATAAAAGGCACAGCATAGTGAATACAGTTGGGGTATTATAATAGTGTTGTATGACTGCATGGTGACAAATAATAAGTACACTTGTGGTGAGAATAGTATAAAGTATAGAGGGGGCGCCTGGGTAGCTCAGTCAGTTAAGCGTCCGACTTCAGCCCAGGTCATGATCTCACTGTCCGTGGGTTCAAGCCCTGCGTCCAGCTCTGTGCTGACAGCTCAGAGCCTGGAGCCTGCCTGGACTCTGTGTCTCCCTCCCTCTCTGACCCTCCCCCACTCATGCGCTGTCTGTCCCTCTCTCTCAAAACTAAATAAACCTTAAAAAAAAAGTATAGAGAAGTTGAGTCACTATGTTGTACACCTAAAAAATGAGTTAACATGGGTCAACTATACTTAAAAAAAATTTTTTTTTAAATAAATAAAAATATGTTATTTAACTTCGAAAAGAAGGGCATGAGGAAATCTTTGGGCATGATAAATACATTTACTCTCTTAATTGTGATGATGATTTCATAGCTATATGCATACATCAAAGCTTATCAAATAGTATGCTTTAAATGTGTAGTTTATTATATATCAATTATGCCTCAATAAAACTGTTTAGTCACATTTTCTTCCTCCAAATAAAAGCAATATCTATAAAATCTAATGATCTCATTCTAGGAACAGGAATGTATTGGGGATATACTGATATTTGTTTCCATGCTTTCCTTGTTTTTGCTGCCTTACCTTCTGCCTTTTATTTAAATTTCTTTCCTAGGATTCTTCTGTCTTTGGTCCTCTTATTTTCATGCCTTATATGCCCTCCTGCATGATTTCTTTCTTTTAAAAAAATTTTTTTTCAATCTTTATTTACTTTTGAGAGAGAGAGAGAAAAAGAGAGAGAGAGGGGAAGAGAGAGAGAGGAGGGGCAGAGAGACAGGGAGACACAGAATCCGAAGCAAGCTCCAAGCTCTGAGCTGTCAGCACAGCACCCAACGCGGGGCTTGACCTCATGAATGTGAGATCATGACTTGAGCAGAAATCGGAGGCTTAGCTGAATGAGCCACCCAGGCACCCTCCTGCACAATTTCTTTATACCTGTCTTTGGCCTTCTTATTTCCATGCCTTTTATACCCTCCCTGCAGGATTTCTTTGTACCTCATGTCTTCAATCCACCAAATCTCTTTCCAATTCATGTAAATTTCCACAGCTCCTAATCTAAACATCAGTGTATTTCACATTCTCACTTAGATGCCCACTAGCACCTCAAAATCAACATGTCTAAGGATTAATATCTAAAAACATTAAACACCACACAGTGAAACAAGTGTGTGTCACGTGGATACTCATGTGAAACTATATAAATGACATTCCATCACCAATGATGTGTTCCCTCCTACATTTTTACTTGACTATATTCAAAACTTGTAAACTAAATTTTTTTTAATAGAAAATGTAGGTGATAGAGGAATACAATGAGTGGATAAGCAAATATCTATCCAAATACTCTAGAGGCAACCAGCCCACTTTCTTCAAAAAGTCCGTATCAAAAAACAAAGAAGACTGGAAGATGTTTCGGGTATAACAACCAAATGCAATGTGTGACTACTGATTGGATCCTGGTTTGAATAAGCCATCTAAACATGGTCCTTGGGAATAATTAGGTGATTTTAATATTGGATATTACAGGGTGTTTGAGAATTTTGTTAATATTTTTGATGTGAATATGGCAATGACATTATGAAAGTAATGTTTGTTTTTGTTTTAAAGATAGAAAAGTGAAGATTTCTCCTTTTTTTTTTTTGTCTAGCTTTGCCCAAGTTTGCCATGTATTATTCTGGGAACTGTTTTCCTCAGAAGAAACTTCAGTCAACTGCTCTTTGTCATGAGTATAAGAAGATTAAATAGATATAAAGAAAAAAAAATTCCCGCATCCTTTATTCTTAGCAACTAAATATTAAATCTGTGATCTTGACAATGTGATTCCAGTGTTTGCTCCTGCCAAACTGAAGCAAAATTTTTATCCTGGAAAAGCTGTATCTTCGGGTTTTCAAATGAAATCATCTGGAAATCAATACATGACTTTACAGGGATAGATTTCTGTGATGAGGAATATAGTTCAAATCATGATGGATGTTAGAAAACAGGTAAAATTCCTAAGCTCACTCTTTTTTCTTCTTTCTTCTTCCCTTCTCTGTCTGTCTCTCTTCTTGCTCCTCTTATGGATATAATAGTATTAAGAATTGAGGATGATAACTCACTTTCTTAATGTAGTATTTATTTCAACAATAAATTTTCTTTCTATTATCACATTTCATTCTTCTGGAAACCTTGGGATCTTTAGGTGGCTAGTATGTTTTTTATTACTGTTTCCATATTTTGGGGAGCTGAGGTTTAGAGATGACTACATCTACCAACTTTGACTGTACATTTTAGATTCATTTTATTCAAAAATACTCATAAATATTTGTTTTTCTAATTTCACATTGAGGGATTTTATAATAATTCTGTTTCTATTTTTTAGCAGGTATGTGCATTTTTGCATGTTTTTAGGTGATCTCAATTCATGTTAAATTTCATATGAAATTTTGAGAGCTTCTGCCATGATAATAATCTGAAAATAAATTAATGCAAATGTGATCTAATATGTAAAGTGGTGCTATTCTATAATTATAAAAGGCAATTTACTCTTCAGAAGTAAAATGCTGTAAAAACATTTTTCTCTTGAATAAAAAATATTTCTGCCCATTTGTGCAGCTAAATAGACTATTTCTATTGTTTCCAAAATGAGATGGAATCAATTTATTTGGAAGGTTTAAGATGACAAGTTTTATGGTAACATAAATAATTCACACATCTTCCTATGCTATCCCTTCATCTTCATGTTCCTCACATACTTAAAGCTGTGTTGGAATTTTTGAGTGAATGCATACAAGCTCACATGTCTCCAGGCATACATGATATGAATAAGTGAAGTGGTATTAGATGTGCTTACTGTCTCATAATTGATTAAAAGATAGAAACATAAATATTTAGTGTGACATATTTAACGAATAAGAAACAAATCAGAAGAACTGGTTTCAGCTCTAATATGTAATGAGCTTGGAAGTAGTCATTCTCATTTTAACAAGAAAAAAGCTAAATGAGTGGAAAATCAACAAACTCTTCTTAGATCCAGCTGAAAATTAAGGTCACAGGGGAAAGCACTAGTCCAAAATCTTGAGACACAGGCAAATACAGAAAATGATAGTCACGATCTGCTTACTTGAAGCAAAATCTGCTGGAGCTAGTAACAGGATCATTTAAATGGTCATTTTGATGAATTGCTGAAGACTCAGATATGACACAAATATTGGAATTATCAGGCAAGAATTTTAAAATAGCTAGGCAAATCAATGGATTCATAACAAATGGTAGTAGAATAATTGGGTGTACAGAAGCAAAAAGAAAAATAATAATGAAGGCATAGACCTTAAATCTTTCATAAAAACTAACTCAAAATCAATTATAGACCTAAATGCAACTTAAATTAAAAACTCTGCCCTCCAAAAGCACTGTTAAGAAAATGAAAAGACAAGACACACACTGGGAGAAAGTATTTGCAGAACACATAGTCTGATAAATAACTTGTAATTATATTCAAATTTTGTATCAACATTTACAGAGAACACACACTCAATAATGAGAAAACAATCCATTATAAAAATGAACAAATTTTCTGAATATACACCTCATCAAAGGAGATATGCAGATGGAAAATAAGTATATGAAAATACGTCCCATACTATATGTCATTAGGGAATTATAATCAAAAACAAGAATGAAATACCACTATTAGAATGACTAATATTTTAAAAAATGATAATACCAACTGCTGGTGAATATGTGAAGCAACAGGAACTCTCATTTATTGCTTGTGGGAATGCAAAGCAGTACACTGGTTTGGAAGAAAGTTTGGCAATTCCACTCATAGATAATTACTCAATTGAATTGAAAACTTATGTCTACAGAAAAATTTGAACACAAATATTTATAGCAACTTTATTCATAATCACCTAAATGTGGAAGCAATCAAAATGTCCTTCAAAGGTTCGCAGATAATCTATGGTACATCCATACAATGGGATATTATCCAGTGATAAAAAGAAATGAGCTATGAGGTCCCCTCCAAAACATGGAGGAATGCTAAATGCACATTGATTTGTGAAATAAGCCAGTCTGAAAAGGCTACATAGTATATGATTCCAACTATATGATATTCTGGAAAAAAACCGCAAAACTATAGAAACAATACAAATATTGGTGGTTGCCAAGAGTTTGGAGGAAAGAGAAGAGGGATGAATAGGTAAAGCACCAGAGACTTTTAGGGTGGTGAAACTATTAAGTATGACACTATAATGGTGGATTCATGATGATATGTATTTGTCAAAATCCAACAAACTGTACAACACAAGTGAACATTAACGTAATCTATGAATTTTGTTAACCATTGCTTTTTATTAATTCATTCATTACTTGTAACAAATCCACCAGACTAATGAAAGATGTTAGTAATAGGGGAAACTATATGGGTGGGGTGGGGATATTGATATGGGAACTCTGTACTATCTGCTCAGTTTTTCTGTAAGTCTGAAACTATTTTTAAAAAATAAAATCTATTAATTAAAAAAATATAGATGACATGATACTGTATATAGAAAACGCTGGAGACTCCACCAAAAATTGTTAGAACTAATATATGAATTCAGTAAAGTCACAGGATATAAAATTATTCAAAAATCAATTGCATTCCCATACACAAATAATGAGTTATCAGAAAGAGAAATTAAGAAAAAAAAACCATTTACAAAAAGAATAAAATGCCTGAAATAAATTTGACCAAGGAGATGAAAGACCTATACTCTGAAAATTGTAAGACACTGGAAAAACATTGAAAATGCCACAAATAAATGGAAAGATATACCATGCTCATGGATTGGAATAATTAATATTGTTAAAATGACCCAAATCCAAAGCAATATACAGTTTCATTGCAATCCCCATCAACATACTAGTGGCATTGTTTACAGAACATTTTTCAAAGAATCCTAAAGTTTGTGTGGAACCACAAAAGACCCCTAATAACCAAAGCAATCTTGAGAAACAGGAAAAAGCTACAGATACCACACTCTCTTGATTTCAAACTATGCTACAAAGCTATAGTAATCAAAACAGTATGGTACTGACATAAAATCAGATACATAGATCAGTAGAATATAATAGCCCAGAAATAGACTCATGCATATATGATCAGTTAATTTATGACTAAGGAGGCAAGAATGTACAATGGGAAAAGATAATCTCTTCAAAAAATGCTACTGGGGATACTGGACAGCTACACACAAGAGAGTGAAACTAGACCACTATCTTATACCATATACAAAAATAAATTCAAAGACTTGAATGTAAGACCTGATATCATAAAACTACTAGAAGAAAACATACGCAGTAAACTCTTTGACATCAGTGTTAGCAATATTTTGGGGGGCCAGTCTTCTCAGGCAAGAGTAACAAAAGCTAAAATAGACAACTGGGATTATTTAAAACTAAAATACTTTTGCACAATGGAAGAAAGCCATTAGCAAAACAAAAAGACAACTTATTAAATGGGAGAAGATACTTGCAAATCATTCCTCTGATAAGGGGTTAACACCCCCAAAATATATAGAATTTATACAACTTAAAAAATTTAAAAATGGGCGGAGGACCTGAATAGATGTTTTTTCTAAAGAAGATATGTAAATCGCTAACAGGCACATGAAAAGATACTCAACGCCACTAGTCACCAGAGAAATACAAATCAGCACAATGAAATATCACCTCACACTGGTTAGATTGGGCTATTATTAAAAGGACAAAATAACAAGTGTTGGTGAAGATATGGTTAAAAGAGAACCCTGGTACACTGTTAGTAGGAATGTAGATTGGTGCAGCCACTATGGAAAACAGTATGGAGTTTCCTCAAAAAATTTAAATTTAAAATACAACTACCGCATGATCCAGAAATTCCACTTCTAAGTATTTATCTGAAGAAAATGAAAACACCAATTCAAAGAGATATATGCATCCCTATGTACATTGCAGTGTTATTTACAAAGCCAAGATATGGAAGCAACCTAAGTCTCTATAGATAGATGAATGGATAAAGAAGATGGATATATATATATATATATATATATATATATATAATGAATATATATGAATATATATTCATGCATATATATATGAATATTATATAATATTCATATATATAATATGAATATATATGAATATTATATAATATTCATATATATGAATATATATATTAATATATAATATGAATATATATATATATATAATATGAATATATATATATATATATATATATATATATATATATATGATGAATCAGAAATTTTTTTCCAGGGGTTCCTGGGTGGCTCAGTTGGTTACGCCTCTGACTTCAGCTCAGGTCATGATCTCACAGTTCATGGGTTTGAGCCCTGTGTCAGGCTCTGTGCTGACAGCTCAGAGTCTGGAGCCTGCTTCAGATTCTGTGTGTGTGTCTCTCTCTCTGCCCCTCCCATGCTCACGCTCTGTCTCCCTCTCTCTCTCAAAAATAAACATTAAAAAAATTTTTTTAATACAATTTTTTTCTTCCAATAGAATCACAGCAAAGATCATTTTATTTTCATTCAAGAATAATAAACTGTTATCAAATAATTTTAAAAAAAATTTTAATCTTTATTTATTATCAAATAAATTCAAATGTAAAATATACTATTTAAAATAGCATAAAAATATAAGATACCTAGGGATGATTCTAACAAGAGATGTATGATTTTATGCAGAAAATAATGCAATTTTGTTGAAATATATTTACTGAGTCCTGAACAGATATATCTTCTTGATATATTGAAATATTCAACATCATAAAGATATACACTCCATAATAATCTGTACATCTAGTACATCTAACAAAAATCCAAAAATTTATAGGAAATGTAAATAATCAAAATAATCATGAATAAAAAATTTCCCCACAAAACTGCACAACTGGCAATAAAATCATAGTAATTAGACAGTGTGTTACTAACCTAGGTTTAGATACTCAGACCCATGGATCAGAATTTATAGCATAGAGACAGGCATATAAACATGGGCCCTTAATATGACTGAGGTGGTTTTACAGGGCACTGGGGAAAGGTTTAACTTGATAATTTTTTAAAAATGTCTTTTATTTTAAAAGGGAGAGCAAGCAAGCAGGGTAGGGGGAGGGAGAGAGAGGGAGAGAGAGAATCCCATGCAGGCCCTGCGTTGACAGCAGGGAGCCCGACTTGGGGCTTGATTCCATAAACTGTGAGATCATGATCTGAGCCAAAATCAAGAGTCAAATGCTTAACTGACTGAGCCACCCAGGTGCCCCTAAAATTGATAATTTATGTGAAAACATTTGTTATTCATGTTAAAAAAAATTAAACCTGTTTCATACTTTACATAAAACTCAATATTCTTTACATTAAATACATAAATGTAAAAGCCAAAACTATAAACAACTAGAAAACCATATGGAGAATATTTTATTACCTTGGTATAAAAAGTATTTTTTAGACAAAATACAAAAAATCACAAAGGAAAATATTGGCAATTTAAAATTGGTAATTAAAGTCATGAACTTTTTAAATGCAAAAAAAAAAATGTCTCAGAGACATGAAATATTGAGCCACAAACTGGGAAAATCTATTTTCTACATATAAACCTAGCAAAGAATTAGTGTTGTAAATACATCAATTAATAAAAATAAAAAATAGAACTGAGAAAGTAGACAACAATTTCAAAAAGTTAGAATATCTAATTAATAAATAAACATATGGAATAAACATATTAAAAGATGTTAACCATCAATACAAATAGAAAAATGTAATTGAAAAACACTTGAAGATACAACTTCACAACCAATTTCTTGATTGATTTAAGAACAGTCATTGATTTTCACTTTGTTCAACTTTCTTCTTGATAAGAGTTATGACTTCTAAGCTTTTTACTTGTCAGAGCTAAAACTGGAAGTCTTGTGTTTCTATTCATTTTTTTTAATTTTATTTTTAATTTTTTAAAATTTATATCCAAATTAATTAGCATATAGTGCAACAATGATTTCAAGAGTAAATTCCTTAGTGCCCCTTAGTGTGCTTCTATTCTTTAAAAAAATTTTTTTTTAATTTTATTTTAGAGAGACTGTGAGAAGGAGATACATTTGTCTTATGCGGTGTTGAAAAGGATGTGGAAGAACTGGAATTCTCACACTGTGCTGGTGAGAATGTAAAACACTACATTTTGGAACACAGCTTGGAACTTCCCTAAAAAGTTAAACACACACATATCATATGACCCTGCCTTTGCACTTCTATTTACCCAGTGGAAGTTTATGTCCCTACTGAGAGGAATAACAAATTGTAATATGCCCAGCACAAAGGAATGGGTTGTTGATCCATGCATTAATATGGATGAGCCCATAAATAACTGTACTGAGTTAAAGAAGCCTGAAAATAAGAATATCTTCATATGTCAAAAATTATCAAATTGTGTACTTTATAAATGTGAAGTTTAAGTCAATTTTATCTTTAAAATCTTTTTTTAAATTTTTTGTTAATGTTTATTTATTTTTGAGAGAGAGAGAGACAGAGTGCCAGCAGGGGAGGGGCAGAGAGAGAAGGAGACACAGAATCCAAAGCAGTCTCCAGTCTCTGAGCTGTCAGCACAGAGCCTGATGTGGGGCTCGAAGCCACAAACCATGAGATCATGACCTGAGCCAAAGTCGGATGTTTAACCAACTGAGGCACCTAGGTGCCCCCAAAACCTTTCTTCTTTAATCCCCAAAATATTTTTTTGTAATTGTGAAAAATCATTGAAATGAAAAAATCCTTAGAAGGTAACTTATAAAGGTAACTTAAGAAAAAATGGAATGACCAATTTATCCTCCATTTTTTTTTAGTGATAAAATTGCTTAAAATCCTTTTGCAAAATCACATACAGTGTTCATATGGTTTCACCAAATGGTCACAGAATGAATCATTTGATCCTATGTAAATTTTTCCAGGGAATATCCAAAGTAACAATACCCATACTATGAGGATATATCAATTTTCTTTATATCTATTTTAGAGCCCTTTTCTCAGAGAGGGCCATTTTATTTCTGATTATTTGTTTTATGCCTTTTAGATCATGCATGTTTGCTTTAGCTCTTCTATATTCTAGCATTATTACTCTAATCTAGTATTTACCACTTTTATTTTGTAACAACTTTTAATTTACTTTAGGGATCCATCAATGTTGTGGTTGTTCACTTATGATTACAAATCATCACTGATTATTTACTGATTTCTCACAAATTCCCAACATTGCCTTTCTTCAATGTGTCCATATTCGTTTTTCCCACATTTCAGATAAGCAGAAGTCTTTTCGTCTTATGAGGCCTATATATCAGGTTTTTGTTGATGTGATTTAGTTTGTATTTCTTTTGAGCAGACTATCAGTAAACAGCAACGTTCATCCAAGCCACTGCTTTTCCTCCGTGCTGACACAATTAAATCTGGTATCCTGCAAAGATCGCTTGTCTGAGTGAGTGTAGCTTGCAGCTCCTTGTCTCTGCCAGTCATCAATGCAGAACGTGGCCCTTGGGATTTTCATAGCCATTTGTGCCTCCCAGACTCTGCTGTTTCAATTAAGACATCATTAGTTGGGCCTACATAACTGTAGCACACATTTTTTTTAATGCATTCTGTGCAGTCTGACAAAATATGCCTACTCATTCTCTTCCTTTTAATTAGTCCCACATTCACTGTATTTGGTAATTATTCATCACAGTTTGTAGTTATGAGGGTCAATATTTGGTAACTTCATTAAGTATGGTAACTTTTGCTATGTATATTGCACTTTTTGTCTATGTAGTTGTCTCAGAGAAGAAAGTTAAAGAACAATTTTTTTAAGATTTGTTTGTTTTTTTTTAGGTATCTATAAGGATATTTTTATAATATTAGAATTGGGAAATTCTTAAGATATGAAATTGAGAAACTATAAGTCTAAATTTTGACAGATTTCTCTTTGTGGAAGAAAGAAAAAACTCACATAGAATAAAAGACACATAATCAAATCCGAAGGAGAAAAGAGAGCCAGGATGAAAATATATATAAATATATGTAGTAGACAAAGGCTCAATACTAAAATTAATGGGAATAAAACAAAGAACTAGTGCAATAGAAAAGATGGCACAATATATAAATCAAGTTTAAAAATGTGTTAATAAATTCCAAGAAAATGCCCAACCTCACAATTAAGTAGGGAAAATAAAATTAAATAATATTTAATTTCAATGTTTCATAATTCTGCATATTTAAAAATTGATATCCCAAATGTATGGAAATAGACACTTCTGTGAGATTATAGACAGGATGCATATAATATGCATATATTTTTGGAGGCTGTCTTTGTCAGTTTTGGCTGCAATAACAAATTCTCATAGGTTGGGTACTTAAACAGCAGACATTTAATTTCTTACAGTTCTGGAGGCTGGGAGGTTCAAGATCAAGGTGCTGGCAAATCCTGTGTCTGGTGAGAGCCTGCTTCCTGGTCTGCAGATGGCCTTCTTCTCATTGTACCTTTTCATGGTACAGAGCAGAGAGAGAGAGAAAACAAGCTTTGTGTGTTCTTATAAGGGCACTAATCCCACTCATGAGGGCTTCACCCAAATGACTTAATTACCTCCCAAAGGCCCAGCATAACATCAGGGATTAGAATTGCAGGGGGCTATAAACATTCAGTCCATAAGTGAGGGCATTTGGGCATTATCTGTTAAATCTAACAACTTCAACCCAACAGACTTTGACCCCCAAATCCTACATGTAAAAATCCCTATGATAACAGTATGACACAGGTGCAAAGACAGATGTATGCACACTGACAGATTCATATGATGCATTTTTGTAATAGTAAAAAATTAAAAATATCCTAAAATGTCTACAGATAAGAAACAATAAAGTAAATGATCATACACATATAATATAAAATAATATAAAATTCCTTGGTAGGAATGAGGTAGGTTTGTGTGTGGGGTGGGCACTAATATAGATGGGTCTCTGTAAAACTTTAAGTGAAAAAAAGTAACCATAAATCACAGTTACTAGAAATTTTAAATTGAATATTTCAATAAGTCCTGATAATATGAGATTGTTATTGTCCCCAAATTCTATCACATGTCTCAAAGTGGGACCCCTAATGCAAAGTGATAGTAAATTGCAGAATCAGGATTTGATACCATAACTATCTGGTTTCGGAGCCTATTCATTCTTATCACATAGGCTTATCAC
Organism: Panthera leo; assembly: GCF_018350215.1. Taxonomy (NCBI): domain Eukaryota; kingdom Metazoa; phylum Chordata; class Mammalia; order Carnivora; family Felidae; genus Panthera; species Panthera leo. The sequence goes on from NC_056687.1 coordinate 76,260,345, forward strand.
CTGCCCTTGTTGTGTGTGGTATTTATATTCCCATGACCTAGCAAAGTAGCTGACTCAAGGTTCTCAACCCCTTTTAAACAGATGAACAAATGAATGAACACTGTGATTCATGGTATTGTGTTTTTATGCAAAGACAAGACAGATTTCTGTCTTCTAGAGTTTCACAGTATACAACACGAATAAGCCATAACATGATATCCCCCAGAGCATGAGAAAAGTAAAAATAAAGCTCATGCAATAAAAGATGAAACAAAAACCATATAACATGGCTTGTAAGGAGTGGAGAAGTACCCAAAATGGTGTTATAAAAGTGGCACTTGAATAATCCCTTGATAATTGGGTAGGATTTCACCAAATAAAAATGGAGGGATTGAGAGATAAGGTAGAGAAACAGCAAGCAATCCTAATTAATGAAAGGCACAAAAACACTGGAGTAAGGAGATTTTTACAAAACTGTGACTAGTCCAGTCTGCTTGAACTAAAACAGTTTAACTTTAAAATCAGGTCAGAGAGATGGCAACTTTGTCTATTGGCAAATGGAAGAGTTTGAAATCATTTGTACCTGGGGGAATATGAGCAGAGGCTATGTTCTAGGATGATTATCCTGGCAGGAGCATGTTGTGTGGGCTGAAGCGGGGGGGAATATGGAGAGATAATCTATTTACGAAGTAGTTTCAACTATTGGCATGAGAAGCAACTGAAGCTTAACCAGAAAATGGGTAGTACAAAGAGAGGGAGACTCAGATTAATGAGCAGAAAGATTAGGAAAAATTTTACCTTATTATGTTCACTTTGAATTTTTTATTAAATCTTGGGGTGGTGTTCAGTACTAGTTGTTACAGAAATGGTGGATTCTGACCAAGAATACAAGAATCCAGGTATTAGGCTGAAAGGATCAATATTTCTCATCTAATACACCAAAATACATCTTTATACTCTGTCTCAAGAGTACAGGTAATCTATTAGCTAATAAAATTCCTAACAAAGACAAATCAACACCTTGCTTATATCCATAAATGAGACAGTAAGTTGTTTTTAATTAACTATGAAGACAATTGAAGTCATTCATTTCTATATTATGTGGTATTTAGATCAAATGTGCTCCTTTCAGACAGTCAGACTTTTGATAAATTTGATAGAAAATCATGGTCGGTAACAACTGAATAGAAACAGATGGGCTGGAAGTTTTCCAAAGGCCTTGCACAAAATATTTGTTATAAAAGCATGAAGAGAATTTTCCCAGAAAACTGATTTAAAATTTACTGCTTTGTTCATGCTTAAAAATGGCAGATTATAGAGCCGAAATTTCTTTACATTTTCTCCTATTTAACAAATTTAAAATGAAAAACATTCTAATTGGGAATCAGCCTGCAGTACTAAGTATCTATTTTAGCACATATACTTTTACTATTAAGGGCAGGGTGAGGAAGAGGAGCAAATGAGACTATTCTTTCAGTGCTGAAACATCAGAAGACACCTGCATTTCATCCTATTTTTCAGCCATTACATCCATTAGAGAAATGCACTAACAAGTCATTGTAGATAGAAGAAAAAAGAATAACATGCTCTGTACTCTTACAGAGAAATTTTTGTAGTTTTCAGAACACTGCCCTATATTCATAACTCGGTTTTATTGATGTGGTGGGAATTTAGTGAAAGCTTTAATTTTGTATGAACCAGCCAGAAAGACTACACTTTTCTTGCATTTTAGTATGAATGAGAACAACATCTTATAGCAGCCTAGAACTGCTAATTTCAGGGAGATTTTACTTTGGTGAATCCTGTTTGTTGTATCTGGAATAAATTTATAGTCAACCTTACCGAATGTAATCACTTTGGTGATTACCGTAATTAAATCACTTTGGTTATTAAAGACCAATTGGATGCCCTCCTCACCTGGAGTTACAATATCCTCTGGTAGTTATTGATCTCAATGGGGCCACATTTGTAAGATGGGAAGAAGTAAGCACAGAAGCCTAGAAAAGTGATAAATGAAGGAATGAAAGAAATAGGGTTCTAAGAGTTAAAGAGGGAGAATTAATCTGAATATGAAGCATAGAAAGAACAGATGCAGATCCTGTTGGTTTTCTGTTGGTTTTCTCCTATAAACACCTCAATTGTAACTAAAGGTTCTTTCTTCTACACCCTGCAGGAAGCACACTGAGATTATTTATGAACAAATGAATGAATGCATGCATGAATGAAAGAGTTTATGTACTTAACAGACACTTAAATGGAGTTTATTATGTACCTAGTACTGTCTTAAGCATGTTACAATTTCTAATCCCTATAATTTCCATAATTACCCTAGAGGTAGATAATATTATTCCATTTGTTAGTTTAAAACACTAAAGCATAATTTAAGAAACTTGCCCACATTATAATCACAAAAGTCTTTTTTTTTGAAAGGCTTTCAATTTACATTGAAGACTCCATTGAAATATCTGTGATGTAATTCAGTCTAGTGTACTTTTCAAACCACTCCACACAGGTTATCTTCTTTGACCTTCACAATACCCTTGAGATAAATAGGCCAGGAATTATTATCTCTACTTGAAAGTTGAAGAAACCTAAGCCCAGAAGTTTCACAGGGCTTGCTCAAGGTCCAAAAAATGATGGATCCGTCCTTCAAACTTAAGCTGAAGCTGTCATTCAACTCTCTTTTTTTAAAATGCAAGTCCAGCATTCATTCCACTATACTCACAATAATAGTGTGAAGTTTGTTGCTGACAATTACCTACCTGTGAGCATCCCATTATGCTTTGTAATACAGACCCACCCCATGTAATATTTCTCTTTCATACGGAAGAAATAACAGACACTGATTCCTCAGGCTATCTCAGGTTGTCTGTCACAAACCAAAAGCAAGCCAGCTTTGACATCATGACCCAGGACAAGATATCCCTGAACAATCTGCCATGTGTGTGTCCATTCCAAGTCCTCCCCTCTTTGATGCTACAGTCTAAACTTAACCTCATAGCAGACATTCAATAAGCTCTACTTATGAATGGTCTTCTCATGGGGGATTATTGAGCTCTATAATACCAACATTTGTATTTAATGTTGTGATTGATAGTAAAATAATCTCTGCCTACTTTCACTAGAGAAAGTCATGAAAATTTATACATTAAAGATAATGAACTGTATTCTTTATCAAGGCTATCCCTTAGGAGGAATAAAGGAAAAAACTGTCATGATTGTGTTATTACCTTTTAAAGAGTCAGAGTCCACAAGCTTTATTTGTTTAAAAAGTTGAGAATCAGCATTTTAAGTACAGAAGAGAAATAAAATTCCTCAACTTACAAGAATATCATAGAGAAATCCCCCCAGTCTAGTTTTCCACCAATTTTTTGAAGCACCACCCTCTACTCAAAACCGAAAGACATGTGTTGCCTTTACAAATCACAATTTTCTAGTTCTGTAGGTTTCTCATGTTACTTAGTTTACATACAAGACACTCTCTATTCTACCTTCCCTTCTTGAATGTTTAAAACCACCGTTAAGGTACCCCTAAAAAGCAAGCCATCATCTCTGAACTCTCAAAATGCTGGCAGAGCATCTCTCGTGGTCTTCATTACATTCAGACCTGTGGATAGTCATTATGCACATGCCTTTTCTAATACACTTGAAGGATTTGTCTATGTATCTCTCGAAGGATTTGTACAAAGTCACATTCAACTTATTGGTTCAAAATGGGGAGTGAAGTCAGATATTTAACTGACCCAGATTCTTTCTATTGGACTACACTGGATTAAAAAAAAATTTAATAAAAAAAAGAAGGTAGAAAATAAGCTAACAGACACACAGAAACTCTAAGTTCTGAGTTTCCATTTCAGAATATTACTTCATGCATATTGTCATCATTAATCCATTATCTGAAGGCCAGCTAGCTATTGTGGCTATAGGATTTTAAGACTTGTTTTATTATTATTGCCTTTTTGGACCCCAAAAATAAAACATTTAATTTAAAAAGAGAGCACATATGTTAATTTAAATCTAATTATAGTTTATTTTAAGTGAACTTAACTGACTTTTTTTTTCTTTTTACACAAAATACAGACTAAATTCACAAGCAATTTTCAGTTGTCAAGTTGTAAGCCAAGATGATTCATCTTCTGACTGCTATAAAGCATTAAGGATCATGAGTACTCATTGTGGATTAACAATCTCTACAGCAAGGCAAAAGAAGACCATAAGAGACTCTTGAATATAGAGAACAAACTGAGGGTTACTGGAGGGGAGGAGGTGGGGAAATGGGCTAAATGGGTGATGGGCATTAGGGAGGTCACTTGTTGGAATAAGCACTAGGTGTTATGTGTAAGTGATGAATCATTGGGTTCTACTCCTGCAACCAACACTACACCGTATGTTAACTAACTTGAATTTAAATAAATAAAGTAAAAATAAATAAATACAAAATAAAATAGAAAAAAGCACATATTGATTATTTAGATTAGTATAATCACTGAGAAGCTGGACATTATTACATCTTACTCTTACATTTAGAGAGAAAAGGAACTGCCACTGAAGAGAAAAGGAACTGAAACGGAATTTAGTCCCATTTAATTTATCTTTACTGAACTCCATAGAGCATCCTTCTAGACATTCATTAGGGTAAGTTCTTCTAAGGTCAGACTTTTCTCCCAACTTCTGAAAGTCAGTACAATTCAAACTAGTAATTTCCACAGATGTTCTCTATTGCAAAACTCTTCTCAAGTGGGCCATGTATCAGTGCAGTTTTTACCACATCTTATTTGGCTAGGAGGCAAAAATCATAAATTGGCAAAAAAATAGGGCATATATAATGTATATTAAGCATTATCTTCAGATGATTTGTATATTTCAGCATTTTGCAAACATAAATTACTATCTAATTTTTATTCATTATTCCTAAAACACTCCATGGTATTTCAATTCCCTGCTTATTGAGGTAGATTAGTCATTTATCTTAGGAGACACAAATAACTGGCATTAGAATTTTAAGCCTCTAAACTCCTGTCTGCTTACCTATGCTGTCTCTCATTTACATTTTCACATTCAGGAAATTTTTATTTTATCTGAAATAATAAGTTGACCCATATAGAATTCTTTTGATAATTTTAAGCAAAAAAAAAAGGATGATTGCATTCATGTGTGTGTATTTCTGTGTGTGAGTTTTGAGTTATATTGCAGTGTGTGGGGTGGAATTTGAAGAGGGGCACATAAATACAAGCATAGACTATATCCAAAATATGGATATTTAGAAATATTTGGATGAATTCTTCTCAAGTGTTAGAGAAAATACAGAACCAACTTCAAATAAGTACTTTGATTAAAGTAAATGTCAAATTACTTTTGCATTTTTGCTAATTAAAGCAAACTTCTTAAAAGTTAATTGTGACATATTCAGGCCTTTTGAAATTTATTCCGATGTTTTCACCTTCTCAAGTAATGGAAATACATCTTTAGGAAACTCAGAATCTCAAATTTAAATAAAACAAAATATATACATGCTAGGCACCAAGTGCCCTACTGATGGAAATAGATATGAAAGAGAAAACCCAGAGGTGTTTTCTGACATTTGTGGAAAACTAAAACATGCATGCCTGGAACATTAAATAAATGTAAAAATGTAACAGCATCATTCTACTGAAAGAACTGTGAAGTCCTCTTTAACTCTTAGAGTCCAAGTTTTCATACTTCTGAAAGGCAGAGGTTTACAGTGAGGGTCAGGGTTACTTATAGAATTTTAGACTTTTCAAATGGGAAGGTGTTCTGAGTTAATACAGGAATTGTTAGGGATAAATGTAAGTGAAGATGTAAAACTAAAGGTAGACAATACTCAATAAAGTACTCAATAAACTTTTGATTAGGACTTTTGCTGAACAGTGTATACTTAATACTTTGGGAGGCTAATGCACAATGGTGGAAGCCCCTAGTACACTGTTAAATAAAGCTGAGAATCCAATAGCTATAATATCAGTCAACCATTACCCTTCCCTAGCACAGTCATAACAAAATGCAAGGAAGATTATCTTTGTAACCAATGGAGCAAGAGGGGAAAAAAACCAAAATCAGCATATTTATCTCTGGGATGTTGCACATATAAGTCAACCATCAATATGAACTGCAACTCAAATTCACATCACCTGAATGGTCAAGTGGAAAAAAAAATTCACTCTGTTTAAGGTTGTGGAGGGACTCCTAGTGGTTCTAGGCCACTTTAAGAAGAAAACCTAATTCATCTCTGAAGTTTACTAGGTTTCCAAATAGTCCTATAAATAATTTCAAGCAAATTAAGCAACTCATAGTACAAATAACTATGCAAACAAGGAAAAATATACAATAAATAAACCCAGAAGAAACAGACTCAAAATTATATCACTTAATTAGGCCCAGATGTTTATTAAGTTTACAAATATAGAAGTACTGAAAACTATAGAAAATTATTTAAAAATCACCAAACCATAGAATTTCCAGAAATAAAAAAAAATCTTCAAGAATCCCAAATAAAATTCAATAGAAGTAATTAAATAGAGTAGACACAGTTAAAGAAAGAATTAGTGAATTGGATAAATAGCACTAAAATGAAAGCTGTGAGAGGTTAAGACAGGCAAGTTCTAAAACATTTTTATTGGAGTTTTAGGAAGAAATAACAGATTGGAAGAGTGTTAAAAAAGAATGGGTAAGTATAATCATTAATTGATGAAAGAATCTAATCCACAGATTCAAGAATTCTAGCCAATTCCATATATGATTATAAAACAATATCCACACTTAGACACTTAATCTGAAATATAAGAAGAAATAAAGCTCACACAAATGGTAAATATGTGGATAAACTAAATGTGCATTAACTACATAAAACAATGTTGTTTTATGCATTAAAAATTACAGGATGAAAATGTACAACAGTAGGTCAGGAGTGAGGGTAAATAAAATAAAAATGTCCTAATTCCCCACATTGTTGGGAAAAGTTAATTTTATACATTGGCGAGTTAATTGTATATGTTATATAATTTCTAGGTATCATTGAAAGATTACTAAATGCATAAGTTGAAAACCAGTGTAGGAAAAAATGAAACAATAATGATAAAATGATAGATACAGAAAACATAAGAAAGATAAAAAGGCAAGAAAGGAAATGAAAGGCAGTATACAGAAGAAACAGGGTAAAATATTAGATATAAACCCAAATATCTGTTGTTAAAATATTTAGAAATAAAAGCATTTTACGTGTAATTAAAAAATTGTTAGACTGGACAGAAAACAAATTCAATCTGTAATTGCTATTTATAAAAAGATGATGTATAATATATGGACACTGAAGGACTGAAAGCAAAACATGGAGGAAATCTTTCCATGTAAATAATAACTAAAAGAAAATTGATAGGCTGTTTTAAGTTTGAATGAAATGGATTTCAAGGAAAAAGGTATTGTTTAAATGTGAAAATAATCACTTCATAACAATTAACACTTATTTCACAGGGAAGTTATAACAAGTTTAAATTTGTAAGCTCTCAGTAACATAGCCTCAAAATAAATAAGCCAAAATTGATGAGATCACAAGAGGAAATAAACAAATCATAGTGAAGAGGTTTTTTTTTAATGTTTATGGATTTATTTTTGAGAGAGAGAGAGAGAGCAGTGAAGAGGCAGAGAGAGAGGGAGACAAAGAATCCATAGCAGGTTCCACGCTGTCAGCACAGTGCCTGTCATGGGGCTCGAACTCATGAACCATGAGAGCATGACCTGAGCTGAAACCATGAGTCAGATGCTTAACCAACTAAGCCACCTAGGTGCCCCCACAGTGGAGAGTTTTAACACACTTTCTCAGAAACTGATAAAACAAACACACATTTCAGTAAGGATATGGAAATTGTTAACAGCATGATCAACAGAATGAACTTAATGGATATATATTGGACACTGCATACAATAACAATACAATCCAGAGATCGACACATACAGTTGTGTAGACAATTCATCACACCAGTCAAAAAGAGGCTACATTCATTGAATAAATATGAATGGTGCTCCCTGCCATTGTACAAGAAACAAAAAGCAAGACACTACATGATAGCACTACACTTGTTCAAAATACATAGTGAAAATATGAAAACTAGGCCATATTCTTGACCATTTGCTTGTTATCCAATTGATTCCAAAGAATAGTTAAGTCTAAACTCCTGGGTTAGGAAATTCCAGTCTTAAGTTACTTCAGAATGAACATCGTGTCTAATCCATAAGGCATTATCTTTATGAGGCATGATATTGGTTTTATTTATATGCAAATGCTAAGTGAAGAGCATTGGTATCTATAGTCCAAACTTTTGAGTTAAACATATCTGCATGAATAATAATGACCAGATTTTAAATTTATTATTGCTGCCTAGGAGAAATTTAGATAAGAATAGAACAATATACAAGAGACCATCACACTGTGGGGAGCTTGCAAAGCAAAGCTTATAATTTGGGGCTTGATTTTATATATACTAAGCAGCACATAAAGTTTTCATGGCAGGGTATTAACATGTGCAAAGTAAGTATTTTAGAAAATCTGGGACATATTACATAGTGAAGAAACTGGAAGGAAAGCAAATCAGTGAAGAAGCCATTATAATACCTGCATGGCTTAGCTAGGTTGTAGTTCTTGATGGTAAAAGGACATAGTCTAGCTTGAATAAATAAAAATTATCCCCACATAACTTTGAGAAAAACATTTAATGTTAACAATCTATTATAAATAAAAGAGAATATTCATAGCAATTGGCAGCAAAGAGAAACATTTGGTTTATAAGAAGATAGTAACCATCAAAGTAAGATACTCCTCAATCAGCTGAGAATGCATCAGGTCAATTTGAATAGAAGAGAGACAGTACATCTTCCTGGTGACCTAGTCTACTTTGTCTTTAACAGAGAATAGGCTCAAAAATGGTGTAACTCTGGAACATTCCAAATAGGGACGAGTCCATTGGCAAATACATCTCTTTTGGGTTCTTTATATAAATAACTGACACTCATGTCCATACTACTAACTAATTAAAATAAAAATGTATATTCTCAAGATGAGAATAAAAGTATTACTGTGTCAATAGTTTCCTAGCATATAAGCAAAGAAGGATAAGAGGAGATGGGATTTAACTTTATACTTAAAGTATAAACTTCAAAGGCAGTAAAGTTAAAGAATAAGCAGCTCATATCCAGGCTGTTTTCATATTTGTCCCAAAGTTCAGAATTGTTATTCTGATTTTTCCCAGAAAGATCACCTTTTGTGCTGAAACCTTTGTGCTGAAACCTTTGTGTTGAAACCAAGGTTTATATAATGCCTCAAACAAATACTCCTCAATCAAAAAGTTAAAGCTACTTATTGCTCTCAATGGAATGACCCTCAGAAATATAATTAATGAAGTAATGTTCCTTTGTATGTTATATTGAGCTTAAGTTGATGGGGATATTTAGAATTAAGGATAATTTGTATGTATAGTGTAAACAAAGGCTATTTATTTTATTGGGAAAATTTGGGGGACATTTCTACAATGTTCTTATCAATTTGCATTTCCTCCTTTTTTTAAAAAAATGTGTTTTATACAGTTATAATAGCCATAAATTAAAACCCTTAAATAGTTTATGAGTTTATGAAATTAAAACTTTTAGCTTATAAGAATGATGGTATTTATATTTATCTGTTTCTATATTTAAAAAATCAGTTAGAAATTATATTTAACTCTAGTCATTGCAATATCTTATTCCATGTTTTGAGGGATAACAATAAGCATCTAGAGGAGAAGCAGTATAAAATTGAAAAGGCTAGTTTTTAAGCCTGAGTAATAGGGAAGTCTTCAACAAACCACTTTTTTGTTTTGTTTTGTTTTTGTTTAAAGAACCTAATAGTTTCATTGTTTTTTTGGGGGTTATTTATTTCTTTATTTATTTTTTGAGAGAGAGAGCGAGCACATGTGCCTGCTCATGAGGAGGGTCGGCGGAGAGGGGTGTGGAGAGAAAGAAAGAGAGAGAGAGAGAGAGAGAGAGAGAGAGAATCCTAAGCAGGCTCCACACCCAGCACAGAGCCTGACATGGAGTTTGATTTCATTATGGTGAAATCACGACCTGAGCTGAAATCAAGAGTTGGTTGCTCAACCGATTGAGCCACCCAGCCTCCCCCAACAAACCACTTTTAATCCCCTTTTCCCATCCATAAAGGGAATCCATAATATGAAACCAACATCTATAATATGTCATTTTATACATTTATATTACATTTTTACTAAGTACACTTATTTCAGAATGGGTACCGTTCTAACTGACTGTGAGTTGTGTTGTATTTGTTGCTGGATTCCCTGTTCTTCTATAGTTGAAAAGATCTAACACTTTCAAATTAAATTGTTCATCTTTAAAAAGGAAACTGAATTTTCTAGGAAGAAAACAGGCAGAAAAATAAGTACTCATTAGCTGTGCTATTCAGGGCTGAAATGAGTGTCTGAAAATGGCCAGATGAAGTTTACATTTAATTTTCCCAAAAGGGAAAACTGGCCAAGGTATTTTGGCAGGTGTCTCTCCAAGCAGCCACATTTTCCCAGGGAATGTCTGTGTGTAATCCTTCCTCGTCAGTAGTTCACAAATAATGAACACTGGTCCTAGCTCTCTGCAGATGCATAATTTGGGCTTTTTAATCTGAGTGTTTTGTTGTTATTTAATTTTTTGTTTTAGAAGATCATTCCCTCCTGTAGGAAGGTTAGGTAAGATTTTTAATATGTCATATTTGAAATCATTTTATTATATGTTGTCTTGAATTTAGTCAATGTATATATAGAGAATACCTACTGTGTGTAAGACATTGGGCTTTGTGTGTGATGATGAATGAGGCGCATTTTTTTTTTGTACTTAAAGAGCTTACAGTCTAATGAAAAAGCCCTAAAAATGAAACAATAGTGCTCTGCCTAAAAAATAGCAGTATTCTCTGGGAAAATACATAAAGGAATGACTAACTCTGCCTGGGGGTTATAGGGAAGGCATCACATGTGCGTTGACATTTTTTCTTTATCTTTAAGACTGGGTAGAAGTTTGATGAGAAGAAAGGGGTGAGAAAGAGTATTCATACAGATGGAACACTGTGTTTAGAGATACCATTTTGTGAAAAGACCTAGTACACTGGAGGAACAGCGAAAGAGATTTTTTTTTTTATTAGAAAGAGTGAGGTAATGCTGACAGCATCAGTGAGCAGAATATATTGAAAAAGAGAGACGCTATAAGCCAGGAAAAGGCATCAGAGATAAATGCTATTGAGATATAATGAGGGCTTGGAATGTCATGGTATCAATAAATTAATAGAAAAGCAGAACATTTAAAAATATATTTCTTGGGGCACCTGGGTGGCTCAGTCAGTTGGGCATCTGACTCTTCATTTTGGCTCAGGTCATGATCTCATGATCATGGGCTTGAGCCCCTCATTGGGCTCCATGTTAGGTATGGAACCTGCTTAAGATTCTCTTTTTCTTTCCCTCTGCCCCTCTCCCCCATTGTGCTCTCTCTCTCTAAAATATATATGTATATATTGTATACATGCATATAATTTCTTAAGTATAAACGATTTTATAATGGTCTTAAAGTGATTTTGGTGTACACAATGAATACTTTAGAGCAGTTGTTCTATTTATTCATGCCTTAAGCTGGCTCTGATGTTGGCATTGGGACTAGTATGGAAGAAGCAAATGCTTCTTCAGTCACATTCCCCAAAAGTGGCATTTTTAAAATATTTAAAGATATTATGTTAATTTACAAGGGTGAAGTTTGATGAAAATATAGTAGAGTAAGCAATATAAGAGTCTTTCTGTATAGTTTGTGACTGATATATAAGTGGTTGCACCATGCAATACACAGAACACATGAGAATAGTTGGTGACACATTATGGGTCTTCTCCATCACCACCTCATTAGCAGGATCAGTTTTTGATCCTGGCCCTGCATGGGACTTCCTCCCCCTGATGTCATAACCTCAAATATTTTCTAATTTATTTATGCTTAATGAATGTATATAAAATGAATGGGTTTAAAAATGAATGTACAATGGCAAGATTTCATTCTTTTTGATTGTCGAGTAATACTCCATTGTGTGTATGTACCACATCTTCTTTATCCATTCATCCATAGATGGACATTTGGGCTCTTTCCATACTTTGGCTATTGTTGATAGTGCTGCTATAAACACTGGGGTGCATGTGTCCCTTTGCAACTATGTGGATGGAACAAGAGGATATTATGCTAAGCAAAATTAGTCAGAGAAAGACAAATATCATATGACTTCACTCATATGAGGACTTTAAGACACAGAACAGATGAACATAAGGGAAAGGAAGCAAAAATAATATAAAACCAGAGAGGGGGACAAAAACACAAAAGACCCTTAAATATGGAGAACAAACAGAGGGTTGTTGGAGGGGTTGTGGAGGAGGAACGGGCTAAATGGGTAAGGGGCATTAAGGAATCTACTCATGAAATCATTGTTGCACTATATGCTAACTAATTTGGATGTCAATTTTAAAAATAAAATTAAAAAAATGAATGTACAATGGCAAAAGGCCAACTGAATATGTAGAATACTGTATAGAGATCTAAAAGAAGTAAACAACCAGATGATTGATCTCAACAGGTGAAGACAAAAAGTAATTCTGCCATATGTGCAAAACACAGAGGTGATGATCACAATAAATTGAGGGTTGACTGCATAGTCTACATGGGAAAACAAAGAGGATTCTATTAATGGTCATTCCTGAAGGACAGAAATGTATGTGTGCTGCTTGTGCTGTGGCTGGTAGAAGGGGCAAAAAGATATAGGCTGGGGCTGAAAAGATAGTCAAGGATCAGACCACACAGAACTCTGGATGACATTAAGATTTTCCCTTTATCCTGAACACAATAAAAGTACTGAATTCTTTTTAAGAATATGGGTAAGATGAGGGGTGCCTGGGTGGCTTGGTCGGTTAAGCGTCCGACTTCGGCTCAGGTCATGATCTCACGCTTTGTGAGTTCGAGACCTGCGTCGGGCTCTGTGCTGACAGCTCAGAGCCTGGAGACTGTTTCAGATTCTGTGTCTCCCTCTCTCTCTGCCCCTCCCCTGTTCATGCTCTGTCTCTCTCTGTCTCAAAAATAAATAAACGTTAAAAAAAATTAAAAAAAAAAGAATATGGGTAAGATGATAAAATTTGTATTTCAAAATTAACACTGTCTGTTGTAAGAATTTGATAGATGAGGACCAGAGTAGATAATAGAGAAACCAGTCAAAAGTTTTTTTTTTTTGTAGAGATTTGGATAGCTTTCTTAGACTATAACAGCAGCCTTGTAGATAGAAAATGAAGGACAATTTTAAGAGACTTACAAGTTATAAAAGACAGGAGTTAATAAACTGGAAATAGAGAGTAATGTTGAAGAAAAGGAGATGTCAAGATACACAGTTTGCATTACTGGATAAATGGTGGGGTCTTCCAATAAGGTAGGGGAGAATGGGGTATGACCAGGTAGGTATAGAATGCAGGCAAGAGTATAATTTTGGTTTTAGAGATACCCAAAGGGAGATGACAAGTACATAAAATGGTTTAGGATGGAGATATCAATTTGAAAGTCATCTGCAATATATGGTAGCCAAATAAAATTTCCTACATAAAATGTTTAGTATGAGAAGGAAATATAATCTATCAGTAAGCCTTGAAGAATTCCAAATACTTAATGGATAGGTTGAGCAGATAACCAAACAGGCAAAAGGGCTAACTAGAGAGTATTCTGGGTCATGGAAACTAAGGGAAAAAAAGAGTTTCTAGAATGAGGGAATAGCAAATTGTACCAAATGTTGCCAAGTTTCACATTATATATGGCCCGAACTGTGTCCATTTTGTCTGGTGACTTGGAGCTTCTTGGTGACCTGAGGCAGGGCTGTTTTAGAAACATAAATGGAAACCAGGCTGGAGTGTTTTCAACAGTAAATAGTGGGAGGTGAGTAAATGACCAGTGTAGTATGAACTAACGTCTTTGAAAAATCACTTTGAAGAGGTAGAGAAGGAAGAGAAGGAAGAAAGAAGATATTGAATTCAAGGGAAGATTCTTTCGTTGTTTTGCAAAGACTTTATTTTTTTCTTTTAATAGAAAAGACCTGATCATGTTTTAGTCCCTGTGAGAAGAACCCATTTGAGAGAGTAAAGAGGTAATAGAGTGAGTTTCCTGAGAAAGCACAAGGAAGTGATATTTTGAATGGAAGAGAGGCAAAGAGAAAATATGACAGTTGGCATGCAGATGGGAAGTGCATTCCCATGAGTACAATCACAACTTGATGAATTAAACACTGGGCTTTGAAGGAAAATAAAGTACAAATAAAGAACATGGATCACAGTCACACACTACTCGCTAGAGCATAGGTTGTAGGATGTACTCAGTTCCAACCAGTTCTAGAGGTTGTGTGAAGTTATTTGTACTTCACTTCTTTGTCTTTCACTCAAGTAAAGCAGATTGGAATGCAAGTAGAATGAAATTATTATTGGGATAATTCAAATCTTTGAAATTATTTTTTAGGGGCACCTGTGTGGTTCAGTTGGTTAAGTGTCCTACCTCAGCTCAGGTCATGATCTCACGGTTCGTGAATTCGAGCCCTCTGTGATGACAGCTCAGAGCCTGGAGTCTGCTTCAGATTCTGTGTCTCCCTCTCTCTATGGCCCTCCTCTTCTCACACTCTGTCTCTCTTTCTCTCTTAAAAAAATAAACATTGAAATTATTTTTTATATATGTAGTTTATCATTAGTTATAAATCACTTGCAATGCATTTCAAAACTGGGAAAGACGAAATGATATCAAACATTGAAGGTAAAGATTGTCTCTCCAGATGATAGTCACTCCCAAACATGTATGTTTTACACCTAATAATATGAAAGGAGAAATAACTTTTCTTGTACAATAGAAAGATGATAAGACTAGAACAAAAAGATATCCAACACACTCACCCTTAAAAATCCTGTTTATGCCTATAAAATGTGTCTTTAAGCCTTACAAGATGAATTAGTTAAGGTCCTCAGTTTTTCCTGGGTGGAAATATCCTGTTTGGGGGACTTTACACTTCAACACTTCACTCTATTGGTATCATAAAATTGTGTATGCTCATCTGTGAGAGACTTAGAAGACTTTCTCAAAAGTACTAAGGAGGAGGAGAATTCCATCCATAGAAGCAAGGTTGATTTGGTCCAGAAGTTCACTGTCTCAATTGAAACATAAATTATTCTTAAGCTGAAAGGAACCTCTGTAATCACAAGGTCTCCCAGCCTGGATCAATAATATTTTCAGAGAGGCTAAGTGTGATCAAAAGAAATGGAAGCTTGAGGTTATTTTTCGCCTTTCATTTCACAATATCAAAACAGCTCTTTCAGCTTAGTCATACAAAGAATCTAGAGTTGATGAATAGAGCTCTAAATAACACTCAGAAATTATTGGTCAACAAAGAAGCAGGATTAGATACAAGATTATGGATCTAGGTATTCCATGTTTGAAAGAGATATAGAGACAATTATTATTTTATTTTATGGTTATTTTTAGATAATGTAAAGAGAAATATTTGGCTATATCCTAAAACTTCACAGTGGTAAAATACTGAGGTGCCTCTCATTGGAAAGAAGTTGACTATTCTGATGAGTCTTGGATATTAAAGCTCTAAGGATCTTAAAAGGTGTTTCCAAGACCAAATTATACCAGAAGATGTAGAGGATGTGAGGTGCCCTGGCATAACCAATTAGAGTCACAATCATTCCCATTGGGTGAGAGAAGAATACTATATTATTATTTTAAGGAATTTAAGACACATGCAAGATTTTAGACTCAATAATCTTCTAAGTCTATCCTATAGAAGCAAATATAAAAAAGTTATAAACAGTCTACATACAGTGGCAGCATAATAAAAGCAACTCATTTTTTTCAGACACACACCTGGAGGATTGCAATGCCTTACTTGATTAAGTGATTGTATGTGAGGGTCTCAAACCCTGAGGAAATGGACCAAGGATGACAGATGAAAATGTGAAATGTAATTGCCTGTTTGTAGCTGAAGCACTGATCAAATGGCTGAACAGCTAACAGAGTGTACTCAAGGAGACCTTGAAAGAGACGTAACCTAGCCTTGAATTTTCCATTCAAGTATCCTAATACATAAATATAAAATCTAAATTTTTATCCAGCTTGAATGAGTGAATCTGGCCTTTTTAACAAGAAGACAACTATTTTGACTATTTTCCAATGGTGCCAATGAGGTCTATACCCACCACTTTGAACTCTTGTGCCAGATATTCCTTGGGGGAATTATCAAAATTTCACTTTGTGTCTGAGAGAGGCCATGAGAATATGTGGAGATAGAAAACATCCATATTTGTATATGTACAACATTCCAAACCTATGCTTTCCAAGAAAATACATCTCAGTATTATTGGTTTGTGTTTTCAGTCTGGATACATTTTCCGTCATAAATAGATATGCATATATTGACTGATTTGTGTCAAAGAAAAAACACAAAAATTGCAAAACTTTACACAGATGTTGATGGCAGCTTTATTCATAATTGCCAACAGTTGGAAACAATCAAAATGTCTTTCAGTAGGGGAATTGGTAAATTATGGCATATCTAGGGGTGCCTGAGTGGCTCAGTCGGTTAAGCGGCCGACTTCGGCTCAGGTCATGATCTCGCGGTCCGTGAGATCGAGCCCTGTGTCGGGCTCTGTTCTGACAGCTCAGATCCTGGAGCCTGTTTCAGATTCTGTGTCTACCTCTCTCTATCCCTCCCCCGTTCATGCTCTTTCTCTGTCTTAAAAATAAATAAACGTTAAAATTTTTTTAAAAAAAATTTTATAAAAAAAATTATGGCATATCTATACAATGGAATATTATCCAGCACTAAAAATAAATGAGCTATCAAGTCATGAAAAGACATGGAAGAACCTTACATGCATATTTCTTTTTTTTTAAATGTTTATTTATTTATTTTGAAAGAGGGAGAGAGAGCAGGGGTAGGGAAGAGAGAGAAGGAGAGAGAGAATCCCAAGTAGGCTCTGCATTGCCAGAGCCTGGTTGAAATTTTGCAACCCGACATGAGGCTTGGACCTACAAACAGTGAGATCATGACCTGAGCCAAAACCAAAAGTGGGATGCTTAACCGACTGAGATACCAAGGTGCCCCAAAAGCATATTCCTAAGTAAAAGAAGATAATATAAAAAGACCACATAGAGTATGATTCCGACAATATGACATTTTGGAAAAGGCAAAATAAAGATAGCAAAAAACATCAGTGGGGGTTAAGAGTTGGGGGCTGGTGGAAAGTTGAGTAGGCATAGCACAGATTAATTTTAGGGGAGTGAAAATACTTTGTATGATACCATAATGATGGATACATGTCATTATACATTTTTGTCCAAACAGTAGAATGTATAATATCAAAGGGAACTGTAATATCAACTATGAACTTTGGATGATTATGATATGTCAATGTAGGTTCACTGATTGTAACAAATGTACTGCCATGCCAGGAATGTTGGTAGTTGAGAAGGGTATGCAGGGTGGAGGGTATATGAGTATTCTCTGTACTTTTTGCTCAGTTTTTCAATGGACCTAAAACTCTTCTAAAAAGTACAGATTATTTAAAAGGAGGACAAATTGTAAGCCTTTATGGCCCATGCGGCTCTTCTCATAGGTTGTGGGTAAATGAGAGAAAGAAGAATAGTGGAGAGTACTGTTTATTACTGAAAAGAATTAGAAAATGATGAGCTTATTTTCCTTTTTTTTATAGCAATACTATTTGAATTAATCCTGACATTCTATGTATTAGTCATCCCAGGAAATTTCAACTATAGAATAAACAAAAAAGTGGGGAAGGTGTGGATGAAAAGAGCAGAAACTGGAGAGACGCTTCAATGAATAAAAAATTAACACTAGTTTTGAATTATGGTGAATTGATATGGTGCACATACTATTCCTCTTGATTTAAAATTTAAAAAATTAAGAAAACAAATGATAATAGTGAGAAAACCAGTAGATGAGATTTCAGTATATATTTTAGTAGACAAAATTAAGGTAGAAGACTGTTGATTGGTAAGTAGCAGAGAAAGGTGAAAGATGGACTATGTATGCCAGGGTGAACTGAAAGCTGAGAGAGATCAGTCTCTCAGGGAGGCCCATTGAACGTTAGTTAGGCTCTGGACTCAGAACCAATGAACCAGATAAAGGCGGTAACATAGTAATGAATGCAGGTGGCTTACTGAAAGTCTTTGAAGAGTAAGCTATTTTTCTTTCTTCATAATTATTTAGAACATCCTAGAGCTGGCCTGAGGAAACTTACAAATGAGTTGAAGGGAACTATCACGGTACAAATCAGGAACATCTTCTGAAATTTGGTGGAAAGAACTGAAAAGAATAGGAATTGTGAGTTTGGATCCAAAGAAAGGAGAAAAAACTCTGGGTACAAATCTTGATTTTTAGCGAAGAATATTTATATTACCATAAAATTTAAATGATGTAATTTGGTTGCCAATTTTTAGAATCAACGTACAGTTAAATATTTAAAGTTAGCTATGGTTTCAAAGTCGAATGTAAATGTTAATCACTCAAAAAAAATAAAAGTAAATGTATACCAGACAGGCCTTGGAAGTGCTACTGGAGTTGCTAACTAAATGGAGAGCCATTTGGAGGACTATGGATGGGGAGACAAGTAGGGGGTTTATAGATGATGAAGTGAGAAAATCCAGCATTAGGCATGTTATCTAAATGCTGAAGTGACAAAAACTTAGAATAGTGATATAACTACTGGATTTAAAGAGGTGGGGTGGTAATGCACTAAGGTAAATCCTTACCTCTTAGCGCGCAATTAAGAGACAACGCCTAAATTCATAAATCAGGAAGTAATAGAAGCAAACCATCATTTAAGCTTATTGGTTGCCTCTGAGGAGCAAGACTGGAGGAAATACGTGATAGAACAGTGAATTATTATTTTTCTATGAGCCCTTTTGTAATATTTGATTTTTAAGATTATCTGAGTTAATTACTTTCATTAAAATTCGGCAAAACTAAATACTGGTGATGTCACCTTACTTTGTGGAAAAACATAGTAGGAAATCATATTACAAAATGAATCTGTATTTGTTATGAGAAAGTATTTAATTGATTGTGCATCTTCTAGATTATTTCCTGCTTTTAAATTCTGAATTGGAATAGATAGTATTTCATGAGGCAATCTTAGCTCTCCAAAATGTGAACCTAACTTGATCCCTTAACAAGTACATTATATTGTATTCCTTTGACTACAGCATATGTTTCAAATTTCCTATCATAAGATTCAATGAACACATTCCACAAACTAGCTTGAATCAGTCTTTTTCACTAAGCATAGTTGTATGTGCAGGTTTTTGAATAAGTCCCTGCCCATTTCAACCTTGCCTCTGCCATATACCTATTGTATGTTTTGGGATAAGCTGTGTGAGCCTGATTATATAGTCTTTAGTCTTCCCTTTTGCAAAATGGGATCATTATTGTTTCCAGGGAATTGTTTTCAGAATAATGCTTAGCATTATTTCTGGCATGAAGAAAGTGTTGAGTAAATATTAATTGTTACGAATATTACGGGAGTGCTCCATCTATAGAACCTTCTGTATGTAGCCCACACTACAGTAACAGTGTTTTACTCAAATGATTATAATACTTTATTTTTGTAGTATTCTGTTGGTATAATCATTTATTTAACATTTCGCCCTTCTTTGTTTAAATGTCTCTCATTTATAAATATAGATTATGTCTTTTTGAGAAGAGTAACCATGTTATATTCAACTTTGTGTTCTCTAACTCACTGGTATTATGCCTGATATATGAAATACGAATCAAAATAAAGTCTCTTAAAAAGAAAATAACAGGAAAAAATGAGAAATTATGTGGAATTCTTAATTAAAATTTCCGAATATTGGCTTTAGGAACATAGATGTATTTACAATTTCCAGGGATTTTTTTTTCATTCACTAACTACTTTAATCTTCAAAAGTTTGGTAAGAAAAGTAATTTCTTTATTCCCTTTTTAAAAATAATGTAGAATTATTTAAATTAAAAAAAGTAGAATCATTATTCCCTTTTTAAAAATAATGTCAACAAGGGACAATGAGGGTTCTACATATTTACTGATTAAGAATTAAAATAATGAATACTAATAATAGTGATAGTGATGATAAAATTACTCCCAGGTTATTTCTTATAGTGTGCTGTGTCTTATTTGGAAACTGTTAGAAATGGTTGAACAAGGATTGAAACACGTCATAATTCTTAACATTGTGTTCCACCACTAAGTCTCTTCTCTCTTCCCCTAATGAAAGAAAGCTAAAGAAAAACATGATTCATTTGCTCAAGATGCTAAAACCCCAAAAAGCACTATTTTTTGAAATTCAAGAATGACATAGAGCATAGAATGCTGAGATGTTTAAAAACTACTAAGGATGTATGATTAGGTATAAAATTTATGGAAATTGCCTAATATTGATTAGATCAAATGGCTTGAGGATGTTTGGGTACCTTTGTTAATAATAGGAGTTTTATTGCATAATAATAGAGGTTTTATTTTTATTTAAAGTCCAGGAGTTATTTTTTTTCATGGGCATAAATGTTATTCCCTTTAATGATAGAAAACAGCAACACTCAGAAGAAAATTGAGCTCTGTCCCACTTCTCTGTCTGCCCTTGGCTAAATCCCTCCAAGTATCTATGTTTCCTCTCCTCATTGGCAGCATGATGCTCTCAATGTTCCTTCCTAGTTTAACATGCCACGATTCTATGAAAATCATTGTAAAATAAAATGAGGAACTAAACAGCAAAAAAACCACAAGGAGACAAGTAATTACTAACTACTTTATGGCAGAGTACTGTCCTTATCCAGTGTGGTATGTTTTCTGTAAGTTCAGACTGACTTGCTGCTATTCATAATTATACTAAAATTTATCAAATGGATAAAAATTGAAATTGTTATGTTGTGATACTATAGCTATAAAAATAAAGACGTTTCTTTGAGCTGAAAAAAAAAAAAAGACTTTACACTTCCACAATGATTTCCATTTGAAATGACCTTAGAGAAAATGGCTTGCACTTCTTCACCCTAAATTACAGCACATTCTTCCATTGAACTAAAAAGTTTTATTTTTAAAGTTGAAACTCCCTTTGGGTGATTGAACTACAATGCGTCTGTAAGACTCAGAGCCTGCCAGAAGGAATGCTGTCACCAAGAGAGGAAGATTAATAGTAGTAATAGCAGTCCAGATTTGACCCTCTGATAATCTGAGATCTCAGAGGAATAGCTACCTCAAAATTACTGTTCCTAAAATGTATTTACAGAGAGTAACTAGGGCAGTGAATGAAGTTTCAAACTCTAGCAAAGAAGCCTGAAATTTAAAGCTATTTAATATTGAAGGATGCAGGTATAGATTAAACCATGTACGTTTTCATTTGAATCACATTTCTAGAAGTAGTAGACAGATTATTCTAGGAACTCCTAAACAATGTAGTATTTTATCAGATTTTTATTTCGAGATTCTATAAAAATAGTCTTATCACAGCAGCCTGTAGTAACATGAACAGTGAGAAAAAGCCAAGGAACATCTCTGTTAAAAAAAATAGTTTTTAGGCCTTTTAGATGCACCATATGTCACTGCTGAATCTGCAGCTTTCAAATGTTCATGGCCAAGGTAGAAATAAATACAGCTTATTCATTCCAGCAACCAGAATTTTTATTTGTAGTAAAACATTGCATGTGGATCTTCAAGCTCCAGATTTGATCCTCAGTTATAGGCATTCGTTATTGACTCGAAAGTCTTCCCCCAAATATCTAACAAGTGCTTATAAAATTTTAGTCAATATATTTTGGGGAAACAAATGCGTGTTCTGCAGCTTGCTGCTACTTTTGGAACTGTCTTGCCTTACGGAGCATTGTCACTGTAGGACTGAAGCATATGTGAAAATTCTAATGATGGTACATAACTCTCCTCCCTGTTTATTTGTTGCTTCTGTTTCTCAGACTGCCTCAGGATAGCACACAGCTGAGGGAAGAGGCACACAGAACTGTTAACAGCTTGACTTCAAGGTAATAGACAAAACATTTGCTTTCACAATCTCTTCTGACATTTGATAGGATAGGAAAGTTAGAGCTAGGTGTGGAAAAGAGGGAAGTTTAGTCTATCAAGTGTTTTCAGATCCCATGCACAAATGACAAATGAATGGTGACTCTTTTTAAGATACTTTCACAATAAGATTAAAACTAATGGGGCTATTCATTACCCTTAATTACATTCATAAACATCTGGTGATTAGAACACACTCATAAATTAACATACCTTTAAATTATATAAATTAGATGGCTTAGGGATGCTTTGAATACTTATGAAATTAGTGAAACAAAATCTGTGGCAAGTAATACTGCCATTTCCTATGTGTTGGTAACTATATTTTTAAAATCCGTTTTGGGGAATAAATGAAGTAAATTATATGAAGAAAAAATTGAAAAGGATACTGAATTATTTGGGAATTATTTGAATTATTTGGGAGGGTCCTGGCAAGATTTAGACAGTAAAACCTTAGATTGCAAGTAACTTGTTCTGCCTCTGTTCTGCAAGGCAAGCAAACGTTCCTAATACATTTTAACCTGATAAACAAGCGATGTCTTGCACTATGAGTAGTATGTCACGCCAAACATCGTATGATCACAACTGAGCCAATAGTTCTTGAAGTTTGCTTCGATATACAGATGCTTTGGATTACAAGCATGTTTCTGGAAAGAATTCGCTTCGCAAACCAAGGTTTTACTGTATAATACACAAAGCATTGCTTCTGTTCGAGCCGGACCTGACAACTGAGGCTTTGCCATTTTGGGGTCCCACATTATCTCTTTTGACTACTGAATGCCTAGAAAGAGAGCCAAAGTCCCTTCCACCATAACATTCTAGAGTTCCATAAAAACATAAATTAAAGAAAATGTATCTATACTAACTGGTTTCACTAATATGGGTATTACTTTTTTTTTCTGGCTTCGCCACATGGAAGCCTTATTTATTTATGTTATTATATACACATAAACACTTATCTGAAATACTTTTACAAATAGTTGTAACAATATGCACACATACACAAATTTTAGGTTCACTTGAATTCTAACACTATGTTGACATCTCATATGAATTGTTAGCAATTTATTGTTGACTATCATATTTATACTTCAAATAATTTAAAAACAATTAATGAGAAATTTTAAAAATGCTTTGAAAATTTTAACCAATTACTTGCAATGCTTGTTAAAAAAAGGATATTAACATAATTCATTATTAACATCTGTTTCTAAAATTATACTTAAAATGCCAATCTTAAAATGTCAGATCCAACCATTGTATTTCAGGGATCCTCTAAATAGTATCTTTTTAGATATGACCTTCAGAAAAATCTGACCTGCAGAACAATCCAGGAAATAATACATTTCTGAGTTTTCTCCCACAAGCTCTCCATATATTAAAACATTCATGGAGCATCTTCTGTGTGAATATCACTCATCTCTAAAAGGTGCTTTGACACACACAAAGCAGCTAAACGACAATCTCTAATGATCAGGATACCTTGTAGAGAAGATTATAGGTAAAACCTAGTAATCTGTCTGTGTACTAGAGCTTTGTCCCAGCTTATATACATGCAGACCCTTGGAAGGAAGATAACAATCTATTGATAAAATAGTTACTTCAGTGATTGACTTAGAGGAAAGATGCTTCTAAAGGTAAAGGTTTGCAAAGGGAATAACTGAACATGAACCAGGCGTCTTCAAGAAACATGATGAAACCCTTCTTTCCACCCATGCGCTCACTTCATGTCTTTTGTTTTGATTGCTTTCATTGCAGTGTTCACAGGCAAAAACTTGGACAGACAGGAGTTTCTCCTTGCTTCTAAAAGGCATTTCATAAAACCCCTTGTATTTCTCAATCGTGTTTTCCTCTTGGGAAGCGTATGGAGATTCTACAGAGATCATCCTTTAACAAACTTCAGAGAATAGTGCTGATACTCGAATTATTTTCAGTTGTTTACAAATAGTAAAAAATGTATATATACATATATATATATAATTTCTTTATCACATTGATAATTAGACTAAGTGACCAGTCTGATGTATTAACCATTTTCCCTATATCTGATAGATTATTCCCATATAATGCTCTGATGTGGCCTGAGGAATTCCTGCAGAATAAAGTGTATGACACATGGTAGGAATTTAGTAGACATATGTTGAATGGAATATTAAGGAAATGAGTTAGTCTTTTCAGTTTTATTATTAAATGTCTACACTACACCTATTTTTTCTGAAATATTTGGTTTCACCTACCATTTACTTCATAGATTAACATATGTCCAGTCTTTTTAAATAATGCATTGTTCACTTATTGATGAACTGAAACTGATTCATTTATTCAACATGAGTTTATGAATATCTTCTTTATGTAAAGTAATTTTTTAAAGTAAACAAAATACATTGCATGCCCTTGAGTTTACAAATCATTTCAGGGAAACCTACATGGAAGCAATTAGTTTCATGATTATCATTAAGATTTAGAAACATGGTGTAGAAACAAACTGATTTTTATCTATGGATCAGAGACATTTTCAAAGAAACAGTGATTAATATTCCACAGGATAATAGTGGAGAATGGGCATTGCTTCCATAGAAATTAAGCACGTGAAAGAGAATAAAAGCATGAAATAACATGTGGTTAGGGAATTTCAGGTATTTTTGTATGGTTGAAATACAAGATGATGTTTGGAGTATAAGATGATACAAGGATTGGTTACACATAAGATGGGAAATTTCTAGTAAAAGTTGAAATGAGAACAATGATATTTAGAGAAAATTATTCGAGAGATCTTCTCTTTTCTACACATTCTAAGGTTTTTTTTTTAATGTTTATTTTTGAGAGATGCAGGGAGAGAGAGAGAGAGAGAGAGAACATGATCATGGGGGGGGGGGGGGGGAGACAGAAAATCCATAGCAGACTCTGTGCTGTCAGTACAGAGCCCAAAGCGGGGCTCAAACTCACAAAAAGTGAGATCATGACCCGAACTGAAATCAAGAGTTGGATACTTAACCAAATGAGCTACCTAGGTGCTGCTATACATACTAAGTTTTAATTTGGTTCAAATTATATGAGAAAACCCTGGATGTTTACCTATTTGGCATAACATTGATTTCTTCCCTTCAACTCATATTTCTTCTGGAAGCCTCACTGAGGTATGTTGACTATATCTTTCAGCCTTATAAGAAATCATTAAACATTTTTATATAAATCATATTTTTATTTTTTGTAAATTCACAGTTGAGAATTTTTTCTCCCCAAAATCAGTTATCTAACATATTAAATGTATTTTAATATTTAGTTTTAGTAAATTCTTTATCTTTTTTTGAAACAATGGTAAATTACTTCCTTTGTGGTAAAAAAAAAAACTGTCTAGTTTGCCATGTTTTTATTTTTTGCATAAAACATGAGAATATTCAGATGATGCTTTGTAAGTTAGGATATTGGTTTCTTTCTGTTTACATTGGCTTATTTTTAATTTCTCTTTTCTTATTTTTATTGCTTATGTCTCTAGATAAAACATTTTCCAAATTATTATTCCAATGTGTAGGAGTAAAAGAAATCAACATCTTAGCCTATGGTAGTATGCTTCTATTAATATAATTCTATTATCCCAATTTAAAAATGTTTATTTTCCATAATTATTCAAATCAAAATATCCTACAGATTATCATGTTATTTAAATATTTGTAGAATATAGTAAATATACATATTTTCCTATTTGAGGAGTTTATTTCAATAGGGTTTAGATAGCATGTTCTGAAGCTGTTTCTTAGGTTATTTTGTGCTTTTTAACATTTTTAAAAAATAAAATTTTTAATCATGCTAATATTAGAAAGGTATTTAATATAATAATTAATATATATTAATATGTATTAATAATATATTAATATATAATATATTAATTTAATATAAGAAATGGATAACAATAACTAGCCTTCTTTTTAATAATTGTAGGAAACTGTATGTTCTGTCTGTGATCTAATGGTTTAATTAATGAACATTTCTTTTGGTTTGTCCATACTTCCTCTTGCACACTTTAGAGGCAAGAGAAAATTGGAATAGAGTTACAATTTAGTACAGAGAACACATACTATTTATATATAAATTAATAATACAAATTCTTTAAAGATAAGAGTAAATAAAACAGCTTCTGCTTCAGGGAAACACAGACAGAATCAAGTAGCAGGGGTAACAGTAATACTTACTGTCAGTAGAACATAGTGTGAACATTTGGTTTCTAGAGATGGAATTGGATCCCACCTCTGCCAATTACAACTTGGGAGCCACGGTGCAAGTTATTTTACCTTTCTAATTCTCAGTTTTCTCACTGTAAATATGCAGAATTATCAGCACATTCTTTTTAGGATTGGTTAATGCAAGTATTAAATGCAAATTGGTTTAAGAGCTTAGCAGTTTATTATTATTATTATTATTAGAACCATAGTAAGTGAGATTTAAAGTGCTACAAGGAGAGGACCAAAATTATAATTACTTTTGAGGGATTCAGAAGGCAGTCGTTGAACTTAGCCATAAGATTTAAAATTTTTGACAAGTGCAGTTACTCAAGGCAGTATGATCAAAGAATTGGAGGCAGGAGAGCTGGTGGTCAAGATTGAAGTTTACTTGGAGTATGGGGGTCATATGAGGAAATACTGAGAAATGAGGCTGAAAACATAAAGATCAGAGTGTGAAAGGGCCTATTTGTCAACCTGTCTCAAAGACTACTTAATTGTGTCTCTCTCTTAGATGTTGAACTGTTTTCTCTACAGATTTTTAAGCAGGTTGCTAAATGATTTCTAGTCACATAATCTTTACAATATTAAGTGGACTTAAAGCCCTACAAAATATTATGGGTCTTATATACAAACACTCAGAAATGATCACATTAACATCCTCCAGGCACACACACACACATATATTTCAAGGCAAACATTTAGTCGCCATGTTTAGCAAATATTGCAAACAAAAATAATATTTATGAAAACAAAAGGCTGTATGAGCAGATTTTGTGAAAGGCAGGGTGACTGTTGAATACTCAGAAATGGATACTCAGAATAATGATTGAATGACTAGGTTATGACAAGGTTAGGCCTCATTTTGTAGAAACGGTCTTATTGTTGACTTGCCCTTTTCTCGCTGCACAGACTATAGGCAACAATAAAGACGGATAATGTTATGTAGACAATGTTTCTCTGTACTATTAAAGTCCACAAAGTAAGAGACACAAAAGAACAAAGAGCTGTCTTCTCACAATTGATTCTGTCAGCTACAGTCTCTGTAGGGGATAAGAACATCCTAATTTGTATGTATCTTCCTCAAATATCAAGTTTCCAGTGGTTTAAGACTAAACAATTCACTTCAGTAAACCTCTATGGAGCATCTATCCTAAACCAATTGCCATGTAAAGCTCTGGTGGAAAGATCAAGGGGAACGAATGACAAAGGCTATGTATATGAACTCATACATTTCACACAAGGCATACTACCCTAAGTGCTAAGAATAGGTATCAGTGGACTCAGGAGGGAGCTTTATTCCTCGGTGGCAGGGCAGAGATGGGTCATGAGTCACAGAGGGAGTAAAACATAAGTTGTAATTTGAAGGATGGTTAGGATATTGATAGCTTAAAATGTTTTCCACATAGGGAATATTTTGAGAAATGATATAATTTAAAAATCTTTCAGGCAAAAAATAGAGAGTAAGAAAAAAACATAAAACCGCAGAAGTCCAAGTATATTCAAAATATGGAAGCAGCCCAAATGTCTATCGATAGATGAATGGATAAAGATGTGGTATATATACCACATATATGGTACATATATACATAGTATATGTATACATACTGTGGAATACTACTCAGCCACAAAAAAGAATGGAACTTTGCCATTTGCAATAACACGGATGGATCTAGAGGGTATAGTGCTAAGTGAAATAAGTCAGTCAGAGAAAGACAAATACCATATAATTTCACCCATGGGTAGAATTTAAGAAACAAACCATGGGAACAAACAAAGAAAAAAAAGAGACAAACAATAAAACAGACTCTTAAATACAGAGAACAAACTGGTGGTTGCTGGAGGGGAGGTGGGTGGGGAGATGGGGAAATAGATAAAGGTGATTAGGAGTACATTTCTCTTGATGAGCACTGAGGAATGTATAGAATTGTTAAGTCACTATATTGTACACTTGAAACTAATATAACACTGTATGTTAATTATACCTGACTGATGTTTTGTGTTTTTTTAACGAAAACACCTAAAACTGGAGAAGTCCAGGTATATTCAGGAAACAGAGCTAACATGGCCCTTTTGCTTACCATTCCACGTAATATTGCCCCACATAAGCCTCACAACAACATACAAAGTAAAGATTACTTATCTCCATCACTCAAAGAAAGATGAAATGACATGCCCTAGGCGAGATATCAAGGAAACTGCACTCAAGTATATCCATTTTCTCTTACTAGTACCACGAAGTGCCTGGGATGGGATAAAGGGAGGGAGGGGTGGGGGACATGGCTGGAACATGGAGGAAGGTACCCAGGTTGAATGTGAGGGTCACATGCTAGAGTACAATACTGGAGAGGACTGGCCTTGGAGAAAAATGGGGACTCTGAAAGCTGACCGCCAGGGGTACATTCTTGCTACACCTTTTGTGCTCCTGTCATTTCTGGCAGTGATTTAACCTCCCTAAGCTAATATTAATAACAAAGGGCTTTTGTGAGAAGTAAATAAGAAATGTAAAATTCTTAGTATAATGCCTGTAAGTTCTGTAGAGATTTATAAATATTAGCTGTCATTACCCTTATTAAAATTGTGTTATAATTATTATTACAACTAATTTAGTTATGATGTACTAAATAATAGAGCTTATACTAGCCTTCCTTAGTGCTGCCTTAGGAAATTCAAATGTGGAATGACCTTAGTTAGATGGAGAATCCCAGGACCATTCCAAATTCCAGTGGCCAGTTAACTTACATGCTCTTGTAGCTCAAGGAATCAGAAGAGTTTTCTTATTAATAGCACAGCATGATTCCTATACCTTATTACACCATATATTTAATTCTTCCTTGTAGTGCAATTTTTAAAGAATGTGGTTATAGGTAATTATGTAAATATATTTGCCTCACCTTCCTCACACTAACTGAGAGCGCACTGGTGGCATGACCTAGGTTGAAGTCACCTTTGTTTGCATCTTCATGATTGGTTTGTAGTAGATTCTTAATAGACATTTGTATAATGAGTGCCTGCTTGGGTGAATGGAGAAATTACACAAGTTTAGAAAATTATCCAAGGACCTCATCATATTTCTTGCTAAGTAATTTTCTTGTTCTCCATAAATAATTCTTCAGGAAGTAGTAAAATAGGTTCCTTGAGCTCTTGCTGGGCAGTTTTTATTCTTAAGGGTGGGGCATTCTTAAAGAGCTTCCTATTTCAGCCTATAAAACAATAAAGTTGATAACTTAGTTCAAAAACAATAGACTTGAGTTAGGTGATCTTCAAGTGATGGGGACTTAAGTAGTCTCTTATGTCTCAGCTGAATTACAGATTCTCTAGCCTCAGTGACTCTAATACAGGAAAAATGTCAGAATAGGTCATCTTTGGACAGAGAACTAATAGCACAAGTAAAAGTGAGAATAGATCATTGTGAGTGTAGGAAGACAAGATTTGAGAGTATGGGTTTATTATTCTTGCTCTTTGTAACAGAGTGCATATATATATATATATATATATTTATTTATATATTTATATATACGTATATAAATTTAGACTTTTTTAGAGCAGTTACAGGTGAACAGCAAAATTGAAGGGAAGGCACATAGGTGCATAACACCTCCCATTATTAATATCTCCATCAGAGTGGTACATTGTTACAATTTATTACAATTGCTCATCTGTTTTGTTTAAATTGTTATAATTGTTTAATCTACATTGACTCATCATAATTACCCAAAGTCCATAGTTTACATTATATGTCACTCTTGGTGTTGTACACTCCATGGGTTTGGATAAATGTATAAAGACATGTATCCATCACTGTGGTATCATATAGAGTATCTTCATGGCCTTGAAAATTCTCTGTGCTCTGCCTATTCATCCTTCTACCAACTCCCCCAGCTTCTGGCAATCACTCATCTTTATACTGTCTTCATAGTTTTGCCTTTTCCAGAATGTCATACAAATCATGCAGGATGCAGCCTTTTTAGATTTTTATATTGGCTTTTTTTTATTTAATAATAAGCATTAAAAAAAAATAATAAGCATTTAAGTTTCCTCTGTGACTTTACATGGCTTAATAGCTCTCTCCTTTTTAGCTTTGAATACAGGTTTCTCATGCTTTCTGAAAATGGTGCATTTCTATGAAATCCTTCATAAACCAAAACAGTGTAATCAAAGAGTAGCCCCCACTTACCAAATGTTCATGTTATACCACTTTGCTTTTATGAAAGACCTATATTAGTATCTGTTTTTGCTAACTGAAGAGAAATCTGAACAGATTTTTGCTTTTACCAAAAAAAAAAAAAAAAAAAAGAAAAAAGAAAAAAGAAAAAAAAAGCCATTTAGGGTACCACAATTTATATACCTGTTTACCTACTGAAATGCATTTTGGTTGTTTCCAAGTTTTGGTAATTATGAATAAAGCTTCCAAAAACATCCATGTGCAGGTTTTTGTGTCAACATGTTTTTACCTCCTTTGGGAGCATGATTTCTGGGTTGTATGGGAAAAGTGTGTTTAGTTTTGTGGGAAACAGCTAAAACTACCTTCCAAAGTGGCTGTACCATTTCACATTCATGAATGAATACAGCAAATCTTGGTATTCTTTTTGCATTCATGTAATCTCACTGTACTACATTTTTGTTTGATAAGATTGCAGTTTTCAATAGGTGCACTTGCAAAATTGAGAATCTGAGACTGGGGCAGTAATGCGGTCCAGATGGCCTGGGATTTCACCAACAGGGCCTTCAGATTTCAGGTGCTTTACTTTGTTTACATTTTGAATCGGTATGATGTGCCAAAGGGATGGGCCAAAAGGATCTGCTAGAGGGCCCTCCCTCAGGAGACAACTAGAAAATAGTATTACAATACTTTTCTCCTCTTCCTTCTTTCCTTCACTCCTGCCATACACAGCCATATACTTAATATTTATTTATACGAATAAAGGAAATATTTACTCTGGTGCTCAAATTTGTGGAAGAAGGCAGAATTACTATAGAACAATACTATTATATAGTCATAGAATTTTCATACTACATTACTATTAATTTCTTATAAGTCCTTAGAAAATAGAATATTTGGTATCCATTAATTTTTTTTTTAACTTATCCATTTCATTGAAGAAAACTCACTGTGTTGAAATAGAAGCATCACTAAAATATGGAGAAGGTTTGGTACACTTGTTTTTAATAATCTGCAAAGAGATGAAGAGATCTGCTAAGGATGGCCAGGGAAAACCCTTTATTTTGGCATTGGGAATGGGAGGGAAAAGGGGCTACCTTGTGTGTGGACATCACACTTCCATAAAGGAGGGGAGTGTGCCACTGCATGTGCTCACAACACCCACAGTTCTTATAGTCAATATTCTTATTCAGGGTAGATTATAAAGAAGAGGAATTCCATGCCAGCCACCTAAGCAATTTAAAGCAAGTTTGCCTTAACTAAAGACAGAAGATCTAACCAATTTTATAAAGAAAAGTTAAGAATTCATTTTGTCAAATATTTGTTAAAATATTTGCAGGATTTTCTTCTTAATATTAATCTAGAACTCACAAAAGAACATATTTAATTTTAAGAACTTTGTAAAAACACATTAGATTTTTTATGATCATATGAAAAACAGAATCTGTAATCATAATTTAAGAAATTATTTTTTATCTAATCCTACTTTTCTATATCCAAGAATAGGCCATATATATATATATATATATATATATATATATATTCTTACAATAAAATATTGCCTGGGATATTAACCTGAGCTCAACCAACTAAGCCACCCAGGTGCCCCTCAAATGCATTTAATTATATCTTTATTGACAGGCAAAATGTTTGTGCAAAATATTAAAAAATAAAAAGGATAGAAATAAAGTTTAACAGTCTCCATTTTACCTCCTGCAACTCTCAATCTCACCGCTCTGCCTGAATATATTCACTCATAAGGGACTGGTATGCATATTTCATTCCCTCTTTAACATGAATTATCTATCGACCATTTATCTATTTATCTACCATCTGTCAATAACTTCATCTATGTATCTCAGACTGTGCTCTTTTAAAATTTATTTAACTTAATATTATTTGAAAATTTTTGATACATATTATTAACTCATTTAAAAATGGAACTTGGATATCATAATATGGACATATTGTAACTTATGTACTTACAGTACATAGTGTACTATAAGTACATAAATGTGCTTATAGTACATAATGTACTATAAGTACATAAATGTGCTTATTAGCACATTTCCTTAAAATGATGGTTTCTGATTTTTCATTATTGTAGGTGTTGTTAAGATGACACTTTGTATAGTTTTTATATATATAGTTTGCATTATGATTATTTGGGCAGAAGTATTTCTGTAGCACAATTTTCAAAACTGTAAACATTTAAAGTGTTAATATAGGCTCAAATTTGAATTTGGGAGTCTAGTATTTTTCTTCTAATACAAGACCTAAAGCTGACCTATTTGTAGTTTTCTCTTGGTCAGTAATCAAAGCAAGATTTAAAAGACCTGAAACAGGAGCACCTGGGTGGCTCAGTTGAGTATCTGACTCTTGACATCAGCTCAGGTCATGATCTCACAGTTCATGAGATTCTCCTGCGTTGGGCATCGCGCTGAGAGCATGGAGCCTACTTGCGATTCTGTCTCCCTTTCTCTCTCTGCCCCTCCCCCACTTACTCTCTCTCTCCTATCAAAATAAATAAAAATAAACTTAAAAAAACAAGAACTGAAACATGTCTTGTCATGGTCCCCCACTTGGCATCCTATCCCTGATGTTTCTGTCTCTTACTAACACGTCTGATTTTTCCCCATATTTTCATCTCCTAGCTTAAACTCTTTTCAGTTTGATCTCTTCCTCTGAAATAATGCCAGATTACTGAAGTCATTTTCACCTTAGAGATCTAAAAATCCTCCTGATTTTTTTTTCAAATATCTCGTTAATTAGAACTCTTGTCTCTACATTAATAGAGGACATAATTTGGAGTGAAAGCTAAAAGGCCCTGCTAATGGAGTGCCAGCATTATGATGAAATCACCGTATAATCTCAGGTTATAGTGGCCAGAAGAAGCTGGCCATATGTGTTGTAAATTTCTCTGGGAGGAACAAAAAGGAATATGTGCTTCTTGTGTAGGCTGACTTCTAGAGAGGAAGTCTAGAACTGAATCAAACATGTCCTGTTTTTCACATGTTCACCGATTGTGTAAGTTACTATACTCTCCATGGGTAAAGTAAGTAAAGGTACAGAGAAAGGCCAGAAATTATAACTGAATCATCTCTAAGTGGAAGGAGATTGGTGTTTTCTCTAATTCAACTAATAAGCAATTCACCTTTCAACATCACTTTCATGTGTGGCTGTCAGTACTGGCTGTCACCTGGGTTGTTTGTCTCCAAAGATCTAGGCTGAGCTTTTTTACCCAGTTATCTAGGTTACAAAAGCAGAAGGGGTGAGGAGTGGAGAGAGACTGAGTGAGTGAATGAGCTAGCCACAATGTGCAAGCACTTTTTCAGCCTCTAATTATGTCACATTTGCAAATATCCTATGGACAAGTCACATACCCAAGCCAGTCCATGTGAGAGGAAACAATAAAAAGATGTTATTAATAGCATAGCAGGGATGCCTCTGTAAATTACTCCCATTACCAAATTCACAGGGAGGATTTAAAGTAACTGAAAAAAAATTAAATGACTTTAACTTGATGATTAAAGTTCAGAGAAATAAAATTCCAAAATTCTCAAAGACAAAGTCAAATACCCCTGCTTTTGTGCCTTAAAATATGAGGAAAACAACCTTCTTTCAAACTTCTTTTTCCATTCAATTTCAATCAGAATCATCTCTGTCTGATGCCTAGTCAAAGTTTGGTCTTCTTCATCACTAAAAATTGACGATTTTCCACTTGCATATTTTTTTAATATGAAATTTATTGTCAAATTGGTTTCCATGCAATACCCAGTGCTCATCCCAGCAGGTGTCCTCCTCAATGCCCATCACCCACTTTCCCCTCCTTCCCACCCCCCATCAACCTTCAGTTTATCTTCAGTTTTTAAGAGTCTCTTATGGTTTGGCTCCTTCCCTCTCTGTACTTTTTTTCCCACTTGCATATTAAAAATAATTATGCAAGTTCTCATGAATTGAATTAGTCTCTGTATCCTGCTTTTAAGGACTCCAAAAGTTAAGAAACACATAAAATTTTACTACCATCAGCTCCAAACCCACAGAATTTCAAAAACAAACCAATGTCTAGAGTGATATTCCATAGCAAAAAGTTCCCAGAAACTGGTGCATAATTCAGTTTAAGTCCTTGTTATTTTTGCTGTCTATTATAGTTAACGAAGTAAATCTGGGTTTCAACCTCACCAATCTTTATCAATCATACCAGGAATCTAGGACCTGTGGGAGAAATTTCTCATCACCAGTGTCATGTTGACATTAAGTGTGTACTATACCTGGGAGGAAACCTACTTATGTGCATTTCTCCTTTCTCTGAAAGTTGTCATGCAGTTGTGGATTTTAAGCACTCTGGTTCTGCACTGAATGTGGGCTTAGCTGGTATTTGAGAATCTAGTTCCTTTTGTGATCACATGTTTTTGCTTTAAACCCCTGGCTGATGTCCCTGCCTCTAATACAGAAAGTGAATAATAGTGATGGTCCTGCATATTAATTTTTTTTTAAATCCATCTTCTGAAGGGGATGCTACACAGCGGTCTCCAAAATTCAAAGTCAAGTTCACTCAGTTAAATCTTATGTAACTGAAAAAGCCAGAGCCAACTCCAAGTCCTAGTGGGTGGAAGTTTATAATTATTGTACCTAAATGACTATTTCATCTACTGTTTCTTGGTCATGAATGAAAAATAAAAATAGCGTAGAGAGAAAATTTGGGGCTGCTGCTTCTCAAGCAGTACCTATTGATGCTTGGTACCCAGTTAACACATTGCTGCTCTATAGCAGTATAGAACTTTGTTGTGTCTGAAATTTAGAGCTGCAACGTTTAGATGTGCCTGAGAAACACAATAAGACCAGCCAAATTATCTCACTCATCAGTGTCTTAAAGCTTGTATATGCCATGCTTGTTTTAAGGTGAGCCTTAGGAAAAAATACTTAACTCAGTAAAATCTACCTGGCATGAGTCAGGTAAGATGAGGAGGTTCACATACAAGCCTACAGTGAATTTTTGTTGTGTCTTCATGTGACACTCAACATCCATAAGACAACCACTACATGGTAAAGAGTGTCAGCAAGTTGTAGACTCTACCAACCATAGAAGTTGTCAAACATAAATACCTACGTCCCCTTCCTAAGGTTTAAGGCTTAATAAATGCACTGGGGTCATACAAGTGTTCTTAAGCACTTTTTAAGTTGGTCCACAAAGGCTGGTCCTATTTCTCACATTCCTAACATTTGTACAGATTTTTGGCTTAGGGTTTTGGAAGCTATTAAATGATACTTTTCTTCCTTTCTTGAGTTCAGAATCAATTGAGCAAGAAGGCATAGCAATAAAGCAATGTACATGAAATGACTAGATCTACTACTGGTAAAAAATAGACCAGAAAATGTGACTTAAAATTTGTGAAAAACACTACCCAGAATAAAACATACTCTCTAACCCTGCAATCCTCTCCATTAGAGAACTTGAGGGGTTTTTTTAATGTTTATTTGTTTGTTTGTTTGTTTGTTTGTTTGTTTAGAAAGACAGAGAGAGAGACAGAGAGCGCCAGAGAGAGAGGGAGAGAGAGAATCCAACAGGATTCCATCTCAGGAAACTTAAGATCATGACTTGAGCCCAAATCAAGTGTTGGACGCTTAACTGACTGAGCCACCTAGGTGCCCCAAGTTTTGTTTAAATCTCATATTGCTAACCTTAGAACATGGAGGAGCAGAGCATTTGTTTAGTTAACATGCTGCGTCCTCAAAAAAAGTATCCATAACAAAGCCAAATGTGCTCAATTACTTCTCCATGGAATATAAATTTTGAGCAGAACGCCACAGAAACAAAAGGAGAGGGGAGTTGATTGATTTTACGGCAGGGTTCCAGTGAGATCACTTGAGAGGTCCTGGCTGAGATAGTTGCAGCAATCCTGGTTCCAGGCCTACCCTAGACCTTGGTGGTCATTTTTTCCTCCAAATTTGACAATATCTGATAAACACAGTTATGTCACCCAGAGGTGATTTTGTGACTTACAACATAATAAGTCTATTCATATATTTAGTTTGTTGTTTACTTTTGCTTTGTGTTTATCTCTTTAATTAACTTGAAATAGCTTTAGTAAATGCTGTGAATTGAGCTCTATATTTATGTTTTTCAAGTAGACAATTTTTCAGCACTACTCATTAATTATTTCTTCTCCATGCCACAATTTATAAAAGATTTGAAAGGAATACACTACTGATGACTAGTTTTAAATTTTGGTATTATGGTGACCCCTGGTATTATGGTCCTGAAAATTTGAAGATGTGGAAAATAAGTTTGGGTTCTGAGAATTAATCAGAAACTATACTATCTAATGAATCTCGCTGATGGCCCATGAATATGTAAACCTATTTGGAAGAGACTAATTTTTCTCAGACCAGCAAAATGTATATAATCTTCTTTAATAATATTAAAGAATAATATTATTTTATTTAATAATATTTAATTTAAATTTAATATTTAATTTAATATTTTAAATATTTAATTTAATATTTATTTAATAATATTATTTTATTAAATATATTTTAATAAAAATTATGATTCAAAGGGAGGCTTCCTTAGTCATACAACCTAGAAAAAGCAGTCACTGAAGTTAACATAAGCAATGTCTACCCAAACACTGTTCAGAGTCAGGGAAGCTTGGATCACTGGACTGAACACACTTCTGCTCCTAAAGGTGAAGCTGTTTCTTTGGTGGGGAGATATACACCAGGCCATGGCCAACAGAGTTGAGACAAAAACTTTTAAATATTTCTACTTCCTTGCAAAAACAAACCAATAATGAGATATTTCAAATTCAGGCTATTAAACTGATGCTGTTCTGACTCCCTGATCATCAACATAACTTCTGAATAGAATGTGTCCCTTGTATGTCTATCCTCAGTGAAAATTTATTGATCAGAAGGATTTTGTCTACTCTCATTTTCTGATACAATGATTTTTCATTATAAATAAAATGGTTTCTTTTTGGGATTTGTCTTTCCATATGGCTTGACTACATGCAGTGTAAAAATAATATTTTCCTTGCCAATCAACAAATCAACCAACCAACCAACAAACTCAACCTACTGGGGATAAAAAAATTCAAAGCGGTAACTCAAAAATTTGAAGCAAATAGGATATAATGGAAGATCTGCATAACACTGTAAACTAATGATTCAGCTGCAAAGATGATAAGCAAGTAAAGGTGTCATAACCAGAGATCATTTTGAAAATTCTTTTTTTTCAGGTTATTAACATTGTTTAATTCACTGAAAATCTATTGTATGTAAAAACATGGCAGAATTTCTTTTCTCTCCACATTTCCAAATACCATATTATGGATACTAAGTAATGCTAAAATAAGTTTAAAAATATCAGTGTTTTAATGTAACCTGATTTTAATCAGACATTTCAAGAAAATTTGAGGCCAATATTACCCAAGAATGTAGACATTAGAATCCTCAATAAAGTCTTAGAACATTGAATCTAGTAAATAATTAGAAAGAGTGACTACATAAAATTTATCCCAGGTATGCAGTTTCGGGAATAATCAAACAATTCAATTCAACATAATGACTGACCAAAGAAGAAAAACTGTGTAATAACATTAACAGATAAAGACAAAAACAGGGAGGGAGAACAGAGTCATAAAATCTCAGAAAATAGTACACCTTACCTTATTTTTTTTTATATTTGCATGGCTTCAAGAGCCACAAAACTAGAAAAACTATTCCTATCCATCCTTCTCTATGAAAGTTCAAGAAATGTATTTAATTTTAATACATGCAGCAAATAACATTTATCATGTTCAGGGAAAACAGTAGCTAAACTGGAGAAGATGCTAGCATAAAAATGTTTTCCCCTGATAGTCATCTACAGATGCCTTAGGCATATACCATGAAATTCTAAGTCTTTTGCTATAATGAATAATTAAATGATTATAGAAGTCAATGCTAACATTTTTTGTTACTGTGCTTAGTTTACATATATTTTTATCTTAAAATATCCCAATATAATCTTTCAGACATGCTGGTATACCTAATTAGAAAGTAGAACTCATATTAACAATATTTAAACCTAGACTTTATTTTCACTCTTAGACAAATATCTCACTATGTAGCATGTTTTGACAGTAACCATAAGGTTTGATGTCCCCTGAAATACTTTTCTTACAGGCTGGTCATTTTGTTTATCTTCTACTCAAATGTCTACAATCGCCATTTAAATACAGTTTCACAGGTAATGAAAGTTCGACCTGAGAGATATTTTGAAAATCGCTGCCTTGTCTGTGCCCCTAATATCTCTGACTGGGCTCATTGGATACCCTTTTCTGCATAATAATCATGAAATCTGAGTAAAATATAAAACTCAGATCTCTGGGTTGGTTGAAGCTTGGCTGACCCAGTTCTGCTACACACTGTGGCGTGTAGCCTGGCTCTGTTTATCCCGTCAGTAGGTCAAGAGAACAGCTGAGCTCCGCACATCTAATATGACCAACATGCTAACTGGACATGTTCTCGCAACAAGGGCAGACACAGAAGAAATCAAGCAAAACCATACACATGTGTTAAGGCCTACACTCATAAACAGTATGCTTTTACTTCTACCCGGATTCTCTTGGCTAAAGTGAGTCATGTAGTGAAGGCAAGTCAAGGGTCAGAGTACTCTCTGACTCATGACTCTCTACAATGAGGCCATGGTATGGGTGTGGATACAGGGAGGCATGAGAAATGGGGCCATTAATTTATTCTGGGGAAATGAAAAAGTCACTTTCCCAATAGCATATGGACCTTACAGACTAGAGTATTATTTTTTTTTTCTAAATCGTCTATTGAAAATGCATGTCTCTAGGAATGCCTCATGGAGAGGTACCACTTGAAGAGCACAAGCTCAGGTGGCCCTTAGCATAACTTAGTGTATTTTTTGCTCCATCTATTTAAATTGTCTGCCTCACATGTCTCGATTCAAGTCCTAACTCTGTGACTATTTAGGTCTATGATTTAGGACAGTAGTTCTGAAACTTTAATGTCTTCACAGATATCTGACGGACTTGGTGAGACACAGATTACTGGGATTCTGTGCCAGCGTTTGATTCAATAAGGTTTGGGGTGGGGCTTATCCTGCAGACCAGGTATCAATCATGCTTTGAGAAATATTGATTTAAGAAATCCAAAAAGTGGATCATTAGTAACTACGATAGCTGGATTCTGTTTCAGGAGGCCCCAGCATTCCTTACTCTTTATTTTCATTGTTTTCAATTTTGCAGGTAAATGATTTTCCTCATCTTATTCTACTTGCTTCATCTTCTATACACAGACATCAATAAATCTGAGGGGACTTTGTACTTCAGCTGACTTTGGGTGATTTACGGTCGCAGATTTCAAGCCTTTGTGAATATCTAATAAGCTTGTTTGCCTCATAAGCTACCTGAGCAAATTTAAGAGACAGAGTCTGCCCCCATATTAATTAAAAGCTTCCAGTATTTAAATCCATCAATCTAAATGTGATTCAATTCAGCAAGCAAGTATTGAGTTTCCACTCTAAGATCCTCAGCTTAGATGTTGTTGGGAAGACAGGGAAGGTTAAGGAAAGGACTCCACTAATTTTGTATCGATTAGAGAATTCCCTCAAGTAGCAGACATTAACTACCATAAACTCCTGGGGATATAATGCCAGGAAGGAATTATTCACTTCTTGAGGTGCATTTGAGGGATGACAAAAGGGTGAGCTGGTAAGTGTGGTCATTTTCAAAAAGAAAATGCAGACTGAAGAACATGGATATAGCAGTGATAGGAATTGATTCACATCTTGTTATTAGTGTTGCTAAGAATAACAATTAAAACAAAAATCCCAAGTTCATTCAGGGGCCCAACCATCTTCTGAATTAACAGTGTCTTTTAAAAAGAATATTTTCTATTATGATGTTTTAATCTTCTTTGCATAACATAACTAAATCTAATATTCAGGGGCTATAAGAGTACCAATATTATCCATTGTACAAATGAATAAATCAGATCATTAAAAAATATGTATTCTCAAGGTCACAGAGCAACTCAGCAAAGGACATGGAACTAAAAAAATTGATTTGTGACTTTCTATCATTCTTAGATGCTAAGCAAAATTTGCAATCTTTCTCCTTAGTGAAAAATGATTATTTAAAATATTATGCCTACAAATTTTTTTTTTTTTTTGCTGTAGCATTACTGTTACTCATAAAAGTAATCTGACTTTGCCAGTTTCGGTTTCCCTTTTACGCTCTTATTTATCCTGCTGCACAAATTTTCATGGTACTCAAAGCTGACTACTAAAAGTAATATTTATAAAGCAAACTTATTCATAGAAAAAACAATAATGTCTCGGATATGTGGAAATGTAAACCTTCTGTACACACCAATCCTGGGATAAAAAAGGAAAGATGTACAATGCTTTTTATAGTTGAAAGAAAATATTTAAAACTTAAAACATTAAAGACTGAAGAGGCATTAAAGGTATTTTAATTCAATACTATTAATTTACAAATGATAATAATAAAAAAAAACTATGAAAAAAATGACTCACCCAGTATCACACAATTTGTATTTTATTTGTGATTCAAATCAGAGGCTGCTGTATGAATTAAATTTCACCAAAAAATTACTTAATACTTTCTACGTTCCCAGACCAGTAAGCAATGCAAATATGAAAGAGAATAGTCTTTACTCTAGAATTTACTCTGCAATAGACAAATAACATTTGTGTTCCTTTTACAATGAACACTACAAATAACTACAGTACAAAAAAAGAGTAAGAAAAGTGTTTTACAAGAAGTTATAAACAATGAGTTATTTGGATGAAATATAACTGATATTTATTTGCTGGGTGTGGAGGTGAGGGAAACAAGGAAATGTGGAGAGAAGGCTTTTGAGATACATACACTAAATGTACATCAGATTTTGGAAAAGCATTTTAAAGGAAAACATGAGCAAAACCACTGAAGCAAAACTTGGGGGCATGTACAGAAAAACAAAGTGTGTGTATAAAAGAGTTGTGGGAGACGGGCTTTAAAATGAAATAGAGGATAGATCTTGATGAGTGGACGGAGGGGTTGTATGAAGTCCATCTTTTGGATCACTCTATATCTCTGATTGGAAGGTTATGCTTAGAAACTAGGATCAATAAAATCTCACTTAAACATTCAATCAACTCACCTGTTCTTTTTTTAAATTTCCAGTTCATATTCACAATTATTTATTATCCAGTCATTCAATGAACATTCTGTGCAATGTATTAGGTTAGGTTACAAGAATTTAGAGATATATAGACATAGTTCCTTTCTTCAAGGAAACTGCAGTTAAGCGGGATGAACAGCTGTGTAAGCAAAGAGTTAAAATATAATTTAACAAAAGCTAAAATGTAGCTTTGTATAGGCTACTGAGAAACTATTCTGTTTTTTCTGAAAAACTTCCCAGAGAAAGGTACATGTAATTTAATGCTTGAAGAAGGAAGAGGAGTTTTCCAGTTGGATTAAGGGGAGGAAGAACATTTGCACACAGCATTCACAGAGGGCATGTGTAGAATTGAGTGAAATAAAGATATGCTTATGATCATAAGTATTTACATACTATTAGAGAGGGACATCTGGTTGGCATACAAGCTGGCTCAGTCTGTTAAGCATCCAACTCTTGATTTCAGTTCAGATCATAATCTCATGGTTTATGGGTTCGAGCCCTACACCGGACTCTGTGCTGCCAGTGCGGAGCCTGCTTGGGATTCTTTTTCTTTCTTTCTTTCTTTCTTTCTTTCTTTCTTTCTTTCTTTCTCTTTCTTTTTCTTTCTTTCTTTCTTTCTTTCTTTCTTTCTTTCTCTCTCTCTCAAAATAAATAAATGAATAAACAAACATTAAACACTATTAGAGAAAGGGGGCTATGAATGCTAGATTGTCCCTTCTGTACAAAGATTTTTTTTTTTCTTCTTAAGGTCCCTGAAGAAAAAGAAATGCACAAAAGCCAGTCAATATAAATTTTCTTATTAGCTACATCTTTGACCCCACTCCCAGTACTCTATTAAGCTCTACTTTATCACACAGAATGGTTACTTTATCTGGCCTAGAGGCTCAAACCATTGTGGTTCAAACAAGAATGTTAGAATGTACCACTTCAATGAGACAAGAAGCTACCTTTGCTTTCACTAGACAAATAGAAGCAGAGAATTACCGAGGGCTTAAAGGAGACCCAGTGCCTACAGCTCAGCCCTGACCTGGTCAACACAACTTGTTCCTGGGCTTCTCCAGCAGGAGAGTTAGTATCTAGCCAGAGTGGGTATAAAGAAGGAAGAGAAACTCATCAGAGGAGAGAGAGAGAGAGAGAGAGAGAGAGAGAGAGTCGGTTTGCTAGGAGCCCAGGGCTCTTACCATAGCTACTTAAGAGGGAAGAACAAAAAATCAATACAGCTGATAATCTTCCCTGGATTTTATCTGTTCTTCATTTATTCAACAACAATCAGATTTGTATTCCAGAAAGAAAACTCAGGTGGCA
Organism: Panthera leo; assembly: GCF_018350215.1. Classification (NCBI taxonomy): domain Eukaryota; kingdom Metazoa; phylum Chordata; class Mammalia; order Carnivora; family Felidae; genus Panthera; species Panthera leo. Next base: position 76,303,367 of record NC_056687.1, read on the forward strand.
ATGTGGAAGCTGACTAGTTTTAAAAGCATAAGTAAGTAATAATAGATATTTCTGTAAGAAATATTTCAAGTTTTCCATAATGTCCAAGTCTGGACACTTATGTCAAGGGGATTGACTGTATTGTTTACCAGGTCAGGGTGTTACAGGCTGGTGTCTCTGGGTATCATTAGCCCCATAAAACCCCATGATCATATTGGAAAATTCTGCATAAATTACTGTGGGGTCATAATGCCACAGCTAATTTAGTACATTACAAAAATTGGTGCAAAATCCACCAACAGTTACTGTAAATTTGACTTTATAGAGAGCGTTAACATTTTTTGCCTCCCTTCCCCAGCTTTATTGAGGTATAATTGACAAAGTTGTAAGATGTACAATGTGATGATTTTATATACACACATATCATGAAAAGATTCCACCCATCAAGTTAATTAACACATCCATCAGGTCACATATTTACCTTTTTGTGTGTGAGAGAACATTTAGTTTCTAATCCCTTGGCAAATTTCAATTATTCAATACATTCTTTTCAAGTATAATCAACATGCTATACATTAGATCCTCAGAACTTATTCATAAAGTTTATATCCTTAGACCAATCTCTCCCTATTTCCCTTACTCCACAGGTTCTGACAACCACTGTTCTACTCTCTGAGGCTATGAATTAGATTTTACTTTTTTTGATCCCATATAAAAGTGATACTGTGCAGTATTTGCTTTTCTATACCTTACTTCACTTAACATATTGCTAATTATACTTAGCATAACGCCCTCCAGTTTCATCCATGTTGTTGCAAATAGCAGGATTTCCTTCTTTCTTAAGGCTAAATAACATTCCACTATGTATGTTATATCTTACTTTTTTTTATATACTCATCCATCCAGACACAGAGGTTGTTTCCATACCCTGGCTACTGTGAATAATGCTGCAATGAACATAAAAGTACAGATCACTCCTTGAGAGAATGGTTTTGTTTCCTTTGGATATATACCTATAAGTGGGACTGCTGGATGATATGGTATTTTTAATGTTTTTTTCTTTTTGAGAAATCTCCATGCTATTTTCCATATTGGCTACACCAGTTTGCATTCCCACCACTAGTGTACAAGAGTTCCCTTTTCTTCATATCCTTAACAACACTTGCTATCTCTTGTCTTTTTCGAAATAGACATCCTAACAGATGTGAGGTAATATCTCATTATGATTTTGATTTGCATTTCTCCAAGTATTAGTGATGTTGAGTATCTTTTCATGCACCTGTTGGTTACTTGCATGTCTTTTTTTTTTTTTTTTTTTAGAAAAATGTACACTTCGGTCTTTTGCCCATTTCTAAATTCGATTATTAGGATATTTGCTATTAAGTTGTATGAGCAACTTATACCTTGTATATTTTGGATATTAACCCCTTATTGGATTTGTGGCTTCCAAAGATTTTTCTCCCATTCCATAGGTTAACTAGGTTCCCTAGGTTGTCTTTTTTTTTAATGATTTTATTTGCTGTGCAGGAGTTTGATATAGCCCCATTTGCTTATTTTCCCCTTTGTTGTTTTGTATTGATGTCAAATCCAAAAACTCATCATCAAACCAATGTCAAGGGGTTTACCCTGTAATTTTTATTACAAGGGTTTTACAGTTTCAGCTCTTATGTTCAAGTCTTTAATCCATTTTAAGTTGATTTTTGTGTATTGAGTACAAGAAGGATACAACTTCATTCTTTTGCATGTGGCTGTCCATTGACCTCTGTGTCTGGTTTTACGTTCATACTATTTTATTTATTTTTTAAAGTTTGTTTGTTTGTTTGTTTGTTTACAGAATGGGGAAGGGGCAGAGAGAGAGAGAGAGGAGAGAGAATCCCAAGGAAGCTCCACACCATCAGTGCAGAGCCTGATGAAGGGTTCAATTCCACGAACTGTGAGATCATGACGTGAGCTGAAATCGAGAGTCAGATGCTTAACCAGCTGAACCACCCAGGCATCCCACTATGCTATTTTAATTACTATACCTTTGTAATATAGTTTGCAATCAAAGAACATGCTACCTCCAGCTTTGTTCTTCATTCTCAAGATTGCTTTACCTATTTGGGGTCTTTTGTGTTTACACATAAATTTTAGGATTGTTTTTTTCTATTTCTGTTAAAAATGCCATTGGCTACTGATAGAAATTACATTGAATCAATATATTTCTTTGGGTTATGTGGGCATTTTAACAATATAATTATTCCAATCCATGAGCATAGAATATCTTTCCATATATTTATGCCTTCTTCAATTTCTTTCATCGTTTTATGGTTTTCAATGTACAGATCTTTCACTCCCTTGGTTAAACTTATTTTTCAGTGTTTTACTTATTTTGTTGCAATTATAAACGGTAAATGGGATTTTTTTGCTAGTATATAGAAATTCAACTGATTTTTGTATATAGATTTTGTCTCCTGAAACTTTATGAATTTGTTTATTAGCTCTAAGGATTTTTTTTTGGTAGAGTTTTTAGATTTTCTATATATAATATCATGTCATCTACAAACAAGGACAATTTTACTATTTCTTTCTGATTTGGATCCTCCCCCCCCTTTTTTTTTAATTTTTGTTTTCAATTGCTCTGGCTAGGACTTCCTAGAATAAACGTGGCAAGAGGAGGCATCCTTGTCTTCCTGATCTTAAAGAAAAAGCTTTTAGGTTTGCACTGTTGAGTATTTTAGCTGTGGTCTTATCATGTATGGTCTTTTTTTATATTGAGGTACATTCTCTCTAAACTCAATCTATTGAAAGTTTTTTTTTTATCATGAATAGGTGTTGAATTTTGTCAAATATGTTTTCTATCTCTATTGAGATAATTATATGATTTTTGTCCTTCATTTTGCTAATGTTTTATATCACATTGGTTGATTTGTGGAACCATCTTGCATCCGTGGCATAAATCCCACTTAATTGTGGTGTATTATCCTTGTAACATATTGTTGAATTTGGCTTGGTAATATAAAGTTGGTAAATTTTGTTTATGTGTTCATAAGGGATATTGGCCAGTAATTTGCTTTTCTTGTAATGTCCTTGTCTGATTTTGATATCAAGGTAATGTTGGACTCATAAAATGAGTATGGAAGTTTTCTTCACTCCTCTTTTACTTTTTGGAAGCATTTGAGAAGGAGTTTTATTAATTCTTTGAATATTTGATATAACTTAACAATGAATACATCTAATCCTGGATTTTTGTTTGTTGCAAGGTTTTTGATTACTGATTCTATCTTCCTAATAATTCTGTTCAGATTTTCTATTTCTTCATGGTTCAGGGTTACCAACCTCATTTGATATATGTACTTTCTCATTCTTGCTATGTGTAAGAGTTGCTTAGCTAGTTTTTCAATTTCTTTGAGATGAAATTGTTCTGGGTGTAGCTGTACATTGAGTGTGTCCTTGGGAGGAGAGAAATTCAGAAGACTCTTAAGTTTCCATCCTGGTTGACTCCATCTGAAAGCCTTAAAATTTTAATTGGCTATAATCTGATTTGTTCTTACTACTTAGCTAAATTGTTGTCAGTTTGAGTGAGTTTGAAAATTAGAATAAAAATGTCCTTCTTGGTTGGCATCAGTGAAAAAACAAATCTAATATTTATTTGCCAAAGATCCAAAATATAATAAACATTTAGTATAAGAGATCGATAGAGTCTATTCCTAGATTCAATTTTATTTTATTTAATTGGCAATTCCTGCTAAGGTGGAGGGGAACCGTAGGTTTACTTCCTATTTAAAGGAAATATGTGATAGGTCTTCTGAATTATAAGGCTTACTTACCATTACTGCTTCAGCAGTGGGACTTACTGAGTTAGATTTGTGTTTACATGGAAATTTTATTTAGATATTTTAATTATTTCTTGGATAATGCAGACTTGTTTCAGCTCTAATTTCAAGTATTTGGGCTGCCTGTCAAATCACCTTACCATCTAATTTTAATGATCTCATTTTTTATTGACATTTCATTATCATCCATAATATTCACTCTTTATAGGTATATGATCCAGTGTTTTTAAGTACTCACAAGTTGTGCAATCACCACTAATTCTAAAACATTTTAATTACCCAGAAAGTAACCTGTACCCATTTTCAGTCAGTACTCATTTGCCTCTCCTCCTAGTGCCAGGCAACCTCTAATCTATTCTTTATTTCTCTAGATTTGCTTATACTGCATGTTTCATATAAACGTGATTGTATAATATGTGGCCTGCTGTGTCTGGCTTTTTTTGCTCAGAATCACATTTTCAAGGTTCATCCATGTTTTAATCTGTAATAGTATCTCATTTAATTGTGTGTCTGAATAATATTCTAGTGTATGGATATAAAGCCCATTTTGCTTATTCATTTATCAGTGAATGAGTATTTTTGGCTGTTTCTACTTTTGAGGTAATATTAATAATACTGCTATAAACATTTGTGTACCAGTTTCTGTGTAGACATACATTTTACATTCTCTTAGGTTTATACTTAAGAGTGAAATTAATGGGTCATATTTTAAATCCATGTTTAACTTTCCAAAAATTTCCAAACTGTTTTTCATAGTGACTGCACCATTTTCCAATCCCATCTACAGGCTTTGATGGTTCCAATTTATCCACATCTTCATCAGCACTTGTTATTATTCAGCCTTTTTATTATAATCATCCCAGTGATTGTGAAGTAGCATTTTATTGTAGTCTTCTCCAATGGGTAATGATGTTGAGTATTTTTTCATGTGCTTATTGGTCATTGGTCTATCTTCTTTAGAAATATGTCTATTCAAATCCAATATTTCTTGGCAAATTTAATCACATTTTATTAGATTTTAAAATATCCATAATAATATTACCACTCTAAATGCCTCCCAATACAGTTACCCTATGTGTACATACAAACATTTTTCCATTATTAAGCCACAAGATTTGGGATAGTCAGTGGACAGAACTTGCAGTGAAAAACTGAGAAACTGGCACGTTGGTCACATTTATTCAAGAGCCTTTTATTTGTCAGAATTTTATTAACTTTATATGAAGTCAATTATAAGATCACCCCAGGAGATAGTTGAATGTTAATGATGATCAATTAGAAAAACTAGAGTCAGAGTCAGTGAAGAAATTGTTTAAAAAATATTCAAAATGTGAAGATTTTAGCAAGTATCCAAATATCCACATAATCCATTAAATAATTATCTTTTCCAGAAATGTTATAAATGGATTGTTTATTGGCTTTGCTACTCTCCTATCCTGATTCCCTTCTTCTAAAATAAACTTCTTGATGTACTATATAATGTGCATTGGATGACCTAAAACATAATGCTCACAGATAGATTACAAGTCCAGAGGTTAGGAAAACACAAAATTACCAAAATGATATATTGTAATCACTTTTGGTTATCTTTTTATCCTTTGAGAGTTAGTTAAAAATAACACCTCAGGTATATTAAATGTCCTTCATATTGCCTAAATATCTGGAGATAAGAAGTGAAGTTGAGGGTCTTTGTGACACATTTCTGAATTTAGACTTCATAGGGTTGGTTCTACTGACATATTTTCATCTTCTGGTACTTGACTATGAGCACATAAAAATGACTTCCAGGGGCACCTGGGTGGCTCAGTCGGTTGAGCGTCCGACTTCGGCTCAGGTCAGGATCTCACAGTTTGTGAGTTCAAGCCCTGCGTCGGGTTCTGTGCTGACAGCTCAGAGCCTGGAACCTGTTTTGGATTCTGTGTCTTCCTCTCTCTGCCCTTCCCTGCTCATGCTCTGTCTCTCTGTCTCTCAAAAATGAATAAATGTTAAAAAAAATTTTAAAAAATGACTTCCATTAGAGGATAGAATCAATGCTCAAATTAGAATAGCTCCAATAATGAGGTGAGCAAGGGCAGAATGGGGAAAACTTATACGAATAATTTGGTGAGACTTGTTTGGGAATATTTCTGCAATTGTAATCAGTGTCATATAACACAAGCTCCTGTTTCATAATGTGGACCCTACTTTGGAAAATGCTCAGTCTTATATCAACCACTGATCCTCCTTGATGTGAAGAAATAGCAGAAAGATTCCTACTGAAATGTTCTATTGTAATATGCAATAAAATATTCAAATACTCATTAATGTTTGACCTGCTGATTATCTTATAGCCCATCAAATCTCATTCTTCTCCACAAAACCCATTGCTTTTATCCTGAATAATTAAAATTTTAAGATTCTTTCTCTCTCTCTCTCTTTTTCCAATCGAGTTAAAACAGTACATCTTTTAAATCTACATGAGCAAAGACAGGCTGTTACAGAGTGAATATTCTTTGGTTAGCACAGAGATGTGTAAGTATTTTGTGAAAGCCAATTAAAAGAAGATAAAGTAGGAAGATATTTTTTAAATTATGTCATTGAATTAAAATAGAATAGAAATGAGGCCTAGATGTTTAGATAGCACAATTGATTTTAGTATCTTTTAGCTCTATCATTTTTCCCACAGTTCCCTCTTTCCCACTGTCCCCTTCTGCTATATGATTTTAATTAGTTTTATGTATATATGTGCATATGTATATGTGTGCTTTGCCACAATAGAAGCAATAGCTACAACTCACGTCCTGAGACTAGGATTATAGTAAACATTCACACTGTTATTTATCTTGAAGCATCAGATTTCTCAGGTTTTGCAGCTTAAAGCCAAAAGTCCTCCTCACCTTACTGTAGTGCAGGATTTTGCAAATAAATCTCAATGCTATCAGTTCAGTAAGTTAAATAAAGATTGTTACAAGTTTTATTTGACCTTGCAGAGGTTAGTTTGTCTTTCTGGTATTTTGTTACTTCATCCATAATATTAGAAAATGCAAAGGAATCTAGACAAGGTAAAGAACTGGTCTCTTCTTTATCTAAAATCTGTCAATAAATGATTCTATTTACTTTCTTGGTGTTGCTAAGCAGGAAAGTCTGTCACTTAACAAACCTCTCTTAGCTGGCATGAGGCCAAGGTAATTTTGAAAATCATCAGAGTAAGGTCACAGAAAATTAGAATTTCATTGAAATTCAAGCCATTTGCTTTGAATGATAGATTATAAAGTACACGAGTAGGAAGCAATATAATAAGTTTATATGCTGATGAACCCTAAGTTTTGAATTACTTTAGAAAAAAATCCTAAATATCATGGCAATAATTAATTTAGTTGACATTTGTGACACAAAAAATGGTTTATTTAAATCAGTTTTTTTAATTGCCTGTAAATGCAAAAGTTTTGTTTCCATGACTCCAAAAAGTCTGAGTGAATATCTTGTATGGACACATTTTCTTTTGCTTTTTTTATGTAGATCTATCATACTACAGGGGAAATAATTTTTCCATTTCATATGGCAGAAAATATAGCCAATAAGGATTCTCATTTCAATAATGATAAAACTAAAACACATTTGAAAAAAAAAAAAAAACATTTAACCTCTTTCAGCAATAAGGATTAGAAAATTATAAATAAAACAACACTTTGGCACAATTCAGCTATTAATTATTCTCTAGACTATTAAGATTGATGACAGAGTATAAGAAAGTCTTACCTTTATAATGTCAAAAGTTCATACATGTTGTTCACCTTAGTTTTTCTTGCTTTCTATACATCTTGGAAACCTGCCAAAAGAGAGGTCACACTATATACTGCATTCTCCAAAGTTCTGTATTAGTGCAAGTTAACTTTATGTAATCATGAAAATCATTTTAGCAAATTAAAAATAATTGGCAATTGTATCCCCTTGATAAACAGAAATTTTTAAATATCATATAGCAGAAATTATATTAATGATGCGTTATTAAAAGCTTTTCCCAGAAGACAATAATGGCTATTATAAACACTATTTTTCAATACCTTACTGGAGACCTAGTGATTACTAGAAAAGAAAAGAAAAGGTACAAACATAGAAAAAGAAAAAAAAAAGTTGTCATTATTTGCAGAGGGCATTATTTTGAATTGCAGACGTCTAAAAATTCAAAAATCTAAGTATTATAACTGATAAATAAATGAAGTAATTTTGCTAGACATGAAGTTAATTGTGTTGAAATAGAGTGGCAACATTTTTTTTAATTTTAAAAATGATACTATTTACAATAACATAAAGAATACTTAGGACTACACCTAACAAAGGATATGCAAGACTTTTACTAAAAACTACACAATATTGTAGTAAAAAAAATTAATAAATATAAGGAAATGCCATGTTCATGGATTAGACGACACAGTGTATAGACATGTTTGAGTCTTAGCTACGAGGGAGGCTGAGTTTCCTGGCTTCTACCTTGATGATGCAGGAATCTGAAGCTTAAAAATTTGCCAAACCAAAAAAAAAAAAAAAAAAAAAAGAAGACTTTTGGTCAGAAAAACCATAAATGTCTATTACAACATTTATCTCCAAAGTTAAGCTATGGGAGTTGGAAGTTTTTATTTTAATATCAAATAGAAGTAGTTTTAAAAATGTTTTAGTAATGGAGGAAGGGCCAAGATGGCAGAACAGCATGAAAGTTTTTTTTGCATCTCTCATCCCTGAAGTACACCCAGATCAACACTAAGCCATCCTTCATACCTAGAAAACCGATTTGAGGATTAACACAAAATCCTGCAAAACCTGAACCACAGAACACAGCAGGTACACAGCACAGAGAGGTGAGCTGGGGGAGAGAAGCCATGGAGGGCAGGGAGCTGTTTTTGCTTGCGGAGAGAGGATGGAGATGGCGTGGAGAGTATGGGAAAGCATCCCTCCCCTGCCCCCGCCCGAAAGCAGCTGGAGGGAAGGGACTGAACAAAAAAAAGGACAAAGGAGAGGGTTTAAGTTCCATTAAGACTCTATAAACAGGGGGAACACAGAGTCTGAAACTCTGCAGCTCGATACCTGGCAGTGCTCTGGTGGGAAGAACAAATCCCGAGGAGCAGAGAGCGAGGTCCTTGGGGTCCTGGGGTCCTCGGGCCACACAGGGAGAGGTGGTTCCCCTGCTGGGAAGACATCTTGTAGAGGCTGTGAGGCCACCCCAAAGGCAAAGGTCCCAGCAAACCCTGGAGAACAACCACATTTACTAGTGCTGGAACAAGGACATTAAGGGTGAAGCCTGGTGCCAGATGTGTGTTGTGATTTTCCATAATCCCTGAAATGCTGTTACGTGATTGCATGAACTTTTTCTAGGGTTGGTTGGCACCCAGCCACAGTTGCGGGGCATTGGCAGCAGAATGGTCCCATGAGCACTCCTGGGTGCAGCGGGTGCCTGGCCGTTACTCGATGAGACCCTCCCCCAGAAGGTCTGGGTGAGTCAAAGTTGCAGTCCCTCAGAAAGGAGGGGTTGGGAAACACAGTAGCATCTGAGATAAAACTAAGGAGGGAGGTGACACCTGGCAACCTGACGACTTGGTCATCGACAGTATAAAAGTAGATAGTGGACAGAAGCCAGAGACAAAGGAGGGGTGAGTGATTGCTGGTCAGGGAGAACAGAATTCTGTTCTAGACTAAAGACTAATGCCATTTTCACCCCTCCCACACATGTGCATACATACCTACATGCACCACAACAATCCACCCCAGTAAGCTAAGTAACGCCATCTAGTGGAGAATGGAGCCATTACACTAAGCCCCGCCCAACTGAGCCAATCTCGCTCTTCAGGAACACCACAAGTCTCCCCAACTGCTTAGTTTACAGACTATAAATGTTTCATAGTTTGGCTTCTAGGGGAAACCTATGTAATTTCAATCAACAAAGACTAGAAAGGACCAGAGAACACCATCAGAAACTCCAACTCTATAGGCAATATAATGGCAGAAATTCCTATCTTTCAGTACTCACTCTAAACGTCAATGGACTAAATGCTCCAATCAAAAGACACAAGGTAACAGAATGTATAAGAAAACAAGATCCATCTATATGCTGTTTACAAAAGACCTACTTTAAACCTGAAGACACCTTCAGACTGAAAGTAAGGGGATAGAGAACTATCTATCATGCTAATGGTTGCCAAAAGAAAGCTGGAGTAGCCATACTTATATCAGACAATCTAGACTTTAAAAAAAGACTGTAACAAGAGATGAAGAAAGGCATTATATCATAATTAAGAAGTCTATCCACCAAGAAGACCTAACAATTATAAACATTTATGCTCCAAATGTGAAAGCACCCAAATATATAAATCAATTAATCACAAACATAAACTCATAAATGACATAATGTATAGAAATGTCAGTTTCCCACAAACTGATGTATGGATCAAAAATGTAATGTCAATAAGAAACCCCAAATCCCCCAAATTAGTTTTAGTGGGGGGGTGATTAATAGCTGATTCTAAATTTATATGGAAACACAAGCAGCAAAGAATTACAAGATAATTTTGAGGACAAACAAATTTGAAGATTTGTATTAATGGATATCAATACATATTACAAAGCTGTAATAAAAATATTGTATTGGTACAAGAATGGATAAATTGACAAAAGATAGAGAGTCCAGACCATACACATATGGTCACCTAGTTTATTGCAAAGGTGACACTGAGGTATAGTGGGGAAAAGATGATTTTCCTCAGTAAGTAGCACTGGAACAATTCAATACTTCATGCCAACACAAATATTAATATATGATAGATAAAGATATAAATATAAAAATAAAGCTTTTAGAAGAACACAAAGAAAAATTTATTGATGAACTGAGATAAACTGACACAAAAATAGGTAGGCAAAAAAAATTGACAGTTTTGAGAGAGTGAGAAGGAAGGCATGGGCATGAGATAAGTGTAATGTACACCTATGTGTCAAAGTTTTATGTAATATATAAAATATGCATAATATATAATATATATTAATATATAATATTAATTGTTATAATATTAATTGTTTTATATAATATAATAATGTAATAATATATATTACATATATAATATATAAAACAAAATAATAGTAAAATGACAAACATTTTCAATAGGGAAATGAACAAAGAAAGACTTGAAATGCATTTTATAAGAGAAGATAGCCAAATGGAAAGATGGTAAATATTTAGGCCATAAAAGAAATGCAGATTAAAGTCAAAATGTGTTACCACTACCTAACTTGCCAGCACGGATTAATTTTTAAAAATTAATAGTAAATTTTAGCCAGGTTATGAACAACTTGAAATCTTGTACCCTGTTGATTTGAAGTTTAAGCCTGTATAAACATTTTGGAAATACTATTTGATATTTTATAATCCAACAATTCCATACCTAGGTATTTATCCAACGGAAATGCTTATTTATGTTTATTTTTTAAATGTACATGAATACTTATAACAGCCTAGTTTATTGGAATATCCATTAACATTGTTAGTGTCCATGTCTGTTCATGTAGTGAATACTATACAGCCATGAAAATGGAAAATCTCAATTAGATACATAAACATAGATTGTTTTCATAAACAAAATGTGGAGCAAAAGAAGCCAGGTGTAAGAGAATGTATTATTTCACTTATAGAACAGACAAAACTTATCTGTGTTGGAAGTCAAAGTACCTTTTAATCTTATACAATATTGTGATTAGAAGGGGGAATAAAGGGAATGTCTCAGGTGCTTGTAATTTTAGATGTCTTAATATATAAGGTGATTTTATATGTATATTTAGCTTATGAAATATTAACTGCATTTCATAATTCTCATTTTTCTATTTTCCTCTATTATACTTCAGTAGAAGTATAGAATATAAAGTGATCTGGCTGTCACAATAATCCATATATTTATCCATTTAATCTTTATTTTTTGAATTATTTATTTAAAATAAATTACTGACAGTGAATTTCTACATGAACGATATAAAATGAAACTTTGCAGTTCTCATTATAATATTGTCAGAATATTCTCCACAAAGAAAGCCATGTTTCTTTTCTTTTTTTAATTTTTTAATGTTTATTTATTTTTGAGAGAGAGAGAGACAGAGATAGAATGTGAGTGGGGGAGGGGCAGAGAGAGAGAGGGAGACACAGAATCTGAAGCCGGCTCCAGGCTCCGAGCGGTCAGCCCAGAGCCCGACGTGGGGCTGGAACTCACGAACCCTGAGATCATGATCTGAGTCAAAGTCGGATGCTCAACTGGCTGAGTCACCCAGGTGCTGCTCCCTATTATATTTATACATGGGGAAAAAAAGAAAATATGATGGTATCCCTATAGCCTTAACTGTGTTTGAGTTTATCACATTTTTTTTTTGTTATTAAAAGGAAGCTGTTAGTATTATAAACATTTTTTTTTCATTTGGCTTTAAATATCGACTTCCTATTTTTTTCTCTTTTGACCATATCTATTCATAGTCTTTCGCCATAGATAAGCTAGGAATTTAGCTCTGTGTTTAAATTTCAGTCTGCAAAAATATCCCTGCCCTCATCTTCAAACAGAAGGTGTATACTGTGCCACACAGTTGCCAGATAGTCATAAGCTGGGAAAGCAATCTAATACAGATTCTGTGCTGTGTAATTATTAGTCCCAACCTGCTGAGTCAGAGTTCATTAGAGAAAACATTAGGGGGCTGTATGTCTCTCACCGATTGTATGAGCAACATCAGTGAACTTTAATGGGATTTGCATGCACACAGTCAGGAGAGTTCCAATAGGCAAACTTAAAAATAACCATTTTCTAACCGCAGTGATACAGTGCAGATTTTCCGGTCATATGGAACTCTTGGGAACTAGATTCATTTAGCCTTTGCCTTCATTTAGCACAGAATACCCACAGGAAATCATTATGGCATTTTAAGTGTGTTTGCTATCGTGTGTTACTGCTTACACAAACACAGAGTTATGCTTGCATGCTCAATTTTTTAGGCCATAGTATTTTACAGTTGTCATCATCAAACTCTGGCTTTATGTGGTTGCTTGGATAGGGGAAAAATTGTATTTATAATTGAAGTAAGTCTCAGTTTTGTCTGAGACCTTTTTGTTTTATCAGAAGTTTTTATAAAAAAAACTTATAATTAGAAGTTTTATATTAAAAAAAAAAAGCATAGCCCTCTTTTCTTAGTAATGTGTTTTTCCACACGTCCAAGGCTGGATCTCTGGAGTTCACTAAGGAGCTGACCTATAAAGTCTGGGCCTCTAAAGCCATTAGGCTTATTAGTGGCAAGTTGTCTTCCTAATTTTCGGTGAGATAGTGTCCATGAAAACCATGATTGCCATGTCCCTTCTCATATACTCCAGCAGCTCACTCTAGCACATTACAGAACAAGGGTCCTTCCACCACTTACACAAAAACAAAATGGTCTCTATACTGCTTTATCCAGAGTTTTAAGAAGCACAAGTCAACCTTTTAGGGAAATAGAACTAATAGTGTTGCATGTTTAAATTTTTGGTATGAATCCGTAAACCCACTCTGTAAGCATCCCAGTAATTAACAGTGTATCCACATTAGGCACTCACTACAGACTACAGAGCAGTCAGTGGTTCTCAAACATTTTAGTGCGCATCTGATCACCTGGAGGGTTTGTTAGAACATAGATTGCTGCTTCTCCCCCCTAAAGTTTCTGATTCATTAAGTCTGCCTGAGACTTACCACTTCTAACAAGTTCCCTGGTGAAGGTGAAGCCATTGGTCTTTAGATCTCACTTTGAGAATTACTGATGAAGACAAAAGCAGTATCCCAAATACAACTTTACTACTTCTCCTCCATTCTACAAACCCTATTGGAGGGCACATTTTTGAGTGTGATGTTATTTTAAGAATAATCTTATGTCTGTTTATTTACAAAATAAATCATTTAACAAGTATATTTTATTAGTAATACATTTTGGCACATTCCAAGTGTACTTGAACATGGCAGTTGAAACTGGCTTCTGGAATGACTCCCAGGGGAACAGACTCCAGTAACCCTCCGATGCTAACCCTTGCCTCTGCCTTCCTCGAATGTCTGTCTTTTCTAGCCCCACCTCTCACTTCGGTTACTGCTCCTTGCTCTTCTACCTCACATATTCTCCGTATGCAGAATGTTTCAAAGTTTTACTGTGCCTTCTGCATATTCCAGCACCTTCCCTGCAGTTTCTCCACTGGGTCAAGCCCAAACAGTGTACAGATTGTTTTTGATACATTCATGTACTAGTAACCAAAGACCCTCCCACCCTCCCCACCACATACAACCACTATTTTCTCAAACAGCTCCTTTGTCCTTTGATGAGTGGAAATCTCTGAGTAATTGTATTCTAGCAAAAGTTAGAAGTCCCCTTGCCACGGTCTCTGCGAGTCTTTCCACGAATGAACTTGATGAGGCATTCTGGAGCTGACACAGGAAGCAGACTTATCTTTCCTATGCAGCCCACGGGAAATGCTCTTTAGCACAGCACAGTGTGACGTATAGCCTCTGAGGCTTCCTGGGCAGGGCATGGACATAGGCTTCTCCAGGAAACCAGAGAGACGCTCATCCTCCCATTTGGAAGGATCTCAATTCAGCGTAAATAGCAGAGTACAGAGAGACTCCATTCCACCCTTCTCAGAGGTGCCTGCCCTAGAGTTTAGAACATAGGTCAAGCATGCATCATAGCTCCCAGTGTAGATAGTAGATTTAAGCTCTAATGATGATTCTGAATTAGGAGTATAATTAATAAAATAAATTCATACAAAGGGTGATTGTATGTCAGCTACTTGCTGTGGTAAATAAGAGAGGCTAAGGCATACCATCTGAATGCTATTCTGTTTTCTTTCACAAACTTGTCTTAATTTTTGTACGTTAAGTTAATTTCAAACTACACTAAAAACATTTGAGCTCACAGAAGGTTGCCTCTAGTTTTAATCTACTTTAATTATTGTGTATTGTTTCCTTTAAAGTCATGCAGCTTTATTTACATTTAATGGAAATCACCTTTAACTCAATTCAGGAAAGCTTCCAATGAAAACCTGCTGTTCCCTTAGCCTTGAATGGCCTTGTCTCTTCTACCCCTCTCCCCATCCCTTCTCTGTCCATGGAATTTCTCATATTTTAAGGCACAACTTAGGCTCCTACCCCAATTATTTTTTTCATCCTCATATCCCTTGTCTTCTAATGGAAGATTTTATAGCACTTGGCCTTGATTAAGTCATTTTTTTTATTCTCTATTGGTGCCTAAGGAAGTACTTTGCCTATAGAGGTGATATATATTTTCTGTTACTAAAAATCATCAACCCAGGGGTGCCTTGGTGCTCAGTCAGTTAAGCGTCTTGACTTCATTTCGGCTCAGGCCATTAGGCCATGATTTCATGGTTCATGACTTCCAGCCTTGCATGGGACTCTGTGCTGATAGTGTAGAGCCTGGTTGGGACTCACTCTCTTGCTCTCTCTCTCCCCCCTCTCTCTGCCCCTCCATGCTCACATGTGCACATGCTCTCTCCCTCCCTTTCTCTCTCTCAAAATAAATAAATTTAAAAAATCATCAATTCATTAAGCAGTTATTGAGTACCAACTTTGTGTCAGGCCCTATGGAAGAGCCTGGCATTACAGGGAAGAATAATACACGGTTTCTCTCTTAGAGGAACTCACAGCCTAAGGGAAGATGCATGCAACTCAAAAAGCATAAAGCATTACAATTTCATAATAAATGTACTTCCAGAGTGCTTTGAGACAGCTCTACAAATGGTATAATTCTTTAATTATCAGGAATCAGGGAAGACTTTGCATAGGACATGACAAATAAACTAAGTGTTAGAATAGGAAAATCACTGGAGAGGAGGAGGGGACAGGAGTTTTCATCCAGAGTTACCAGCATGCAAAAATCACAGTTGCAAGTCCACGTGATGTGCTAGAGTTACAGTAAGTAGTTTCTTTGCTGGCCAGTGCCATACACTGAGGGCTGAAGCTGAGAAGAATTGCAGGATATGTATCAAATACTTTTGCCTTTCTACCGGTGCAGTCTTCCTTAATGGATGTACACAAGATAGGAATTAATGAGTGGAAAACAACACACTTACCTGTCAGGAAAGTACTCCTTAATTCCTCCTAAATCTCATCCTTGAAAACAGAGACAAATCAGTCAGGTTAGTTGAGATTCAAGGCAGTAGTCATATCTTCTAGAAGCATGACATCACTTCTCATTTTCATTTATACAATGGGCACTTATTGTGGATCAGCAAATTGCATGGTTCTGGGCTGATTACTATTGAAGGTACAAACATAATTCAGTCAGTATAGTAGAGGAAAAGTGCAGACACAAGTAGTGGTAAACACAGTTTCTTGCACATAGGAAAGGCGTAGTGTGGGAGTGTAGAGCAGAACATGATGAGTCACAGCAGGGGCAATAGGGGAGTGCTTCAAGAGAAAAGCAGCAACTTGAGCGAATTTTATAAGCAGAGTGGCACTGAAATAGGGAAAGAGAATCTTAGCCAGAGAAACTGGAATAGTCAGTGGGTTGTAAACATGTGTAAGTTCAATACTCCAGAAGGCCCATCTTGATGTGGGAGCTTCCTGCCTTACCCTTCAGAGCTATATACACTAGTAAAAACAGAATAATATCAGCCACTGACTAATTGTGAAACATCTGGACACCAAGAAAACGAAGCACCTAAAAAGAAGATCAAATTCAATATGGGTTCATCCACAATGTCATTCAACCAAAACTCAGACATTAAATAAGCAGCTTATTTAATTTTTTTTAATGTTTATTTAGTTTTGAGAGAGAGAGAGAGAGAGAGCTGGGGGAGGGGCAGAGAGAGGGAGACACAGAATCTGAAGCAGGCTCCAGGCTCTAAGCTGTCAGCACAGAGCCTGACGCAGGGCTGGAACTCACAAGTTGTGAGATCATGACCTAAGCCAAAGTTGGACGCCCAACCGACTGAGCCACCCTGGTGCGCCCCAAATAAGCAGCTTATTTTAAAAGAAACAATTACTGTGAACTTTTTTAAAGCAGCATGCAAATTGTTCTCTGCTGCTGCCAATAAGACATAAGCTATTAAAATAAATTATGTAGATTTATCTTAATAATAATAAATGAGGACATCATTTTAATGGAGTGCGAGATGCTTCCATAACTGGCCGCATCAGCATCTTTAGCGTTCCAGAGAAGCCATCCCTGGCTAAGCCTTGTTTAGGATGTTATTTATTTATGGTCAAGCTTCCTTAGATTTGGAAGCACTGAGGCAATATGCTGACAGGTCGCATCAACAGAACACACTGAGTAAGCTGACCTTTGATATTCCTTGGAGTGAGAAATATTTATGAGGTTAAATTTTCTCTGAGAGTGTGAAGCCTAGAGGAGAACTGTTACTCAGGCCCTGACACTCAGTAGAAAGAGCAAGCACATGGAATTTGGAGTCAGAAGGTCTGAAATCAAGTTGTAGTTCTATCACTTACAAGGCACTTTGTTGCTTGACTTTGACGAAGGCACACTCCATCTCTCTGAGGCCCCATTTCTCCCTTCCAGTACAGGGATGACTAACATCTGCATTATCAACAGGTTTGCTGTGAGGATCATGAGTAAAATAAGTAAAAGTGTTCCATATAATGTATATAATTGTCAGTTCATGTTATTATTTTGCAACCTCAGTAAAAGGAAGTGAGCTATAACCAGGTTGGAATAAATCAGGGATCTTCTTTTCTTCCTGCGTGTTAACATTACCTGCCCAGAGGTCTCATGAGAGTTTGCTTGCTTATGCTCACATTTCCTTTTTTGTTTTCCTCCTAGGATTTCTTCTAAAGAAAAGCCATTTAAAGTGACAGTTTCTCACTCTTAAAACCTTTGCTATTTCCTCAAACTGCAAGGCTTCTCCCATTACCCCATCTGGTATTTGATGTAAAATATACACCCCTGTGATGTGCTAATTGTCTCCAGGACAATTGTGGTCTCCCAATTGTAATTAGTTCTTTTTACACAGTTTCTTCCTGCCATGGATAGTATTTTTCTGACTAAATGATAATATGGGATTGTCTGTATCAGAGCAACAGTTCATTCTTTCCAAGAACATACATTTCAGAAGCCAGGAGAAGGTCTGTCTTCTGTAAAGGGTGGCAGGCTCTCTTACCACCCTATTGTTACACCTTTGTGGAATTAATGTACCCAGATACATGATGAGGGAGACTGCTCTGAAGTAGAAAGCAATTAAGATTCCAAACCATTCTTTTATTTTAGCTATAAAGGAACAACACAAGCTGAATATAAATTATCCAAATATAAACGCAGAGATGATTAAAATTATGAATTTAGCATGTCTGAATATAAGATTTTTTAAATTTAGAAATCACATATAATCTTTATATGCGATAGGTCTTTGTGTAACACTTAACTTATAATGTATTTTAAATCCATTATTTGTTAGATACATCATAAAAAGGAGAAGATTCCGGCAATAAGCATGATAAAATCTTAGCCTTGAGATGGGAAAGAAAATGATGTGGGAGGCACTTTTCCAGGGACAGTGAGAAACTCACCTCCCAACGACAGCTCAACAGAGCCAAGGTAAGGCAAAAAGGCACTGACACACAAAATCGCAATATGTTAAAACAAGTGGTGTTGAGATACAGACAGGTTGCTGGAAGAATAAGAAATTGTAAATGAAGATTCTGGCAATGGAAATGGACAGGATTAAATATATTAAAAAGAAACTGGGAAAGTGAAACTGGCAAAATTGAGTAAATGTTTTTAAATGGAGGTAAGGAGTTAAAAGAATAAATAGTAAAGGATAATTTCCAGGCTTTGAGTTTGGAGTAGTAGGTAGTATCAATAATTCATAAAGGGACTATGGTGGAAATGGGTTTTCAAGGAAGGATAAGAGTATATTGATAATTTGAAAATTCTGAAATGGTTATGTCTTTGGGGGTATTCAGGTAGATATATCCAAAAGGCAGTTAAGGTATATGTATGCAGAGCTTAGAGGAATGCTAGGCCTAAATTAACAGATTCAGAAGTCATTTATACATAGACCTAATTATTCCTAGTAATGGAAGAGAAGTGAGGAGAGTGTAGAAAATGGAAAATACATCTGAATGATACTAAGGGCAGAGAGAGGAAGACAATTTAGTGACAGAATCTTGGGGGGAAAAGTTAAGAAACAAATTGTGAAAGAAGGGATGTTACTGACTCAATGGAGGCATCAGTTTTAGGAGAGAAAAACTGGTCAGTAGTGTCTAGTACTACCAATGTAGACAAGGGTTTTAGGGGAGTCACTAAATGTAGCACCTGGGATGCCATTTTTGACATAATGAAAGCTATTTCTTTCAATGGGGTAGTTTTAGTTGAAGCTACCAGTGGCCTGTTGAATGGTGGGAGAAAAAATTATTAAAAACACAAAATATAGACAACACTGGTAAGAGAAAGCGAGAAAAGATGATGGTTATATGGGGAGCAACATGCAGGTTCAGAAAGGGTTATGAATTTTTGGCCTGAGGAAGGAAAAATCTTGAGGATTAGTATAGCCAAAGGGAAATAAGCCAACAGAGAATGGGCTTATAGGTAAAGGAAAGGAAGGAGATAACAGAGCGCCATAATATCAAGACAAGTTGGCATTCAAGAATTGGTGTTTAAAATTCACTTTTTTGTTTATTTTTTTAAATTTTTTTTTATGTTTATTTATTTTTGAGAGAGACAGAGACAGAATGTGAGGGGGTTGGGGCAGAGAGAGAGGGAGGCACAGAATCCGAAGCAGGCTGCAGGCTCTGAGCTGTCAGCACAGAGCCTGACGCGGGGATCGAACTCATGAGCTGTGAGATCATGACCTGAGCTGAAGTCGGACGCTCAACTGACTGAGCCACCCAGGCGCCCCAAAATTCACTTTTAATAAAAAGAGAAGCACTGCTTCCTTGGAGATTAGAGTGAAGAGGATAAAGTTGGGGTCCAGTGTAGATACATTCAAGGAACTTGGATGGGAAACCAAGGCAGTCCAAATATGCTTACTCATACTCAGACAGTTACATGAAAGAGAAGATTTTGCTTATGCTTGCCTGTACATGTGCATACAATTGGCTTTTGGAGTAAAATATGTGCAAACTATGGTTGATCACATTAAGAAAAAAAAAAAAAAAGAATGGCCTTATTTACCATATCCATTAAAGTTGTCTGGGAATTCTCTCTAAAGTACCTTCCTACCCCTGCATCTATCATTCTGACCTGACTTAAGCAAGTCACAAAATTATGACTTGTCTTCTATTTTTTCCCCTAAGACTTTATGGAATTGCTCTCCTTAACAAATAAAATACATCGAGTAAAAAATCCAATAGTTTCTGATTTAGAAGACCTCTCTAGCACATTAAAATGATATTGGCAGATAACTTTCTAGAGATAAATCTTAACATTTTTAAGAGGAGTAGAGATACATTTGTTTTCATATCAAGAAGAATGGCCCTTCAGAGAGGTCTATTGATTTCACAGAAATTTCAAAAAGAGTAATGGCTGACTACAAATAGCAGTGGGGGTGAGAAATTATACTGCTGTATCTCCTTAGTAAACATAAGAAATTAGATTAGGCAATTAAAGCCAAATGGACCTGATTCTTGCATTCCTGAAGTAGAAACACCCTCTGCAATATATTCAGGGCTGAGATTGTACCATGGGCATTTCTTAAAGTTCCAGAACCTAGAACAGTGTTTGATATAGGAATGGAATAAAGAAAGCGTGGAAAACAGACAGAAGCAAGGAAGTAATCTGCATTGAAGGTGCTGAGATATATAAAATAATAATAAAAGAAAATCCGTAAAAGAAGTTGAGTAAACAGTGAGAGAGAGAGTAAGAATGTTTGCCTCAATACATGTGAAATATACAGACAAGGTTACCTCTGGAGAAACCGTCTGGAAATTACATACAGTCCTGGATGCCAAAGTACAGAGGAGATGCTGAAAAACTGTGAGCAGAGGAAGAATAGAGTCTAGAAATCATACATTAAGAGTATCTGTATATTTATTCTCCTTATCCCCACAAAATGACCCACTTTCGCTCTATAGGCAATCTTGTTTAGTATGCATCTTTTTTTGTTGTTGTTCTCAAAAAGCATATGTTAGGTGGTGTTATATACAATTTTGTTCCTAACAATGTTTCCTAACATTGATTTGTTATGCTATGTATAGACCTAACTTTAGCTCTTAACTGCTGCATAATAATACGCCATGGTGGATATCTACTATGCTGTACTTCTCTGGTCTCTGAATTGCCTCAAATCTCCATCCTCTGCACCACCACCATAGATAAAACCATGAATAATATTTTTGTATGTGTCCCTTTATGGACCTATGTAAGAATTTATTTGGGCTGTATACCCAAGAACAAAATTGCCATGTCAAGGGTATATCCATCCTTAATTTGCCTAAATTGTGCAGGATTCCTCACCAGAATAGCTACTCTAATCTCCAATCCCACCTAGTAAATGAAGGATCTTATGTCCCCAATAATACTGACATTATCCAACATTCTAAATTTTATTAGTCCAATAGGGGAAAATGGATTTTAATTCTAGTTTTAATTTGCAAGTTTCTAGTTTTTATTGATTTTGAGCATCAATTCCCATGCTTTTTAGTTTTTGTTTCTTTATATATAAACTGCCAGTTTGTATCCTTGGCAATTTCCCCATTGAAGTTGCACTGCTTTTTATGCATAATTGCAGGACTGCCTAGCCATATTTGAACATCAAAATATTTTCTCTCATTTTGCCATCTCTATATCAATTTTTATTTTCTGTGTGATTTTCTTTAATTAAAAAATAATAACTTATAATTGACTTACAACTTTATATTAGTTTCAGATGAAGAAGATAATGATTAAATATTTGTATATATTGCACGATGATTGCCACACTATGTCTGGTTAACATCCATCAAAATACGGTAAGAATTATTTTCTTGTGATGAGAACTTTTAATATTTATTCTCTTAGCAGCTTTTAAATATGCAATAAAGTATTATAAACAATAATTTCCATTCTCTACCTTACATTCCCAAGACTTATTTATTTTATAACTGGAAGTTTGTACCTTAGACCCCTTTCACTCATTTTGCCCCTTACCACCCTCACCCCTGCCTCTGGCATCCACCAACCTATTTCTGTATGTATGAACTTGGTGTTTTTTGTTTTGTCTTGTTTTTTAAACTCCACATGGAGATAAATCGAAGATGGCGGCATAGGAGGACACTGGGCTCACCGCGCGTCCTGCTGATCACTTAGATTCCACCTACACCTGCCTAAATAACCCAGAAAACCGCCAGAGGATTAGCAGAACGGAGTCTCCGGAGCCAAGCGCAGACGAGAGGCCCACGGAAGAGGGTAGGAAGGGCGGCGAGGCGGTGCGCGCTCCACGGACTGGCGGGAGGGAGCCGGGGCAGAGGGGTGGCCCGCCAGCCAAGCAGAGCCCCCGAGTCTGGCTGGCAAAAGCGGAGGGGCCGGACGGACTCTGTTCCGACAGCAAGCGCGAATTAGCGTCTGGGAGGTCATAAGTTAACAGCTCTGCTCAGAAAGCAGGAAGGCTGGAGGACAAAGGGAGGGAGAGCTGCTGAGCCACCAGACGACATAGCTCAGTTTGGTGGGGAACAAAGGCGCTCGCCAGCGCCATCTCCCCCTCCGTTCCCCCAGCCAAAATCCCAAAGGGAACCAGTTCCTGCCAGGGAACTTGCTCGCTCCTCCGCGCAAACACCCAACTCTGTGCTTCTGTGGAGCCAAACCTCCGGCAGCGGGTCTGACTCCCTCCCACTGCCACAGGGCCCCTCCTGAAGTGGATCACCTAAGGAGAAGCAAGCTAAGCCTGCCCCTCCTGCCCCTGTGCACCTTGCCTACCCACCCCAGCTAATATGCCAGATCCCCAGCACCACAAGCCTGGCAGTGTGCAAGTAACCCAGATGGGCCACGCCACCCCACATTGAATCCCACCCCTAGGAGAGGGGAAGGGAAGGCAGAAACCAGTCTGACTGTGGCCCCAGCGGTGGGCTAGGGGCAGACATCAGGTCTGACTGCGACTCCGCCCACCAACTCCAGTTATACACCACAGCACAGGGGAAGTGCCCTGCAGGTCCGCACCACTCCAGGGACTATCCAAAATGGCCAAACGGAAGAATTCCCCTCAAAAGAATCTTCAGGAAATAACAACAGCCAATGAACTGATCAAAAAGGATTTAAATAATACAACAGAAAGTGAATTTAGAATAATAGTCATAAAATTAATCGCTAGGCTTGAAAACAGTATAGAGGACAGCAGAGAATCTCTTGCTACAGAGATCAAGGAACTAAGGAACAGTCACGAGGAGCTGAAAAACTCTTTAAGCAAAATGCAAAACAAAATGGAAATGACGCTGGCTCGGATTGAAGAGGCAGAGGAGAGAATAGGTGAACTAGAATATAAAGTTATGGAAAAAGAGGAAGCTCAGAAAAAGATAAAAAAATCCAGGAGTATGAGGGGAAAATTAGAGAACTAAGTGATACACTAAAAAGAAATAATATATGCATAATTGGTATCCCAGAGGAGGAAGAGAGAGGGAAAGGTGCTGAAGGGTACTTGAAGAAATAATAGCTGAGAAGTTCCCTGAACTGGGGAAGGAAAGAGGCATTGAAATCCAAGAGGCACAGAGAACTCCCTTCAGACGTAACTTGAATCGATCTTCTGCACGACATATCATAGTGAAACTGGCAAAATACAAGGATAAAGAGAAAATTCTGAAAGCAGCAAGGGGTAAACGTGCCCTCACCTAAAAGGGAGACCTATAAGACTCGTGACTGATCTCTCTTTTGAAACTTGGCAGGCCAGAAAGGATTGGCACGAGATCTTCAGTGTGCTAAACAGAAAAAATATGCAGCCGAGAATCCTTTATCCAGCAAGTCTGTCCTTTAGAATAGAAGGAGAGATAAAGGTCTTCCCAAACAAACAAAAACTGAAGGAATTTGTCACCACGAAACCAGCCCTACAAGAGATCCTAAGGGGGATCCTGTGAGACAAAGTACCAGAGACATCACTACAAGCATAAAACATACAGACATCACAATGACTCTAAACCCGTATCTTTCTATAATAACACTGAATGTAAATGGATTAAATGCGCCAACCAAAAGACATAGGGTATCAGAATGGATAAAAAAATAAGACCTATCTATTTTCTGTCTACAAGAGACTCATTTTAGACCTGAGGACACCTTTAGATTGAGAGTGAGGGGATGGAGAAATATTTATCATGCTACTGGAAGCCAAAAGAAAGCTGGAGTAGCCATACTTATATCAGACAAACTAGACTTTAAATTAAAGGCTGTAACAAGAGATGAAGAAGGGCATTATATAATAATTACAGGGTCTATCCATCAGGAAGAGCTAACAATTATAAATGTCTATGCGCCGAATACCGGAGCCCCCAAATATATAAAACAATTACTCATAAACATAAGCAACCTTATTGATAAGAATGTGGTCATTGTAGGGGACTTTAACACTCCACTTACAGAAATGGATAGATCATCTAGGCACACGGTCAATAAAGAAACAAGGGCCCTGATTGATACATTGGATCAGATGGACTTGACAGATATATTTAGAACTCTGCATCCCAAAGCAACAGAATATACTTTTTTCTTGAGTGCACATGGAACATTCTCCAAGATAGATCATATACGGGGTCACAAAACAGCCCTTCATAAGTTTACAAGAATTGAAATTATACCATGCATACTTTCAGACTACAATGCTATTAAGCTTGAAATCAACCACAGGAAAAAGTCTGGAAAACCTCCAAAAGCATGGAGGTTAAAGAACACCCTACTAAAGAATGAGTGGGTCAACCAGGCAGTTAGAGAAGAAATTAAAAAATATATGGAAACAAACGAAAATGAAAAGACAACAATCCAGACGCTTTGGGATGCAGCGAAGGCAGGCCTGAGAGGAAAATACATTGCAATCCAGGCCTATCTCAAGAAACAAGAGAAATCCCAAATACAAAATCTAACAGCACACCTAAAGGAACAAGAAGCAGAACAGCAAAGGCAGCCTAAACCCAGCAGAAGAAGAGAAATAATAAAGATCAGAGCAGAAATAAACAATATAGAATCTAAAAAAACGGTAGAGCAGATCAACGAAACCAAGAGTTGGTTTTTGAAAAAATAAACAAAATTGACAAACCTCTAGCCAGGCTTCTCAAAAAGAAAAGGGACATGACCCAAATAGATAAAATCATCAATGAAAATGGAATTATTACAACCAATCCCCCAGAGATACAAACAATTATCAGGGAATACTATGAAAAATTATATGCCAACAAATTGGACAACCTGGAAGAAATGGACAAATTCCTAAACACCCACACTCTTCCAAAACTCAATCAGGAGGAAATAGAAAGCTTGAACAGACCCATAACCAGCGAAGAAATTGAATCGGTTATCAAAAATCTCCCAACAAATAAGAGTCCAGGACCAGATGGCTTCCCAGGGGAGTTCTACCAGACGTTTAAAGCAGAGATAATACCGATCCTTCTCAAGCTCTTCCAAGAAATAGAAAGGGAAGGAAAACTTCCAGACTCATTCTATGAAGCCAGTATTACTTTGGTTCCTAAACCAGACAGAGACCCAGTAAAAAAAGAGAACTACAGGCCAATATCCCTGATGAATATGGATGCAAAAATTCTCAATAAGATACTAGCAAATCGAATTCAACAGCATATAAAAAGAATTATTCACCATGATCAAGTGGGATTCATTCCTGGGATGCAGGGCTGGTTCAACATTCGCAAATCAATCAACGTGATACATCACATTAATAAAAAAAAAAGAGAAGAACCATATGATCCTGTCAATCGATGCAGAAAAGGCCTTTGACAAAATTCAGCACCCTTTCTTAATAAAAACCCTTGAGAAAGTCGGGATAGAAGGAACATACACACCATAAAAGCCATTTATGAAAAGCCCACAGCTAACAACATCCTCAATGGGGAAAAACTGAGAGCTTTTTCCCTGAGATCAGGAACACGACAGGGATGCCCACTCTCACTGCTGTTGTTTAACATAGTGTTGGAAGTGCTAGCATCAGCAATCAGACAACAAAAGGAAATCAAAGGCATCCAAATTGGCAAAGATGAAGTCAAGCTTTTGCTTTTTGCAGATGACATGATATTATACATGGAAAATCCAATAGACTCCACCAAAAGTCTGCTAGAACTGATACATGAATTCAGCAAAGTTGCAGGATACAAAATCAATGTACAGAAATCAGTTGCATTCTTATACACTAACAATGAAGCAACAGAAAGACAAATAAAGAAACTGATCCCATTCACAATTGCACCAAGAAGCATAAAATACCTAGGAATAAACCTAACCAAAGATGTAAAAGATCTGTATGCTGAAAACTATAGAAAGTTTATGAAGAAAATTGAAGAAGATATAAAGAAATGGAAAGACATTCCGTGCTCATGGACTGGAAGAATAAATATTGTCAAAATGTCAATAATACCCAAAGCTATCTACACATTCAATGCAATCCCAATCAAAATTGCACCAGCATTCTTCTCGAAACTAGAACAAGCAATCCTAAAATTCATATGGAACCACAAAAGGCCCCGAATAGCCAAAGTAATTTTGAAGAAGAAGACCAAAGCAGGAGGCATCACAATCCCAGACTTTAGCCTCTACTACAAAGCTGTAATCATCAAGACAGCATGGTATTGGCACAAAAACAGACACATAGACCAATGGAATAGAATAGAAACCCCAGAACTAGACCCACAAACGTATGGCCAACTCATCTTTGACAAAGCAGGAAAGAATATCCAATGGAAAAAAAGACAGTCTCTTTAACAAACGGTGCTGGGAGAACTGGACAGCAACATGCAGAAGGTTGAAACTAGACCACTTTCTCACACCATTCACAAAAATAAATTCAAAATGGATAAAGGACCTGAATGCGAGACAGGAAACCATCAAAACAGTAGAGGAGAAAGCAGGAAAAGACCTCTCTGATCTCAGCCGTAGCAATCTCTTACTCGACACATCCCCAAAGGCAAGGGAATTAAAAGCAAAAATGAACTACTGGGACCTTATGAAGATAAAAAGCTTCTGCACAGCAAAGGAAACAACCAACAAAACTAAAAGGCAACCAACGGAATGGGAAAAGATATTTGCAAATGACATATCGGACAAAGGCCTAGTATCCAAAATCTATAAAGACCTCACCAAACTCCACACCCGAAAAACAAATAACCCAGTGAAGAAATGGGCAGAAAACATGAATAGACACTTCTCTAAAGAAGACATCCGGATGGCCAACAGGCACATGAAAAGATGTTCAACGTCGCTCCTTATCAGGGAAATACAAATCAAAATCACACTCAGATATCACCTCACGCCAGTCAGAGTGGCCAAAATGAACAAATCAGGAGACTACAAATGCTGACGAGGATGTGGAGAAACTGGAACCCTCTTGCACTGTTGGTGGGAATGCAAATTGGTGCAGCCACTCTGGAAAACAGTGTGGAGGTTCCTCAGAAAATTAAAAATAGACCTACCCTATGACCCAGAAATAGCACTGCTAGGAATTTACCCAAGGGATGCAGGAGTACTGATGCATAGGGGCACTTGTACCCCAATGTTTCTAGCAGCACTCTCAACAATAGCCAAATTTTGGAAAGAGCCTAAATGTCCTTCAACTGATGAATGGATAAAGAAATTGTGGTTTATATACACAATGGAATACTACGTGGCAATGAGAAAGAATGAAATATGGCCTTTTGTAGCAACGTGGATGGAACTGGAGAGTGTGATGCTAAGTGAAATAAGCCATACAGAGAAAGACAGATACCATATAGTTTCACTCTTATGTGGATCTTGAGAAACTTAACAGAAACCCATGGGGGAGGGGAAGGAAAAAAAAAAAAAAAGAGGTTAGAGTGGGAGAGAGCCAAAGCATAAGAGACTGTTAAAAACTGAGAACAAACTGAGGGTTGATGGGGGGGTGGGAGGGAGGGGAGGGTGTGTGATGGGTATTGAGGAGGGCACCTTTTGGGATGAGCACTGGGTGTTGTATGGAAACCAATTTGACAATAAACTTCATATATTGAAAAAAAATAAAAATAAACTCCACATGTAAGAGAGATCATACAGTATTTGTTTTCTCTGTCTGATTTATTTCACTTAGCATAATGCCCTCAAGGTCCACCTATGTTGTTGGAAATGGCAAGATTTCAATCTTTTTTTTATGGTTCATTTGAGTCTTAAAGAGAACAGGGGAAAAGTTAGGAATATCACTATCTGAAAAAGTTTAAAAAAAAAAAGAAAAGGAAGCGGACTGATTGTCCCTAATTATGGAAATAGAATGCCAAA
The DNA here is from genome assembly GCF_018350215.1 of Panthera leo. NCBI lineage: Eukaryota > Metazoa > Chordata > Mammalia > Carnivora > Felidae > Panthera > Panthera leo. Next base: position 76,331,542 of record NC_056687.1, read on the forward strand.
TTCCAATTTATTCATATGTATGAAGCACATCAATATACCCAAACATGAATAAGTCTCAAATATAATATGAAGTGAAAATAATCAAATTGACTTTCATTTAAGCATAGTATCATAAATGTAAATTATTTAAATGCATAACTTAGTGTTTAGAACTATATGTTTTAGAAATAAACTGTTAGCAAAATTCCTACAAATAGTGGAAAAGTCTTAAAAACAAAACAAAAGGATAGGGAATATTTATGTCATCCAGATGACGAAGTAGAAGATCCCACCCTCCATTCCCCACAAAGGAAACAGTTTGGCAAGAGTTCAGAATTACTGGATACAAAATATAAAAAAAATATATATGTAAAATTTTTCACATGTAAATGTGACATCAAAAATGTAAAATGTGTGAGAAGGAGTAAAAGGGTAGAGTTTTTATATACAATGAAAGTTGTTATTAGCTTAAAATAAACTGTTATATCAGTAGGTGTTTTAAGTAAGCCTCAGGGTAACCACAAGGAAAAACTTATAGTAAATACATATAAGATAAAGAGAAAGGAATCAAAGTGTTCTACTATGGAAAATAATCATTTTGGAAAGGAAGACAGCAAGAGAAGAATAAAGGAATAAAGGAACTACAAAATAGCTAGAAAACAGTAACAAGATGGCAACAGTAAGTTCTTACCTATCAATAATTACCCTAAATGTAAATTAATTAAGTTTTCTTATCAAAAGGTGTAGAGTGACTGAAAGGTTAAAAAACAGGGCCCAACTATATTATACCTGCATGATATTTACTCTGCCTTCAAGTACACACATAGGATCAAAGTGTAGGAGTGTAAAATGTATTCCATACAAATGGAAACCAAAAGAGGGCAGGAGCGGTTATACTTACATCAGACAAAATAGACTTTAATTAAAAACAAATGTTAAAGAGGAGCGCCTAGGTGGCTCAGTCAGTTAAGCATCTGACTTCAGTTTAGGTCATGATCTCATGGTTCATGTGTTCCAGCCCCATGTTGGGCTCTGTGCTGACTGACAGCTCAGAGCCTGAAGCCTACTTCGAATTCTGTGTCTCCCTCTCTCTCTCTGCCCCTCCCCTGCTTGTGCTCTGTCTGTCTCTCTCTCCCAAAAATAAATAAACACTAAAAAAATTTTTTTAAATGTTAAAGAGACAAAGAACATCACATATTATTAAAGGGGGTAGATAATTAAGAGAATATAACTGTTGTAAATATACATGTACCCAACCTTGTGGCAAAGTATATTAAGAAATGCCAAAAGATCTGAAGAGAGAGTAATGGACAACAATACAATAATAGCAGAGGACTTTAATACTCCACTTTCAACAATGGATAGATCATTCAGACAGAAAATCAATAAGGAAACACTAGACTTGAACTATACTTTAGACTAAATGGATCTAACAGATATATACAGAACATTATAACCAATAGCAACTGAATACATATATTTCTCAAGTGCCCATAGAACATTCTCCAAGATAGATCAGATTTTAGGTCACAACACAAGTCTTAATAAATATAAAAAGACAGAAATCATACCAAATATTTTTTTGTAATTACAATGGTATAAAACTAGAAGTCAATAACAGAAGAAAAACTGGAAAATTCACAAATATGTGAAAACTAAACAACACTCTCCTGAACAATCAATTGGTCAAAGATGTAATCAAAAGGTAAATCAAAAAATATCTTGAAACAAAACTGTAAACACCAAAATTCATGGAATGAAGCAAGACAGAGTTGAGAGGGAAGTATATAACAATAAGTGCCTACATTAAAAAAATTCTAGGCAACATAACTTTATCCCTCAAGGAACTAGAAGAACAAATATAAACTAAGTCCAAAGTTAGCAGAAGGAGGAAGATAACAAAGATCAACGTGGACATAAATGAAATAGAGATGAGAGAAACAATAGAAAAGATAAAATTAAGAGTTGTTTTGGAAAAGATAAACGGAATTGACAAACATTTTGCTCCTAACCAAGAAAGAAAAAGGATTCAAATAAGTAACACAAATGAAAGAGAAGACATTATAACTGATAACCACAGAATTACAAAAAGTTTATAGGAGACTATGAACAGCTATATACCAAAAATTGGACAACCTAAAGGAAATTGCTAAATTTCTAGAAACAGCATATTCTATCATGACTGAATCATGAAGAATAGAAAACCTGAACAGACCAATAATGAATAAGGGGAAATTGAACAACTAATTAAAAACCTCACAAAAAGAAGCCCAGGATCAGATGGTTTCTGCACAGCTATAAAAACAATCAACAAAATGAAAAGGGAACCTACAGAATGGAAGAAAATATTTGCAAAACCATGCACCTGATAAGGGGTTAACATCCAAAATATATAAGGAAATTATACTAGTTAATAGAAAACCCACCAACAATTCAAATAAAAAATGGGCAAAGGACTGGAAAAGACATTTCCCTAGAGAAGACATATAAAAGGCCAATGGGCCCTTGAAAATGTGCTCAATATCACTAATCATCAAGAAAATTCAAATCAAAGCCACAATGAAATATCACCTCATTCCTGTTAAAATGGCTATTATCAAAAAGACAAGAAGTAACAAATGTCAGTGAGGGTGTGGAAAAAAGGGAGAACACTGTGAGTTGTTGGTGGAAATATAAATTGATGCACTCACCCTAGAAAACAATATGGAGGTTCTTGAAAAAAAATAAAAATAGAACAACCATATGGTCCAGCAATCCCACCTTCTAGGTATATAGCTAAAGGAAATGAAACCATTATCTCAAAGAAATATCTGTACTTGTATGTTCATTGCAGCATTATTCACATTAGTCAAGATATAGAAACAACATAAATGATGATCAGTGGACAAATGGATAAAGAAAATGTAGTATACAAATACAATGGGATATTATTCAGCCTAAAAAAAAAAACAAAACAAAACAAAAAAGGAAATCCTGCCATTTGTGACAATGAATAGACCCTGAGTGGAATATGCTAAGTGAAATAAGTCATAGAAAGACAAATACTGTACGATCACATTTATATATGGAATCTAAAAACTTTAAACTTACAGACATAGAGGGTAGAATGGTGGCTGCAAGAGGTTGAGGATTAGGGCAATGAAAAGATATTGGCCAAAGGGTACAAACATTCAGTTATAAGATGAGTAAGTTGCAGAGATCTAAAGTACAGCATGGTGACTGTAATTAAAAATACTATACTGCATACTTGAAAGTTGCTGTGGGAGTTTTAATGTTCTTATTGTAACAACAAAATGTACTTATGTGAGGTGAAAGGTATGTTAACTAACCTTATTTTGGTTAACATGTCACAATATATACACATGTCAAACCATCACATCTTAAACTTACATAATGTTTTATATCAATTATATCTCGATGAAGCTGGAGGAAAAATAATGGGGCCATATAATATCTTATTAAAAAGAGAAATTTAAGAGGTGCCTAGGTGACTCAGTTGGTTGAGTGTCCGACTCTTGATTTCAGCTTGGGTCATGATCTCAGGATCATGGGATTGAGCCTCATGATAGACCTCATGCCTGCTTAAGATTCTCTCTCTCTCTCTCTCTCTCTCTCTCTCTCTCCCCTTCTCTCTCTCTCTCTCAAAAGGATGAAAGAAAGAAAGAAAGAAAGAAAGAAAGAAAGAAAGAAATTTGAAGCAAATAAGGCCAAATATTAATCATTGTGAAATCTAGGGAAGAAACTATACACATGTCTCTTGTATGTTTTCTATGGTTTTCTACAGGTTTATAATATTTTGAAATTAATGTTTTCGCAGAGAAAACATTATAAACTGTCTTGAATTTGTTGAAACACTATGTATTAGAAATTGATACTTATTGAAATGCAACTGCAAGTGTTTAATAGATGCAGCTGTCTTACTGAATTCAGCTGTTTGACTCACTTTTAAATGAATGTCTGTGTTCAGCATAGTGAAAGTTCTAGCAGAGCCCAGGTTGATGATATATAGGATTTCAGCTGCCTAAATTATTCTTTCTGGTACATAAGAAGGTTAGGTGCATCAACTAGAACATTTGGGGAAAAAACTCAATTAATAGAAACTCTTCTTCAAAAATATGCAGAAAGAGCTATAAGATGCCTCAAGAGGCATCCTTAGTTTCAGAGTAGGGAGCAATTACACATATAATTGAATGTACAGAACCAGATGAGTTTTCTAAAATGATGAGGAGTTTGTTGTTGTTTTTTTTCAGTTCTAGAAACCTATATACTGGGAATGCTAGAAAGATAATTTTGCCTCCTGTCATCCCACAGATCCCTAGACCCTCATCCACTGTCAAAATATCCAGGTCCTTCAGTATCTAAATCCTTGAGAGTTATCTGTTCTTCAAAACTGTCATCACCACAACACTACACTCAAGATTATTTATTCATTGATGTCTCTGACCCAGTTATCCACAGATTCTTTTCCCCTCTCAAACATTTCCATGAGATCTTTTGAATTCATGATCTATAATCACTAACAGCCCTGAATTTCTTTAAACATTCCCTTAATATCACTATTTTCTATGAGGTTCTTTAGAGAAGAGATTATTTCTTTTCTTAAATTCTATGTGCCTGGGGATCCAGATAGGAGTCAGTGTTCTCTTTCATTTTCTCTCCTACTTCAAAACTGTCCCAAATTCTTAATCCTCAGCTCCTTTAAAGCTAATGCCATTAGATTTAATCACCTAATATTCCCCATGGTCACTTTCAACTTCTAATCCTATGGTTACTCCTAGTCATTGACTGATGGTTTTAGTTCCTGATTTACCATCTTTTTTAATACTACACATGATTTTCAATTTTCAATACTTATGTCTCTCTGTTCCTAAATTTACTCATCACCAATAGTTTAGATTTTATACCCACTCTGCCACCTAGTCCTTCGGTAACACCTGAAACCTTGGGATAGCAAATAGCTTCATTACTTAAAAACTCAAATGCATAATTTCTATACTGTGACCCACACCTTCTAGACTTCATGCTAACCAATATAGCATTTTTTCAACCTAAAAAAAAAAACAAAACTCCATTGAGACCTCCATTCAGTTAATCCTACCATTTCTTCATGTCATAGATTGAATGTTTATATCCTCCCCAAAATTCAAGTATTGAACTCCTAACCTCCAAGGTGAGGGTATAAGGAACTGAGGGACTTTGGGAGGTGAGTAGGTCGTGAAGACAGAGCAGTCATAGAATGAGATTAGAGCCCTTATAAAAAAGGTCTCAGATAGCTCTCTCACCTCCTTCCACCAGATGAGGTTACAGTCAAAACATGGCCATCAGGGAGGAAGTTAGCCTTCACCAGATATTCAGTCTGCAAGCACCATGATCTTGGACTTCTCAGACTCCAGAACTATGAGAAACAAACATTTGCTGTTTAGAAGCCACCCAGTTAACAATAGTTTTGTTATAGCATCCTGAATGACCTACAATACCTCAGTATTGCTCACCATTCTTAATGCCTTCCTTCCTTTCTTAGAATATGTCGTACAGAATTATAAACACTGCTTTGCAAATATTTCTAACACTCCCTCTTTCCTTCCTCTGTTGTACAAACCTATGACTGTTGTTAAGCTTGACTATCCATCACTTCCAGGAAAACTGGACATTGATAGATGAAAAACACAAAACCAAGTTGACTTGTTTCAGTATAAACTCTTGATGACAAATCTTAGATGAGTCTTTAACACTACCTGGAAATTCTGGTACTTCTCTAAACATCTTTTCTTACTCCCCCCAAGTAACTATTTTATATTGTCTCCTCTGTCTTCAAGTTTCTGTTTTGAAGGAATCCCCTGATTAACAGTCAGTTGTTGTCACATACTTTTTTACAGAAGTACAAACTATAGATGAGAGAATTCCCCCATGTCACCATAACCAATATATACTGCCTTCCATCTGTTATGAAGACAAATTGTTCTTGCTGTTATTGAAAGTCTACCATTCCTCCTGTGCTCTAGATCTACTGTCACCATCTCAGTATAAACTATGATCATTTATTGCCTGGACCACTACAATAGCTTCCTGACTACTTGCTTGCTTTGTTTGCCTTCCCTTCACCGTACAATAATACATTCACTACCCAGTAGCCAGGAATCTTTTAAAAACATATATTCGTCATATCCACTTGAAACTATCCAATGGTTTTCCACCACAATTAGCATAAAATACAAAATCATTATTCTGATTTTTCATTCTTTTAACGTTTAATTATTTTTGAGAGAGAGAGAGACAGAGAGACAGAGACAGCATGTGAGTGGGGGAGGGGCAAAGAGAGAGGGAGACACAGAATCCAAAGCAGGCTCCAGGCTCTGAGCTGTCAGCACAGAGTCTGACGTGGTGCTCAAACTCAGGAACCCTGAGATCATGACCTGAGCTGAAGTTGGATGCTTAACCGACTGAGCCACCCAGGTGCCCCTGATTTTTCAAAAAATGGAGTGAGAGAGGTGGTCTTTGATTGCCTGTTTTTCCATTTCTTCTCTTACTCCTCAATCCACACCTCTCCAGTGATGCATTCCAGGCTGGTCCCTGTTTTAGAGCCCTTGTATTTATTCTTACCTCTGCCTGGTATGCTTTCTCCTCCACATTCATAAAGGTAGCCCCTCCTTTTTCATCAGATACACTTTTACAAAATTACTCATTAAGAAAAGCCTGCAGTGAGTCCTCCCATTCTAAATAAACCAACTCTATTTTTCTGTTACTAGACTTAATTTCAGTCTCTTCACGGAAAAACCACTATCTGAAATCTAGAGGAAGAAGAGGGGGAGGATGTGTCCAACAAACTGCTGCCTGCTGCAGAGTTGCAGACAATACACAGCGCTTGCAAAATATAAGCAGGACCTAATCTTTTTTGTTTTGTTTTGTTTTGTTTTGCTTTGTAAGAGCGAAATATTGAGTGGTTTGTTGCACAGCAAAGCTGACTAATAACATGTGGTATTCACACAACTCTCATGAGGAACCACAGGAGTTAATTTGCTTCAGACACTCAGCAGGGTCTTAACTACAGAGGAGATAACATTTGTGTCAACTTTATAGGAAAGGATGGAGAAGTGGAATATAATACCTAATCAGAGGGATACTGTATGCAAAGACCTGGAAACCAGAAGGGATGTGAAATGTTTGAGGAATTGCAAATGGTCAGTGGGACTGAAATGTGAGGTGATTCAGTGAAAATAGTGAAAGATGAAGAAAAGGTAAGCTGGACCACACTGTAAAGGGCCCTAAAAGCAGTCTTGGATTTATCTGAAGGCCAGTAAAGCAATCAGTAAGCTAGGTCTGGTTTGAGCAGGCCCAGATAGTATAAAGATCACTCAAGAGGAAGTTTGGAGGACCAAGTAAACAGTGAATAGATTGCAAGCAGGAGAACGTTCATTGTTGTGTTACTGGTGAGACATTTATAGGATCTGGAATAAGATGATCAGATATGTGGCCATTTCTAAAGGAAGTATGTGTAGAAATAGATTGCTTTTCACATTTCTTCTTTTTATTTTAATCTTAGTGGCTCAAAGGCTCTTGTACTTGCCTATATGTTAGGTAGTTAATGACATTAAAAACCAGAGGAAAAAATACCATGAAGCTGGTAAAAGAAAAGACAGACGTAACTACATTTGTTTTACATATGATCTGATTCCTTGTCCAAGCCCCTCTGTCTGCCTTCTGGTCATGTCTTCTGGGATGTGGTGGTGTTTCGGAATGGTGTTAGGTATCACAGAAAGCAATTCCAGTGCAATCCGCTGTTCATTCTGTTTCTCTGTCATCTTCCTATTTACTATTAGCCACTTCAAATGCCTTTGGGTTAAGCTGTTTATCAGCTGTTCTGACCATGAGTCACTACTCATTCTCCCCTTAATGACTTCACTTAATATTTACCATGAGTTCTTCATTCTATTTCTCAAATCTATATCTCTAGCACACATCTCTCTTTTGAACTTTAGATTTATGCACACACACACACACACCATCTTAACATATTTCCAAATACATTTGGCTTTCAAAAAATCTGTTGCAGGCTGTATTGTGATTATTTTTAATCAACTTTAATGAAACTAAGATCCAAAAGAAAGTATGAGAGAAGTGGTGCCTGGGTGGCTTAGTGGGTTAAGCATTCGACTCTTGATTTCAGCTCAAGTCATGATCTCACAATTTCATAAGTCTGAGCCCATGAATTCAAGTCCCATGTCAGGCTCTATGCCAACAGCATGAAGTCTGCTTGAGATTCTCCCTCTTTCTTTGCCCATCCCCTTCTCTCTCTCTCTCTCTCTCAAAAATAAATAAATAAACTTTAAAAAATAAAACGAAGTATAGGAAATAACCTAATTCACATAGGAGAGAATATATGCTCCAATTGGGTTATCTAGGCAAACTGAAGAGCAAACCTTAGCAACTCTTTATATTAGTATTATTTCTCATAATTTACAAAATATATCAGCATCCAATTTGAACCTCATAAGAAATCCACAGCTCAGGCTAGGTACACAGAGTCATAATTATTTTATAAATAAACACCATGTGTCTTAGGCAGGGCAAGCTTCATAGGCATATGATCTGAGCAGCCACATAGGACCCGTGTTCAGAGGGGCCCTGAGTTAGGTTTAAACCATGCCATCTTAAAACTGTTAATGATTTTTAAAGATGGAGTTCTACACTTTCATTTTTTGCTGAGCCTGTAAATGATACAGACGGTCTTGGGTTATAAAAAAAAAAAAAGGTATTTACACAAGGATACACAAAACATAATTGGCAGATTTAAGAAAAGAACATCAAGGTACCTTACTTGCATTTCAATGCCTTTTTCATAACACAGTGCTGCCTAGAATCACATAGTGGATCTGTATCTTCTGAGCTAGCCTTTGTAAGTTTTACAGCTCGTGAAGCCTCATCAACCATAAGCCTTTCAACATTATATCTAACGTTATATAAGAGACAGTGACAAACTCAACTGTTATTTTCCTTTTCATTGAAAATGATACCCTTTCTAACTTTTGCCAAGTGTTTTTACCTTGGAACAAACCACTATCCAGAACAACCAATCCAGGGCATACTCATTCATATGGAAGGTGGCCTGGTGCTATTATTAAAACAGATGGAATTTTTGAGCCTGACTGCTTCGCTCTGAAATAACAGGGCCATTATCTAAAGGCAGAGAGCACATGGACATGTAGAACAGTGACCAGGTTGCTTATCTGTATAAATAAAAATTGTAAAGGCCATTAAGAGCCCATATCTTTGCACTGTGCCCCCCTCTAAACTTTGTCAGAGATTAACTGAAACTTATATACTGGGAAGATAGGAAGGAAAGGATATTAGTTTGCCTCTAGCTCTTTAAAATAACCATTCCTGCAAATGACATGTCATAATCCTCCAGAGATGCATCATTTTACTACATACAGTTAGAGACATTCTCTTCAGGCACTGTGTATGAAAATATGTTAGGGAAGATCTGTATACTGTTCAACAATATCTGGGATGTACAAAGTTTAGACAACATACATTTTAGCTATACATACAAGCTTTTGGAATGCAGGCACAGATTAAACAAAATAGGACTAAACTAAAATCACAAGTGTTTTCCAATTTTCCGCTTAATTCTAGAGCTTCATCAGCAACTCTGAGTTTCTTTTTGCTATGTGTAACATGAATGGCTTTTAATATCTTTTCATGTTGAAAAAAATACCTCAAGGGAAAAAGCTAATTATGTAGCATATGTAAAAGTGTATTTTCATGATTAAATTCACATGTAAATACTATTAAAGGTAGGACCTGTCTCTTTTGTTCATTCTGTATCTCTATCATGCAGACCAGTGTTTTCACACACTTTATTCAATAACTATCTACTGAATTAGTAAATAGGATTAGGTTGAAAATATGAAGGTTTTACGTTATATTAGTTTTAATATGAAAAAATTGTGATCAATACAAAAGACTCATTCAAAATTATAAGATTTGGGAGATTTGGAAAGCAAAATTTTAACTATAAATGTACACAGAGCAAGACAAATTTTCAATTGTACCAGATCTGCTTGATTTGGTTAAATAGTGTCAAGCTGTTTTAAACCTGAAGAATCCAGCTAATATCCCATGCATTGGATCAGACTGCCAGATATGTTTATGCATGTGTGTATGTGTTTTAATTGACCCCATTTGTTAAAAGTAATCAGGAAATATCACATAAAAATGTAGATTCTCTAGAAAAATCTGAAGATCTTTAATACTGGATCTACATTGCCAGATGGACACAATATACTAAAATTCAAATTATACTACCCCCCAAAAGAGATCACACATACAATTTTCCACAGTCACCAAGAATCACTGCCGCCTCTCTGACATTTTGTCTGGCCTTATCGTTAGTTTGGGTTCTCTGTCTAACCCCTATATTGACCTCAAGTAGTGATCCTGCTTCAAGTGATCTGAAAATTAATTAACATGCTTTTTAGCCAACTTTTATTACTAACTTTCAGTTCTATCTGCCAAAGCTCTTTGTAGGGAAAAACAAAATGGTCTCCCCTTATAAAGTGGCAAATATCAAGAGTATTAAAATTAAATATTTTTCTGCCACTCCAATGATGTCAAATGCCAAAAAAGACATTGTCAAGTATTGGCTACTTTTTATTTAAAGAAATATCTAATATTGAGAATAATCCCTATTATAGGATAATTCAAATGAAAGCATTGAACATTCAGTAAAAAATCTTATCTAAACAGGATATGGTCATATGAAACAGAACAGAAGATAGACTTCAGAAAGTTCAGTAACTTGACTCCAACAGCTTTAATACATTTTACTTTCAGACAAAAAGAGTCATAAAAGTACACTTAGGCCTAGAATGTAACTTACCCATAGCCAGAAATAAATTTGATAAGATCTGAAATAAATAAAATAAACAAAAAAGAGTATAATGTTTTTAGTGGATCAAAGCAACCAACAAGTGAGTGTTCCCTGAGTTAGAAAAGATATCAGTGAAAAAGCATCAAGATATTAAATATACCTTCTACAAGAACAGAGTATATGCAATCTACATAAACAATGTGCCAGATATGGCCCAAAAATGTGTTGATATACAAACATAAAAATAAACATAAAAATATCAACATATGTCATATAGACATAAAAATATTCTTATAGACATCTGCAGCGATAACCTTCTTGAGGATAGGACCTGCTTTCAGGAGCTACTACGATCACCTAATTAAGCGCTATGTTAATTAGGCAACTGTTGCCTAATTATTATGTGAAGCTTACTTAAAAAATTGCTTTTGGGGTGCTTAGGTGGCTCAGTTTGTTAAGCATTTGACTCCTATGGAGTATTCTGTATATGCTAATTAGATCCTGTTGGTTGATTGTGTCATTCAGATCATCTATATCCTGGCTGAATTCCTGTCCACTGGTTTTAATTGTTGAAATATTCAAATATAATTGGATATCTCTGTTTCACTTTTCATATCTGTTACTGTTTCATGTACACTGTAGCTCTGTTTTTTGGTGCATACACACTCACCATTATTATGTTCTTTTAGACAATTGATCCTTTTATCATTTTGTCATGTCCTTCTTTTTCCCTGAATGTTTTCTGTTCCTGTTCTGCAGTCCTTTTTCTCTGAAATTGCTATGGCTATTTTGTTTTCTTTTGATTAATGGTTGGATGACATATATTTCTCCATTCTTTTACTTTTTTAAAAATTTATTTTTTAGAGAGAGCAAGAGAGGGGCAGAAGGAGAGAGAAAGAGAGAGAGAGAGAGAGAGAGAGAGAGAGAGAGAAAATCCCAAGCAGGCTCCATTCTCAGTGTGGAGCCTGATGGAAGGCTTGATCTCACAACCCTGGAATCATGACATGAGCCAAAATCAAGAGTCAGATGCTCAACTGTCTGAGCCACCCTGGCACCCTCCATTCTTTTACTTTAAACTGTTTGTCTTTATATATGTAATTAGGTTCTAGATAGCATCTGGGCAGCTTTACTTTTTATATCCAGTCTTTAAATCTTTGCTTTTGTTTGGTATGTTTAGACAATTACCATTTGATATAGTTGGATTAAAATCTTCTACCTTGCTAGTTGTTTTGTATCTGTTCCCTGTCACCTTAACTTTTTTAATGTTCTCTAAATTTAATTGAGCACTTTATGATTACATTTAAACTCATCTATAGAAATATTATTCATGCATCATTTAAAAATCTTTTTAGTTCTTCCCCTAGAATTTACAACATATATCTTTACAAAATCTGAGTCAACCATCAAATGATATTACAGCATCTCAAATAATGTAAGAATCTTATAACATCATTCCAATTCCCCCTTCCTTCTCTTGTGCTTTTTAAATAAAATCTCCTTTTTATGTATGCTATAAACACATAATACATAATTGCAATATTTTTAAAAAACAGTAAATTATCCTTGAGAGCACTTACAAGTAAGCCAGAAGTTATTTTTCATTTGTTCCATTTTGGATGGTCATAATATCTCTGCAGTAGCAAACAAATTCAAGATTCTCAGTTGCTAAGTCAAAACCTACAAATATAATTTCCTCTTTAGAATAGCCTCAGAAAGGGGTTATTATTGGATAGCAGTTGAAGGCAGTGGCAATTTTGAGAAAGCATTATTGAAATTGAGAATGTATGGGTTATGAAAGGAACAGTGTAAAATAAGATTGGAGAGATTATTTGGAATCAGAATATAGAGAGTCATTAATATTTATGATGGGGAATTTTTTTTTTCAGTGCACAATTGAGCGATTTTCTGCCCAATTATGTTTAGGGAAATTTGGTTGATGATATTTTTAGGATAAAATAGATGGTTGAGAAAATGACTACATTCAGAAAATAAAGCTAGAGCACCAGTCTAGGATGGTAGCAATAAAAATGGAAAAATAAAAAGTAGATAAGCAATAAGAAAAGAATTAACATGCCTTGTTAACTAAAGGTAGCAAGAGATATAGGAGATAGGGATGATTCAAAATTTTATAGCCCAAGTGACTGAGAGAACAGAGTCTGAATTGGGAGGTTTTTTTTTTGGGGGGGGGGGAGATAGTTAAATTGGTTTTAGATTTGATTAAAATGCATGAGAGAAAACTAAAAGAAGCTATTCAAAGAGTTAAAGGGGGAACAATGAAGAGGCTTGAGAGGCTGCATAGTCAGAAAATCTCAAAATGTACAAAACAAAACTAAATTAAATTAAAAACCTCCATAGAAAGGATGTTTCATATATAAGGCTTATAAGCTAAAGCCTTATTAACTGCTCCTGGAACTGGGGTGAATGGAATTGACTGTTAAAAGGTCCTGGGACCAGCTTATTTCACAGAAGCAGATAAGGCAGGTGTAGACAAAATAAAAATACACGGGTTCTCTGTTTGTCAAAGACTGCCCCAATTCTGCTGCTATTTATAGGAACCTCATGTAAACAGCTGATCCAAAAATACCGAACCCCTTCTTGAGGGAGGAAGAACATCTGGAACAGTATTAATAAAAAGATATCATAAGAAAATAAGAAGGCAAGAGCATTAAGACTTTCTAAGAAACAAAAAGCATATGGGGCACCTGGGTGAGTCAGTTGGTTAAGTGACCAACAACTTTTGATTTCAGCTGAGGTCATGATCTCCTGCACTGTCAGTGTGGATCCTGCTTGGGATTCTTTCCCCCTCTCTCTTTGACTCTCCCCACTTGTGTGTGCTTTCTCTCTCTCTCTCTCAAAACAAATAAACTTAAAAAAAAGCATATATTAGAAAAATGAAATTGCAAAAGGAAGATTTTTCTTTTTGCTTTTTTTTTTTGCTTTTTCTTTTGCTTCATAAGCAAATATTTCATTACAAATAAAAGTAAAAATAAGTAAATAAATAAGTCTTAGTAAAGCAATGATCATAACTGAAGTAAGTAAAAGCAGAAAATCTAGCTAGTCATCTAATTTATTATGTACTTAAAATCCTTCTCAAAAAGAAACCCTCAACTTCACATGGATTCATTGATGAATTCCTCTAAATATTTAAGAAAGTAATAATGTAAATAACAAAAGATCACTTCCAGAGAACAAAAGAAAACTGAACACATTTACCATTCCATTTTTTAAGTCTGGCATAACCTTGATACTAAAACCTGACAGGGATTTTGCAGGGAAAACAAAACAAAACAAAACAAAACACCCCTTTAGGTTAATTTCTCTTAAACATACAGGCAAAAAAATCATTTGCAAAATAATATCTTGTAGTATTCAGCAATGTGTATGTAAAATAATGCAGGACTCTTGAATTATATTTGCTCAATTATCAATATAAATCATCACATTTCCTTCCAAGTGGAGAAAATCATATGACTACCTTAATAGATGAAGCAAAAGCATATAAGATTTAAACCACCATGGTAAAAAAAAAAATAAGTTTCAGACAACTAGGGTTTAAGAGAACTTCCTTTGACACTGGAAATCTTAAAAAATAAAACCATAGCATATATTACACTTAAAGACAGTGTATAAAAAGACTTACACATTATTAGGACAAAACAAGGATGTGTATCACCACTGCTCCTACATAACATTATATGAAGATCTTAGCCAGTGCAACTATAAAATATAGGATATAAACATTTATATAAATATATATAATCATAAGTATATAGAAGGAAGAAATATAATTGCCTGTTTTCACAGGTAATATAATTTGATACAGTGAAAGTCCAAAAGAATCTACATATAAACTACTATAATTAATAAATTAAGTTTGCTAGATACAAGATTAACAAGAGCCAATCAATCAACTTCATTTTTATATACCATGCAAGTTACTGCAAAATTATTTTTCAAATGATATCATTCTATTGTGCACGTGTATAATTTACAATCTACTGAAAAATATGCACTAGAAAATATTATTGTGAAAAATTAGTCTTAAATAAATGTCAATATAAACAACATCAGTGGAATCAAACATGCGATAGTCTCATCTGTTCAATTTTCCTATAGATTCAATAAAATCCCAATTAAAACCTCAGCATCTTCTTTTTAGGGGGAGATGGAAGCATTGAAACTGGTTGTAAAATTTAAATGGTAATGCAAAGGCCCTAATATAAATAAAACAATTCCGTAAAAAATAAATAAATAAATAAATAAATAAATAAATAAATAAAATAAAAAGGCACCACTAGACATCAAGAGTTACAAAGCAACCATAATTAATACAATGTGGTTTCAGTGCAAAGCTCATCAAATAAATAAATAGAATAAAACAGTTTCCAACAGCCAACCTATACACATATAGACCTCTGATTTATGACAAAATTGGCTTCACAGAATAGTGGGGGAAGGATGAACTTTTCAGTAAATGTTTCTTGCTCAGCTGGATAGCTGTATGAAAAATATCAATTATGACTCTGAGTTTACACCATATTTAAAAATCAATACCGGGTAGTTTATAATTCTCTATGTGGGACATGTAACATTTCTAGAAGATAATATTGGACTAATGCTTTCGTGACCTTGGGTAGAGAAATAAATTTTAAGAAATCTTATTTTTAATTTTTTTATGTTTATTCATTTTTGAAAGACAAAGAGAGACAGAGCACAAGCAGGGGTGGGGTAGAGAGGGGGACACAGAATCTGAAGCAGGTTCCAGGCTCCGAGCTGTCAGCACAGAGCCCGACGCAGGGCTCGAACTCACAAACCGCGATATCATGACCTAAGCTGGAGTCCTAGGCTCAACCAACTGAGCCACTTCTATAAACTTTTAATAGAAATGCAAATTGGTACAGCCACTTTATAAACTCTAGGGTAATATTTACAAAAGCTGATATAGACATGCTCTCTTTTTTTTATAAGCAGGCTTCATAATGGATCAATGATCTCTGCCTCATGATATTCTTCCCACAGTAAATAGGCCTGATCTCTGTAACTGGTAGGATATTATAGACATAATAGTGTATGACTTCCAAGACCAGGTCATAAAACACACTGTGGTTTCTGCTTTACTCTTTTTTTGGATCACTCACTCTTGGGGAAGCCAGTCACAATATCATGAGGACATTCAAGCAGCCCCATGGAGAGGCCCATTTTGTGAGGAATTGAACCTCCTGCCAATAGCCATGTGAGAGAACCATCTTGTAAGTGGATCCTCCAACCCTAGTCAAGCCTGCAGATGACTACAGCAAAGGGTCTTATGGAAGAGACTTGAGCTGGGAATACACAAAGCCAAACTGCTCCTGGATTTTTAACTAGATGAAATTGGGTGAGATTATAAGTGTTCATTTTTGTTTTAAGCCAATTAGTTTGGAATAACATACCCTCTGACTAAGTAGTTCCACCCTTGCATAAAAACCTCAAAAATGCACATATATGTGTGTGCACAAAGAGACAAGTAAAACATTGCTTATAACGATGCTATTTGTTATAGTCTAAAATGGAAACAAACCAAATGTTATGTAATATTAGAATACCATATGAGAATGAAAACAAATTGCTACAGGCAAAACCACAGATTAATTCCCCAGGTATTATATTGAGAAAAGGAAGGCAGATATATAAGAGTATAAATTGTATGTTTCCATCAAATACTTTTTTAACAGCAGGTAGAAAGAATCATGGAGTCAGAAATCAGAAGTCAATTCCTCTTTGAAGGTAATGTAACTGGAAGACAGTGTGAGAGGCTACTGAGACACAGCCACTTTCTGTTTCCTGACCTGATCGGTGCTCACATGGGCAGGTTAATCTCATGAAAACTCATCAGCTGCATTTTTTTTGTGTTTATCTTATGCTCCAATAAATTATTTCCCTTGCAAATGATTTCTGTAAAATTCATCTTTTCATCTCTCATAGCACTTCATAAAAAGTAAGTACTCTGAATGTGTATTGAATAGATAAGTTTAAAAACAGGACATTTTAGATTATATGACAAACAAGTGACACTTTCTAATAGATTTTAAAAACAATATTTTCAATGTGACATACATTGGTTCTTTATGAAGAAAATAATAAGCTAAACATGTATGTATACATACAGACTTACATATACACACACATATATGTAGTTAAGTTATCCTTACAGTAATAAAAAGGAAAGCAAAAATACCCTCAGATTAGAATAACTCTCTGAGCCCCAAGGGAATACTTTCTTTCTCACATTCCATATTATTTCATCTCTTTTTAAAGACATAATATAATCTTGTAAATTTGAAATTCATGTGCTTACATTATTCTGCACATAGACTACATCTCTGTGACAATAAAAACTCAATAAATTAATTCAAATAAATAAATAAATGTATCAATGTCATTATCAGTTAAATTTTAGTTATGTTTACTCCAATGGTAAAGTTAATTCCCTTAAGAGGGCACTCCACTTGCCTGTATTCAATAAGCAATGTAGCAGACTCACATAGCACTTATAAATTGGCATGTACAATTAGCATTTAATCATATAAACAATGAAACTCTACTTTTCCAAGAATTGTGTGATCACAATCTGCTATCATCCAGGGTGACTGCAATCTCAGGAGTTGCTAAAAGAGACACCTGACCAGAAGTCCACTGGGAAATTTTGAAATGGGACTAGTCACATCGACAAGAAGTATACATTGATTCACTAAACAGCAGAGCAAGTGAGACTCATTGATTAAACATTATCTTATCCTACAATAAATATTTATGACTACCTTTTATGAATCAGACACTAATGAGTGCATGGGAATGAGCAAGGGAATAAAGTATCAATCTTTGGTAGAACCAAGCAAAGAAGACACACACAAGTATGTTCAACAGTGTTATGAAAAGTGCAACAGAATTCTCTGGAGACACAAAGGAATAAATGAGATATTGTCTGAAGGGTGGAGAAAACTAAATAAAACAGGGTGTATCAGAGTTTAACAAAGGGTGGAAGGAAACATTTTATGAGTAGTAAAAAACCATTATGAGGGATAGATGCTTGAAACATCACGACCATAATAAAGCATCTGTTAGCCATCCAGTATTCCAAGATGGTAGCCTATATAAGGATCAACTGTAACAGAGGAAGAGGCAAGAGCATTTAGGTAAGTTCTATGCCATCAAAGACTTTATATGCCTCACATTAGGGAGTCTGGACTATATCCCAAAGGAAATGAGCCTCTGAAGGCTTTAAGGAAGGCTGGAGCCATAACGGTATGTTTCAAAAATCCTTTGTTACCTTGGTTTTCTACCAAAGCAGACCCTAAAAGAAGGACCTGTGATGGACTGTTTATTTTCAAGAGGTCTCAAGAACCAGGGTGGGATCCCTGGGAGAATGAGGCAAGAAACCAAGAAAAAAAGAACATAAAGATTTAGTGTTGAGTCACCATTATGGACAATGGGAGCTTGTTTCTGCTTAGGCCTTTTGAGAAATGTATACATGTTTCCCAGAATTATTTCCCTGAATGGTAGGAACATTGGCTCCTGGTCACTGTGTGTCAGGGGCTGCCACTGGGAGCATTCACTCGCTCCAAATTCTGAGCACCACCTGTACTCCCCAAGTGAACTTTCAGGCACAGCCCTACGGCAGAAAATAAAGACATGCGTGTGGAAAGCTGGTAGGAGAGAACTGCTTTCCAGAGGATGAGAACAGGGATCCTAAAAACATCTAAGACAAATCTCTTTCGAGCACAGGAACACAGGAGCACAGGAGCACAGGGGCACAGGAGCACAAATTATTTGATGACTTAGTAGTAGCAGGGATAGTAACTTACAATAGAAATGTGAGGGAAAAGTGGTAGGTACCAGGAAAGACAGCAGCTTTTCTGACTGTATTTGGAATATGTTAATAGGCAAGCTTGACTTTTTAATTTTTTTTATTGTTTTGAAAACTTTACCAAATGTTGGTTTTGTGGGGTCCTTGGCTGGGCACTATACATTGCAAATCCCAACAGACAGTATTATTGTCCTTGAGCAATATCTTAAATATTCTTTAATGGAAGGATCCAGGCACAGAAGTTAGATGGTGTCTAGTGGGCCTTTTATGTGGTTGCATTTCAATTTAATTTGCATTATAGCTTAGGACATAATTCTCGATGTGCTGAAACTTTAGCAGTTTTAGAAGTTTTATGTTTGGTGCTCTTATTCATTTGTCAATACTTTTGTCCAAAGCAACAATGGTTTCCTACAGTTGAATGTTTACTTCAGCATTTCTCACCACTCCATGCAAGGCTTTTATATGGCATTTTGATTTATTTATTTTTATGGCTCATTTCCTTTATTTTATAAACACCAATATGAACAATCCTTCAGAACTCGCCAGGAAGTTATTCAAACACAGAAGGGCATGTTTCTCTTTTCATGGTGGATATTTACTCATTTGAGATGGAGTTGTGATCAGAATCTTCATTGTGCAGCTATTAATAATGAAACATAGCCAAGGTAAATTGGAAGTCTCAAAAACAAATACTTCCGTAAAGACAGCGAGCCGGGTGTCTTATATTAGAAATACTGAATATTGGTAGTGGTCGATCCCCCTGCCCTGAAGATGGATCATCAGAACTTGTCAAAGCAAGAACAGATATTTCAATATTCAATGTGCTATTCTTCCAGTTCCCTCTCTCATTCCTTCACTATTCTTTTTTAATTTAGAGTCAGTCTTCTATGCGCCTATACATAAAAGAATTTTATGAAAATAAGACAGAACGTTGTGCTGTGTTATAATTATACCAATTATCCTTAAAGCCTCCTCTTTAGACAATGGATTCTACTTTGGATTAAAAAAAAATCTGGGGTACCTGGGTGGCTGAGTGGGATAAGCTTCCGACTCCAGCTCAGGTCATGATCTCATGGCATGGGTTCAAGCTCTGCGCCGGGCTCTGTGCTGACAATTCAGAGCCTGGAGCCTGCTTCCATTTCTGTGTCTCGCTCTCTCTCTGACCCTCCCCTACTTGCACTCTGTCTTTCTCTCCCAAAAATAAATAAACATTAAAAAAATTTTAAAAATCAGAAATGGTTCTCTAATATCTATAATATTAAGATTTATTTAGTAGAATATCAAGATTTCCCATGACACAACTTTCTTGCATTATTTGTCTGAATTTCTTATCACATGTACCGTCTATTTACTATTCCTTATAGATCACATTCAATATCACTACTTTCATGCCTAACATGTCCTATCACCACAAACTTAATTGCCCTTGTTTAGGTTTAAATATTATATACCTAGAAAGCAAGACAGGATTCAATCTACACTTCTCTATCTCAGTCAACATCTAATATCATGTCCAGAACCTGGAAATGGAGTATTTCTTCTAATACCTTCTCCTCCTGTCTGTCATATGTAATATCTTTTGACATGTACATATCTTCTGTCATACATATCTTCTTTATGTAAAGCAAAACACAAATAGATTATCAGTTGTGGGCTGTGTCTATTTCTATATTCCAACATGCAACATTTGTTCTACCCCCTATAAGTATGCCTGATGAATACTCACTGACCAAATTAATGGACAGAGGAGTGCACTATAGCCTCCCATTATATATTTCAACTTTGCAAAAAAAAAAAAAAAAAAAAAAAAAACAAAACAAAAAACTACTGAAGTGTATTGAGGGGAACCACATATTGATGTTTGGGAGTTCTGGTCAAACCAACCTAGCAGGGATCTTGCTAAAACTGGATTTTATAAGTGCACAGATGGGCTTAGGAGAAGGTTCAGAAGCCTGACTAAAACCTAGTCAAGCAAATGATCTTTTCCAAGAAGAAATGATATCTTTCCTCTTGTCCAACACCAATACTTGTTTTGGTTCTATATTTAATTTCCTTTTGCCTCTTAAATATCCAGTTCCCATTGCTTCTTTTTCTTTTGACTCATCAACAATTTCCAACTTTCTAGTTCTTTTTAATTCAGCAAACAAACATGGCCACATTCCCACTACTCTTATAAAAAAAAATTACTCCAGAAAAACTCTTTCCTATTATATATCACTGCTGGATGGATCTAGATTTTGTGAGGTTTAAAACTTACTACGGTTTGTGGGGCCTGAGGGGAAAAAAAACCAGAAAAATATAAATACAAGATTAGGTAAAAATAGATGTTCATTATGAAGCACAAAAATTTCCACAAATGAACAACGACTAGAATAATCAGGCCCTTCCTTCTGAGATCTCTTTGGGAATTTGTTAGAGGTGTTTACATAAGAATGCTTCCACTGCAACTGGGCACAGAACATTCCATACCTCTCAGCAATGCACTGCGCTTGGGACCCATGCAGATGATTGTCCCTGAAGCCTACGCTCATTACCTTCGTGGAAAGTCAGCATTTGCTACCACCTCCTTTTGCTCCTTGTGCTCAGAGCTAGGCCTCTAGAAGGACTATCTGAGACTGCTTCCATTTCCCCGTCTCCTATTCATTCTGCTACTCACTGCAAAATGGACTCCACCTCTGCTGCTCTATTGTGATTTTGCCTGAAAGTCATTTATAATTTCTTTCTTGCCAAGTCATGTTGATACTTTTAGTATTAGTTGCCTAAGCATTTATATGTATACTTGACCATCACTGGTTTTTCCTTAACTTCCAACGCTTTCTCTTGGTTAGCTTTCAGATTGTCAGATATCTTTTTCTGAGTTTCCTTAACAGCTCTTTTTTATTTTCTTCTTGAGAACTTAAGTGTAATTTTACCCTAGGGTTTTTCTGTAATCCTATTTTAATTCTATATAGTATATACCATTTCTCTACATAACATCTTATTTTTTTTTCAAATACCTTCTGTCACATCTCCATCACCAACCCATATTTCTTTCCTAAATTCCAAGTGTTTTTGTCCAGATGCTTGTGCAAGGTTTCTGAGGTGAGAACAGGCTTGATTTATTTGTTTAAGGACCAACATGGAGGCTAGTATGTCAAAACTAATGAGTCAGTAGAAAAGGGGTAGGAGATGAATTAGGTATTTTAGCACAGTACATAAATGGAGTACTTACAGCACAGTAGTTAACACATTGCTTTCAATTTGTTTATTATTCATACAATTTCACCTCTGGACTGAACTCCTTGAAAGAAGAAACTATATTCTCCTTGCCTCTGCCTTCCCAGTACCTTTTTACTTGTACACATTTTTTTGAATGAGTTCACGAATGAATATGTGAATGACTAGAAGGATTTCCATGAAATTTGCTCTATGTGATTCAAAAATAAACGACTCTTGGTAAAATATCCGTAACATTTATCTTATAAAAACACAAGAGAGAATTCTTATAAAATTTCAAATGGAATTTCATACCTTCTTTTGATTTTACATAAGTTCATGACAGAGCTAAGTGAGATATTGACCTTTAAAAAGTATTATTTCTATTTGCTTTCTGAATTTCATTTAACACACAATTGATTTGTAAAATTATATCAGAAATATGTAACTTTCTCAAAGTGCCTATACTATAAAATTGGTAAACTGAAATTTTCA
Organism: Panthera leo; assembly: GCF_018350215.1. Taxonomy (NCBI): domain Eukaryota; kingdom Metazoa; phylum Chordata; class Mammalia; order Carnivora; family Felidae; genus Panthera; species Panthera leo. The sequence goes on from NC_056687.1 coordinate 76,353,924, forward strand.
GCAATAAATTTACCTCTTGTCTAGAGTACTAAATGAAGAATTTTCTTTCATTAGTCATTTATATTTGATCACTTCAGTGGTTAGGAAGATATACTAGGTCCAGTCTACATGTTTTACACTCTCAATAGAGAAATACAGACACTAAAGCTCTATAATAATTCACAGAAGATACAAACATTTACAAAATGATTTAAGTCTTATAAAGCCATCACTTATACTACAATCACCTTTAATATACCTATAAACTGATTGAGCACCAATCATTCCCACCTCCTACATTTTTTATGAATTCTGGGAAAATAAAAATAAAATAGCAATGTGATTATACTGTCACTTTAGTATTTACATATACTAACTTCCTCCTGAAAACCAAGAAGTACAGATAGCATAGTAAAAGTAAAAAAAAAATCCCTGAATACCATCTTTAACAATCTAGGAGTCAGAATATCCTACAGGAACCTAGAATAAAAATAAGTATGACCAAATCATGAACAGCAGTAGGATTCATGCCAAATGAGTAACTATGTGGTGGGAAAAGCTGAAAGAGGAGGAAAGCACCCAAATTCAGTTTCTACATTATTTAGCTCAGTAGATGGGCGCAAGCCAAAAATGGAGGGCAGCTCCCAAGAGGGAGCTATTTACTTTGAGCAGTTATTGGCTGATGGCCTGGTCATCTGTTGGAGAGCTAGAAGGCAAAGGACTGGGTGATCAGAGACAAGGAAGTCAGGGATAGAGGCATGTAGATGGAATCAAGAGGGTGAGCATCAAAAGTAAAATTGTCACACCACTGCTTAACAGCCACCATGACAGAGTCACTGAACAATCAAGTGGGTAAAAAGATTTTCCCAGAAGATATTACCCAACATTTGTCATTAGCCATCCCAGAACTGGTATGATTGATAGTAAATTGGAAGAGTGGCTGAAGTAGCAGAAACAGAAGCCCTACATGAGTCCAACAGCATGGACTCCTATTTACAAGGCACATCTCGCTACGCTTGCCTCTGAATATTCAACTTGTCAGCAACAAGACCGATAGTGAGCCCTTAATATGACACAATTCCTCCAGGAGATAAATTGGTCACTTGGAAAAAAATCCCACTAAAATTTAGAAGTCTTCCATATTGGTGACATTTGTAGAGATCCAGTGATCTAGGGCATATTGAGATATCCCTTTCAAGGTGATTTCTTCTTGGGATTTTGATATCAAATATATCTCATTTAGGCATGCTACTTATACTCTGATAACATCATTGATCCAAAAAGCTGCCAGTTTTGAGAAGGGCTCATAATAGGAGAAACATCTGCAATAAGTCCAAGCTGTCCTGCAAGCTGCTCTGCCCCTTGGGCCATGTTACCCTGCAAATCTGATAGTTCTCAAATTGTCTGCTGCAGATATGAATGAAGTATGGATTATTTCACAGGCATTTATAGGTGACTCATCGTACAAACCTCAGGGTTTTAGAAAAAAGAATTTTTCTACCAGTAACTATTCTCCTTTTGAAAAATAGCTTTCAGCTTACTTACTAGAGACAGAATGTTTGACTGTAGGCCAACAAGTTCTCATGTTACTTGAAATGCTCATTACAAATTGGGCATTTTCTGACTTACTGAGCCAGCAAGTTGAGTATGCACGGTAACATCTCATCATCAAGTGAAAGAGGAAGACACCTTCACATATGTGAAACAGGCTTCAAAAGCTCTAAAAGTATAAGTTTCATGAATAAATGGCAGATATGCTAATGGCCTGTGATCATGGCCTATACCCCCTGTCTCTTAACCTGCATCTATGGTCTCAAGTAGAGCTCCTTATGACCAGTGACCCAGAAAAAAAAATCTAGAGTTGGTAGCATATCTAGCATTACAATCCCACTAGCGTATCCCTGAGGGACAGGCCTAATGGAAATATCTCTAAGCCCTCAATATTCTTTTCATTAATAGGCAATTTTTAGAACAGTTTTAGGTTTCTAGAAAATTGAGGACAGTGTATAGCTCCCATATAACTATTCTCTCCCTACCCCTCGATCGCTCCTCATACTTTACCCTATAATTAACATCTTGCATGTGTGTAGTACCTTTGTTACAAGTGATTAACCAATATTGGTATATTATTTTTAACTAAAGTCCATCATTTGCATTAAGGTTCACTCTTTGCATTACATACTTCTACGGTTTTAAGAAATGCACATCATGTAACCATCATTGCACTATTATATAGAACAGTTTAACCGCCCTGAAAATCCTAAGCTCTACCTATGCACCTTTAATCCCTGAAAAACACTGATATTTTACTGTCTATAGTCTTGCCTTTTTCCAGAATGTCATATAGTTGAAATTGTACACTATGCACATAGCTTTTTCAGATGGGCTTCTTCTACTAAGCAATATGTCAAGAGCTGAGCTGCAGAAACCTGAAGTGCCAAGTGTTAAGGTGGTCTTTTAAGGCAACAAGTCAAAATGAAAGTTAACAGTCAAGTAATCACTTCCTACAATGGATAAGCAAGAGATTCACCAGGAAAAAGCACCAGTTTCCTTGTTCTATTGGAACATTTTCCCAATGGAATGGTGCCAGAAGGAAAGTCATATGCATCAGTTCAGGTGAGAGATTCTACCAAGGGAGCCCTGAATAAAAGGCTCCTGCTGTTTTATGGAGCTCATGGGGAGGTGGGGAGAAGGAAAGGCTAGGAGTGGAAAAATACTGAATATGGATTCAGAGTGGAGAAAAATGTTGCAAGGCCCTCCAATAAGGTGGTCGTGGCAGAGGCACCTAAGAAAGACCTCAGCAAAGGGCTCCCTATAAGCGGGTCTCCAAATTGAGCTATTTGGGCTAGAAATGCAGATATGCATAAAAGCATGGCCAGCAGGGATGGGGAGTGGGGAGGCACTGAGTACTTAACTTCAATTCTCCTTAGATTGTGTATTATGTCCAGCGTGGGGAAGGCAGCTTTCCCTCAGGAGGCCTGCAAGGTAAGGGATTTCTGTTTATGGTCAAGACTGAAAGATAGCACACTGAATTCTGGCCTGGAGATGGGCTCTTCAATAGATCTTTAAAGTTCTTCCAACAACTTTTCTCGGCTTGACAATTTTCTTTTTATTAGTAATGAATAGCATTCCATTGCATAGATATACCAGTTGTTTATCCATTCACTTTTTGAAGAACATCCTGGTTATTTCTAGTTTTGGGGAATTATGAATAAAGTTGTTATAAACATTCAAATGCTGGTTTTTTGTGTCAACTCATTTGAGTAAAATACCGATGAGGGTGATTGCTGGATCATACATATGCTGAGACTATGTTTGACTTATAAAAACCGCCAAACTTTCTTCCAAAGTGGTTTTTCCACATTTCCACCAGCAATGAGGAAGAGTTCCTATGGCTCCACATCCTCACCAGTATTTGAAACTGTCAGCTTTGTATTTTAGCCATTCAGTTATTGCTTTAATTTGCAACTTCCTAATTACATGTTGTTACAGACTGAATGTCTGAGCCCACATAAAATTAATATATAGAAATCCTACCTTCCAGTATGATGGTATTAGAAGATGGGGCCTTTGGGAAGTACATTAAGATTAGATGATCTCATAAGGGTGGAACACTCACGAATGGGATGAGAGCCCTTATGAGAGTCATAAGACCTTGTATCCTCTCTCCGTTCTATGTTATGCGAAGTTATAAGAAGAAGTTGGCACTCTGCAACCTGAGAGTTTTCTCACCAGGACTCATCCTTTCTGGTACCTTAACTTCAGTCTTCAGCTTCCAGCACTGTAAGAAATAAATTTCTGTTGCTTATAAGCCACCCAGTCTATAAAACTTTATTTTAGCAGCCTGAAAAGACACATGTGATATTGAGCATCTTTTCATGTGTCTATGTGCTATGTGTATATCTTCTTTGGTGAGGTATCTGATGCCCATTTTTATTATTGTTGTGTTTTAAGAGGTTTTTTTGCTTTTTTTGTAGTTTTTAGATACCAGTGCTTTATTAGATATGTGTTTTGCAAAAGTTTGCCCCAGTCAATGGCTTGTTTTCTTTTCTCTTGACAGTGTCTTTTATAGTGCTAAAGTTTTCAATTGTAATGAAATCCAAAGTATCAAATTTTTTTCAAGAATTATACTTTTAGTGTTGTATTTAGAAGCATATCAGCAAACCCACAGCCACTTATATTTTCTTTTACATTATCTTCTATAAATTTTATTATTTTACATTTTACACTTAGGTTTATGATAAACCTAGAGTTAACTTTTGTGAAAGGGGTAGGTCAGGGTCAAGATTCAATTTTCTACGTGTAGATGTCTAGTTATTCCAGCACCATTTGTTGAAAGGGCTATCCTTTCTCCATTGTACTGCCTTTGCTCCTTTGTCAAATATCAGTAGACTATATTTATGTGGTCTATTTCTGGACTCTCAGTTCTATTGTATCAATCTGTTTGTCTAGTCTTTCAGTAATTCCATACTGCCTTGATTAACATAGCTTTGTAAAAAGTCTTTAAGTCAGGTATATTATTTCTGATGCTGTTCTCCTTCTTCAGTAACGTGTTGCCTATTATTTTGCCATTAACAAATTTTAGAACTGGTTTGTTGATACCTACAAAATAATCTATGGGGTTTTGTTACAATTTTGAATCATAGATTGAGTTCAGAATAGCAGAAATAACATTGAGCAATGCACAGAAATTTTCATTTTGCTTGTAAAGCTGGAGACATAAATTTATAGTGAATAATTGGAAGTGGCTAACAGTTTAGCTGATGGTTGGGAACTTGGAAGAAACAACAGGGGGAAATTAGTTAAAAGATCTGAGAAAAAAAGCATATAAATAAAGCTTTCAAATGGGCACAGCTTTGGAGATATTTGTGCCCATGAAAATTCTCATCAAAAAACAACTTCAGCAAAGGAGGATTTCAATAATAAGATGCTTAGAATGACTTATTCTGTAGATATGTCAATTATCCAGCCTGACCTTGATCAAGGACTTGTGATGTAGTGACCATGTTAGTAAAGATGGAGGTTTTACATGAGCTTAGCAATATAGATTTCCACTCACCATAGACCAATCTAGCTTCAGCCAGTACTATGACTTCAATATGTAACAAAATCAACCAATTCTGAACCTCTGTTATGACACTGTTCCCCAGGTGATCAGTCAGACAGCTGGTGCCAGATTGACTACATAGGACTACTTTCATAAAGAAATTTTCAATCTTTGGTTCTCTCTGGAATAGATTTTTCCTCTGGATGTGGATTTACTTTCCCTGCCCACAGTGCTTCTGCCAAAACCATTATCTGTGGGCCTTTGGGATGCCTTATTTGCTGTCATATTTTTCCACATAGCATTGATTATAACCCAAACCAAAACAAAATGAAAAACTCATCTAATAGCAAGTGAAGTGAGATAATGAACTCATGCTCATTGAATTTATTATTATTAGTCTTACCACATGTTCCATCATCCTGAAGCTGCCAGCCTTACAAAACATTGCAATGGCCTTCAGAGACTCAATTATGGTGTCAGGTAGGGCTAATGTCCTCTAAGATGTAGTATATGGTTTAAATTAGAAACCAACAAATACGTTGTTTATCCCATATCCAGAATTCATGGGTCTGATAATCAAAGGGTAGAAATGGTAGCAGCTGTACTCACTAATATCCTAGTGAGTCATTAGTAAAATTTGGCCTTTCTGTTCCAGAAACTTTGGATTCTATATGTCCAGGAATCTTAGTTTCCAAAGTAAGAAAGCTGCGTCAGAGGGTATCATGCTTCTACCAGGGCACATGGCAGTGGTTTTAATAAACTAGAAGAAGACAATGCTACCTGAGCACTTTGTGCTCCTCATTCTAGACAATCTAGAGGGAAAAGGTAGGGGGTTGGTCCTGAATCTTCTGTGATCATTGGTCCTGACTACCAAAAAGAGATTGGGTTGTTATCACACAATGAAAGTAAGGGGGAGTTTGTCTGGAAGGGAGAGGCTTTCTGACCTGCTTCTTATTATTCGTAGGACCTTGTGATTAAAATCAATGAATAACTGCAACAATCCATAGGAAAAATGTTAATGGCTTAGACTTACCAGAAATCAAGGTTTTATTAGCCCATCAGTCAAGGAACTAAGACTAGCCAAGGTATTTGCCAAAGGTAAATGGTACAAAACATAGGTAGAGGAAAAAGGGTGGTTTTAAATACCAGCTATGGCTATGTAATTGGTTGTAAGAACAAGGACTGTTATAGTTGTGAGCACCCGCATCTCTGATTTTAATATGAATACATATATGCATACATTAACCGCTTTTTCAAGTTCCACTCTCCCACTCCCATATCATATAATATAAAATGTGGTAGTGGTAATTAAATTTATATCTAAATATTTAAGTTGTAGGATATCAAATGGAGAATGTGATTCAACTAGAACAGGAATGAGCATCACCCAAAAACCAATGATGGGACAGTGTGCCCTCTGCTGAGGAGAAAGTTGCATAGCAAAAAATATGATTTTTCTATTGTCTTTGTTGGAAATTAAATTAACTATATTTAAAACAAAGATGTATGGGGGCTCACTTGGCTGAGCGTCTGACTCTTGATTTGGGCTAGTTCATGGTCCCAGCATCATGGGGTCAGGCCCTGCATCCCTGCTTGGGATTCTCTCTCTCCCTCTGCCCCTCACCACCCACCACTTGTATGCTCTCTCTCTAAAACTTAGAAATCAATTAATTAATTAAAAGAAAAAGAAAAAAAAGTGTATGGATGCCAAATAGGCAGGGGGTGGCCTGTGGTGGATTTATATTGAGTCTTCTTAGGTTAGAATTAGCATTTCCCAGAATTTTTTTCTCCATTCTGGCTTCATGTGAGCCACAAAAGACTTTTTATATGAGTTTTGAAAAGTGGAAAAGCAGCAGGAGCCGTATTATTTTATCCTCTAAAGGCATATGGCACCAGTGCACCGCTGGGGCTCTCACACACTCTCCTGGATCTGCAGGCTCACTCTGTGGGGTAGGGGCAGCAGGCGGTCCACAGCTCCTCCAGCTCCTGCCACACACCTCTCCTCAGCCCCCCTGATTCCTGGGTTGGCGGCTGCACAGTCAGCGTCATCAAAGTTGGAGGTTTGGAGGAAATGCAAGACACGTGTTGTGGTTTCTTCCTTTCTGTAGGTTTCCATTTGTCCTTGAATTTCCCTACTTCAAAACCCATCTTTCCTTCCTGACCACTTTCCCCTCAGGCCTAGCACAGATGCAGAAACTACAGCTTCATATGGACTGATTAACCATTTCCTACAATGGTGTGAGGTCTCATGTGTGTAATAAGTACATTATTTGATACCACTCTGAACAATTGTTTCTGATTGAACCATACTGGTACACCTTTCTTTGCAAACATGTGGTGTTAATCTCTCTCCACACACAACCTCCCCACCACCCTGACTTTTTACCATCTGATGTGACTTACATAAAATGGTACTCCATTGGTGTTTCAATTTGAAAATTGGGGACTACTGCTGGAATGGAAATATCACTGAAGTCCCATTTTAGACTTTAGCTATCCTTAGAATTTCCCGTCATTTCTTTAGTTGAAGAGGTACTTTGAATATTCTAGGTTCTTATTTCATAATGCTCTACATGTAGAATTCCTTCTTACAGATGATTAACTTTGTTTCAGGTGACCTATAATGAAAAAACACTCTTAACTTTGATATAGTATTTCTTCTTTTTTGCCTTATGGTTCATTTATAGTTTTGGGATTTTAAGATGTTTTCTCTCTCATATTAAGGTCACAAGAATATTTGCCTATATTTTATGTCTATTTATTTATTTTTGAGAGAGAAAGAGAGAGAGAGAGAGAGGGCATGTACACACAAGTGGGGAAGGGTGGAGAAGGGGAGAGAGGGAGAGAGAGAGAGAGAGAGAGAGAGAGAGAGAGAGAGAGAATATGAAGCAGGCTCCAGGCTCTGAGCTGTCAGTGCAGAGCTTGACACAGGGCTCAAACCCATGAACCATGAGATCATGACCTGAGCCAAAGTCAGCACTTAACTGACTGAGCCACCCAGGTGCCCCTACGTATACTTTTTAATATAATTTTTTACACTGTTTTCTTTATAGTTTCTTTATACAGTTTTCTTTACACAGTTTTCTTTACACAGTTTTCTTTATATACCTTTATGGTTTTACCTCTAATGTTGCTTTCTAAACAATTTCTCCTTACTTCCACCATTTAGTGGCCCCATCCCACTCTTGAGACACACACCCCAATACACACACTATAATATTAGAGAGACACACACACAGCCTATAGGTTCTATTTTTCAGGAGCACCTTATCTAAAACATTTATCAATACCTAGTTTCACCTTTGTATTCTCTCCAAAAGACAAGAACCCTAGCATGCTCTCACTTTCCTTCTAATCCCTCCTGCCTGACCTCTTTAACCATCTCAGCTTTCCACCAACCATATCCTCAGCACTGACTGAGAACCAACTTTCCTTCATTTCAAGTATTTGCCTCGTGTCATTTTTATGAGTTTATTAGATTAATTTATACCCAACCTCTTTTGAATCTTTAGTATTTCCTGAGTTGGGATTTCAGGAGGGAGCCTGTAGATTTTATTAATTTACCATCTTGCCCCAAATGCTAATTTCTTTTCTGATGCAGACATTCTTTGTCATGTTTAAAAATAATAGCATCAAAAATTTAAAACTCTTTCTGTATTACCTCATCCAATTAAATATGTGAATAATGGTACTGCTTATCAACAATCAGGTCAATGAGAATAGGGTGAATAAGTGGTAAGATAATACAATATAAATGCAAAGTACAGGTCAAATTCTATTAAAATCATATAGACAAATTAATTGTGATCTCAAATGTTTAGAAAACTAGTACACAGACAATATTAACTACAAAAGTAAAATAAAGTGTCATTTTTAGAATATTAAAATGTGATACACAAATTAGGATAATGCATGTCACAGAATATTTAATTCATAGTTCAAAGAGCATTGGAGGAACAAAAATTTATATAGTCTTTTGGGAAAATCATATCTATTAATTTTGCAAGTTAGAGTCTTATAGGGCAATAAACATATGGAGCTAACTTTTCGACAAGGCAGAACTCACTTTTATCTCTACCTGGTTAAAAATATGGTAGGTAATGTCTCAGAATCAGGGTCCTAATCAAGAGGTCCCCTTGGTATTTAAATAATTTCTAGGAAGTCCTGTTAGACAATGCTCTAGTATCACAATGAAAAGACATGCACATATTTTGTCTCATTTCCAAATTTTGGATATTTTTTTGACAATATAAAATTATTCCATAGTCTTATAAATCAACCATATTCTACTTTTCTTTATTGTTTTCAACCCCTGACATTTTTATTTTTAAGTATTTAATTCCAGCTGAGACAGTAAGAATCTCTAAATAGTAAATAAGGCTACTAGTTTTATCCCTCACAAATATTGACAGCTAGAGATAAGGATTTTCTAAACCTTAGTCTCTGATTCCATCAAGAGAACATTTATGCATTAAAAACAATTTCTCCACTCTCTCTGTAGTTTTTTCTCTTACCTTTCCTACAACTTAGGGGACTGACTCCTGTATAATTTTTGCACTCTTAAGGTAAATTTTCCTTTTTCCTATATTGAGATAATTTATTTTTTCAAGACACTAATCTTACTGAAAATGATGTTTCATCTTACTTTCCTTTAATATTGCCTGTTTAAAATAAAATGCATGGAAAACTTAATTGCATATTTAATGTTTAATTATCATGGTAAGATATTCAATGCCCTTTTTTCTCTTTACTCTCATTATTAGATGAAAAATTATAGTGCTTCATGTAGCTTTAAGGAATGATGATGATGATGATGACGATGTTCAACCTGAGTCCAGCACTCAGAATTTACCGATGTTTTCACTTTCCAGGTCCATTTAAATTCAATCAACTTTCCCTACAATGTTGATAGGTGGACTAGACAGATGATCCTCTCTATAAAGGCATTAACACTGAAACTTGCATAGTAAGTGAATTTATAACTTTACTAATAAACTCTAGAATCACTAATCACCTACAGATTCTTTGAATTCAAGTTCTATCCTTTTTCCTGTGTGTCACATTCAGTGAAAATACTTTTTTTTTAAATGGATGGAACTGAAAGTTATTATACTGAGTGAAATAAGTCAGTCAGAGAAGGACAAATATATATTATCACTCATATGTGGATCTTGAGAAACTTAACAGAAGACCATGGGGGAAGGGAGGGGAAAAAATAGTTACAAACAGAGGGGGAGGGAGGCAAACCATAAATGACTCTTAAATACAGACAACAAACTGAGGGTGGATAGAGGGAGTGGGGGAGAGGTGAAAATGGGTGATGGGCATTGAGGAGGGCACTTGTTGAGATGAGCACTGCATGTTGTATGTGAGCAATGAACCACGGGAATCTACCCCAAAAACCAATAGCACACTTTACACACTGTATGTTAGCCAATTTGACAATAAATTATGTTTTAAAAAATAGTAAAATAGATAAATAAATGGATAGATACATTGTGATGTATTCAAAAAAATAAATAAAAAATTTTAAATAGTTTTAAAAATGTTTATTTATTTATTTTGAGAGAGAGAGAGAGAGAGAGAGAGAAAGGGTCAAAGAAAGAGGGAGAGAGAGGATCCCAAGCAGGCTCTGTGCTGTCAGTGCAGGGACCGACGTGTGGCTCAATCCCCAAAACTGGTGAGATCATGACCTAAGCCAAAATCAAGAGCCGGATGTTCAACTAACTGAGCTACCCAGGCACGCTCCCCTTTTTTTAATGTTTGTGAAAGTACTTTCTACACTGCAAACTACTATACATATATGCAGGGTTGTTATTACAACATTTATTATTCCTTTCCTTTTGTCTAACTCTATACTACCATGTATCTTCATTCACTCAACAGAAAGAAGTTAGATAAGATATGTATGTGTGTGTGGAGCCTATCTAAGATAAAAGTGAAGTTTTCTCCCTAATTTGTTACACAAGTAAATTGGACTTTGCAAATTATGAAACTGTTACTGAATATGCAAGCCCTAATGCTGCTAATGCTTATCCCAAATTTATATAAGGAAAGGAGTATAATAGTTCTACAAGATAACTCAGCAAAACACTCTCTGGAGAGATTTTTATATGAAAGAGATTTTTCCCACTAGACAGCATGCCCCTCTTTATAAGATCAGTGGTGGATTATATAATTTCTGAGTGATGTAATGGATTGCATAAAGAAGAAACCTAAATGGTGTTTGACTGTAAGGAAAACAAAACAAATAAATAAAATGCAAAGTCATTCTAAATTGCAACCAGCATAGTAATCACTAGCATCTTCAACTGCAGAAACAATTTGACTCCATAAAAATGAGAATCTAACTTATTCTCCAAACATGGTGTTCCATAGCCCATCTTTAGCTTGGCATTTACTGCTGGGATTACCATAGGCAACCCAGCTGTTCTCGTCTATAGGGAAGGAGGCCAAGACTCAGTTGGAAACAATCAAAGACTAAAATCCTGCTGTTTAAGAATAAGTGAGAATCAGAGAATCAAGAAAACTTCAAAGAGTTGCTGGAAATCAATAAATGGACATTTTTGAATGAGTAAGTGGGTTTTTATCCTCCTTTCTTCTGTATTTTTTAACAAATTAGACTTTGACATTTAAAAAAGCTAGTTTTTATTGACTTTGGAAGCATAAGAAAATTCTACTACTTATTTTTCAAAGAAAAATTAAACTTGTTTTTTTTTTTAGATTTTAAAGTATAGAACGAACACAGCCCAGTTATAACAGATTTTACTCCCTGATTATGCCAAAACTGTCCCACCTTTTGCTTTTGTTACCTTCTCTTAACCTCAGTAGTTCTTAACCTTTTATTGTGACATGGACAACTTTGAAAGTATGATGGAAACTATGGTCCCTAACCTTGGAAGCAAAGCATAAACATATAAAATTACATAATCAGATTATGAGTCCCTAGAATCCCATCCTTTAAGCTCAGCTGAAGAAACTTACTGCACTTGCACTGTTCTTTTATCCTTTGCTTGTCAAACTCCAGTACAACTTTCAAGACTCAAAGATGCCACCTATGAGAAGTCTTCTCTATTTCTATCTCTCTCTGCAAGTTGACATTTATTATTCCCTCCATTATGCTTATACCTTTATTATAACCATTTAATAATTTCCCTTACTGTCCTTCCTTCCACATTTATTAAATAGACACCATAAAATTAGAATGAATAAAACAATTTGTGTCTTCAAGGAACTCTTGATGCACTAGGAAGACTTATATAAATGTGTGACCATGTGAAATAGTGCTAATATATAGTGCAGGAAAGTATGGGAGTATGGGGAAAAGGATACCCAGTGTTTCTTAACAATATGCTGAACCCTATTTATAGAGAGTTCTGCAATATACCAAAAACCCTCCAATAACTCATCTTCATTTAATACTCCCAACTTTGCCAGTTGCATCAATATTAATAACATAAATGTTACAGCTGATAAAATAAATTCAGAGAAGCGAAAATATGCCGAATGACCTAGCAAGTAATTAAGGAAACAAGGATTCCAAGTACTGTCTTCTGACTCCAAAGTCAATACTTTTCTTTCATACTGTGGGAGGTTTTTCCTAGCCTAGTGTAAGTCCATGTAAATCACGTGCCCATGTCCCTACTACTTTAGAAGGTTCTTGGGCTAAGGTACCACATGTTTTACATTTTATAGTGGAAGGGAGTAATAAGTGATAGAAACTGAGGTTAGGGATAGAAAAACCCAATAAGGGCATTTTGATCTATTTTGGAGGCTTTAGATTTTATTTTGAGTTGGTCAAAGCCATTCATAGGTTTTGAACAAATAAGCAAAAATTTTGATTTGTAACTTAAAAGAGTGACTGGCTATCTGTGAAGAATAGACCACAAGCTGTCTAGTTCAAAGATTTTACAACTCCCTAGGTGAGATTTGATGGCAGCTGGATCTAGGTGTCATTGGTAAATATGATAAAAATCTAAATGTATTTTACAAATAGAAATGAGATGATTTGCTTATGGATTTGATGTTGAGAGAAAGAGAGGAGCCAAGAACATTTTTAAGGTTGAGGCTATTTATTTGAAATAGAAGAATGAACATTTCAGTTTGGATGGAGCAGCAAAGTAAGGAGTTTATTTTCAAATATGTTAATTTTCACCTGCCTACTGCACAACCAAATTGAGATTCCAAGTAGTTGGATATAAGACATTGGAGTTCAGGAGAGAGTTTCAAACTCCATTTAAAAATTGGTGAGTCATTAACGTATAACATATAGCATTGCCTACCAAGAGAATGATTTTAGGGATAGAAGTGTTGAAGTCAGGGAAAAACAGGAAGATGGAAATAAAATGAAATTAGAAGTGACATAAGAAGACCCAGACGGGGTAATGCCTGGCCAAAGGAAGACATTGTTTCAAGAAGAGGTTAATCCATTGTTTCAAATGTATGGTATGTTGAATTTTATGAAGACTGTGGCATTACTAACAAATATCATTGGATACGATGACAAGAACAGTTTTACTGAAATGAGGGTACAAAGAGAAAATGGGAGGAGAAAGACTGGAGATGGTGACCTTGTTACATGATGATTTCTGACCCTTGAGCTATTCTAACACTGAGTGTCCAGAAAGTACATGAAAGTGTAGTAGAGATGAAGACTAAGATTATAAAACAAAAGTCATCTCTCCTTCAGTCTTGACCACAGGGAATTCATTCATCTGACTATATTTATAGGCTGCATGTTCTGTGCAAGACTCTGGTTATAGATTTATATAAATGAATTAAAAAGTATTTCAAACCCTAGCAGAAAATGTATATTTAACAATTAACTAAAGGCAGTTGGAAATTTTTTTTGCAAAGTTTAAACACTCGAGTCAATGGATTTTACTGACAGGAGATCTTGGAATCTCAATTAGAAATGTTTCACTTTTATTTACATGTAATGCTAAAAATCTTAATTATTTGGTTTTGCAGCTCACAAAGAATTAGAGATAGCATATTAGACTGAGGTTGCCAATCAGAGTATGAATAAAGTGTGACACTTTGGTAAAGTGGCAAGATATTTTTAAATTAAGTAGTTGTAAGGAATCAAAGTGTAGAACAATTGCGCACATTTGGAGGAGGGAAAAACTAATCTATATTGCTTAGCAGGCCCTAAAAAAGCATGAAATTGATACTACCAAAAGTTATCAGTTACTGTGTCTTCAAAGAAGTCAAAGAGTATCTAAAATGGGATGATCCAAGCTAGATAACTCTATATTGAAATGTTTTGGTTGGCCTTCTTTTCTTCTTTCTTCCTTCACTTCTTTTTAATGTCATATAGATGAGCTGTTCACAAAATTATTTGAAACTCATATCTGGCTGTCTTGAATATCTGAAGAATTATTATACTATTCCTTACGAATATCTCTTCGTTCTCTCAAAAACATTCACCATAACTCAGTGTAAAATTCCATTCTTGAGAACAAATATTATTTGTACCCATATTTTATTTTATTTTATTTTTTTATTAAAAAAATTTTTTTAACGTTTATTTATTTTTGAGACAGAGAGAGACAGAGCATGAATGGGGGAGGGGCAGAGAGAGAGGGAGACAGAATCGGAAGCAGGCTCCAGGCTCTGAGCCATCAGCCCAGAGCCCAACGCGGGGCTCGAACTCACGGACGGCGAGATCGTGACTTGAGCTTAAGTCGGCCCTTAACCGACTGAGCCACCCAGGCGCCCCTGTACCCATATTTTAAAATTATCTCTATTTAAAACATTCTTATTGCTCTGACTGATAGAAATAATATAGTTTTATAACTTATAGTTCAATATCAATAGGATTTTTAGAAGACTGTAAGTAATGTGAAAACTTCATATATGCAGTTATTCAAAATGATTAAAATAAAGGTTTCTCCTTAAAACAAAGCAAATGATAATTTATCGAGGACTTATTAGGGGTCAGACTAAGCTATCATATATCTTTCCTACATATTATTTATATACCTTATTATTCCATTTTATAGATTTCTTTCATAGTAAAATGCGGAAAGATTGTGACTTCAACAAGAACACACTGCTAATGTGGAGAAGCTGATATGTCCAAATCTTCTTCCAAAATCCCAGTCGTTTCACGTTGCTGAAGTAAAGTTTTGCCCTGTGAAAAATTTACACACATGACACTTCATTTCCAAATAAAGTCAGGACATACAGACATTGCTGTTGAACTCCTCTGTTTACAGTGGTTCTCAAACTTTATATTCTTCGAGATTACTTTGAGTGCTTATTAAATACAGATTCCTGCTCCCTCTCCAAGTTTTTCATTCACTAGATGAAATGAGATGAAAATATATACTTCTAACAATTCCAGGATGAAGTTTATGTTGCTGGTCTGGGGACCACACTTTGAGAACCACTGGCCCATAAATTCCTTCAGTACCTCAACAGTGAGTAAACACTTATTAAGCGTCTTAAGTGAGATGACCAGTATGCTAACTCAAAGGGGGAAATCCTTACACAATGGACAGTATATCAAGTAATCTTGTTATATACTTGAAATAATCTCATAATTTTGTCAATTTTACCTCAATACAGCTGGCGGGGGAGGGAAGGGAGTTCAAGTGTTCATATTTCACCCTAGGCCTGCACAATCAGTCTCCTGAGGGAGGACATAGGAGTTTCTATGAAGCCAGTAGAGTGAGGCAAAATGGCCCCATTTCCCAGAGGAGGGAATTCTGAGGCTCTCAGGAAGATCTAGTGATAGAATAAAAGTTGGAATCAAGTCAGAATCTCATCCCCATTGGTCAAAGTTCTCTCTGTTCCTTCCCAGCTCATCTAGTTTCTTTAAATTTTGATCCTTTCTTCTGATAGCAACTTTGCTTGTTTCCTTTTTACCTCAGATCCCAAAAGGAGGTATTTAGTTTCCATTAACAGAAAAGAGATCAATGAGAGATGCTCTTTGGAGTTCAAAATAAATTAAGTCAAAGGGTTAGATCCATATTCCCTATTTTAATTACTTCATCAAAACCTTCAATCTCAAAATCTCCCTATTCAGATGAGAATCCCAGAAACAGACACCAGGCTGAGGATTTCACACGCAAATGTGAAATGTGATTGTTTAAAAGAGGTATCCTAGAGAAACAGTGAGTAAGGGAGTAGGGGAAGCAATACAGAGCAAAGGAAAGATCAAGTAAAGATGCCTTTTTAGGTAAAGTACCAACCTTGGCTTGTTCCCACATAGCTCAAACAGTAAATTATCCTTCAGTGTTTGTCCCTGTTTGAGGCAAGGAAGCTGGCTTTTCTACTCTCACACCAATTAGTTACTTTAAAGTCCATCCTGGGTTTTACATTCCCAGGAATTTCAGACTTCTGCTGTCCACCAAGTAAAGAAAAGAGTGCAAAGGCACATGGTTTCTGGGGAAAGTACCCACAAATCTGGTGCGGGGATCAGAGGAATGCGGGCAGAGCATCACCAGTGTGCCCTAAGCCACAGGTCTATCTTTAGCTGCCCTTATATCTGAAATCTTATGGTTCACAAGATACTGAGAGTTTTTATTTCTCATATGTCTTTACTTTTTTTATTCCCATTGCCACTGTTACAGTTAAGGATCCTTTTGCCTCTAACATGGTAACTCCAGAAGCCTACAAATTTTGGACATAAATCTACCTGTTTATAATTTTTTCTATCTAATCACTCACCCATTTTGCATAACCATATGAGTGATTTCCATGAGGAGTAGTTGCACTGTTCCTTCTCTTCACATAATAAAGTTTTGATCGTGTCATTTACTTAGAGCTTTTTATCTCTCACCGTGGGTGATAGCATAAACTCCAACTGCCTGTGTGTTCCTGCAAGTCCTCCACAATCTAAACCCGGCCTGCCTTTCCTGTATAGTGTCTCTCCATCTCAACTAAGATGCTCTATGCCAACCATTCCCAAGACTCCCATTCTCTGAAAAAGTCTATGGACTATTATACCTCCATGCTTTTAACTATTCTATTTGCTCGCCTTGTTGCATACCTGCCCAAGTCCATCTCCATTCATTGAAATTTCACCTATTCTTCACAGTCCGAATGAAATGCCACCACCTCTGTGAACCTTGGGTTAATCTCCAGTCAGGATTAAATACTGCCCTCTCTGCTCTTGATGTTCCTATAGCACATTGCAGGCACACCTCTTAAGACACGTTCTTTTTTATTTTCCAGTGTTGCTACATGTAAATCTGTCCCATAAGTGGTGAGTTCTTTAAGACAGGGATTATGACTTATTTGTTCTATGTGCTAGCACCCACAAAGCATTGTCTAATGTATAATAAAATCCAGTAAGTCAAATCATTATGCTCTACACCTTAAATTTATACAATGTTGTATGTCAACCATATCTCACTAAAACTGGAAAAAAAAAGAAAAAATAATTGTAGAATTAAATAAATTAAATACAATGCCCCAAAAATTTGTGTAGAAAGATATTCTATGTTCTTGACACAAAGAATAGTAAGGGGAAACAAATGTAGGAAATGCCAACTAAAGAAAAACAGTGTACATTCAAAATACATGTGTATATAAGCATTGTTTCCCTTGGTTAAGGTCAAGGAATACATGATTTATGGGCTTTTCATCCCAATGTGCTCCCAAACCTAACTTTGTAATATAGAGTGTCATATGGTGGATCAGATGTTCTCACAGAAGAAATATCCTATTTCTTTTTAGTTGGCAGAGATACTGAAAAATCATTATTTTGCTTTAGTGTTTTGATTGTACAGTTTTCCTTTTGGGTTATTTTACTCTAGTAGCCATGTGAGTAAAGTCTGATTTCTAGGAAGGAAATGTATAAATTAAGCAACCACAAAGGCAAAAGGAAGTAACTCTGTATGTGTGCTGTATATTATTGCTAAATGTGACAGTGTTTTAGCCTCTAACTAGATTTTGTTCTCATTGTTTAAAACTGTGGAACCAATATATTAAGTAGATACTCCTTGATTAATATAGATAAACAGATAAATAAATATATAGACGTATAGATGAAATTCCTGATGGAAATGTAATATGAGTAGCAGGATTGTAATGTCTTATAATAATGTCTAACTATATTGAAAATATGAAAACAGAAAATCCCACATAATTCTGTAGCAAATGTCATTTGTACCTGAGCCTCAGGTCCCTTCCCTCCCAGAGATCTTCTACAAATTATACCCCCACAGGTTGATGACTTCTTGTCTGAATGCATTCTCTGGCCAAGAGAACATGCTCAGCCCAGGCTGATGTATCTGCTAGAGATTTGACAGCCAAAAATTAACGCTCAACTCAGAAATGGAAATTGGCGGATAAATACCCCAGAATATTCAGCTTTTGGTGGAACAGTTCTGAGATACATTTCACACAATATTTCAAAGTATCCTCCAAAAAACTGAGCCCCAGTTAACCATAGTGGTAACCTTCTCATGACTGGATTCTTTAACTTTCCTACTTTTCATGACCAGACCTCACTCCTTTTAGTGCTTCGCTGGGAACACCTTACAAATAAACTACTTGTACCCAAATTCTAAGTCAGTTTTTGAGGTAATTGAAACTTAAGCAAGTTCCTATAACAATACTTTTTTAAAATATGGGAAATATGTTTTTTAAATTTATTTTTAGTATGAAATGTTTCTCATACATGTCACTTATTTTTAAAAAGTGACTATTTCACTTGTGAAACAGTTATGTGTGTGTGTGTGTGTATATGTGTATACATATGTGTGTATATATATATATATATATATATATATATATATATATATATATAATTTTTCCAGATACAGCAACATACACACATACATACATACATATATACATACATACTAAGAATGAATTATGTGCTTGAATTTATTTATTTTTAATATTTATTTACTTTGAGAGGCAGAGAGTGAGCCGAGTGGGGCGGGGAAAAGACAGAGGGAGAGAGAGAATCCCAAGCAGGCTCTGTACTGTCAGCATGGAGCCTGACGCAGCACTCGAACCCACAAACTGTGAGATCATGACCAATCTGAGCTAAAACCAAGATTGGACATTTAAGCAACTGAGCCATCCAGGAAACCCATGTGCTTGAACTTAACTCAGATTTTATTTAATAACTTATTTTATTAGTTATTAGTAATTAGTTATTTTATTACTATTTACCTTTCTTTTCATCTTACAGCTCATAGAAACTATTTTCCTATAATATATACTTTATCGCTTTTTGTTACATTCCTTTGCAATTTGCTATGGTAGCTGCCATTTGTAACTTGAAAAGCATGTTTCAATAAAAAATGTCTACTATAAATTGTCATGTACTTGTAATTCAGTTATGTTAAATGTAAACCATTTCCTCTAGATGCCCTTTTGACATTTAGTATATCATTCTCACATACATGTGTATGTATGTGTGCTGTATATTATTGCTAAATGTCACAGTGTTCTAGCCTCTAATTATATTTTGTTCTCATTGTTTAACCAACTGAACCACCCAGGTGCCACCAGGATATATATATATTTATATTTAACTGTACATAAAAATATTAGGATTGTTTTCTCTTCTCATTGCAATAGTTGGCCTTTCCCTAAATCTACACTCAAAATTTGTAGTGATACGAGTGAGAAAAATATGATGGGATATCACCAAGGAGTTTGGGTCTTAAACACTTGGATCTCATAACTACTACAATGAAAGTATTTCCTCATGAAAATCTAAGTAAGAGACTATTTTACGGTTTCTACTATTTTGGCTTAAACGTTTTTCCAGTAGTTCCAGAATTCCAAATTGAGATCTTACTGAGCATTCACACAAATGCGGTTGCACGTATTTTTTAAAGGAAGAACTTGTTGTCAAAAATAAATTCAAAAATTTTCAGTCTTTCTAAAATCATGTAATTCCTAAAAATCAATTCAGGCTTGCTTTTTTTTGTAGTTGAAATTTTAAAATAATTCTAAAATGCCATTTGAAAATTCCTCCGAACACCCGTTCTGACACGTTCACAATTGTATGGGCATTCACTTGCTGCGTTGTACATAAATTGAGCACATTTATATACAGCTCCTTTGGGCCATATAAGAAAAATGAAATGTGATTCCTGTTCCTCTGCAGGTTATGATCCAGTAAGATTGATAAACCGGCACATAAAAAACTGTAAGTCCTGCTGTAAGAGCTATGGAGGAATCTGAGGGTGCAAAGAATGTACTGGGGTGAGAAATAAAAATTCACAGAAAAGGACGCATTTGTGCTGGCACTGAAAAATCAGGAGAATTTTATACAGCATTTAGGGGAGGGCATTCTGCACAGATATTAGCAGAGGCTGAGACATGGAGGTGAAAGGAGACAGCCCAAAGGGAAGAGTGAGCGGCCTGAGGTGGTTTGGGCCTGGGCATTTAATTGGAGGGAAGAGCTGCAAGATGAGATGCGGCCAAGTGTAGTGTGAGATAATATGGGAGATCTTTGAGGACCTTAATTTTAGTATCAATCCATCAAAGTCAGACAACTGCCTGAGTAGGTCAAACAGATTTCCAGGGTGTGAGACAGTTGGAATGATTCTCAAGATTGCTGGAACCATGTGTGATGTTGTTAATGGATGGATGAGATACAGGGCCCAGCTGCCCTGCGTGCCAGCTGAAGTTAACCCTTCTGTTCCTGGGAGAGGGTGTGGCAGCCAACAAATTCACCCAAATGTCATGGAAGTTGGTTGAAATCATTTGTTGCAAAGGAATTACGAAGTCCTAGACATTCTACTGGTCTCTGAGCAACCTGTAGGTGCCTACATTGACACATACATACGTAAAACATACACAAACATATATATGTGCAACTGCCAAAATTCATCACATTGGCTATATCGAGGCAGACTCTACTTAAAATTACTACATACATAGTGCAAAAAGAATGTAGTCAAAAAGAAACAGAGAATATAAATCTTTAAAAACTTTTTCACTCTTAGGGGTGCCTGAGTGGCTCAGTCAATTAAGCATCCAACTTAGGTTCAGATCACGATCTCTGTCACAGTTTGTGAGTTCGACCCTGCATCAGGCTCTCTGCTGTTAGCACCGAGCCTGCTTCTCATCCTCCGTCTCTCTCTCTCTATCTCCCTCTCTCTGCCCCTCCCCTGCTCACTCTCTCTCTCTTTCTCAAAAATAAATACACATTAATTTTTTTTCATTCTTGAAAAAATATCCAGAAAAAGATACCCAAGAGTTCAGTTAGTTCTTAGCAGGTATATTGTAGCACAGTACTGTATGGCAAGTCCTTCTCAAGTGTTCTGAAAAATTTAGACTAATGTGAAAAATACATTTTCTGCAGCTAAATATAACTGATAACGTCTGACATACAGAATGTCAGTCTTAGCAGGCTGTGTCCCTCAAGGTGTTCTACAACCAATGAGTAAGGAACACAACAAAAATGAAGCTGGAACTCTGGCACTAAAAAAAAAAAAAATAAGTTTACTGAAACATGAGGAAAAATATTAAGGGTAATCAGGAATTTTATTCAAACGGTGACACAATACTGAAGAGCAGATAAGCCTCGAAGAGCTCTTACAGATTTTGAAAGACATTATTATTTTTTATAGTGATTGTATCATAATAAGTGCTGACTTGCCTGGTCCTGATTTGGGTCTCTCAACACCATTAAGTGCATGCTGCCACAAATTCTAGTATTAGAAAGTGTGTCATAACACTCAAAATGTTGCTGATACCACTCTTTTAACATTTGGGATTGAGGTGTGATTTACTTATCCCTTGAGAGATTCAGCAAGCAGAGGTGAAGAGAAAAATGTTTGTCAATTAATTTATTACTTGAAGCACTGTTTTCATTACTTCCTAGTTGTTATTACCCTATCATATGTATTAATGTGTGGGCTCTGTACTGAGACCATCTAAGTTCAAATTTCACAAGCATGTAAATTCCAACTATAAAACTTTTTGGATTTCCCTATAATCACTATGAAAAACGGTATGGAAGTCTCTCAAAAAATTAAAAATAAGACTACCGCATGACCCAGCTATTCATATTGTACCTCTGGGTAATTATCCAAAGAAAACAAAAACAGTGAGTCAAAAAGATATATGCACCCCTAAATTCATTGCAGCATTATTTATAATAGCCAACATATGGAAGCAACCTAAGTGCCCATGGATGGATAAAGGTTACAGATGTGGTATATAATCCAGTGGAACATTACTCAGCTGTAACAAAGAAGGAAATCTTGACATTTGATACAACATTTATGGAACTTGAAGGTATTACGCTAAGTAAAAGAACTCAGACAGCGATTTCATCTTACATGTGGATTTCATGTGATTTCACTTACATGTGAAACCTAAAAAACAAAACAAATGAACAAACAAAACAAAACTCATAGATACAGAGAACATGTTGGTGGTTATCAGAGCAGAATGGGTTGGGGGAGGGCAAAAGGGGTGAAGGTGGTCAACTGTTTAGTGATGAATGGTAACAAGATTTATTATGATAATTACTTTGTAGTGTATATAAATATCAAATTATTGTGTTGTACACCTAAAACTAATATATTTCTATTTGCCAATTTCACCTCAATTTTTTAAAAAAAGTATTTTTAACTCCTTTAATAGTATAATGAATATAGGCGGTGAGCTTGGGAATGTCTTCTGCATAACGTTATTCAGGGATTTAAAATCATTCCATTTCAAATCTTTGCCATCCCACTGGACCTCTGAGTGCTAGATGCTTTCCACTAGACCAAGAAATGAGGGACAAAGAATGCACAGAGAATCTCCTGAGAATAGTTCTAGTAGTTTTAGGCCAGACTGAGAAGTGAAAATATATGACTTCTGCACATATTCCATTGGCCAGATGTTACTCACATGGGTCTCTCTACCTAACTGAAGAGGAGTCCAAGAAATGTCTAGCCATGTGCCAGGGAGAGAAACGGTAGTGGGATTTGGTTGAACCCACTGTATTGTTTCTGTTCCAAGTGGGGGTATGACTGCTTTCATATAACTTTGATATCTAGAATACCGGGACTAAAACATAATTTATGCTGTGCTGATCAAAGAATTGTTTTAAACTATGTCTAGCCTTCTTTACAGTGGATACTAACAATCCAGAAAGTGTCCTAAGGAAATCTACTAGGGTGGTGAGAGGTATAAAAAAGTGCAATGTATGTGATGAAGAGCTGAATAGACTGAGGATTCTTAGTACAAATAAAAGAAAACTAGAAAGGCCAGGATATATAAGGTACTGAATTAAATACGTGCAACTTTTAATTCTAAAGTTGTAAACAGTGGGTAAAAGCTCCACAAAGATAGATTTGATTTAAGTTGCATAAAACTCAAAGATTCATAAAATACTGCTATGGGGCTTATAACACTCTATATCATTGTAGGTTGAAATATGTCATCAGCTCATCAAGCTTCTGTGGTAAATGTGGCACTAGATGGGAAATTGGATCAATAATCTCTGAAGTCTCCTCAAGGCCTGAAATTCTAGATCTGATGACTGATTTTTAAACTATGGTTCTTTGCTGTGAATCTTGACCAAAGAAGCTGATCTGCAAACATCTACCCTTCCCCTTAAATCTGAAAATTATTTGAACACATTATCCCTTACCTCATACCATTTACTTAACATTACCATAAAGATGTCCAATTTTATTTGAAATGTTTTAGAGTTATTTTAAAATGTCAGCCAAATCATTGTCCTTTCTTTAATTTTATATTTGGAATCACAGAAGGAAGAATTTGGCTTCCTGTAATAAATAATGGCCTATGTTTCATTTTAAGAGGCAATTCATTTGTGGGCAGGCTGTCAGTATTCTGCAGCTGGATATTTAGTGCCTCCAGTATTATGGGAGAGACTAGGGAACTCAGAATGACCTGGCAACATTGAGGGCGATCAGTTATTTCAGTGAGGTTGTTAATCCAGCAGCTGTTTTCAAAAATCTTTTTAGCTATTTGACTTTTCAAGGTTTGATTCCATATCCCAAAATCTTATACTTTGGCAAGTTTCTGATAAACATGTATTTTTTTCTTCCCAGATATTGCATTATCTTTGTGAAATTGAATATTGATCCCTTTCACTCAGACAGTTTTAAAGTCAATGATAATTCTGCGCCTTGGCTCCTGGCTTAAAGACACAGCACATAATTTTACGTGTTTTCTTCATGGCTCTCTCCAGTGGATTTAGTTTTTGTAATTAGTGTACCTTGTTTGCAATAGAGTATGGACACTGGGTTGTCATGTGTGTCATCTGCAAATGTAAACTCCTGTGGGCTTAAATAGCTTCTTAGAAGGCAAATTGGAATGAATTGGACTTTTCAACTTTTACTCAGATCTTAGAAATTCTTAGACTTTGACCAGCCTTCTAATTAATATCAAATATTTTTAATCCTTGTTGAGGACCCTAGATCCTCAAAATCAGAATAAACCAGGTCGTATTGGTAGAAGCTCAAGGTTAAAGAGTCTAGTGGTACTTTTTGCATTAACAAGGAGAATGCTGTGTTATAAAGTATTAAGGCATGGGGTGGGGATTGCTAAGTTTTAAATTGTAATTGTGGTTGAGTTGTGATATTTTTCTAAATGTTATACAACTGTGACATTGTCAATGAGACCTTGGAGGAAAGGTACCTCTTGTACCTCCTATAGAAAGTCTACAACATACTCTGTGACATCAGTTTTCAGTCTGTATAAATAACCCTAATGGGGGCAGTCTCAGAGCTTCCAAGGTAGCTCATTACTATGTCAGACAATTACAGTCTTAGAAGGCTATTCTGCATATTAATGAAAATTCTAGTTGCAGCTAGTTCTGTCCCCTAAGGCCACCCAACACTATTTATAATTTTATATCTAAGTAATAGATTTGCAGAAACTGGAAGGTTGTAATCAATGTAGATTAGTGCAATTTATTTAAAGTAGTCACTACATTATAAATTCATTATGGATACCTTATTTAAAAGTTTTCTTTAAAAAATACTGGACAGAAAAAATAGTTTGAAAACATCTTTGCAGCCTACATGGTGGGGTTGCATCTTCTGTAAGCTCTAAAGGTGGTTCACAAATTAAATTCATGGATGATGTGATTGCTACATTTCTGCTGAGGGTTTAAAGAGCAAAATCTGGAGATGAAAGTTTCTATAAGACGAGAGTTATTTTTCTTTTACTTTCTGCACACTTTCTTTATGACACTAAAGGTTTACTGTTTTCAAGTCTTTCTCTCTCCCTGACTGCCTCTTTCTCTCTTTTCAATTATAGCTCTGCCCTTTTCCTTCTATATTTGACCCAAACATTCTGACCAGAATCAGAAATTCTCCTTCTCCTTTAGTCTACATTCTGAGTTGATAAATGGATAGATGGATGTATCATTAATAAATGAGTCCCATGAAGGTCTTGAACATCAGCTTCATAGCAGGAGTCCTTTTCACTTTTGTTCTCTTCATTTTTGTTCCAGGATAGTTTGTCTTTGTACCCAAATATGGGAGCTTGGCAATTCATTTACACATCTTTCATTTGGAGATTGCCAACCTATTTTGAAACTCCAGTACTGATAGATTCCCAGTTGTGACAGAGTCTCCTTCATGGAAAGCCACTTGCTGGGAAAACTTTTGAGCTGAGCATTCTCAGAATTTGGACTAAAATGTTTCTCTTTTTTCTCTCTCTTTTTTTTTTTTTTTTTTTTTACAATATTATTTTGACACTAGGCACATCCCCCATTTGGTCCCAGAATCCACTTCTATAGCTGGGTTAGGCCACTGCTTGACCATCTGCTTCTACTAGGTACAGGTTCTTTGTTCTACTAGGTACAGATTCTTTGAGGTATTGATGTTGTGCTTGATCTTTATGATACAAATCATGAATTTACAGCTGATAAAGTCATTTGAATTATGTGGTGACTCAGCCTCAAGTGTTCTGGATAATTTTTATTCTTTGGAAATTTCAAAATTAATATAACAGACCATCATCTGTCTGCCACAATATATGATCATTATAACTTTTTGTATGAAAGGAAAGAGAATAAATATGAGAGATTTCTCACATGAAATAAAATCTCTTATTATAAACTTTGATTTTTATTCTTTAAATATTTTGTTTCTGAGAAAATGTCAGGCAAAAAAAGTTGATATTAATACCAATTGGATAATATTTAATCTGTGTTTCTTTGTAGTGGTCAGTATCTCACTGATATAGTTATATAAAATATCTGGCTATCATCTTGTATATCACATTATGTGATAATCAAATTTGAGCTTCCCTTCTGGGGACACTGTCTCCCAAGACATTTTATGTGTCCTGTCAAGACTGTTAAGCACTGACATTTAATATTTATCCTGAAGAGTGATACTTCCAATTTTGCTTATTCTTTTATTTGAGAATTTATTACAGCACACATAGAACAGTTGATTGTCATCAAACATCTTGCAAAAGAACTGATGTGAAAGTTAGAGGGAAGGGCACAGAAAAATAGATCAATGTGACTCTGCATGAAAATAACACCTGCCAAAGTTTTCAACATCTTCTTTAATAAAGAAAATGCAGCTAATTAAATATGTGTTTTTGGAACTCATTTTACCCCCCCCCCCGCAAAAAGAAATACAGTATTAAGATAAAAATTTTATTAAATTTTAAGCTCAGAAAACCAATCCCAAGGCATCTTGATCCATTAGTAAATCAAATTATATGATGCTTTTTGAGCAAAAAAGACTCCAAATAGCACATAATAATCCCTATGAAGGTTGGCTTTAGAAATGGAAAATTATATTCACATCCAGATATCAGGACAAAGGTAGGTCATAGATCAAAAAGATTTTTGAGCTGAAAAATTTAGATGTAGGACTAGATGCTAACCTCTAAGTTTTTAATTGCATAGAAGATCTTTATCATTTATTAAATCTTTCAAAAATTAAGTGGTTCTTCCAACTGGATGCAATTTAAAACTGCTAAAAGTATTTCCATGGTGATAAATGGGCACACGCATTTTTAAGATCAAGTATTTATACCAATAATATACAAGCAATGCGCTTTCTTGAGTACCTTTAACTTTTATTATAAAATGGATTTATTTAGCAGATATTATGGACTTTTTTTAAATGTAAAAAAAAGTAAACAGAAAATCCAGCTTCATCTATTATCAATTCCTGGGACAACCGTGTTTAACTGTAGCCCACTTTCCATTTGTCTTATTCTCAATGGCCTCTCATTTGGCCAGCTGGATTATTTTGAAGAAAATCCTTTCAGGTAGTTTCTACTTGTTTGTAAAGATTTATAAAGTTTCTATTTGTTATGAAGTTGCTAATCTTTAACAAAGAATATCATATAAATAAGTCTGATCATTATAGATTTTTAAAATGTGTTTTTTAGGTGTTGAAATGAAGAATAGTTTTAGACTTGTGCTCTAGTTTAACACCTGTCCCTGATTAAGGCAATAGACGTCAAAGTTGTCTCCTTCTTCCCATCCGTGAATAAGTAAAGATGTGGCAGCTGCTAGAAATCATATTCAGAACAAGCATGGAGGCTTCATCAATGGATTAATAAGAAGACTTGAATGCTGGGGACGGTGAGAGTTAAAAGCTGAAGATGTGATGAAAATGAGAGCATTTTAAAAATTAAGATATTCTTGGAAAAGTGATTTAAAAAGCTCTCTACTTAATCTTGAGAAAATGTGGAAACTACAGTTGAGATGTGCATCGTGTTCCCTTGGCAGTAATTTGGTAGAGAAACAGTCTGGCTCTGGCAGCAGCAGGGAATTCATGAATCTCATGGGAATTGTGTCTTGTTGAATTCTAACCTTCAGGCTTTGGCTAACCTGCTGTTTGACCTCAACAGAGGCTTGGAGCCTACATTCTCTTCAATCTTCTCTGGGAAAAGAGGCATAAAGAAGTTGATGGTGGTGATGATAATGCTTGTATATTTACATGCACTTAAAATGGATTGGGTTTGGCATGCCTGGGCGGCTCAGTTAAGTGACTGACTTCAGTTCAGGTCACGATCTCCCAGTCCGTGGGTTCAAGCCCCGTACCAGGCTCTGTGCGGATAGCTTTAGATCCTGAAGCCTGCTTCAGATTCTGTGTCTCCCACTCTCTTTGCCTCTCCCCCACTCACACTCTGTCAATCTCTCTCAAAAAATAAACATTACAAAGTTTTCAAAATGGGTTATTACTCTTGGCAATAATTTGTGTTATTCTTTATAACTCACAAAATACATTCATTTCATTTTCAAAACAACCCCAAATGAGTAAGGCAGGTATTTTTCCCTCTGTGACTGAGGTAACTAAGGCTGAGAGGGGATGTAATTTATTAAAGGCCAACAAGCAGGAGGGTTGCAGAGCCAGTGATTGAATTCACTGCTGTTTCCAGTTCAAAGTTATGATCGCAGACTTCTGCTGTCTCTACTATGGAAAGATAGGAGGTATGCTCTTTCTACTATAAAAAGATATTAAACCTATGGTCTTTGATTCTGTCCACCCCTATACTGCCTTTACTCAGTCCTGTAAGACCAATGTGTTACATTTTGAAAGGTTTACAGTGTCAGCCACCCATGGGAGCAGAATTGCTCCACCAAAATAAGAAATCCTCCTCTAGAATATACGAATTGATTTCAGCAGGACAGCAACTAAAAGCAAAAAGGAAAAAGAACATATTCTTTAGGCTAAAGGCAGGTTGGTAAATTAAGGTGCACCTAAGAAACATAGTGGGGTTTGTTGGGATTTGAGTGTGATTACCTGATGAACCTTTCAATAGGAGAGGGTACCAGATCACTCAGCTCCAATTACAGACAAATCAAGATTTTAAAAGGCTATCACTTCTATCCTATTCTATTCTTTCACTGAAAAAACAACAACAACAACATTTCCTTAAAATGTAATAAAAACATCCATGTCTGTAAATGATGCCCAATTCTTGGGTAGCGGGGAGAGTTGGGAGCTTTCAAAAAGAAGTGTGACATACTCATGTTACCTCTTTTATTGGGTCTTTCCTCATCCATCAAATGAAAATCCATGACACCATGTTTAGCATTTGTACATGCAGCCAAAACGTTGTGTTTATGCAGACAAACTTGAAATAAAGGAGCAAGGCACAGCCAGGTTTGGGAGACAATTTATTATTGAAGAGAAAATGCTGGACTAAGAGTCCTGTTCTAAGCTCTGGTTCTAGTCCCATCTGCCTTTACTGTATGACTTGGGTTATTCCACTCAATTCTTCCAATTTTGTTAGTGTGCCAGCTCTATTAGACACTGAGAAACCACCATCAGAGGGGTCTCACAACTGAATAAGGAAATCAAGGCAATTACATAAATGACTTTAACATAGGTGGATTAAGGTAAGTGCATTATGAGAGGTACTAAGAGTGATGCAGTTTCTAATGCAGGTGGGTTCACCCTGGATAGTTTTCAGGAAAGGCTTTACGGTAGGCAGAATTTTGGCAAAATAACCACCCCACCCCCTTGTCATGATTATAAAAATGACATATTATATGAACCAAAGGCACTTTGCAGATGTAATTAGTGTTGCCAGTCAATTGACATTAAATTAGGGAGTTTTTTTTTTTTTTTTTATTATTTGGTGGACCCAATGTATACGCATGAGCTCTTAAAAGTAGAGTTTTCTGGGGCACCTGGGTGGCTCAGTCGGTTGAGCGGCTGACTTCAGCTCAGGTCATGATCTCACAGTCCGTGAGTTCGAGCCCCGCGTCGGGCTCTGTGCTAACAGCTTGGAGCCTGGAGCCTGTTTCAGATTCTGTGTCTCCCTCTCTCTGACCCTCCCCCGTTCATGCTCTGTCTCTCTCTGTCTCAAAAATAAATAAACGTTAAAAAAAATTTAAAAAAAAGTAGAGTTTTCTCCCAGCTGAGTGTAGGTGAGGAAGTCAGAGAGACACAACAGGAGGGTAAGTCAAAGATATGTGAAGTGTGACAGACTCAGCCAGCCACTGGGAGTGGGGGTGGCTACATAAAAGTCATGGATATGGGTATCTTCTAGCAGCAAAAGTCAGCACCTGGCTAATAGCCAGCAAGGAAATGGAAACCTCAGTCCTACAACTTCAAGAAAAGGAATCCTACTAACAACTTGAATGAATTTGGAAGTGCATTCTTTCTCCCAAAGACTCCAGTGATGAACACAGCCCTGCCAGCACCTTGATCTTGGCCTTGTGAAACCTGGAGCAGGGGGCCCAATTGAGCCCACCAAGACTTCTTAACTACAGAACTGTGAGATTAAAATTTTGCATGGCTTTAAGCTTCTAAATTTATGGTAACTTGTTATAGCAGCACAAAAATAATTATAAGTTTCATGACCACAGGCTTTAATACATAGCCCAGATTTTAAAAAGAAGAGAATAAGAGAGGCAACCTGGGTAGAGGAAAAAGTATAGGTAATAGCACAAAGGAAGAATAATTCAAGTGTGATACAAAATCAACTCAGTTTGCCTCATAAAACTGAGTCTCACAGCTTTTGTTAGCTCATCTGAAAGTGTGTTATATACATTCTTCTTTGGAGGCCAAGAGTCTAGGAAAGTGCTCAAGGGGAAAATGTGGGAAATACTGAAGGAAAGAACCTTGTTGACTCATTCTGGAGCAGTTCATTCCCAACATCCTTACACTCACACCATTTCAACCATTAGTGCTTTACCTTTAGCCATTCTTTATATAGGACTCAATGTTGTGTCATTTGAAGGAAGAATTCAGTTTTGAAGATATTTCTTTTTTGTGGGACAAGTGTTTTGTTTGTTTTGATGTTCTTTTCCACTGTTTGAGAAGTTTGTGCAAAGATGACCCAAATATAAATTAGCCTACTTTAGGACATTAGACCTACAATTTTATTGCTTACTCCTAACTTCCTAAGAAGGAAAGAAGAAAGCATTTCTTGTAGACAGTATAGTTATTCCTAAAAGCATTACTTAGTCCCCAAAACTCCCAAGAAATGGAGGTGAGGATATAGATGTTAATATACACAGGACATATGTCACAAAACTGTTGCTTAAGGCAAGACACCAAGTCAATGGGGGAAGCAGAAAACACCTCACCTTTGACTCTAGTATTTTGAGCTCTCACTGCAGCTGTCTCCTAAAAATGTGAATCTTATGTTGATTAATGTTATTTTAAACATTCAAAATTATTGGCCTGAAGCCTCAAACTAAAGAATAGTAAACAAACAAGAATAAAGATAATTTTCACTGTCCAGTGAAAGAAAATTATTAAAGAAAAGAGATTGGAACTTACAAACAAACAAAAAGATCTTTGAATTATGCATCCTATTGATGAAGACACCACCTTTGCTTTTGTTACTTCAATGTACTAAAGAAGATTTTTTAATAAAACAGGAAACAATGAGACAACAAAGATCTATTTCCTGCAAGAAGCAGCTACCATCTCTGGAGATGAGGTTAAAAAAAAGGAAGAGGTAAATGTTTTTAAACTGTAACTTGGAGGAGGCTCCCTGAGAGCTGGGACCCAGACTTCAAGGGGACGCTGCTCAGCTGTGCTGGGACCTCAAAAACAAAGAAGACTGTGGAGCTGATGCTCAGATCTTTGAGGAGGGGCACTATTTCTTAGGGAGCACAATGAAGCTGGTTCTGGGGGGAAGAGAAAAAACTGAAAATGGTATCAATTGCCACTCACTGCTAGAATAAAGAGACAATGCTCGGATTTGTAGATGGGAACAGAAAACAGAAAGTGCATTATGGAACTCCATTTTTAATATTTCTCTAGCATTCTTTATGTGTAGAGCCATCAGAGCGGCAAAAGGCAAAGTAGGAATGCGGTGGTTTTCATAGCGTAGTGAGAGCATCACAAAGAAAGCCAAGGGCAGGATTGGCACTGAGAGACAAAGTAATAGCCACCATATTTTCCTGACGCTCCGAGTTCCCAGAGGGCCAGGACGATGTATGGATGCCCTTATGTCTCCAACAGAGCATATTATAGTAGAAAATCAATAAATATTTTATTTAAAATCTGCATAAATCCTTGATTAACTCTGAGCCACAGATATCTCAGAAGTAAAATAAAAGGTACATTGACTTCCAGAAGTAAAATGTAGAGTGATATAAGATAACTTATGTCAAGGATAGTGAATTTTCAATAAAAGTTTACACTTTATTTTCTGTTATAGTATCATCAGGATAATGCAATAAGCCTTTCCTACTGTTAAGGATACCCTGTCTTCCAGGGGAAACAGATTAGAAGGGCATTTCAGTGTATCACCAAGCCTTTTTTCAGCATTGTCTGAAATTTTTTGCAAGTTTGAAAATAGAAGAGTTATCTCTGAAATGAAATGAAAGCAATCTTTTTGGATAAATAAGAATGAGAAACTTAGAAGCAGGAGGATAAAGTAGGCAAAATATCTTAAGTATAAATTTCCAGATTTGGCATTAGCCATATAGCAAAAGCTACTCTGGGGTAATGAGACAATGTGTGGGTAACTGAGAATAGAGGTATCATCTAAAAAACAAGAGATCAGGTAAATTAAGCCTCCATATTTTTATCTTTTGATAAAAATGCTTCTTCATATTTAAGCAGAGAATGAGAGGTATTTCCTGCAAAGCACCATTTATTATGGTAAAGTGCATGATATATTTGCCATCCTAGGCATTCAGAAAAAAGAGAAAGGGAAATGGAGACAGGGAGAAAAAAACATGTGTGTCCAAATATATACGTGGTAAGCATTTGGTACAGAAGTGTTGTGATTGGTAAACTAATACTTCTAAATTCTTTAAGAAGATCAACACAGAAAACATCTTTATTTCTCTTTGCTGGCTTTCCATGAACTTTAACAAATAAATCATCAAACAAATCCCTACATATAAAATGGCTAAGCAATAAAATATTTGTGAACATCTATTAAGCCTCTAATGTCAGTCATTGAGGCCAAGTGTATACATAATTATTTATTTTATTTCTCACAATAAATCTACCATGAAAATACTATTACGTTACTAGCAAAACATCTGGTGCATAAAGGTATTCTGTTACTATTTGTTGAATGGATAAATACATGAATCACTCAATTTTCATTTTACTGATAAGATTCTGAGCGGTGAAGAAAACATTACCCAATGTTATTTTATCCAACATGTTCTGAAGATTAAGAAAAACAAAAATTAAAAAAAATCCATTATCAGTTTTTGAGATAAAACTTTGGTATGATTAAAATAGTTAATGTTTAAATTCGTAAGCGCATTGTTGAAAGTAGAGAACATTTTTATTCTGTGAGATAATGCCTCACAGAATGGTAGCAATATTCTTCAAATTAACAATGGCAACATTCTAAAATATTTGGCATAGAAAGAGAATAATCAGAAAACCAGTATTTCTTACTTCTCATTGGATTATGACAAAGTGAATCCGTTCCCAAGAACAATCTCCACTTATATACAGAAAAAAAGGAGAATGATGATAAAACGTTTATATTTCTCTATGTTTGAATGTATTAGATCAGCTTCACAAGTGTTTTTTTTTTTTTTAACTCAATTTTCTGACTCCTTGTCTCTTCTTCCCTCCCTCATTCTATTACTCTAAGCTACGTATGTTAAACCTCCAGCTATTCATACAGATCCCATTTAAACCCTGCCTCTTTCATGAAAATATTCTAGATTCTTCTGCCCAAAAGAGGTGTATCTTTCCTTTGCATACTTATTTAAACTCTGACTTTGGGGGGCACATTTTGCCATCTGCTTGTATAATGAAAACTGCATTTGAAATCCCACTGTAAGTCAATTCAATTACTGACTGGCAAAAGCTGTCTTCCAGAAAGAAAAGCAAATTATATATGAAGAAACTTGACATCATCCAGAGCCTCAAAGTATCTCTTTAATATTCTTCCACAGTTCCTGGCACTCTATCAAAAATAATCAGCCACACAGAAAAGAATTGAGTGAAAATCAAAAGAAAATAATGGAAAAACACAAGAAACTTAGTCTTTAAGTCAGAACTGTAGAATGATTCAGATGTGATTAATGTTTAATAAATTAAATGAGATGTAAGTGGAAAGTATAAAAAGAATTACTCAGAAAACGTAATTGATGAATTACTTAAAATATAATGGTTTAAAGCTCAACACATGGATTTAATAGCATATTAGGTCTAGATGAAGAAAGAAGTTGGGAAGTGGAAGATAAGACAGTAGAAATATCTGGAAGGAAGCATGGAGAAATTTTTAAAATATGGAAAATATGGAACAGATCATAAGATAAATTGGCTTTGGGAAAGAGGTCCATGTATTTGAAGTTTAAAAAAGAAAAAGAGAGAGAGAATAGGTTATAAGTCATGAATTTTCCAAAACTGACAAATGATATATAAAGCAAAAGATATAAGTAGTGAACCTTTATGAAGCAGGGTAAATACAAAGAAAATCACACCTAGGTATATCAGTGTAGAACTCTGAAAAATAAATATAAAACTAAAATATGAAAAAATCTGGAGAGAAGAAAATTAAGATCAAAAGAACAGCAAAATTTCACAAATTATTTTAAATAAAAATAATGAAAATCAGAAGACAGTAGAATATTTTTAATGGCTAAAGAAAATACCTGCCAAACTATAATTCCTTATCTAGTGGAGTATCCCTTTAAAAAATGAAGGTGATATCAAAGATATTTTTCAGACAACCAAGAATTCATCACCAAAAGACTCCACTAAAAGGAAATGGCAACAGGATTCATAAACCATTATGAGAAGAATAGATTAGTCAATAAATGCTGTTATTTGTTGTTCCTCTAAAAAAATAATGGGACCTCTGCCTCATACTATACACAGAAATGAATTTCAGATGGTTAAAGACCTAATGTGGAAAACAGAACTTTAATTTTTTTAAGGAAAACATAAATCCTGAAAACATGATAAATCTGTTTATAATAATATTAAATCTGTCTCTGAAAACAATTCTCCATGAACAAGTGAGATTACCATAAACCACATACTGGAAGAAAATATTTATATTGCACGCAACTGATAAAAAGTTTTTATCCTGAACCTGTAAATTATGTCTGTAAAACAAATAGGAAAAAGACACACTCTTCAATAGAAAAATCAAAATAGTCAATGAAGAGAAATTTAAAGACAAGAACTATGAATAGCCAAAGCAAAGAAACAAACGAAAACGGGAAACTAAAAGATGCCTAACCTTATGAGAAATGAATTTAACTGAAGAGAACTGAATTTAAACAATGAGGTACTAGAGATTTTTGTGTTTAGCCAAGATAGGGTAACAAAAGTAGAATTTACTCTTTCTGATGCAACAACTAAAAAATCAAAAACAAAAATAAAAATGAAACAAAACAACAACAACAAAAAGAACCCAGACAAATACGTGAAATCACACTGTAAAACACACTGCATATAAAATATAAGCCAATGAAGGGCTCTGACTCCTTAGAGATAAGAGGATACAGTAGAATAATGGTCCTCCAAAGATGTCCACATCCTACTCCCCTAAAACTGAATATGTTACCTTACATGGCAAAGGGACTTTGCAGGTGCTGCTTAAATTAATAACCCTGATATGGGGAGATTATCTGGATGAGCCTAATCTAATCACATGAGTCCTCAAACTCAGAGAAACTTTCCCAGTTCAGTTCTGAATTAGAGGGAGATGTAACTATAGAAAAATGGATAGAGAGATGGGGTTTTGTTAGCTTTAGAGGAATGGGATACAATTCAAGAAATCTGGTCATTCTCTAGAAGCTGGAAAAGTCAAGGACACGGATTTGCCCCTGGAGTATCCTGATAGGAACTCAGCCCCGCTGACTCTTTGGTTTTAGTACAGTAAGACCCATGTTGGGCTTTTAACACTTGTGACTATAAGATCATAAATTTGAACTGGTTTAAGCCACTAAGTTTGTGGTGATTTGCTACAATAGCAATAGGGAACTAATATACCAGGAGAAGCCTGACAGGCTTCCTAGGTTTCTAGAGAGACCAGTGTGGCTGGACTTCCTAGATAGGAGAAAACTGCACACAGAGATTTCCAGATACCTGCAGAGCCTCCCTTATACATTCAGCTCAGAGTTGATCAGTGTATGCATGTAACAAAAATATCTCAGACTCAGGAAAAAGCACCCAAAAGGATTGGAGGTAATGAATGATACCCAAAACTCAGCAAAGCTATGAATAGTGCTTGCTCTAACCAGCTAGAATGGAAAATCTGTGATTTATGGGACATTAGGTAGAGTATACAAATAAGCCTTACCTCAATAATGGGGGATTAATATCAATAGAATGAGCCCTGCTCAGAAGAGGTATAATATCACTTGAAATTAGAGGGTAATAAGTTAAATGCATATACTGTAAGACAATCACTAAAAGTCACAAAGTATATAAGAAAATGGAGAGGAGAAAATAAAATAATAAATAAATAATTATTTGAAAAGGAAGCAGAAAATGAGAAAATGGGAAAAAATAACAGATGGTACAAATAATAAACAAGTAATGAGTTGGTTGATTTAGGTGTAACTACATAAAAGACTACATTGAATGCAAATGATCGAAATATTCCAAATACAAGGCAGAAATTATCACATCGAAATAAAAAGTAGAACCCAACTCTATGCTTCCTATAAGAAACACACTTCATATGTAAAGAGACAATAAATTAAAAGTAAAAGGTTAGGAAAAGATATACTGACAGTAATCAAGAGACAGCAGGGGTGCTATATTAATATCAGACAAATTAGATTATATCTCAAATTATATTACCAGGAACACAGATTATTTAATAATAATAAAATAGGTAAATTTATCAAGATGAAATAAGACTAAACATGGAGAGCTTTCAAATGGAGCAGATCATGATAGAACTGCAAGGAGAAATAGACAAACCTATAATTATAGTTGGGGATTTCAATATCCCTCTCAGTAATTCATAGAAGAAATAAACAGAAAATAAGAAAATAATAACCATATAGGAGATTAGAT
Source organism: Panthera leo (assembly GCF_018350215.1). NCBI lineage: Eukaryota > Metazoa > Chordata > Mammalia > Carnivora > Felidae > Panthera > Panthera leo. The sequence goes on from NC_056687.1 coordinate 76,390,806, forward strand.
GAAATCCTTCATCAAACTTGACCAAAACGTCTAAACAAAATTTTATCAAATCAAATCCAAGAACATATATAAACTAAAATACATAATGACCTACTGACTTTATATCACAGATGCAAAATTTGTTTAGTATTTGAAAATCAATCAATGTATTTAATGTATTTATAGCCATAGGGTAATCTCAAAAAGGTGCAGAAAAGTTTTTAATAAAATCCAACATAATCCTCGATGAAAACTTCCTGCAAACTTAGAATAGAAAGTGTGTGGGAAAGAGTTAACTCATTAGGCCTGAATTGCTCAAGCCTTACATGTTCCAAATTTTCATAAATGGCCATTGGCCAACTCCTCGGAATGAGCTCTTGGGATATTCTGATGAGAGTGTTTTGAATGCGTGTGGCCTTGAACCATACCATACTATACTAGCTAGTCTAGATAATTTGTGCCAACAGTGTGATTTATGTGAATACCTGCTTTCCTTCTAAGGGTCTGGAGTTTTAGTAACTATGACCAGTACATTACATACCTATTTGGTCAACCCTCAATAAAATCTGTGGACATGTAGACTCAGGCAAAGATCCCTAGTAAGCAGCCTTTTCTATGCGTTGTTGCAACCCACTGCTGAAAGCAATTAAATGTGTGCTACACAAGTCTACTGGCGGAGGACTCCCAGAAGCTTATGCATGGTTTCCTTCAGACTTTACCCTCTGTGTCTTTTCCCTTTGATGGTTTTGCCATATATCCTTATATTGTGATAATCTGTAGCAGTAAATATAATGACTAGTAAATTACCAATCCTGGGAGTAGGCTTGAGGACCCTGACATAGAAACTAACACAACCTTATAGCATCAAACCAAATTATGAGAAACTGAATACTTTGCCCCTAAGATCAGATACAAGACAAGGATGTACACACCCTTCTAGACAACAGAGTAATGGATATTCTGGCTAGTGTAACAAGGCAGGAGTAAGTAATGAAAAACATTCCTTTGTAAAAGAAGTAAAATCTATCTCTATTCACTGACATGACTGTCTATAAATTTCAATATATTCTACCAAAAAAAGCTATTAAAACTATAAAAAGTGAGTTCTGCAAGGTTACCATATGCATAAATCAAATGTCTAAGCACTAGCAACAAACATTTGGAAAGCAAAATTTGAAAAATTCTATATACACAGGGGGCCTGGATGACTCAGTCCGTTAAGTGTCCAACTCTTGATTTCAGCTCAGATCATGACCTCATGGTTCATGAGAGCAAGCCCTATGTCAGGCTCTGAGCTGACAGCATGGAGCCTACTTGGGATCTTCTCTCTTTCTCTCTTTGCCCCTCCCCCACTTGTTCTCTCTCTCTCTCTCTGTCTCTCTCTCAACATAAATAAATAAACATTAAAAATTCCATATAAAATAGCAGAAAAACTATGAAACACTTTAAAATAAATCTGATAAAATATGCAAAACACCTGCACATTGGAAACTACAAAATAGTGCTGAGAGAAATTAATTTCAATTTAAGATGCAAATAAATGAAGAAATAAACCATGGTCATGAGTTGTAACATTCACTATTACTGAAATATCAATTCTTCCAAAACTTATTTACAGATCCAATTCATTCCCTATTAAAATAAGAGCAGTCTTTTTTAAAAATAGAAATTGACATGCTTTTTCTAAAATTCATGAAGAAATACAAAAGACATAGGAAACTCCTCCAATAAGTAAATAAATAAATAAATAAATACCCTTGAAAAAGAAACCCCTTGTAAAAAGCCCTTGAAACTGAGAACAAACTGAGGGTTGATGGGGGGTGGGAGGGAGGGGAGGGTGGGGGATGGGTATTGAGGAGGGCACCTTTTGGCATGAGCACTGGGTGTTGTATGGAAACCAATTTGACAATAAATTTCATATATTAAAAAAAAATTAAAAAAAGAAAAAAAGAAAAAAAAAAGAAAAAAAAAAAGAAAAAAGCCCTTGAAAAAATTTCACTGTCACTTCCTGATTTTAATGCTCATTGTGCAGCTATAGTTAAGACAGTTTGATATTGGTGTAAAAATAGATAAATAGGATTATTAAACTAGAAATAGAGTTCAGAAATAGACCCGCATACCTAATTTTTGATAAAGGTGCAAAGGAAGGAGAAGAAGTGTAGGGGAAGAGGAGGAAGACAAGGAGGAGGAGGAGGAGAGGAAGAAGAAGAGGAAGGAGAAGAAGAACCTTGAGCTATTCCTTGCATCATATACAAATCTAATCTAAAATGGGTCATAGAATTAAATGCAAACCTGAAAACTAAGATTGTAGTAACAAAATAGTTAAGAAAACCTTTGTAGTTTTTTGTCAGAAAATCTATTGAAACCTATGGAACAAAAAACATGATCCATAAAAGAGCAAGGTAAAGAATTTGATTCCATTAAGATTAAACACTTCTGTTCTCTGAAGGTCACTGTACAGTGAATGAAAAATCAAGTCAAAGACTTTAAGGAAATACCTGCAAATCATATATTTAATAAAGAAATTATATTCAGAATATATAAAGGCACTGCAAAATTCTTATTCACTCCTCATGAGGTTCTTAAATGGTTAAAAATCCTTTGGAAAATAAAATTAAACACAAACCTGCCATATTATTCAACCATTTCACTTCTAAGAATCTACTCCAGAAAAATAAAAGTATATATCCATAAGAGGATTTGTACATGAATGTTTATAGCAAATTTATTTATAGTAACCCTAAACTGGAAATAACCCAAATGTCTATCAAGAATTAATGTATAAGAAAACTGTGGTCTATCCATATGATGAAGTATTTTTCCACAATAAAAGGGGATGGGTATTCAGACTACAACAAAGATAAAATTCCAAATAATCAAACTGGGTGAAAAGGGCCAGGCACACACACCCAAAGCCATACAAGGTTATTTTATTTATACAAAATTTTAGAAAACTCCACCTAAATTATAGTAGCATGAAACAGATGAGTGGTTGCCTGGGCACAGTGGTGGGGCACAGGGAAATGAGGAGGGAGGGCTTATAGAGTGGCATAGGGAAATGCTTGGGCTGATAAATATACTCATTATCTTTTTTTGTTTCGCAGGTGTATTTGTGTATATATATACACACACACACATCTGTACATTTATATACATATATATTTATCAATAATTATCAAACTGTAGAGGCGCCTGGGTGGCTCAGTCGGTTAAGCATCCGACTTCGGCTCAGGTCATGATCTCACGGTCCGTGAGTTCGAGCCCCGCGTCGGGCTCTGTGCTGATGGCTCAGAGCCTGGAGCCTGTTTCAGATTCTGTGTCTCCCTCTCTCTCTGCCCCTCCCCTGTTCATGCTCTGTCTCTCTCTGTCTCAAAAATAAATTAAAAAAACATTAAAAAAATAACTATCAAACTGTATACTTTAAAAATATGCAGTTTACTGTAAGTCAATAATACTTCAGTAATTATGTCAAATTTTTAAAGACACAATATATTGATATATCATTTTACATCCCAAAGCAAGTGTCAGTGAGCATGTAGAGCAATGGGAGTTCTCATATGTTGTGGTGGGAATATAAATTGCTCAAAAACTGTAAAAAATAACCTGGCACATGTGACTAAAGTTGCAAGTCATGCACACCCTACACTCATTACTTCTATTCCCGATGATATCCCCACTCAAAATTCTTGCACCTATTCACGGGTAGACATGATGTACAAAAATGCTTACTTCCATGCTGTAATAATAACAGTAAGATAAATAAACCATTACATGTTTGTTTAAGAATTCATACACATGTAACACAATTAAAAACATACATATGGGAATGATCTGCACAAAATGAGTTTTCAAGATTATTCCTGGGCAAAAATGGAAGAGAAATGATTGGGGAGGATTATATAGAATCTTCAATATTTGTAAGTTCTTATTTCTTAAGTGGGTGATAAGTATATTGCTATATATTATATTATCCTCTATACCAGTGTTTTTTTTTAATATCTCTAACATATATGCGAGCAATTCTACATGGAGTTTGTGCAGGGTCACATAACTAGTGAAAAGAAAGTTCAGTCTAATTACTTGCATGTCAGGTCACAAAAAGTGACTTGTTTTTGCCATTGTAAGGTACTAAAATGCCTACTTAGGAAAAAAAAATAAGTGGAAGAAATGAAAGAGCATCCACAAACACAGTCTGCTACCTGACTATTGTAAAAGTAATAGAGCAACTAAACCTATGGAAATCTGAACTGCCAGGAGCTTCTCAGAGCAGCAAGAGGAAAATCAGGACATATAGGTAATAAAGATATTTGATTATTTAAAAAGTGAGAAAAGACATAATTATTCAAAGGAGACTTCCATGTCACTGTGTGGAGATTTTTTTAAAGGAATATATAACAGTAAAACTCATGTTAGAATACACTCCCTTGAGCTGCTGCAAAAAAAATATTAAATAATTTCTTAAGTTTATACCTCAAAAGTTTTAGTGGTATTTGCCAAAATGGACTCATATGCAGCCACTACCAATTAACTTCTTAAGACAGAAATAGACATACATTTACCATTCATGCATATGCATATTTATATGTGCAAAATATTAAATGACAAAATGCAAAGCTATAACATATAATGCATATATCATTTAGCTAAGTATTTTCTTAGGATGAACAAATTTAGATTTTGACACAAATGTCATCACAGAAGAGTCATATTATTTGATAAAGTTTGTTGTTAAACTTCAGCTAAATCTTGATCACCAAATATATTCATTTCAGATGTTAAGGATTAGGGGAACATGCTCTGAAATGCTGACCTCAACCATCACTGTTTATTCCTTCAATACGGATAAATTATTAGGAATAACTTATTTAAGATGTATTTATTATTAGTGAACATATATTAGCACAGGTAGGTGCCAGGTACTACCCAAGCATTGCCGATATAAAGATGCTCCTGCACTTAATGACAAATATTGAGTGACTTATCAAAAAAAAACCCAAAAAACAAAAAACGAAAAAGCCTCCTTTGAATGCTGTAATAGGAGTATCTTTAAAATGTTTCTGAGAAAGGAGAGGAAGACAGGCCAGAAAGATCAGTAAGACTTCACAGACGTCATTATAAATAAATGGAATAATGCCTAGGAAATTATTATTTTTCAAGCACATAAGATTTTTAATTTAAGAAATTATTATTTTTATTATAAATTACCCCATTTCAATTCTCAATAAGGAGGACATTTCACAGCATGATGGAACTTTGTACATGTAAGCATTCAAATATTTCATGGGCTGCCAAGGCTTATAATCTTCTCACGCATTTCTTTTTCCAGAAAAAAAAAATCTACTTATACATAAGCATCAAACTCGTAAGTGAAAATAAAGTTAATATTTTACCAAGGATAGTTTCTGCACAATTCATTGCCTAGCCAGCATATCTTTATTTTTTTTCTAAATATCATTGGTAGGCAGAATATTGGCCTCTTAAAGACATCCACATTTTACTCCCTGAAGCCAGGAGAATATGTTAGGTTACAAGGCAAAGAATAATTAAGGCAGCAGAGGGAATTAAGGTTGCTAATCAGCTGATTTGAGAGAGAGAGATTATTCTCTATCATCCAGGTGAGCCAAAGTAATTACATGGGCTCTTAAGTGTGGGAGAGGAAGGCAGAAATGTCTGAGTCAGGATGATACAATGTGAGAAAGCCTTTAAAGGTTATCTGGCTTTGAAGAGGGAGGAAGGGGCCACAGGCCAAAGAAAGCAGCAGCTGCCGCTAGAAGCTGAAAGAGGCCAAGAAGTAGATTCTCCCCAGGGCACCCAGGTGGCTCAGCTGGTTAAGCATCTGACTTTTAAGTTTGGCTCAGGTCATGATCTCAAGGTTCCTGGGATTGAGCCCCAAGTTGGGCTCTGCACTGACAGTATGGAGTCTGCTTGGGATTCTCTCTCTCTCTCTCTCTCTCTCTCTCTCTCAAAAAATAACATAACACTGTTTTAAAAAAAGAAGTAGATTCTCCGCTAAAGCTTTCAGAAAGGAACATAGCCTGCCTTATCTGAGCTTGGTGAAGCCGATTTTGACTTCTCACTTCAGAACTGCCTACATAATCAATGTGTGTTGTTTTAAGACACTAAGTTTGTTAGAGAAGCCAGAGGAAACTATTACAATTAACATTTATTTTATTCTCACAAAAACAAGTTCTGTGAAGCCTTTATTAAAAACTCCAGCCACTTCCATTAGAGTCTTCTAGCACCACATTTTCCATAAAGGGAGTTAATGTCTTAAAATAAGACCCAATTATTGGGTCACAGTTTGGTAGGTCAAAAGTATGGACAGACTAGACTGATTCTATGCATAGGATCTCACATGGCAAAATCAAGATGTCAGCCATCTTGGTCTCTTAACTGGGAACTCTGAGAAATTGTCTGCTTCCAGACTCATTTTGGCTTCTTAACAGATTCACTTCCTTGCACCTGTAGGCTGAGCTTTCTATTTCCTTGCTATCTACTGGCAACAACTAAGGCCGCCTGCATTCCTTCTCATGGGGCGTACTTCAAACCAGAAATGGTGCATCAACTCCTTCCCCTGTTTCAAATCTCTCTCACTCCCTCTTCTGTCATAAGCTGGAGAAATCTCTCTACTTTTAATGCCACATATGATAGATCAGACCCACCTGGATAATCCCACTCTCTTAACTTTGCATAACATAATGGTGGGAGTGACAGTTCACCATTCTCACAGAGTCTGAGGATTAGAGTAGGACATATTTTAGAAATTCTGCCTCCCACAACTATTCAAACGCCCTGTTTAATTTTTAATATATTAAATATTAATGAATTTCTTTATATGGCTAGCTTATGCATTGCTCTGTATTCTGTTGTATTTCTTTTATGGAAACATATTTTCAGTAAAAGATAAGAAACTCCTAAACACAGGAATACTCTACTGCATTTATAGGCACTATGTTAGAGCTAAGGATACAGATATAAATCTGATTATCAGAAAAGAGTTTAATGGAATAGTATTTGGAAAATTTAGAACTGTAGACAGGTTTGAAAAATATTAAAAAACAACAAATGATAAGGATATAATACTTGTATGATTTAAAGATTTTAGGACTATGGGTAAGAATCTCTAATCATGTTTATTAGAGAGTTTTTTTTCTAAATGCATTCAAAATCTAATCAGTGAGCATCAAAAAGGAGCTAAAACGGAGAGGAAAAAAAAATCAACTATTAGTCTAGCAACCAAAAGAATGTATTGGGGGTCAAATGAAATAACCTAAGTCAAAATGTTTATAAAACTCTCAAAGTACTACTCAAATATGAAATATTAAAATCATTAGTGCAGGTCCTTACTTGGCATCTTCTACGTCTACATCATCCAGCAGAGGGCAAATCATATAACAAAGGCTCAGTGAAAATACTGACCACCACTGTCATCAATAAGTAAAGATATATATTATATTTCATTTCTCTTTTTAACTTTCAAACTTTTCTCTAGGAAGTGAAAGTAATTCTCTATTTCTCCCTTCATCCATTTTCTTCCTGGTTTGCCCTTAGGCAAAGGGATTTAGTTTTATAAGTGTCTAAATGTTTCCTGATTCAGGAAACCTTCCTCATAGGTGAGGTGATTCAAGGCCAGACAAGGGTGACAAATGCCCCAACACTGATGAGAAATGTCTGAGCTTGCCATAGCCAGCTAGAGAAGTTCCCTGTAGTAGCTAATATATTTTAGTATGGAGATGGGGAAAGCTGAAAATGTGCCTGAAAAAATTGGCTGCCATACTCAAGGGACCGGTGTAGTGCCTTGGAAGCTACCCCAAATCTACTGTCCAAAAAGCTCATTAATGAAGTGCTGGAGAGTGACATTAGCTGGAGGCAGTCACAGTGGGGCTCTCAAATTCACTGTGCATAAGAATTATCTAGGGTTGCTTGTTAAAAATGCATGCTCCACAGGTACACCCTGAGAAATTCTGGTTTAGAAGGTCTAGGGGAGGGGAAACACGACAACAACTAGGAATCAGTACCTTTTAATAAAATACTTCAAGGGATTCTGAAATATAAAGGGAAATAAAATCTATTTATATTACTCTCTTTTAATCATATGACCAACAATAGTTTGCAAAAGGAAAAAAAAAAGAACTTGAGATCATAGTCTTTTCAAATCAGTCTGGATATGAACTCCAGCATCTTATTTGCTGAGTAATCTTGAATAAATTACTAAAACTTTCTACATTTCAGAGAGCTCACCTGTAAGATAACAGCATCATTGTAATTAACAGGAATGTGGTAGGGACTAACATTTTAGCCATTATTATTATTATTATTATTATTATTATTATTATGCATTACCTTCCCTAAAGCCCTCACAAATGGTATCTTTAAATTACCAGCACTGGCAGCACACTTACTCTTTTTGAAAATCCCTAAACCAAATGACTAGAAGACTCTAGCTGGATCCCTATAGTACACTCATAATAACAAAGCTCCTTTTTATATTGTACCAATCTCCAGCACAGAAGCATAAAGAACAATGCAATCATACAAGAATAAATTAAACCAAAACTATGTGATGGGGCAATAACATCTGCTGAACAATATCAATCATCACCCTGGAGCCATCCTGTGGGTGTGGCATCATAAGCAAAGAAATCTCTCTAAAAATGGCATAATAGGATTCTATATCATTGTTTTTCACATCTTTTACTAAGTAGTAGGGACAGGGAGAGAAAGAGAACTTGCAAATATATTGTGGCTATCTTTCATATTCACATTTGATAGGTTTTTTTCCCTCAAAATACACTACTAAGTAAGATGCTTTATATTTCTTATGTAACAGATTCTTCTTAGGCCCATATTTGTAAAAAAAATATGTATATATCTATATCTGTATTTATCTATATCTATATCTATCTATATCTATATCTATTATATAGAGGGAGAGAGATTTAGATATAGATGATATAGATATAGATATAGATATAGATATAGATATAGATAGATATATAAATTTAGGTCAATATAAATGAATCTTTAAAATATGAGACACATATCAGAAGAAATTATATAGACAAAAGTTTGAATTGATAGCTCTCAAAGGTGGGGACACCTCAGTGATCCTGTCCTTTTCCTGTCAGGACGGTATCTCTAATGGTATTAGCTGTGAGAAGTAAGGGAGATGATTCCTATTCAGAAATACCAAATAAAAGCCAAAATACCAAACACCAAATTGGAAAATGTATGAACTCCCCCCTCTGCACCCCCCCCCACACACAATGGAGTCCCAACCCCTTAGACACCTCACTTCCTGGTTCTTCCCCTCTCCCTTTCGCTGGTTTGTTTTCATGGGGTTTGCAATGAGGATGCACCAAAGAACAGAAATCTCTGAGTCACCTCAAGGAATGTGCATTTGTTCTAGTCAGACTACTTTTTGTCTTATATGGACATAGGCATGTCTGGGTAAGGCTGTAACCTCTGTAGTACTCAGCCAATGAGGAATCAGAGTAGGGACTTGAGTGCTAGAAGGTAAATTGCCTGCTATAACTGCCCCTAGTGTGCTTGTGATCAGACACCATTATTGCAAGGACATTGATTAAAGCCTCACTTCACTGTGCTCCAAGTCTCCATGTCCCTCCTTTGATTGGGTCAGTGGGCTTATTTCTCACATAGGCCCAGGATGATAACTTTTTCTTCCTTCAGAGGTAGAAGGTTATTTTCATAACCTTTTCCTATAACTGAGATAGATCTTCTATGCCTAAAGGAAATAGGGTTTATTGCCTTTCCCTCAGGAGTTAAGACTTCTGTTCCCTACAGAAGGAAAGGGCAGACATGATGAGAAAGCATTAAGGCAAACTGACAACCTTCAAACCCTCACCCCCTGCCCCCAGGTGGGACATTTGTGGCATTCCTCAGGCACTCCTGGCTGCCCAAGAACAAAGGAAAGGGGAAAACCAATGGTTAACTGATGGAGATCACAGTCATGCAGGACGTGAGTCTCTACCAGTTTACATATGTCCTAGTAAATTACAAGGAAGTTTTGCCTGGTAATTCTATAATTTCTGTCATTAGTTTTGGCATCTATCCATTATATTTTTTCATTCAGTGTGAGATCTTTTGCTTCTCAGTATGATGAGTAATTTTCAATTAAAGTCTAGATAATCTGAGTATTATGTTATGAGAACCTGGCCCTTATTTAAACATTCTGTTTTAGCTGACCTCTTCTGACACCACTCCATCTAGAAGGGAAGGGAGGGTACCACTGCATTGGTACTGCCAGGTGGTGGCAAAAATCCAGGTTCCCTATTCAGACTCTTTTGGCATCCATGGGGGGAAACGACATTTTATTACTGCCAGGTGTGAATGGATTCAAACTACTCACTAGTCCTTTGTTGATATTTCTTCCCTGGCTGGAAATGTAAGAGTGCCTCATCACTGTTCCATCCATGTCATACACTAACACCCGAGTAGAGAGTGGCCTTCTTAATGCTGGGAAGGGGGTGCCTGGGTGGCTCAGTCAGTTAAGTGGCAGACTCATGGTTTCAGTTTAGGTCATAATCTCACGGTTTATGATTTTGAGCCCTGCATCAGGCTATGCACTGACAGTGCGGAGCCTGCTTGGGATTGTCTCTCTCTACCTCTCTCTCTGCCCCTCCCATCTCTCTCTCTCTCTCTCTCTCTCTCTCTCTCTCTCTCTCTCTCTCTCTCAAAATAAATAAATAAACTTTAAACTTAATGCTGGACAGTGAAGAAAGTTCTGACTGACACCAAAACCCTAGCCCATACCTCCCCAGTGTGGAGAGGATGAGGTGCTTCATTACTGAGGGTAGGGTCAAATTTCTGGCTCCCTGTGGTCTCTACTGACATGTGGGGGTGGGGCATGGCTTTTTACTGGCTTCCTTTGCCACCACACCATCAGCAAAAGGAGGTTGTACTACTTTGTCACAGTCCTATGCTGGTAGAAGTCCAGGATCCTTATTTGGCATTTGCAGGAAGGATTGGAGTAGCACCACACTTTTATCTGTGATGTTTAGCTAGAGAAGAATGGCATTGTCTAAAAGTATTCTGTCTTCAGAGCTTGCCCCTTTCCTGGTCCTTTTGCTAGACAGAGCAGACTTTTGGGAATGTTCAGTGTTTTCAGTTATACTTAGCAGGAAGAATGGAGAAAATTATGTCTACTCCATCTTCCCAGAAGTAGGATTCTTAAAGAAGCATTTTTTTTAATCAATGGAAAAAAATATATGAACTAAAGATTTTATATCCATGGATGGACACTTAGATTATTTCCATATTTGTTTATTTTAAATAATGCTACAATGAATATTAAGGTATATACATAATACTGGATAACGTAGAAGAAATGGATAAATTCCTAGAAACATACAACCTACCAACATTGAATTATGAATAAACAGTAAGCCTGAACAGACTCGTAACTGAAGTGGAGCTCAAATCACCAATTAAAAATATCCCAATAAAAAAAAAAAAAAAAAAAAAAAACAGGATTAGATACTTTACTAGTAAATTCTGCGAAACATTTAAAGAAGAATTGATATCAATCTTTCTCAAACTCGTCCACAAAACTGAAGGAGGCACATGTCCAAACTCATTTTGAGGCCAGCATTACCTTTATCAACAAAGCCAGACAAAGATACCACAAGAAAAGAAGAACAGAGACCAATATTACTGACAAATACAGATGCAAAAAATTGTCAACAAAATGCTACCAAACCAAATCCAAAAGCACATTAAAATGATCATACACCACAACAAAGTAAGATTTATCCCTGGGATACAAGGATAGTTCAACATGTACAAATCAATGAATGTGATTTACCACATCAACAAAATGAAAGATAAAAGTCACACAATCATCTTAATAGATGCAAAATAAGTTTGTGACATATTTCAATACCCTTCCATAATAAAAAAAAAAATCTCAAAAAAATAGGGATAGAGGGAAAGTATGTCAACACAATTTAGGGCATATATGAAGGCCACAACTAACATCATACTTAAAACTGAAAGCTTCTCCTCTAAAATCAGAAACAAGACAAGGTTGCCCATTCTCCTCACTTATATTCAGCATGGTAGTAAAATCTTAGCCAGAGCTAGGCAATAAAAAGAAATAAAAGGCCTCCAAATTGGAAAGGAAGAAGTTAAATGCAGCCTCTATTTGCTGATGGCTTGATCTTATATATAGAAAACCCTAAAGACTCCATATAAAAACTGTCAGAATTAATTTAAAAATTCAGTAAATTTGCAGAACACAAAATCAACAGGCAGAAACCAGTTTCATATCTATGCATAAAAAACTATCTGAAAAGAAAATTAGGAAAATAATATTATTTATAATACCTTCAAAAAGAATAAAATACTTAGCAATAAACTTAACTAAGGGAGTAAAACTCTAGAAACTTGTACTAAAAAACTTGTCTAAGAAACCTTGTCTAAGAAAACTTGCACTAAAAATTACCAAATATTGATGAAAGACATTAAAGAAGACACAAAAAATAGAAGGACACTCCATGTTCATGGATTATAAGACTTAATATTATTAAAATGTCCATACTACCCAAAGCAATCTACAGATTTAATGTAATTCCTATCAAAATCCAATGTCCTTTTTATAGGGGGGTGGGGGTGGGGAAACAAGTCTACAATTCATATGGAAACACAAAAGACCATGAACAGACAAATCAAACTTGGGAAAGAAGAACAAAGCTGAAAGCATTATACACCCTGATTTCAAAACATACTCCAAAACTACAGTCATCAAAACTGTGTGGTACAGGCATAAAAACAGACATATAGATCAACAGAACAAAGAGCTCCCCCCCACCACCTAAAATCCATGCATATATAGTCAACTGATCTTGACAAAGGTGCTAAGGGTACACAAATAGGGAAAGGACAGTCTCTTCAACAGATGCTGTTAGAAAAACTAGATATTCACTGCCAAAAAATGAAATTGGACCCTTATTTTATATCATACACAAACATAAACTCAAAATAGAATAAAGACTTACATGTAAGACCCAAACTGTAAAACTCCTAAGAGAACACATAAGGACAAAGCTTCATGATATTGGCCTTAGACTGTGATTTCATGGATATTACACTAAAAGTACAGGAAACAAAACCAAAAATAGACAAGTGGGACTATATTAAACTAAAAATGTTCTGTATAGCAAAAGAAATAATCAACAGAATTAAAGGGCAACCTATGGAATGAGACAGAATATTTACAAACTACGTATCTGATAAGAGATTAATCTCCAAAAAATATAGGGAACTTATACAACTCAATAGATAAAAAACTAATAACCCAATTATAAAAAATGGGCTAAGGACTTGACTAGGTATTTCTCCAGCAATGACATACAAATGACCAACAAACACATGAAAAACTGTTCAATGTCACACAGGGAGATGAAAATCAAAACCACAATGAGATGTTGCATGTGCTATGGAAAACAGTATGAGGTTCATCCAAAATTAAAAGTAGAACTACCATGTGATCCAGCAATCTCACTTCTGGCTATTCATCCAAAAAAGTTAAAAACAGGATCACAAAATTTTAGCATTCCCATGTTCCTTACAACACCATGCACAATAGCCAAGACGTGGAAACAACTTAAATGTCCACTGATAGATTAATGGATAAAGAAAACATGACATATACATACAATGGAATATTATTCAGCCTTTAAAAAGAAGGCAATTTTGCAATATGCAACAATGGGGTAGAACCTATTGGACACTGGGCTAAATAAAGTATGTTCAGTCACAAAGTCAAATACTGCATGATTTCACTTCTATGAGGTTTCTAAAAGAGACAAATTCATAGAATCAGAACAGAATGGTGGTTGTCAAGGCCTGGAAGGAGGGGGAAATAGGAAGCTAATAATCAATGGGCATAAAGTTTCAGTTAAGCAAGATGAATAAATTCTAGAGATCTGCTCTACAACATTGTACCTGTACTCAATGATACTGCAGCGTACAGTTAAAATTTTGTTAAGAGAGGAGATCATATATTAAGTAGTCTTACCACAGTAAAATAAAATTTAAAAAAATATATGACAAAAATTTAGCATACTAACTGAGGTGTGCTTTAAGCATAAAATACATTCTGGATTTTGAACATTTCAGACTTACAAACATAAAGGACAATATTTCATTAATAGCAATAATATTTTAGGGTTGCCTGGGTGGCTCAGTCAGTTAAGTGTACAACTTTGGCTCAGGTCATGTTCTCACAGTTCATGAGTTCGAGCCATGCATTGGGCTCTGTGCTGTCAGCTCAGAGCCTGGAGCCTGCTTTGGATTCTGTGTCTCCTCTCTGCCCCTACCCTGCTAATGCTCTATTTGTCTCTCTCTCAAAAATAAATAAACATTAAAATAATAACAATAATATTTTAATATGGGATATATATATTGAAATAATAGGTATATTGGGTTAAATAAAATAAATTATTAAAACTTAAATAAGAAATCTTGAAACTCAATAATAATAAGACTACCAATAAAATACGAGCCAAGTGTTTGTACATTTCCCAAAAGAGGATATAGGAATGGTTAATAAGTGCATGAAAGCATATTCAAAAACATCTTTATTCATCAGAGATATGCAAATTAAATCCGTAATATGATAATACCACACATCCATAAAAATGGCTAAAATTAAAGACTGAAAACTCCACCTGCGAACAGGAGAACAAGAACTCTCATTCATTCCTGGTAGAAATGTAAAATGATATCCCTCCTTTGGACAATAGTTCCACATCTTCTTATAAATTTACACATGCATCTGCCACATGACTCAGCGATCCCATGACTAGATATTTAACCCAAAGAAATCAAAACCTATTGTACAAAATCCTGAACAATCTATGAAATAATTTCATAAAGCTTTATTAATAACTATCAAAAATTGGAAATAACCCAAATTTCCCAAGATAGTCATACAGGAGAGTAATTCTCAGAGGTAAATAGATAAACTATAGATTCATACAAGAATAGGATAAATTAAAAGAAATTTATACTGACTGAAGCAGTCAGATCAAAAGAGTCCATTCTACTTGATCCCATTTACTTGAAGTTCTAGACCAGACTAAATTATTGAATAGTGACAGAAAAAAAGACCAATGGTTGCCTGAAGCAATAGTGGGAGGGATTACCTACAAAGAACCCAAGGAAATGTTCTAGATGATGTAAATGTTCTATATGTTGACAGGGATAATGGTTACATTAGGAGATATATTTATCAAAACATACCTAACTATGCACTTAAAATGCGGGCATTTGTTATATGTAAATTACACCACAAAAAAGTTGATTTAAAATCATAACATACTTTCTTAGTTGGGCTGTGGGTAATTAGGAAAAGATTTATGCCCATTGAACCCTCCCTCCATGGTTAGAGCAGTGATATCTATGTTGGCCACAGGTATAGACCTAACTCTAATTAGGTTATTTTTAAGAGTGAAGCCAAACACCTACACTATAAGGAGACTGACATAAAAGAACCTTAAAAAAAAAAAAGAAAAAAAAAAAACAGATCCTGAACTTATTTGAGTCAGTACCATAGGAAACACAGAAAAAGCTAGGAAACACTGAATCTTACAACAAACATGATCAATGGTCATTTCAATGTAGTTTATGTTTTATTGGGATATACTGATGGAAGGTGGGATATACAAAGCATTTTGAGTACCCATTAGAGTCTAGACATTGCTGGGCTACAAAGATGAATCAAACAATAACTGTCACATAGGAACTTTAAATATAAAGGGGAAAAAAGCATGCGCAGAAGTAATTTTAAGACAAGTGCCTTCCTACAAAGATGTGGTAATAAAGAAATATTCCAGGAAGTAACACATTATGATACAGACAAAACTTTAACAGTCATCCTGAAAAGGCACACTGGCAGACAAATTAACATGTTAAAAAGACACCATCAATCTAAACTTTTTTAAACCCATAAAATAAAGAGCATTCTCTGTGTTAGCATTTGCAAATGTATCCTTCCAGCAAAGCTCAAATAGCACATAGAATTAGCTGAAGCATTCAGTTCAAAATTAGTACTGAAATGGAGTCCTGGAAACTCAAATAACCACCCACATCTGAGCCATGAAAGAGTAATTCAGCTCTGCCTAAGGGGCAATATGTTTCATAAAACCCCTATCCTTTTTTCTATGATATAATGCAACTAATCTTAATGGGTTTTGCCTTAAAAACCTCTTAAAGTCTGCAGCAAAATAACCCAGAATTACCATATCTTCAATTAAACATACCGTGCTGCTCTAGGGGGATTGGACTTGAATACAGTGTTTATCAAGATTGCAAAGTCTAAGAGCTGCTACTACTCTATTAACTGGCTAATCTGAGTTCTAAATGGGGACATTAAAAGGGGAATACAGATCTCTTTCAATAATGGAAATAATTCCTTATCTGATAAACTTTCTTCTTGGATCACATCTTAACCCATCCTTCATTTCTCATATCCCAAATATAGCCCACTTTTTTAAAGCTCAATTCAATCATCAACTTTGGCATGCCATCCTTGATTTCCCTCGAAAAAGGAGAAATCTTCCCTTGAATTTCTTTAACACTTCCTTTTCCTCCATTTTTAAATATAACACTACTTCAACACATTATAATGTGTGTCATTTCATTCTGGATTTCAAGTTTCTTGACCCCAAAATATGTCTTATTTACATTGGCAAATTGTACCTTCAGGGTATCTGATATTATGCCTAATAAACTAAGAAATAATTGATTAAAGTGATACAGCAAAAACAAAAATGCCTATTTATGAGAACAGAGTTGTATTTGAAAATTCTATTAGCATAATTTCATCTGAAAGCAAAACTTGGTCCTATTATGGGACAACCATATTCCTTGAAATTCCTAAGCAGTTCTGTTCTTATTCCACAATTTTACTTGAGTAACACACAAAAACATGTTTGAAAAAAAAAGATGAAGAAAACAATGGGTTAAGGAGAAGGTAAGAATTTTTATGGTGTAAAGGAAACCAAACAAAGCACTGTCAATAAGGAGGTGACACAACCTCTTTGAATAGATATGAATCAACAATGGACAATTACATCATAAATTTATCAATGTGAATTTGTCAACTCTTTTACACAAATGCTCTGATCTTACTGAATTGTACCATCATCCAAGATCTGAACAGATAATTCCATCTCCCTATTTGGAATATTTGGGAGATTTCAGTTGCACAGTGTGAACATTCATTTTATTCTCTCATTAGAAAGAAGAGGCGTGTTTCTCAGCCAGATGGTAGGCAAAGGAAAGAGGTCCTAATTTAGGTAAATTGGGCTGCATACATCTAAGAAGGAGATGAAAGAACTTAAAAATGTAGCCACAGAGGTATGTCTCTAAGACAACCTTTTAAGATTCATGACTCTAAAGATTATGGCTGACTGACAGACCCACTGTTACACCATTAGATCCACCTAGACATGAACATGGAAGCCATACTTCCTCAGATTGCAGCCAACGAATAAGAGAGCATGGTGGTAGTAGTGGCTGGTCATTCCTACATGACTAACTTTTACTTGAGGATTTCCCTTGGCTAAGGCAAGAGAAGTGCTGAAGTCTGAGATGGTGGGATTAGCTCAAGTCTTTTTTTGTTTTGTTTTGTTTTGTTTTGTTTCTTTTTGTTTCTCTCATGGCAGACCTGTATCATTGAAACCTTTAAGTGCTCACTTTGCTCCCTTCTATAATTTGCAGGCATTTCTCTCAATACATCTCTCAGATTTCCAGCCCTGTCTTGGCCTTTACTTCCCTGAACTGAATGAAAAGAACATCTTTTTAGATTTATTTGCCCCATAAGTGGAGACTCAGATTTAAGCCATTCACATGAATATACTTGGGATTTTTCCCCAGGCCCTTTATTCCAACTTGTGATTCATTATAACAGACTTTCTTTATAGTATCTAGAGCAATGATTTTTAAATACTATTCTGAGGATTATTCTAAATCATGCTTTATTAAAAAAATTTAAAGCACAGTCCTATCTCAAGATCAGCATTAAGTATAAAAAATAATAAATGCACAAGAATATATATGTATCTTAACTATCTCTTCTGGGTTAATTTGGTAAACAACCATGTGTATCCACTTTATATCGCTGCAAAAAAAAACCCCATAAATTTAATAGTTTATAAAAACCATTATTATTTCACAGTTTGTATGGGTCAGGAGACCAGCCATGGCTTACTTGGGTTCTCTGCTCAGGGTCTCCTAAGGCTATGCTCATGTTGTTGGCTGCTTTTATTTTAATCTTGGGGCTCAAGTAGAAAAGAATATGCTTGCTGGTAGCATCCATTTCCATGCTGCTGTTTACTGAGATCCCCAATATTTACTGGCTGGAGGCCATTTGTTGGTCCCTAGAGGCTGCCTACAAGTTCATTAATGTGTGGTTCTCTTCATAGGTAATTGACAACATTTTTATCTACTTCTTCAAGAACAGTATGACCATCTCTTTTTCTAGTCTACTAAGACAGCATCTTATACAACCAAACATAATTATAGGAGTGACATCCAATCACCTTTGCTATATATTATATAAAACAAGTTAGAAGCAATCATGGATCCCACCCACAGTCTAGGGAAGGGATTATATAAGGACTTGGATCACTGTGGGTCACTTTATAGTGTTTCACCACCCAGGGTTTGGCAACCATATCAGCCTAGATGATAAGAGGATAATTTATCTCAAAAACTGGAACTAAAATGACCTGAGCACATGATAAATATTAAGAACCATACATCATTCTTTTCTTCAACTTTGAAGGTAAGATTGCCATTCTGACAGACATAAAGAGGATTTTGAAGCAGTTGTGTGATATTCAGACAATGTCACTGTTCCCTATTTCCAGACTTTTTATAGCCAAGGGAGTAAACAGAAGAAAATCATATTTCAGACCTCTAGATGTTTCTGTAGCACAAGAGGACAGACATCAAAAAAATTCTTCCTCCAAACTGAATTCACTACAAGATACATAAAAACATTTTAGAAAGCACTTGAGCTCAGTTGTGAAGAATTTATACCCTTATATACAATAAATCAGAATTTGAACATTTGATTTAATTATTACTAATTATGTGACTGAATGAATGAGTTTCTCATACTTTTTATTTCCTCACCTGTAATGGGGGTAAGAGAGCCTATATTAATAATTACTTCTGAAGATTAAATGTGATAATATACTATATAAAGACATGATTATGGTCATAGTCAAATTTATATGAGAGGAGACCTTATGGAAAACAAAACAGAGTGGTGTGATACAAATTAATATTGCAAGAAATGGATGATGTCACAGCAAATAAAAATGCAATTAGATGGTAATCTTGAAGGGACATCTGGGTGACTCAGTTGGTTGACTGTCCAACTCTTAATATCAGCTCAGGTCACGATCTCACAGTTCAGTTCATGGGATGGAGTCTCACGTTGGGCTCTATGCTGACAACACAAAGCCTGCTTGGGATTCTCTCTTTTCCTCTCTCTCCCCTTCCCAGCTCATGTGCACATACACGCTCTCTCTCTCAAAATAAATAAACATTTAGAAGATAATTTTGAAAGTAATACAAAATTGAAAAGCAAAGGATAAATATTAGGAATAAAATGTAAATTAAATATAAATAAAAATATTTTTAAAAGACCAATCCAGAAAATAGCTTATTAACTTTAAAAAAAAATCCTAGGCTTCTTGTCACAATCTAAATATTAACTACTCATATGTATATTTTGCATGTATTAAGGGAAGGAAACCATAATTCTAAATTTCCTACTCCACCAAATTGTTGCCCATAAAAAACTTAAAAAATAACTTTTTACATATGCAAAGTCTAGAAAAACATATTACTTATGTATATTATTCCTGAAAATATTATCTAAACATATGACCCTGCTAACCAAGATATGACTCCAAAAAATTAAACCAAAAGTGTGAAAAATAAGAAAGGAGGGAATTGGCATTTGTGATCACTGAAATAGTTAAAATTATAGGGATATGTGTAAATAACTACTAAAAATGTGATTGTGACAACAATAGATGGAACGATAGGATTATACATATAGTGTTACTTTTGTTTTTAATCCTGGAGATTACAACCTTAGATTTTCAACCAAGTATATTGATTAGTGAAACAAATATTCTGCTTCATCTTTCATAATTAAGCATCATACTTCTGTGAAAATTAGGCAAGCATTGGTTGAATAATATGCTAGAACTAAATTCTGTATATATATGTATATTTTATGTATATATATATATGTGTGAATTAGCATAATAGTCAAGAAAAGCTATGACATTAATTTTACTTTTCTCTGAAAAGTATTTTTTTTATTTTGTATTTGAAAAAACATAATCTGTTTATGTGCTTTAAAACAACATGACATAGTAAAGGTTGAAAATAAAGACATAAATGAATATATCAAGGAGACACAAACAAGCAATAGAGCAGTATTAACATATAATATATAAAGAAGAAAAACAACCAGAAAGACATAAAGTTTTATTTTATGATAAGCAAACACGTTAAGGATAACCACACCTAACTTAAAGCTAATAAAATAGTACTAGAACACAGAAAAAAACCAAAACTTTTAAAAAATGATCAGATTTGGCTATGTGGGAAATTTTTAGAAATAGTAAAATGAGAATTTATTCAGAATACATACATTTTCTAATTAAAATTGAATAGAACTTGACATTAAATAAATTTAAATAATTTAAAAATTGTTAAATTCTTGAATATTCAAAAGTATTCTCTTACATAATATTGGATCAATAGGGGACTTCAATATATTATGCATCAACATATAAAAATAAAGACAGACAAAAATAGTTGAATTTGAATATAAGTAAGTCCACAACCTAAAGGTTTTCATTATTTGAAAACAGAAAATAAATTAGCTGAGCTGAATAAATAAAATTACAAAGAAAAAAGTAAACTAAGTAAATAAACAAGCTGAAAAACAGCAGCACTCATAAAATATAGAGATCATATTTTTTTAAAGTAAGTCATACTGTAAAACCTTGGTTTGTGAGCATGATCCATTCCAGAAACATGCCTGTAATACAAAGCACTCATATATCAAAGTGAATTTTAAGAACTATTGGCTCAGTTGTGATCATGTGACTTTCAGCGTCACGTACTACTTGTATTGCAAGATATCGCTCACTTATCAAGTTAAATTTATTAGAAATGTCTGCCATCTTGCAGAAAACTCGCAGAACAAGTTACTTGCAGTCCAAGGTTTTACTGTATTAGAAAATATTTGTAAAATTTAGTCAAGCAAAAAAGTAAGTAGCAATGAGCTTTCACAAGAAAAAAAAAGATATCTAGTGATATATTGGACTTGCTCAAATGTTATACACTATGGAAACAATTTAATCTTAATGACAATTAAAAAATTACTTTTACAATGTATACATTTCATGCAATCCCTATCAAAATACCAATAGCATTTTCACAGAACTAGAACAAATAAATCCTAAAATTTGTATGGAACCATAGAAGACCTTGAATAGTTAAAGGAATCTTTAAAAAGTAAAGCAAAGTTGAAGGAATCACAATTCTGGACTTCAAGTTACATTAAAAAGTTGTGGTAAACAAAACAGTAGGGTATTGGCACAAAAACAGACACACAGATGAACAGAACAGAATAGAAAATCCAGAAATAAACCCACAATTAAACGGTCAATTAACCTTCTACAAAGCAGGAAAGAATATCCAATGGGAAAAAGACAGTCTCCAACAAATGGTGTTGGGAAAACTGGACAGCAACATGCAAAAGGAAGAAACTGGACCACTTTCTTATACCATACATAAAAGTAAATTCAAAATGGATTAAAGACCTAAATGGATTAAAGACACCTGAAAACATAAAAATACTATAAGAAAACACAGGCAGTAACTTCTTTGACATTAGCTGTAGCAACTTTTTTTCTAGATATGTCCCCTGAGGCAAAGGAAACAAAAGCAAAAATAAACTACTGGAACTTTATAAAAATAAAAAGCTTCTTCATAGTGAAGGAAACAATCAAAACTAAGAAGCAATGTATGGAATGGGAGAAGATATTTGCAAATGAGACATCAGATAAAGGGCTGCTATCCAAAATATGTAAAGAACTTGCAAAATTCTACGCCCAAAAGACAAATAGCCCAACTGAAAAGTGGGCAGAAGACATTAGCAGACATTTCTCCAGAGAAGACATCCAGATAGCCAGGAGACACATGAAAAGATGCTCATCATCACATATCATCAAGGAAATGCAAATCAAAACTACAATGAGATATCACCTCACACCCACTGTAATGGCTAAAATCAACAACACAAGAAACAACAGGCATTGGCAAGGATGTGGAGAAAAAGGAACCCTTGTGTCACTGTTGGTAGGAATGCAAACTGATACAGCCACTGTAGAAAATAGTGTGGAGGTTCCTCAACAAGTTAAAAATAGAACTACCTTAGGATCGAGCAATGGCAGTGAGTATTTACTGACAGAATACAAAAACACTAATTCAAAGGTATACAATGCACCCCTATGTTTATGGCATTTTATTTATAATAACCAAATTATAGTCCAAATGTACATAAACTAATGAATGGATGAAGGAAATGTGATACACACACACACACACACACACACACACACACACACACACACACTGGAATATTACTCAGCCATAAAAAAGAACGAAATCTTGCCATCTGCAATGACATGAATGGAGCTACAAAGTTAGAAAGTATAATGCTAAATGAAATAAGTCAGTTAGAAAAAGACAAATACCAATGGTTTAACTCATATGTGAAATTTAAGAAACAAAACAAGCAAGGGGAAATAATGAGAGAAAGACAGAGAGAGAGAGAGAGAGAGAGAAAGATAGAAACAGACTTTTAATTATAGAGAGAAATCTGATAGTTACCAGAGGTGAGAAGGGTAGGGAATGTGTTAAATAGGTGATGGAAATTAAGGAGTTCACCTTTCATGATGACCACAGAGTGATGTATGAAACTGCTGAATTACTATATTGTACACTTGAAACTAATATAACACTGTATGTTAACTAATTGGAAATGAAATAAAAACTTAAAAAAGACATAAAATGTAAAGCATTAAAGAAAAAGAAAAGGAAGTGATGTGATATGATTTGTTTTAAAATTACTACTTTGGCTGTTAAAATAGCAACCCATGGCAACACAGGAAGTAAAAAAAATGGCTAATTAAGAGGGAAAAACACAAGCAAAGATTATACTGGTTAGGTTTGATTTTAACTGAATATGTATCACTCCAATAAACACATGATTCAGCAATAAATAACTGAGAAATTATTTGGATTTATAAATGACTAAGGTTATCACATTAGTCTTAAACAACTTCATACAAATTAATGAGAAGAATACTAAGACGACAGTAGTTAAATTAATTAACCAATACAACTGAAAAATTGGCAAAGATGAAGTCAAGCTTTCACTTTTTGCAGATGACATGATATTATACATGGAAAATCCGATAGACTCCACCAAAAGTCTGCTAGAACTGATACATGAATTCAGCAAAGTCACAGGGTACAAAATTAACGTGCAGAAATCAGTTGCATTCTTACACACTAATAATGAAGCAACAGAAGGACAAATAAAGAAACTGATCCCATTCACAATTGCACCAAGAATCATAAAATGCCTAGGAATAAACCTAACCAAAGATGTAAAAGATCTGTATGCTGAAAACTATAGAAAGTTTATGAAGAAAATTGAAGAAGATATAAAGAAATGGAAAGACATTCCGTGCTCATGGACTGGAAGAATAAATATTGTCAAAATGTCAATAATACCCAAAGCTATCTACACATTCAATGCAATCCCAATCAAAAGTGCACCAGCATTCTTCTCAAAGCTAGAACAAGCAATTCTAAAATTCATATGGAACCACAAAAGGCCCCGAATAGCCAAAGTAATATTGAAGAAGAAGACCAAAGCAGGAGGCATCACAATCCCAGACTTCAGCCTCTACTACAAAGCTGTCATCATCAAGACAGCATGGTATTGGCACAAAAACAGACACATAGACCAGTGGAATAGAATAGAAACCCCAGAACTAGACCCACAAACGTATGGCCAACTAATCTTTGACAAAGCAGGAAAGAATATCCAATGGAAAAAAGACAGTCTCTTTAACAAATGGTGCTGGGAGAACTGAACAGCAACATGCAGAAGAATGAAACTAGACCACTTTCTTACACCATTCACAAAAATAAACTCAAAATGGATGAAGGACCTGAATGTGAGACAGGAAAACATCAAAACCCTAGAGGAGAAAGCAGGAAAAAACCTCTCTGACCTCAGCCACAGCAATTTACTTGACACATCTCCAAAGGCAAGGGAATTAAAAGCAAAAATGAACTATTGGGACCTCATAAAGATAAAAATTTTCTGCACTGCAAAGGAAGCAATCAACAAAACTAAAAGGCAACTGATGGAATGGGAAAAGATATTTGCAAATGACATATCAGAAAAAGGGCTAGTATCCAAAATCTATAAAGAGCTCACCCAACTCCACACCCGAAAAACAAATAATCCAGTGAAGAAATGGGCAGAAAACATGAATAGACACTTCTCTAAAGAAGACATCTGGATGGCCAATAGGCACATGAAAAGATGCTCAATGTGGCTCCTCATCAGGGAAATACAAATCAAAACCACACTCAGATACCACCACACGCCAGTCAGAACGAATGAACAAATCAGGAGACTATAGATGCTGACGAGGATGTGGAGAAACAGGAAACCTCTTGCACTGTTGGTGGGAATGCAAATTGGTGCAGCTGCTCTGGAAAGCAGTGTGGAGGTTCCTCAGAAAATTAAAAATAGACCTACCCTATGACCCAGCAATAGCACTGCTAGGAATTTACCCAAGGGATACAGGAGTGCTGATGCATAGGGGCACTTGTACCCCAATGTTTACAGCAGTACTTTCAACAATAGCCAAATTATGGAAAGAGCCTAAATGTCCATCAACTGATGAATGGATAAAGAAATTGTGGTTTATATACACAATGGAATACTACTTGGCAATGAGAAAGAATGAAATATGGCCTTTTGTAGCAATGTGGATGGAACTAGATAGTGTTATGCTAAGTGAAATAAGTCATACAGAGAAAGACAGATACCATATGTTTTCACTCTTATGTGGATCCTGAAAAACTTAACAGAAGACCATGGCAGAGGGGAAGGGGGAAAGAAAGTTAGAGAGGGAGGGAGGCAAACCATAAGAGACTCTTAAAGACTGAGAATAAACTGAGGGTTGATGGGGAGTGGGCGGGAGGGAAAGTGGGTGATGGGCACTGAGGAGGGCACCTGTTGGGATGAGCACTGGGTGTTGTATGGAAACCAATTTGACAATAAATTTCATATTAAAAAATGCAACTGAGATTACATTAATTAAACCAATCTGAAAATTTGCATACTCACCAGTGATCACAAAACACAAATAGGAATAATATAACAACTCTGAATAAGAGTAATAGGAATAATAGGAATAGGAATAGGAATAATATAACAACTCTAAAATAACAACAACTTATTATATTAGAGTATTTACATACATTGATATTTTAATGTGTTATTACTAATTCTAAATGTATTTATGTCCCTGACCTAGAAATTATATCTGTAAAATATCCTATGGAAATAATACTTAATTTAAATTGGCCTTATAAACAAAATTGTTCCAGCAAAATTTCCAAAAATATGAAACTTAGAATGAAAAAACTAACTTACATAACAGGGAATGGTCAAATGAAACCTGATGTAATATTATGAAGCCATTAAAAAAAGTAACTATTTCATGTGAAAGACTACTCATAGTGTTTGTAAGTAGGAGGGACAGGTTACAATATTTTATATATAATTTTAAGCATGTATTTAAAGGTTCTATAGGTATAGAAACATACTGAAAGAAAATATAACAAAATATTAACACTGATGATTTTTAGCTCTGGTAATTACATGTTTTTATTCTTTCTTTTTCTTAACTTTCATTTTATCTTAATAAAGATATATTACTTAAGCATAGACTTTAGGATTATGTTAAATTCCTTGATTGCATTATTTAGTAGCAATCACTACAGAGTGCTCAGTAGAACAATATTGGAATGGGGATTATAACCAGCTCGTGCACTTGGGTGGCTCAGTCGGTTGAGCATCAGACCCCTGATTTCGGCTCAAGTGACTCATGATCTCACAGCCATAAGATCGTGCCCCAAGTCAGGCTCCAAGCTATGCACAGAGGCTTCTTAAGATTATCTCTCTCCCTCTGCGTCTGCCCCTCACCCCCTTGCAAACACAAGTGTGTGTGCTTTCTCTCTTCTCTTAAAAACAAAACCAAACAAAAAAAAACATGTGTCCTAGAACAAAGGACAACAAAACAGATCTCGCCAGTAATTTCTTTCACAAGCCAATCTTTCACAAGAACAATATGATATCAGTAATTTAACTGCCTGTTGTAGTAAAACTTCTAAAACTCAATAGACAGAATTTAGAGTCTCTACATTGTATCACTTACAATGTCTAGTACACAATAAAACTTACTAGCCATGTGAAGAAGGAAAATCTATAGGAATATGATCATACAATTTTCAAAACCACCACGTTATACTCCATTTCTGAGAAATCATAATATATAAAACATACTGTAAACTCCGTCAAGTCTAAAGGAAAGTTACCTGTTTAACTATTTCCCAAACTTATTTTATGATGGAAAATTCTGTCATGAACTCTTAAAGCTGGAAACATCTTAAGAACAAAGCTCTCACCCATTATGAGAATCATTCTAGTTGAATAATTTGTTCTAATAAAACATAATCTGTGGTGTCTCTCCAAAAACATTTGAAAAAATACTAAGCTGGCAGCCTACCATCTCCCAGAAACATTGTATACAAAGGGAGGACCTTGTCGTTGGGATCTCTTACCCTAGGCACACACAGGATAATACTGGATCATTTCTATCAATAAGTACTAAGATTTGTGTATGTACAGTACAGAAAATACTATGTACAGTATTTTCTACCTAACTTGTCATTTTATGAGCCAAAACTTTTGTATTTGTATCACAAAAATTTATTTAAAGCTTACAAAATGTTAAGTACCATATTTTACTATATTAAAATATAGTACATATTTTAAATAAAATGACATTTAATTTTTAAATGTGGGTTCCTCAGAGAGTTCCTGATTATTTTGCACCTTCACACCTAATCTTCTCTCACCCCCGACCTTGGGGAACATTATGTTCTCCAGAAACTTTACTTGTTTGTTTGTTTGTTTGTCGCTATTGTTTATAAATTATTTGACTGTGCATATGGAATTATGATGGTTAATCCTTCCGGGTGTCGCTTTAATTCAAACTACTAAAATATAAACAAGGACAAGTAAATAATCAGAATTAGAGATTTCTATAAAAGGAGAAATTTGAAACTTTGTTTTTAAAGGTAGAAAATGTATCTTGACTAGTCCTCAAATATGCAAGGAAGAATAAAGAAGGTTATTATGAACTCAGCAAATTCTAGAAAAGATCAAATAACTTCCTATCTATTTAACTACAGAGGAGATTAAATAAAAAATTTCTGGTTATATGCATTGAGGTAATTTATCTAGACTTTTCAGACCAGAATCATGTCTTCCTTCTTCATATGGGGGGAAATAAGCAATACCTTTATCTTGGAGGAAATACCGTAAAGCACTCTACTCCCAACTTCACTGTGGTATTAATAGGAATCCTAATCAATTTTTTTAATCCAAGAAGGAAATCCTTTGCTGTAAAGCTATCATTCTGTAGGAGAAGCTAGTCACAAATTATATGGATGGATGCCCATGATTTATGAAAAACAAATAGTGTGAAAGAGAAGAATTGAATCAACGAAAGAGATGAATATTGACATGCTTCTGAAATATTTTGAAATATATGAGAGACAATTTCATTCACTGAAAAAGAAAATATACTGCTATGGAAAGGCAATCAATTCTAAAATTCATCATCTCTGAATGTGTTCCCCTTGATGTGATACAATATGAAGTACACAGTAGCAGCTCTGAAGTACATTTGCCAAGAATATAGGACCTCAAGATAATCAAGCCTTCATCTCTAATTTCTAATTCACAGGAAACACAGTGGACAGAAAAATAATTTAAATTATACCATAAGGAGGAAATCAGACAAAAGAGACTTTATTTGAAATTTGATTCATACAAACCACATAGAGGAAGCTATTTTAAAGGCACTGGGAAAAAAAATTAAAATGTATTTTGTAGCAGAATGTTAACATGTATTTTTAAATTTTGATGGTGTGATAATAGGATTGCAATTTATGTAAGAAATGTACTTAGATTTTTACAGATGAAACTATAGTAATTAGGATTAACCTGTAGTGAAATTACTAAAATACTTATAAAATAGAGACATTTCACAATAATAAAAAAGTTTAAAAAGATAAGGAACATACAATGAGATGTTGATGACTATTAAATCTAGAGGGTCATTACTGACTATTAATTTATTCTATTCTCCACTTTTATGTAATGTGTATTATTAGATCTTAGATGCTATCCATTGCACCAGTAAAGAGGGAAAACGGCCAAGAGTTACACTATGGCACACCATGGCTCTGAGAGGCATTCCAACCTCAGAAGTATTAAAAGCTGAAATATTACATGTGCTTTAGAATCAATGAAATATTGTATGTTTGGGATTGTTCATTAAAAAAAAGAGAACAAAATGAAATGAAGTTTGGAAATTACAAATCTGTATAAGTGGCAATGAGGTGGGAGTCAGAGAGACAAATGCCCTCAATTCTTTTAAAAGGGACTCTGCTTGATTAAAGAGGTAACTGTGCCTGTTCCTAGTAGAGAAGGCAGGTTAATCCATAAGTATTTTGGTTTGTGTATTCATCTGGGGAACCAAGAGCAAATGCATCACCCATATGGCTCATTTTGTTGCTTTCAAGGAGGCACTCAGAAATTAGTATCCTGGTGAAATATGGTCCAAAGTGCCATGACTCCTACAT
This sequence comes from Panthera leo, assembly GCF_018350215.1. Lineage (NCBI taxonomy): Eukaryota > Metazoa > Chordata > Mammalia > Carnivora > Felidae > Panthera > Panthera leo. The sequence goes on from NC_056687.1 coordinate 76,419,876, forward strand.
TCTTGGGGAGGGAAGGCCCTAAGATAAGACACAACTTCTTTAGGAAGGATGTGAATGTTTAGTAAGGGAGGCTGTGTAACAAGGTTATAACTCAAAATTTGAATGTAGTTTTCTCTGGCCGTTCCCGTCTTTTCTCTGTTTCTTATTGCTAGACAAACATTCTCTCTTCTTCAAGTCACTCCAAAGCGAAGACAAAGCTTCAAGAAACTAACCTCTCATCTCAAATATAAACATCTAGGTTACAGTGAAAATCTTGCTCATATGTATATGTGTGTGTGTGTGTGTGTGTGTGTGTGTGTGTGTGTAGTATAGTGTAGTATATACACATTTTTTTTTCTTTCCTAATAGAAACTGGTAAGCCTGGACCCTAGAGGAAAGGAATGAGACAAATGGAAGTCAGATTATGTTGTGGGCAAAGGGGACCATGGGTAGATGGAACTCAGAACTGCTCTTGGGGGCAGGCTTTCTTCACACAAATCTAGTACCTAAGGACAACCTCTCACTGGAAAGTCCTAGATACTGTCAGAAAGAAGGGAGCTTGAGTCTCTAAACTGTTGGTAGATAGAGACAGATGATTTATGTTTGTGTTAAGCCAGAGAAATCTAAAACAGAATATGGACAAGTCTATGACTTCTTCCTGGGAAATCTTAAAGGCAAGAGAAAGGTTTACTCCATGTTTTGGTGGCACAGCCAGGAGGAGAGTAAGACTGTGTAGGCACTGAACACACTCAGAGGTTGTTGGGTAAGAAATGCAGAATTGGAGCTGCCCAGAGTCCTGTCCAATTGGTTCTCTGGGAAGTCTAGAAGGCATAAGAAAAAAGTAACTGGAATTATTTCCCTAGAGTACTTGGTTGCAGAAGGAATTGCTGCAAACTACTGCTGGAAAGAAAAGAAGCACCAAGGAATTGAAGGTAAGAGACCTCAGCAGGACACCTGGGAAGAGCTATTAAAATGCACCAGGAGAAAAAGAATAATCTCTAAACATCTGGCACACCCAGCAAACTCAAAGCTAACACAAGTTCAAGTAAGAACTCTCCCCTCTACTTTTTCCCCACTCCAGTCTTAGTGGGAAATCTAAACAGCAAGGAGTGATTAGGGGAGAAGGTGAACACAGAGAGAAAAGGAGCTATGAGAGAGAGAGAGAAAATCAGCTATGCCCTGATTTCCCACTTAAGTCTGCATTGGCTTAACTGGAACAAAGAGCCAACTTAACACAAATAAGGATCAGTAGCTCAAGATGGCACTAGGATTGTCTATTATCTAAAACTCAGAAAATTCATGACTCTGCTGTGGTTTTTATCCAGGGACATGACAAAAATAAAATTGTGTTTTATCTTAAGAATCATTCTTTTTTAATATATTGTTAAATGTGGTTACTGCTCTTGCTTCATCTGGAGGAAGTTCCAGATCTTCTCTTTTCCAGCAAAAGAACCAAATAAGTGCAGGATGGCCTAGTCCAAATCAACACTGAGGTGAATTTCTCCTGAGTGAATGTATGTTCTCAGGTTGCATTTGGTGGACCACCAAAGTCAACTGGGATTCTGATAGAGCTAAAAACAGAATTTATTTATTTTTCTTCCTCATACAGTAGGTTTGGAAAACATTTTACTTGGTAAACCTGGCAATGGAACTTCTGATGGCCTTATTCTCTGAATGAAGTAGTTATCAAGTAATGTCTTGATAATGCTGTGCGTCTCATCAGTTCTCAGGACCTGTGAAACATGAAGCACATCAGAGACTAAGCACTGAACACAAAACCTCTCATATCCTGAAGCTAGTGAGAGACATCCTGCATGTACTTCCTGAAGGAAAAATCACCTTTCTCCAGCCATTAAGGACACTTCTAGATAAGGTTGAGCAGGACAAAGAACTCAAGAGTATGAAATTTCTTTAGACATTTAATTCAGTAGAGAAAAATAATTTTATTTAGGACTTTATTTTTAATTTTGATGTTTTTGCCCTTAATTTGCAGACCATTTTAATCACTAGTCTTTTTATTTTCCTCAGGAATTTGATATAATATTAAAATTTGCTCCATCTCTGCATTGCTAGCTTTTATTGTTGGAATGTCTTTATGGATTAAAAATATAACTGATAATTTAAAAATCAATAACATTTATATTTATAGAGGATGGAAGAGAGGAAGATTTAATCTAGAATTCTCCTTGCTGAGTGGGTTGTTAAACGACTAGGACTTTTCACTTTTGTCTCATCACAATCAGTGTTGCAGTTTTGAGAAGTCACCTACAGAATGAAGAAAGCATTGAGGGCAGCAGAAATAGAAACCGGAAAGCCAGTTGGAATTCTGCTGCATAATCTTTGAAAGATGATGAAAATAGGAACTGTAATAGAATGGAATAGAATGTGGGAAGACACAGAGAGGGCCAGGGAGACATCTAGGATTGAAATCTAGTGATGGACTGGATTTTGGTGGGGACAGATAAGGGATAGCGAAGACTAAGGTGATGCCTACCTATATGCCCAGCTTGCAAAACTGAGTAGATGGCGATGTCATTTGTTGAAATATAGACTAGTAGAGAGATATAAATTTGGGTGGAATGAAAGATAATTTAGACAGTTTGAGACTTAGTGAATTTGAGTTGACTGAAGTACCTGTGAGACTTTGGTGTGACATCTCAGCAGAGAGTTTTTGGGTTTTGGATATAGAGGGCAGGTATTCAAGAGAGAGATTTATTTTGGTACTAATTTGAAACTTAAAGAATGGAAACCGTAGCAATAGATGGGTATGAACCAGTCTGAAAGCATAAAGTAGTAAGAGAAAGGGAGTCTCCGATAGAATTATGAAGAAACAAATGTATAAGAGGAGGGAAAAGGAAAATTGTTAAAGTACACAGGAACAATGGCTAGAAAAGAATGTATTTCACTTGTGGCTTGATAAAGATTCATCTCAAGATTTCTCCCCCAGTGCTCCTGGCAAAGTCCACTCTTAGAGTTATTCCCTAACCTCTAGAAATTATTTATTTAACTCTTCTATGAATAATATGCATCAACCTAAAATTTAACTGCTATGTGTTTTACATGACCTATTCTTTTGTTAATTTATCTTGTACCTCCTCAGACCCACCCATTATAAAGTAATCTCCTAGGGAGTAACGACAGGGTCTTCATCATCATCACTAAACTCTCCCTGTCTTCTTTTTAGAATTTATACAGTACTTTTACACTCATTGTCTAATTTTCCAGTCCTAAACTCAAGCAAAGTAGTCGGAATAGTGATTCAAATTACGTTAACAGCAAATGTTTTTGTTCTGTTTTATATTGAGACTATACTAAAGGTACTGTGGATGCAGAAATGACTTCCCAGCTTGCTTTGGGGATACTCTGTCCCCTGGGGACTGAGATATGCACATACTTGATTACTGTAAAGCTAAAGTTGGAATATGCTGTAACAAAAAAATAGTAAGGACAGAAGGATTCAGGATTCAGATTCAACACCAACTACTATGTTCAGGCACTATCAAGGTTTTCCATATACCATTTCAATTAGGCTCATAACAATCCTGGGACGAAAGATATTGTCATCTTCAGTCCATATAGATGAGAGAATTTGAATTAAGAAATGAAGAAAAGAATCATCCATAATCACATCACATAACTAGTTAGGAGACCAGCTCTACCATGAGCCCATTACTGCTGGTCCCCAAATATGCCATGTCCTTTCTGTTTATATAAAAGTGCAAAGGTCCTACCTTCCCAACTTCTCTGAGCTATTTCCGAGCATTTAACAAGTGTTTGTTTATTTAAAATGATGCAGGTTTCTGAAATTGAAATAAGAACCCTAGTTAAGGATATTTATTAAAACTTTTCTGTTTTTATTCTCTCTGGATTAACCATACATAATTAGTGAGTGGGGAATAAAACTATAAACAGATGTTTTATTTTCCCTATACTGATAAGGTTATGTATGTAGGTTTTTTATTATTATTTTTAGTTTAGAGAGAGAAAGAGTGTGCAGAAGAGGGGCGGGGGGGGGGAGAGAGAGAGAGAGAGAGAGAGAGAGAGAGAGAATCTTAAGCAGGTTCCACATTCAGCATGAAGCCTGATGTGGGGCTTGATCCCACGAATCTGGGATCATGACCTGAACTGAAATCGAGAATCAGATGCTCAGCCAACTGACATACCCAGATGCCCCAAATCTAGATTGATTAAAAGTATGTAACTTCATCTGTCTTGTGGTGAGTGGGTGGGGAGTGAACTAGAAAAGAAACACTAGGATTTAAATATTACAAGGACCCAAACTGACAAAAACAAATCCTAGTGAGCTTCAAAGTAGTATCCTCAATCTGGGAATTTATATAAGCTATTAGACAAATTTATTTAATATGTGAGGCAGGCTATTTCCACAAGTCAGACCATTATTCCTCGCAAGTCAGAGCTCTGAAATGAATTTGCTTGGATTGTAAATCCAAGTCCAACAGAATTTTAGGATTAAAACAGAATTTTTGTAATGTTATAGAAACTTCTCTTTTACAAACGGTTATCAAAATCTACAATGTGCCTACGCAATAATCTAGGGAAACAGAAACAAATTCCTGGTCTCCTACTACTTAATCCAAATTTCTTTTCATTGCAGTGTTTTTCCCACGTGATTCACACACACACATACACACACACAGTTAAAAATCATGACATCAGAGATATGTTCCCCTAAGGACAGAATTAGTGAACTCTAAGAAAGGTCAATAGAAATATCTACAATGAAAAACAAAGAGAAAAATGAGTAGAAGGAAATGGATCATCCAGCAGCCACAGGAAATTGTCAAATAGTCTAACACAATGTATGTGGAATTCTGCAAAAAGAAGAAAGAAAAAACAACTGGAGGAATATTTGAATGGACAACAGTAGGGAATTTTTTAAAAATTACTGAAATGTAATAAAATATATAATTAAGTGTCTCAGATCATTACAAGCAGAGGACATTTAAAAATGAAGAAAAAAATACATCATAGTTAAATTACTGAAAAACAAAGGTGAGGAGAAAAATATAAACACAGCCAGAGAAGAAAAAACCTACAAATGGAGCAGTCAAAAATTGTAAGAGACATTTCATGAAAGCTACGAAATCCAGAAGACAAATGAGTCAACATCTTTCAAGTATTGAAGGGAAAAAAAAAACAATTCTACACATAAGAAAATATTTCTCAGAAATAGTAAAAATTGAGAAATTTCAGGCAAATAAAAACTGTGATTATTTACTATTAGCATTCTTAATGATAGGAAATGTTGAAGGAAGTTCTTCAGTCAGAAGTATAACAGGAATAGAAATTTTGATCTACACAGGGAAGAACCAAAAAAAAGAAGTTATTCTAATTGTTTTAAGAAATACTTGCCCTTAAGGTAAAAGTTGTTAAAATATATCATTAGCTTTATAATGTGTGTGTGTGTGTATAAAGTTCTATGCTATACAAAAATAATATAATACTATCTGAATTTAGAGTATGATAAACTCACAAATTAAAAAAAAGTCAATAGTAGAGATAAAATTGAATCATATAAGTACTAATTTAACAGAAGGCAGGAAATGGTTATTAAAAGTATGAAGAATAAATGGGACAAATAGAAAACAATTAGCAAGATGGTAAATTTAAGTCCAATATATTCAATAATAATATTCAATGTAAATCATGCAAACACTCCAATGAGAAGACAGAGATTGTCAGATGTTATTTTAAAAAGGCAAGATCCAAATCTGTACTGTCTACAAGAAGCCTATGTTAGTTTAACTATAAACACATAAATAGGTTATAAGGAAAGGGGTTAGAAAATATATACAATTGAAACACTAATAAATTGGGGTTCCTGTATGCATCAGTCAGTTGAGCATCCAACTTCGGTTCAGGTCATGATCTAGTGGTTTGTGAGCTGGAGCCCCATGTTGGGCCCTGTGCTGACAGATCAGAGCCTGGAGCCTGCTTGGGATTCTCTCTCTCTGTCTTTCCCCTGCTCAAACTTGTCTCTCTCTCAAAAATAAATAAACACTTCAAAACATAAAAAAGAAAGAAACACTAAAAAAAAAAGGCTGAAGCAACAATATTAATATCAAAATGGTAATATTATCAGGAATGTAATATGGTAAGTCAATTCATCAAAGCATTATAGTCCTTTTATATTTACCCAACAACATAATTTTAAGAACATAAAAATAAACACTGATACAGATGAAAAGTAGACAAATTTGTAATTATAATTGAAGTCTTCAATGCTCCTTTCTTAGTATTTGGTAGAAAATGTAGACAGAAAATCTCTCAGACTATCAACGATCTGAAAAGCATTATCAAGATATTTGACCTAAATGACATTTAAAACACAATCCACCCATCAGTAAGTGTACATGGAATACTCAAAAAGAGAGAAGATAGATATCTTGTGTCATAAAAAAAATCATAGCAAATTTTAAATAAGTGAAATAATATGAACTACCTTCAGTCAGCAGAATGTAATTAAACTAGACATCAATCACATAAAGACATCTGGAAAACACCCTAATATTTGGAAACCAAAAAGAAAACATCAAACTCACACAATTTTTACCCTTAAAATAGAAGAGGAGGGAAAAATTCTTAGTTATTTTTATGATTCCAATAACCATACTGAGACATTAAAGAAAACTACATAAATATATCCCTAATAACATGTAACAATAAGATATCAGTAAATCAAATGAAGGAAAATATAAAAAGGATATTCCTTATAAACAAATAGTGTTATCTAAGAGATCAAGGTTTAGTATAGTTTTTAAAAAATCAGAGAAATTCACCATATTAACAGACTAAAAGAGAGAAATTATATAATTACCTCGGTAGAGGCAGAATATGCATTTATTTATTTTTTTTTCAATATATTAAATTTATTGTCAAATTGGTTTCCATACAACACCCAGTGCTCATCCCAAAAGGTGCCCTCCTCAATACCCATCACACACCCTCCCCTCCCTCCCACCCCCCATCAACCCTCAGTTTGTTCTCAGTTTTTAACAGTCTCTTATGCTTTGGCTGTCTCCCATGCTAACCTCTTTTTTTTTTTCTTCCCCTCCCCCATGGGTTTCTGTTAAATTTCTCAGGATCCACAGAAGAGTGAAACCATATGGTATCTGTCCTTCTCTGTATGGCTTATTTCACTTAGCATCACACTCTCCAGTTCCATCCACGTTGCTACAAAGGGCCATATTTCGTTCTTTCTCATTGCCATGTAGTACTCCATTGTGTTTATAAACCACAATTTCTTTATCCATTCATCAGTTGATGGACATTTAGGCTCTTTCCATAATTTGGCTATTGTTGAGAGTGCTGCTAGAAACATTGGGGTACAAGTGCCCCTATGCATCAGTACTCCTGCATCCCTTGGGTAAATTCCTAGCAGTGCTATTGCTGGGTCATAGGGTAGGTCTATTTTTAATTTTCTGAGGAACCTCCACACTGTTTTCCAGAGTGGCTGCACCAATTTGCATTCCCACCAACAGTGCAAGAGGGTTCCAGTTTCTCCACATCCTCGTCAGCATTTGTAGTCTCCTGATTTGTTCATTTTGGCCACTCTGACTGGCGTGAGGTGATATCTGAGTGTGGTTTTGATTTGTATTTCCCTGATAAGGAGCGACGTTGAGCATCTTTTCATGTGCCTGTTGGCCATCCGGATGTCTTCTTTAGAGAAGTGTCTATTCATGTTTTCTGCCCATTTCTTCACTGGGTTTTTTGTTTTTCGGGTGTGGAGTTTGGTGAGCTCTTTATAGATTTTGGATACTAGCCCTTTGTCCCATATGTCATTTACAAATATCTTTTCCCATTCCGTTGGTTGCCTTTTAGTTTTGTTGGTTGTTTCCTTTGCTGTGCAGAAGTTTTTATCTTCATAAGGTCCCAGTAATTCATTTTTGCTTTTAATTCCTTTGCCTTTGGGGATGTGTCGAGTAAGAGATTGCTACGGCTGAGGTCAGAGAGGTCTTTTCCTGCTTTCTCCTCTAGGGTTTTGATGGTTTCCAGTCTCACATTCAGGTCCTTTATCCATTTTGAGTTTATTTTTGTGAATGGTGTAAGAAAGTGGTCTAGTTTCAATCTTCTGCATGTTGCTGTCCAGTTCTCCCAGCACTATTTGTTAAAGAGACTGTCTTTTTTCCATTGGCTATTGTTTCCTGCTTTGTCAAAGATTAGTTGGCCATACGTTTGTGGGTCTAGTTCTGGGGTTTCTATTCTATTCCACTGGTCTATGTGTCTGTTTTTGTGCCAATACCATGCTGTCTTGATGATGACAGCTTTGTAGTAGAGGCTAAAGTCTGGGATTGTGATGCCTCCCGCTATGGTCTTCTTCTTCAAAATTACTTTGGCTATTCGGGGCCTTTTGTGGTTCCATATGAATTTTAGGATTGCTTGTTCTAGTTTCGAGAAGAATGCTGGTACACTTTTGATTGGGATTGCATTGAATGTGTAGATAGCTTTGGGTAGTATTGACATTTTGACAATATTTATTCTTCCAGTCCATGAGCACGGAATGTCTTTCCATTTCTTTATATCTTCTTCAATTACCTTCATAAGCTTTCTATAGTTTTCAGCATACAGATCTTTTACATCTTTGGTTAGATTTATTCCTAGGTATTTTATGCTTCTTGGTGCAATTGTGAATGGGATCAGTTTCTTTATTTGTCTTTCTGTTGCTTCATTATTGGTGTATAAGAATGCAACTGATTTCTGTACATTGATTTTGTATCCTGCAACTTTGCTGAATTCATGTATCAGTTCTAGCAGACTTCTGGTGGAGTCTATTGGATTTTCCATTTATAGTATCATGTCATCTGCAAAAAGTGAAAGCTTGACTTCATCTTTGCCAATCTTGATGCCTTTGATTTCCTTTTGTTGTCTGATTGCTGGTGCTAGCACTTCCAACACTATGTTAAACAACAGCAGTGAGAGTGGGCATCCCTGTCGTGTTCCTGATCTCAGGGAAAAAGCTCTCAATTTTCCCCATTGAGGATGATGTTAGCTGTGGGCTTTTCATAAATGGCTTTTATGATCTTTAAGTATGTTCCTTCTATCCTGACTCTCTCAAGGGTTTTTATTAAGAAAGGGTGCTGAATTTTGTCAAAGGCCTTTTCTGCATCGATTGACAGGATCATATGGTTCTTATATTTTCTTTTATTAATGTGATGCATCACATTGATTGATTTGCAAATGTTGAACCAGCCCAGCATCCCAGGAATGAATCCCACTTGATCATGGTGAATAATTCTTTTTATATGCTGTTGAATTCGATTTGCTAGTATCTTATTGAGAATTTTTGCATCCATATTCATCAGGGATATTGGCCTGTAGTTCTCTTTTTTTACTGGGTCTCTGTCTGGTTTGGGAATCAAAGTAATACTGGCTTCATAGAATGAGCCTGGAAGTTTTCCTTCCCTTTCTATTTCTTGGAATAGCTTGAGAAGAATAGGTATTATCTCTGCTTTAAACGTCTGGTAGAACTCCCCTGGGAAGCCATCTGGTCCTGGACTCTTATTTGTTGGGAGATTTTTGATAACCGATTCAATTTCTTCGCTGGTTATGGGTCTGTTCAAGTTTTCTATTTCCTCCTGATTGAGTTTTGGAAGAGTGTGGGTGTTTAGAAATTTGTCCATTTCTTCCAGGTTGTCCAGTTTGTTGGCATATAACTTTTCATAGTATTCCCTGATAATTGCTTGTATCTCTGAGGGATTGGTTGTAATAATTCCATTTTCATTCATGATTTTATCGATTTGGGTCATCTCCCTTTTCTTTTTGAGAAGCCTGGCTAGAGGTTTATCAATTTTGTTTATTTTTTCAAAAATCCAACTCTTGGTTTCATTGATCTGCTCTACAGGTTTTTTAGATTCTATATTGTTTATTTCTGCTCTGATCTTTATTATTTCTCTTCTTCTGCTGGATTTAGGCTGTCTTTGCTGTTCTGCTTCTTGTTCCTTTAGGTGTGCTGTTAGATTTTGTATTTGGGATTTTTCTTGTTTCTTGAGATAGGCCTGAATTGCAATGTATTTTCGTCTCATGACTGCCTTCGCTGCATCCCAAAGCATTTGGATGGTTGTATTTTCATTTTCATTAGTTTCCATATATTTTTTAATTTCTTCTCTAATTGCCTGGTTGACCCATTCATTCTTTAGTAGGATGTTCTTTAACCTCCATGCTTTTGGAGGTTTTCCAGACTTTTTCCTGTGGTTGATTTCAAGCTTCATAGCATTGTGGTCTGAAAGTATGCATGGTATGATTTCAATTCTTGTATACTTATGAAGGGCTGTTTTGTGACCCACTATGTGATCTATCTTGGAGAATGTTCCATGTGCACTCGAGAAGAAAGTATATTCTGTTGCTTTGGGATGCAGAGTTCTAAATATATCTGTCAAGTCCATCTGATCCAATGTATCATTCAGGGCCCTTGTTTCTTTATTGACCGTGTGCCCAGATGATCTATCCATTTCTGTAAGTGGGGTGTTAAAGTCCCCTGCATTTACCACATTCTGATCAATAAGGTTTCTTATGTTTGTGACTAATTGTTTTATATATTTGGGGGCTCCTGTATTCGGCGCATAGACACTTATAATTGTTAGCTCTTCCTGATGGATAGACCCTGTGATATTATATAATGCCCTTCTTCATCTCTTGTTACAGCCTTTAATTTAAAGTCTAGTTTGTCTGATATAAGTATGGCTATTCCAGCTTTCTTTTGACTTCCAGTGGCATGATAAATAGTTCTCCAACCCCTCACTCTCAATCTGCAGGTGTCCTCAGGTCTGAAATGAGTCTCTTGTAGACAGCAAATAGATGGGTCTTGTTTTTTTAACCATTCTGATACCCTATGTCTTTTGGTTGGTGCATTTAGTCCATTTACATTCAGTGTTATTATAGAAAGATATGGGTTTAGAGTCATTGTGATGTCCACAGGTTTCATGCTTGTAGCGATGTCTCTGGTACTTTGTCTCACAGGATCCCCCTTAGGATGTCTTGTAGGGCTGGTTTAGTGGTGACGAATTCCTTCAGTTTTTGTTTGTTTGGGAAGACCTTTATCTCTCCTTCTATTCTAAATGACAGACTTGCTGGATAAAGGATATTCGGCTGTATATTTTTTCTGTTCATCACATTGAAGATCTCCTGCCATTCCTTTCTGGCCTGCCAAGGTTCAGTAGAGAGATTGGTCACGAGTCTTATAGGTCTCCCTTTATATGTTAGAGCACGTTTATCTCTAGCTGCTTTCAGAATTTTCTCTTTATCCTTGTATTTTTGCCAGTTTCACTATGATATGTCATGCAGAAGATCGATTCAATTTATGTCTGAAGGGAGTTGTCTGTGCCTCTTGGATTTCAATGCCTTTTTCCTTCCCCAGATCAGGGAAGTTCTCAGCTATTATTTCTTCAAGTACACCTTCAGCACCTTTCCCTCTCTCTTCCTCCTCTGGAATACCAATTATGCGTAGATTATTTCTCTTTAGTGCATCACTTAGTTCTCTAATTTTCTCCTCATACTCCTGGATTTTTTTTTCTTTTTCTCAGCTTCTTTTTCCATAATTTTATCTTCTAGTTCACCTATTCTCTTCTCTGCCTCTTCAATCCGAGCCGTAGTTGTCTCCATTTTATTTTGCAGCTCATTGATAGCATTTTTTAGCTTCTCCTGTGACTGTTCCTTAGTCCCTTGATCTCTGTAGCAAGAGATTCTCTGCTGTCCTCTATACTGTTTTTAAGCCCAGTGATTAATTTTATGACTATTATTCTAAATTCACTTTCTGTTATATTGTTTAAATCATTTTTGATCAGTACGTTAGCTGTTGTTATTTCCTGGACGTTTTTCTGAGGGGAATTCTTCCGTTTCGTCATTTTGGATAGTCCCTGGAGTGGTGCGGTACCGGGGGGCACTTCCCCTGTGCTGTCTTGAATAACTTGCGTTCGTGGGAGGGGCCGCAGTCACACCTGACGTCTGCCCCCAGCCCACCGCTGGGACCACAGTCAGACTGGTGTGTGCCTTCTCTTCCCCTCTCCTAGGGGCGGGATTCACTGTGGGGTGGCGTATCCCATCTAGGCTACTTGCACACTGCGAGGCTTGTGGTGCTGCGGATCTGGTGTATTAGCTGGGGTGGATCGGCAAAGTGCACAGGGGCAGGAGGGGCATGCTCAGCTTGCTTTTCCTTCAGAGATCCACTTCGGGAGGGGCCCTGAGGCACCGGGAGGGAGTCAGACCCGCAGGAGGGATGGATCCGCAGAAGCACAACGTTGGGTGTTTGCGAGGTGCAAGCAAGTTCCCTGGCAGGAACTGGTTCCCTTTGGGATTTTGGCTGGGGGATGGGCGAGGGAGATGGCACTAGCAAGCACCTTTGTTCCCTGCCAAGCTGAGCTGTCGTCCAGTGCTCAACAACTCTCCTTCCCGTTGTCCTCCAGCCCTCCCGTTCTCTGAGCAGAGCTGTTAGCTTATAACCTGCCAGATGTCAAGTCCCTCTTGCTGTCGGAACTCACTCCATCCGGCCCCTCTGCTTTTGCAAGCCAGACTCAGGGGCTCTGCTTGGCCGGTGGGCCGCCCCTCCGTCCCGGCTCCCTCCCGCCAGTCTGTGGAGTGCACACCGCCTCTCCACCCTTCCTACCCTCTTCCATAGGCCTCTTGTCTGCGCTTGGCTCCGGAGACTCTGTTCTGCTAGTCTTCTGGCGGTTTTCTGAGTTATTTAGGTAGGTGTAGGTGGAATCTAAGTGATCAGCATTACATGCGGTAAGCCCAGCGTCCTATGCCGCCATCTTCCCAGTATCCCTTGTAGGTTATTCTTGATCTGGCCCTGCCTATTGTTAGCCTCATTACTAGTTTCTCTCTGCTTTGAGTAATACCCTTCAACACATGTGTTACATACTATTCTTTGCAAAAATTCTGTTTCTTGCCTGTCTGCCACTGCTCATACTATTCTTCTTCCTGGAACATACTTCTTCTTGAATTCATAACATTTTTTAATTTATTTTTAAAATTTTTTAATGTTTACTTACTTTTGAAAGAGAGATAGAGTGTGAGAGAGTGAGGGGCAGAGAGAAGGAGACACAGAATCCAAAACAGGCTTCAGGCTCTGAGCTTTCAGCACAGAGCCCTACATGGGGCTCAAACTCACGAACCACGAGATCATGACCCGAGCCACCAGGGCACCCCTCCAATTCATAATCTTTCACTTACTGTTGAAGACTTTTTAAGAATTACCTTCTCCAAAATTCCCTTCCTTGCTATGATCACCAAGTTTGGATTAGCTATTTGATCTCTATGCTTCCATAATACTCTGCCTATCTCTCTCTCTCTCTCTCTCTCTCTATTATTACAGTTTCCACCTTATAGTACAATGATGTTTTCAGTTTTGTTTCTCCTATCCTCATTATTTTGGAACTTCAATATTAGAGATTTTTGTCTTACTAGCCTTAGACCCACAGTGCCCAGAATACTGTTTGGCATATGACAGGAACTCAGTAAATGCTTGTTCAATGAAGGGAAGAATGCATATGTTAAGCACCAGTCAGTTTCCTAGGGAATCAACCTGTTTTACATGAATTTCTTTTTACTAGACCACATAAATAGAATGGCATTTAGATATCTGGGACAACACAATAGAACGTATTGAATTTTAGCTCCTAGAATAGTCCTCCTATTACAATATAAGACAACAATTATATTTAAGCACATATGATAAACTAGAATAACAATAACTTGTATTTATATAAGAAATTATTTTTTCCAGTATACTAGAGCCATCAGTGAGAACTGTAATACTTACTTTGCTTAAAAGTAATAATTAATTGACTTAAAAATTGATTACCTGATAAATTGCCTAAAAGATCTAAAACTTTTCTTTGACTCTAAATTGCTCCTGTGGTACATTGTCTTAATTTCTGAAAACTGCTTTTTTATACAGCAAAGAAAATAAACACACACACACACACACACACAAACATCTGTAGAAAAACCCAAGATTAAATCTCCTAATTCAGAAGTTTTTATGCCACCCACAAAAATTGTGTTATTCAAGGTCAAATTATTTGTAAAGAAGAAAACTACTGCAAGCAATTTTTAAAGGTACAAATTAGTTATAGCATGTGCTATGTTAATTACATCTAAAAATACTCCCAATATATTTTTTCCATCGGCACTTAAACATCTGTTGGTATACGTAAAGATTCTCTTGGATTCCACAATAAATTAAATGATGTTTTCCTTGAAGAGACTCTAGAATATGACAATATACTACTAAGATAATCTGCCTAAAATATGTTAATGTCAAGCAGCCAACTGCTTTGATATTAACCAATGTTTTGAAATTTGTGAGTCTTTTCCCTTTGACATAAATATGCATTCTTAAAGGCCTATAATAAAAAAATATTATCAATAAAAAAACTATTTGAGGTTTAATCTTAATATTAACAATCCACAGAGTGACCAAAACTCTTATGTGGCATTAACAGCAATGGATTATGTTAGAGTCAAACATCACAACATATAATTTATGTATTATTCAAACAGCCCCTGAATATTTGTTACTGTCAGACACTATGCTAAGCAATGAAGAAACAGGGGTGATTCCGATATGAACCCTGCCTAAGGAAACTCAGAGTCTTTGCAGACCAAAAGGCAAGAGAAATAATTTTAGAGAACATTAATATTAACTCAGTCAGTACAATGTAAAGCATTCAAAGCAGCTGAAAAAATAAAAGTAACTATGTAAAAATGAGGAAAATAAAAATCTATACCACAATGTATTAAAAAATAAAAATATTTCTAAGTTAGTCATTAACCAAATATATAACAAGAATGATCAATGTTACAGTAGATTGGTTTGCCGGGAGTAACCTTCTTTTTTTTTTTTTTTTTAATGTTTAGTTCTTTTTGAGAGAGAGATAGAGAACCAGAGCATGAGTGGGAGAGGGGCAGAGAGAGAGAGAGAGAGAGGGGGAAACACACAATCCAAAGCAGGCTCCAGGCTCTGAGCTGTCAGCACAGAACCTGACATGGGGTTCGAACCCACAAACCATGAGGTCATGACCTGAGCCTAAGTTGGAGGCTTAACCAACTGAGCCACTCAGGTGCCCCTAACTTTCCTGTTTTTGAGGCAGGCATACTTCAAAGTCATTGGCAGAAGCACCTCACGTGGTGTTGAGAAACTCCTAAAAAGGCCTCTGCTCTTCTTGGGATATCCAAGACCCTGAATTTCAGCCTTAAAGATATATTCCCCAGGGACAAATATATTTACTTCAAGTAGACTTTTGTAAACTATATACGCAGGGAGGAGGGAAGAGAAGAGGAGCATTACAAATTTGTTTTGCAGTACTTTTACTTTTTTCCTCTTAATGTAAAATGCAGAAGTGAGCCCTAGCCCATAACAGAGTAGCTTAATAGTGGCAAAAGGAGAAACAGAATCCTGGTTTTATGTGTCATCATGCTGGCTCTATTCAAACCTTCAGAAAGGTATATTATCTTCATACCATTTGTTAGGTTTCAGTTTGAAGAAGCCATTGAGTTAGACCATGCACTGAAGTTTCGTAGGAATTTTCAAGATCTCCTTCATATTTTGTGTTAATTCTGCCATGAAGCTGGCATCATGCATCCAACTTATGGAAATTATGTTAGTTTCTTGTTTTCTTGTACCTATAATGGAAATTTTTGAGAAAACTTTGGAAATGCTAAATTGGAGTTTAGTTGGCAGAAATCATTTTGAACCTGGAGGCAATGCTGGCATTTTTATTGTATTTTTCAGTATGTCCCTATTCTTACAATTATTTGTCTGTTATTAATGGAGGTCTTAAAATCTACTGATTGTTGGTATGTCTATTTCAACTTTTATTTCTGTCCATTTTATGAAGCTACCTTTTTAAGTCTATAATATTTAAAACTGTTATATCTTTCTTGTGGATTTAATCTTCTACCATTATGAAATTTCCCAATTGATCTATTCATTTCTCTTTCTTATTAGAGGTTTATTGGAACTCTTGAGTCTATTAATTTCTTTCACCAGTTTTGGGAAATTCTGTTATTATCTATTTAAATCATTGCATCTGCACCACTGTCTCTCTCTCTCTTCCCCTTCTGGGATTTCCAATTACACACATTTTGACATTTATTTCATGTCCTATATATGTTTATACTTTTTTTTAATGTTTTTTATATTCTTTTCTCTCTGTTTGCATCAATTTAGTTACTTTCTATAAATCTACTTTCTAAAAGTGTTATCCAACAGAAATTAATGCAAGTCACATATGTAGTTTTAAACTCTCTTATACTTACATTTTAAAAATTAAAAAAGAAACAGTTGAAAGAATTTTGGTAATATATTTTATTTAGCCTGAAGTAGTTTCACTTTAATATTTAACAATATAACAATAAGATATTTTATGTTATGTTATGTGCCAAGTCTTTGAAATCCAATGTATACCTTATTCTAACAGCACATCTCAATTTGGAATTACCACTTTCCAAAGTGCTCAATAGGCACATGTGTCTAGTGTCCACCACTAGTCCAACACTAATATAGTGTTACCTATATTAACAATCTTCCCATTAAGAATGTTCTACTATTGGGGCACCTCAGTGGCTCAGTCAGTTAAGTGTCCAACACTAGATTTCAGATCAGGTCATGATTTCACAGTTCATGGGTTTGTGAGCCTCACATAGGGCTCTGTGCTAATAGCATGAAGCCTGCTTGCGATTCTCTCTCTCCCTCTCTGTCTGCCCCTCCCCTGCTCGCCCACATAGTCTGTCTCTCTCTCAAAATAAATAAATAATCTTAAAAAAAGAATGTCCTTACTATTGAATTATTACTTTCAATACATGTATTGAAATGCATTTTTAAGTCTGTAATTTCTATTTGTTTCTTTTAAGAACCTTCAGTTTTCTGGCAAATGTTTCTATCTTACCATCTATATCCTTGAACATATTAATCACAGCTATTATAAAATAGTTATCTGATAACTTCTAACAGATAATCTGTTTCTGTTGTCTATTTTTATTACTTTTGGTCCATTTCCTTGATATGCCTGGCAACCTTTCACTGAATTCCAGACAATATGCATGAAAAATTGTAAAGAATTCCTCCATGGCACTTTTCACTTGTCCTCTGGAAGGTTGCTAGAACAGGAGCATCTCTCTTCAACTCCATCACTTATTAGATTGAAGTATAATTTCTAGTTTTTATGATTTTGAGTACCTTGGGTTTATTACCCACTGCTAATGTGTAGTCTTCCAAGAATGATCAGAGCATATGGGTGGGATTTTTTACAAATATCCTCAAATTTGGTAAGGCCAGAACTCCAGAGAGTGTTCCCTTAGCACATAAAGGCTTCCAAAAGCTCTTCTGAGTTTTCTATTTCTCCATGTCTTTACATTCTACTGGCCAGTACAGTTTAAGTGACAAATCCTCAAAGAAAAATATAGCTCAGAATTTTAGGCTCATTTCTACATATTTTTTGTCTCCAAATTCTTGGTTCCTAAATGCTGACAATTTCTGTCTCTAGTCTAACAAAATAACAGAGGTCTCTGTTTCCTCCTCAGTCTCTAATCCGGCACCCTCTCTCCAGTTTCATAGACTGTCACTACCTACAGTTTTAGATTTAACCAGTGACAAAGAGACTCACATTAGTAAAGTGAATCTTTACTAATGTGTCTTTACTGGGCTCACATTAGTAAAATCCCTTCTTATAAGATTCATGACCCTTTAAAACCTGGATGTCTCTGAAACTCAGGAATCTGTTCACACAATTGATGTTTTTCTAGTTATTCTTGGCATGCATGTTGGTCTACTACAAACTACGCTCTCATAGCTGAAAACAGATATTTCCAAATTATATACTTCACTTTTTATTGTTTCACATAGGGAATCAATATAATTCCCAACATTACTGGGAATTTTGTAAATCCCAAGATGACAAACTTTTTACCTTTTGGTTATTGTTTTATTATAACTTCTAATATTATTTCATTATGTTGAGGGAATAGGAGTGTTATAATTTCTACTTCAGGAAATTAATCAAATGAAGGAAGGAAGCACTTCTATGTTCATAGAAGGAAAGGAAACAAAGTTCTGTTGTGATAGAAAAGTAAGTTTCAGATGTAATCAGAGATAAGTGAATTCCTGCTGGAAGGTTTCTATTTTATGGAAAAAGGAAGGAAGAATATTGTCTGAGAGCCACTGAGTTACGGCAATACATTAGTTTTCTATTGCTCTGCAACAAATATCCACAAATTTAATAGTTTAAAACAATATACATTTATTATCTCAAAGTTTCTATGAGTTAGGCATAGCTTAGCTGGTCCCTAGTTCTCACTAGGCTGAAATCAAGATGTTGGCCAACCTATGTTCTCATTTAGAGGCCTTCCTTGGGAAGACTCTACTTCTAGGCTAATTCAAGGGGTTAGCAAATTCATTTTATTACTTCTGCAACTCATGGATACTTAACTTCTTCAAAGCAATCAGGAAAATCTCTCTGATCTTTAAACTCTCTTTTAATGGGCTAACCTGATTAGATGAGACTTACAAGGATAATTCCCCTTTTTATTAATGTAAAGTTAACTGATTAGGGACTTTAATTCCATCTGGAAAAGCCCTCATCTTGGCTATACCCTATTGTTTAGAAGCAAGTTACAGGTCCTACCACATTCAAAGGTATCAATTACACAAATATATAGAATATTGTGGGGGGGGGGGGCAGTCACTGTAGTATTCTGGCTACTGAAGGCAATATAGGAATTTTAAGACAGTGGGAAATTTTTGAATCAGTCACCCTAAATAATGTTTAAGACACTGTTACAGGTCCATTTAAGAAAGGGGTCTACACATTTAGAATAGCATTGAAATGGCTGGTTTGTTTTTGTTTTTCATGGTGCATATTCTCCCATAAAGAGATAGGACTTTTGTCTCTTCATTGAATATGGACAAACTTATGACTCACCTGTAAGTAATATATCAGATGATACTGTGTGACTTCCAAGGATAGGCCAGAACAAATAATATATAGATTCTGCTTTGGTAACTATGGCACTTTTTGAATACTGATCTACTGTGGAATAAGTTCTTCTTGGAGGTTTCCATGCTGCGAGGAAGCCCAGACTACACACACACAAAACAGTTTATAGATTCCCTGGCTAAAAACTCTAGTCAATAGCTAGTGTTAATCACCAGACACACATGTGAAAGTGTCTCCATATGATTCCAGTGCCTAACGGTAAAATAATCCCGTAGGTTATTTTCCTACTGAGGTCCTAGGTATTAAAGAATGGAGATAAGCCATTCTACTATGCTTTGTCTGAATGCCTGACCTACAGAATTTATGAGCATAATAAAATAGTGGTATTACGATGTTGAAATGTCATAATTTATTATACCAGCAATGTAACTGTAATAGGCACCTATTTGAAGATGGCGTGATTTTCTCCACATTATCCAGGAGTGGTATAATCTAATCAGTGCCGAATTACCCAATGTGGAGACTTAGCACATATTATGAGTAAAATCATGGAAGTAGTTATGAGGGGAAAAAAATAAAAAATTTTCTGGATGCTTTAAGTTTATTTTATGATTTAAAATTGTGTTTATTTTGAATTGCATATGGTGGAGTATGAGGGGAAGTATTTTAACTTTAGTGCCTGTAAAGGTTTTAATCCAATTTAGAATATAGCAAGTAAGAAGATGACATATGGATGGCTCTGGAGTGAATGTGTTACAGGTAAAAACAAAGGATGAACATGGAGTTGAGGATCTGACAAACAAATCATTGAAGGGCTCAGCATTGGAATCTAGGATGAATGACAATCTACTTGGCATTGACTTGACCAATGATTTGGTCAAATGTAGCAGTGACTAGGTGGTAGTAATAAAGACAGGCAGAAGACAGAAGACTTGAAGGCCATGCTTCACAGGAACAGTGTTTTTAAATGAGTAAAATAGCAATGGCCTAGAAAAACCACTGTGCTTGTAGGAACATGCAGATACCACTTCCTTACCCTGGTTGGTATGGGGTGTGAGAGAAATGAGCACCATCTGTTTAAGACAGATGCAGTGGAAATAGTGTTCTTAGAAGAGAGACTATTTTCAGTGAATGCCAAGAAGTAGCAAAGTTGGTTACCAAAAACATAGGGCCCAGAGGATATTGTGGTAATGTTTGGAAGATTAAGAGATTAGGGAGAGTTTGAGTTAAAGGAAAAGAAGTTCTAATATTATGGTGATAAGAATACAGCACAGAAGGAAAACCCGTTTTAGTGTGGCAGGCTTAAATGACTAGACAGTTGCCAAAATAATTAACATCAGGAAGTTTCTGGTTGGTTGACAACTCTCAGGAAGTCAATCAGAGTCTGGATTACTTACGGTTGTAGGAAGTCCTAGCATAAGTGTAGAGAAACTACAGGTAAATGTGTGCCAAGACTTTCATTTTGTGTTGAAAAACCATTTGCTTTTAGGGGCCCCTAGGTGGCTCAGTTGGTTAAGAGTTCGACTCTTGATCCCAGCTCAGGTCATGATCTCACAGTTCAAGAGTTCTAGCTCTGGCATCGGGCTCCTCACTGATAGCTCACAACCTGCTTGGGATTATGTCTCTCCTTCTCTCTCTGCCCCTCCCCAGCTCATGCTCTCTCTCCCTCTCTCTGAAAATAAATAAACTTAAAAAAAAAAAAAGAAAAGAGAAAGAAAAAACATTTGCCTTGGTTGAATTGTGAAATGCTAGGCTTCTTGGATAAATCTTCATTGCTAATTAGACCTTTTATTAATGTAAGATGACGGTCTTTGTCATGAGAGCTTTTGCTCTGAATTGGTCTTTTTCGTGTTAATATCATTATCCCTTACATTCAATGCTTGCTTTGAGACACTGCCCAAGTTTTACATACCATATTCATAAAACTTTCATTTTGGCATGACACATGTAAACCACAAATAGTTTAATCCAATTTGATAGTCTTTGCTTTTATTTTAAGATTAACTTCATTTTCATTTATATTTTGAAATAAAATACTTAGCTTTTATTTATGCCATTGTGTCCTCTTCTTCCTATTTGTTTACACATTCTTACTATTTCCTTTGTGTTTTCTTTTTGCCTTATCTCCTGTAGTTTTTGGAAGGTATACATCCTACTTATATCTGCTAAAAGTTTGATTACATTTCTCTAAAAAAAAATACTATCCAAGCAATATTTCTTATGAGTTCATATGTGAAAAAACATGGAACAGGATTAAAAAATAATTAACATTATCTATGTATTTGCTGGATAACAGTGAAGCTCACCAGAATCAAATATGTATGAGTTTGTTTTTTTAGCTCTCCTTTATTTCAGCAATTGGTTGATGATAATGGTCATTTCTTCTTTACCCGCATTCAGTTTAAAAAAAAAATAATGCTTTACTTATTTTTGAGGTGGGGGGGAATGAGTGGGGGAGGGACAGAGAGAAAGGGAGACACAGCATCTGAAGCAGGTTCCAGGCTCTGAGCTGTCAGCACACAGCCTATCACGGGGCTCAAACTCCTGAACCGCAAATCATGACCTGAGCTGAAGTTGATGTTTAACTGACTGAGCCACCCAGGCGCCCCAACCCTCATTCAGTTTTAAATATTTGTTAAAATAATGTGTTTTTTAAATTATATGATGTTTTGTTCCTGTAGTTAATCTTTGCATGTGTACTCACCATCATAATTAGAATTTATGCCAGAAGTATCCCTGTATCTGGCTCTTAAATTTGCTTGATCAGTTGTTTGGAATACATTTTCAAAAGTTTGTGGTCTTTTTCTTTAAGAAAAAGAAGGATAGGGGCGCCTGGGTGGCTCAGTCCGTTGGGCATCTGATTTCAGCTCAGGTCATGATTTTATGGTTCAGTTCCTGGGTTCGAGCCCCATGTCGTCGGGCTCTGTGCTGACAATGCAGAGCCTGAAGCCTGCTTTGGATTCTGTGTCTCTCCCTCTCTCTCTCTCCCCTGTTCCCTCTCTCTCTCTCAAAAATAAGCATTAAATTTTTTTTTTAAAGAAGAAGAAGGATATACAGGTGATGTATTTTCTGAGCCAATACATTTTTGAGTCTTCTGTTTTCTTCATAAAGCAAAAATGATTTGGCAGTGTGTACAAGTCTTGGATGACAATAATTTCCCTCAAAATGGACATTTTCTTTCAGTATTTATTGCTGAAAGTCAAAGTACGTTATATTTTTCATTTTTTAGCCCTTTAAATTATCAATGTAGTTAAAATGTTTTGCCTAAAGATACTTTGGTGCTAATATCTTTCCCATTGTCTACCCGTGAAGACATTATGTTCTTTTATATTTGCATTGTCATGTCTTATGTCAAAGAAATGTTCTTCTGCTATTGTTTCTGATCCATTTATTCCAGTCATTACTTCAAAATGTCCCAAATCTGGGTGTTAGCATTACAATGTAAAATTTCCATAATTATCATCTTCTTTCTCATAATTTAACTGATCTTTATAGAATATTTTAGAAGATATTCTCAAATTTGTATCTCATGTTACTGATATATATGCCTTCAGAATAAATTATGATTTTTACGATGTCCAGTGCTGACTTCTTTTCTTTTAATGTTTATTTTCATTTTTGAGAGAGAGAGAGAGACAAAGAGACAGAGGGACAGAGAGAGAGGCAGAGCGTGAGCCAGGGGAGGGGCAGAGAGAGAGGGAGACACAAAATCTGAAGGGCTCAAAGTCACAGACTGTGAGATCACGACCTGAGCCAAAGTCGGATACTTAACAGACTGACCCACCCAGGCACTGGCTGACTTAGTTCTAATACAGCATTTTCGTTTCTTCAATAACCTTTCCTATCTCATCCATTTCCATTCTGTATAATATTTAGTTGCCTTTTATCTCAAGCTATTCTTTCCTCAAGACTGCTCCTAATCCATGGAGTTCCATATCTTCATGTATTATTCTGAGGAGGTCAAAAACCTTCCAAAAATTTCTTCTGTATTATAAGCTATTTTCAGAGGAATTCTGTACCTCTCAATATTCCTCTCTTGTTCTCTAGATTTCAACTGGCCCCTCCAAATAACCTTTCAATATCCTCAGACAACGTGGAACCTGCAAAAACTTGGATTTGTTAACAGACTGGTTAATGGACTGATTTCATCTCACTCTACTGATGTGAGTGTTAAATGCCATCCACAGACCCTAAGTGGAGAGGAGATTAAAATGCACACCTCCAAGTTTCCATTACCCCTCCATGCAGGATATATCTGCTCTTTGGTAGTACTGCCTTCCTCTTTTCTTCAAAACATAACTATATAGTACCCTTGAATAGCTATAATTCCTAGTGATCAGTGTTACTAGAGCTTTACATATTTCTGCCTTTGTCTATAGTGCTGGTTCAATGCCCAGTAAATATTCCACAAATATTTAATTGTATAGTATGTACCAAGTGTTCTGCTTTGTTCCCCCATACAGTGGTGACCAAAATACACACAGAGTGCATGTCCTCAGCCTCGTGGAGCTAATTGATCAAATAAGGAAATAGAAAACAAAACACACAGACAAAAAAAATTATAACAGATTCTGATGAATGACATTTAATAATTAATTTAGTCAAAAATATTCATTGAGTACCTTCTCTGTCCAACTGCTTTTCCAGATTTTGCAGATAGATCAGTGAAGAAAGACAAATTTCCTAATCCCATGAAATATCTTTCATTTTAGTGGGCTAGTATATTGTCAAGAGAGAAAAAAAGAAAAAAAAAAAGAACCTGACATAATCTAGCCTTCAGCAAAGGCTTCTCTGAGGATGTGACATTTGGAGACAGATATGAAGAATCAACAGGAGTCAACCCACTGAGTTGCTAAAAGTGAGTGGAGTGAATATTCTAAGCAGAAGAAAAAGCAAATGCAAAGGTCCTGAGGCAGGTTGGAGCAGAAATCTATGTGGCAATTTTTTAACTGCAGTAAAAATAGCTCTTAATTATTTTCTCCTTGCTTAGTTTTCTATCAATCTTTATTTTCAATACTGTGAAAGTCATTTATTTATGAATTATTTTAGAGAAAATAGTTGAGCAAAATCTATTAGATTCTTCTAGCCAGATGACATTTTCACCCAGGGTTACTAAATGCCTTTACAATAGCAATTTCAGTTTCTTCACACTGTTTCTTATCTCATGTGGTTCTCTATTTCCGCCTTTAAGCTAGCTGCCTTTTCATCTCAGTCTGTTTTCTTTGATTGTTGTTTTATCTCATCTTTGGATTTATTTCATAGATTCTATGTTTTATTGAATTATATTGAGAGCAAAAACCAGAAACTGTTAAATTGATTTGTTTCCTAATATAAATCTACAAATAAATGCTCTTGTTCTTTCTTTAGTATATGCATGTCATTCTTTAGAGTGTAGAATTTTTTCACAGATCCCCTATCAGGTGTACCAGCTCAATCTTTAACAATTTAGAAAAACAAATACCTCAACCTGGAGTTGACTTATTCAGGACCAGGGAATTAGATGCTCTTGGAAGCTGAGTTTCAGTCTAATCCCTAATCTTATACCATGAGCTAGAGTCAAACAAGCAAGCAAGGTGAACATCATGTCTCCCCTGAGGAACTAGATGGGAGTATTTCATAGTGGTTTTGACAAATGCATGTATGTATGCATGTGTATATATAGTGTAGGTGTGTCTGTGTGTGTGCACTCATATACATTTGCTTACATTCACACACATGTTAGAAACAGATTTTATTTATTTATAGCTATCAAGTGGTTACAACTGAATGAGGTACTTAAAATTTTGCCTCATTTTACATCACATGTAGTTAGCCATGTCAAATCATTTTTAACAATAATAAAGCAAAAAATAATAGGTAGAAATGTACATAATAAAATATGTGCACTTCAAAAAAGTATCTATATATTTTGACTGGTTTGATTCTTCTCAATTTCTCAAACCTAGAAGGACTATCTTCAAGCCATCACCATCCAAATACTCTAATCCACACTCAAAAAGCTATTATGAGGACTATTCTTATTTCCCATGTACTTTGAATACCAAATCTTAAATGCCAAAAAAAGAATCTTGGAGTCAATGGAAAATTAATTTTGCCATATATATTTGGTTTCTCTCAATTTCAAGTAATTTTGATTAAAGTGAATCAATCTCTAAAAGTTGAGGGAGCCTACAAATCAATTTTCTTCACTTACAAAATTAAAAATAAAATACTGAGCCATGATGGCTTCACAGAAGAATTGTCCCTGAGAGGGCATAGAGCCTTTCTATATCATCCACTTAGTTATAACACCTCTAACCATAGCCAACTTAGACATAAGGTGGAACGGGCAGCTCCCCATGCAGTAACAACCCTTTAATTCACAAATCTCTCGCCCTTTAAAATCACTGTGGTATTCAAAATGTCACTTTGTAAAATCAAACGACTATACTCCCAAGAATTCATCTATCAAAAAAAGAACAGATGTGAAATTGGCATGTATACTTTAAATCTATCTCATTTAATAACTAGTGCACATCTACTCAGTAATTCCAGTGAGTAGAGATGCTTAACTCAAAATAATACAGTCCTTTATCATAAAACTTTAGGAATGGTGGGGTGACATAGATGTCTAAAGTGTTCCTTGAGTGAAGTTTTAGAGAAGGAACTATTTTGGTCTGAGGCCATAAGTGAATCATTTCTCCAATAATATTCAGGAAAAAGGGAAAAGATTGATAATTTCCATCCATAAGCAGCTTCTAACTGAGTAGGTAAGATACATAAGTTTCTTAATAATCATACTAAAATCATTAGAATTTCTTTTAGTAAATCCCAGTGTGGGAGTTTCCACCTTTAGATACAGAATGTTAATTTACAGGGGATAAAGCAAGCTCTACCTTCAGTCACAGAAAAAAAAATATTAGAGGTCCCTGATTGAAGTGAGGCTGGACTTTCTCATGATGATATAATCCTCCACTTATTGAAACATGTTTCACCAATTCAGAAGTATACAGATCTCTGTAAATTCTCATTTTACATTGTTTTAACATTCATATTCCTTTCCATGTATCTCTTATATTAATGGCATTCTTCTCCACAATGTAATAAATCTGCTTTAGAAACATGAAATCATTATTATATTTATCTATTGTACCCTAACAAGATATTTGTTGATATTCAGATGATACACTTAGTTAGGGTGATTATAAGAATCTTCTTACACACAAATAAAGTACTCCATGTGTATATGAAACGCCTTGTTTCCTTTGAAACTTTACAAAAATATAGACTTAGTTTTATAAATCTTCTCTTTAATAGAAGTCTAAATTAAAACTTTATTGTTAGGGCACCTGGGTGGCTCAGTCGTTTAAGCATCTGACTCTTGATTTTGACTCAGGTCATGATCTCATGGTTTGTGAGATCAGCCCCATGTCAGGCTCTGTGCTGACAGCATGGAGCCTGTCTGGGATTCTCTCCCTCCCTCTCTCTCTCTGCCCCTCCCCTACTCCCCCTCTTTCTCTCAAAATAAATAAATAAACTTAAAGAATTAAAAAAAAATAAAAACTGTATTATTTCCATTTTGATGACTAAAATATCAAGACAAAAAAAGAAAGAGTTATCTTTATTTCACAAAATTTTCAGATACAAAATATAATTTAATATAGCATACTATTTTATGTAACTTACCAAAAACACATTAAATAACTACACTGAATTTCTAAATCACAAACATGGGAGTGGAGGGCTATGAGAAGGATGAGATTTTATCAAAGGAAAGACTCTCTTCATCACAACTGTCAACCTAAGTAATCTTTTGAATTCTATTTAGCAGTTCCCTTCTGAAACACCATCACTCCAAATCACTTCAGTAATATTTCTCACCAAGCTGATTCTCCTTGATGAGATTCTCCTGCAGTGTGAAGGCATCTTGCTGCTACACCACCTGGGGCAGCTATTTCTTTGTCATACTTCAAAGCTGCAGTGAAGAGAGCTTGCTTGGATGGCTGCCCAGAAAACCAAGTAGGAATTGTCCTTGTTTCCTTCTGAATCACATCCTGTTTGACCCTTACATTTGGGGCTGAGAAGGGGTAGGGGAACAATAAGTCTAAATTTCTAATTACTTGTATGGCAAGGAAGAAGATTTTCTTCTTTGGTAAATCAACCATAATGTGTAAAAAATACCTTTCATATTAAATTCCATACGTAATGCCTACTGGATAAGTGCTCAGTTTCCTAAACTTAATGAATGCTCAATATGGCCAACACTTTGACCAGTGCTTACCTGCCACTAAAAACTAGAGGATATTAATATTGATTTTTTTCCCATTTAATGGTTTGCTCCTTTTGCTTGGTATTATTGTCTTGAATGGGCTTCCTCAGCACAAACAGCTTTCAAAAACCAAAACAATTAGCCTTAAACTAATAGAATAATTATAGTGTATCATCTCACTACAGCATATAGATACATACAGTTAGGACAGAATATCTATGTTAAAATACAACAATGACTTGTACACAGAAATGTTAATAATTACACCTTATTGATACATCCTGCCCTTCCTCGTAACAAACAGCCATTATTGGTAGTTGAGAATGCATGCTCAGTGTGTCTGTGTGTATGCATCTAGGTGTTTATATACACCTTAAACACCTATATCTTCCCATGTTCACTCTTGAGTGATCCAGCATTCTAGTTTACCTTCTCAGTTTTACCTTGCATAGCTACATCCCAGCAGACTCTAAGCCAAGGGTGGGGGATGGCCCAGTGAAGTCAAAGAAAAGACCCAGAGACAGCAACTGAGACACAGATTTATTGGGGCAACTTACAGACAGAGAGTCCAGAAGCAGCCAACTGGACAAGGCATGTCCTGCTGGGATCTACATGCAGCAAGACTTTATGGCATAGCAACGTATCCTAGCAACTATCTGTAGTCCTTCCCCCTTACAAGGCCAGCATTCCTAACATCAAGTCCTGCTATCCTGACACTCTTTGTTATAGGGGATATGCTCCAGGTTGGCCACCCCCAGAGTCCCTGACCTTGAAACACTGTACAATACATTCTTCTATACATTCTGCTTGGTGGGAACATAGAGGGAGGATGGGATCTCTACATTCTGAAGATAGTGATTAACAGGGGCATATAGGGTGTGCTGGCATAAACTAGCTATCCAGCACATATCATAAATACCTTTGCATTCATATGGACATTTTCACAAAAACATCATCAAATAAGCTTTTTCAATCATGGCAACATAACCAGAGGAAGCAAAATAGGACTGGTTCAATTTATTGTTATTATTGTTAACAATGTGTAAGAGAGGCAGGGAAACCTCTGTATTGATCATCAATGCACAAGGTATACCAATGGTGAAACTTTGATGGAACAAAGGAATATTATGTTTCCCCTTCTATAAACACTTCAGATGAAAAATCTTTCTGGCTATAAAGGTCCACTCAGCTCTACTGGTTCTAGTGCTCCTGGTAGGAATCATCTTCACTTTCTAACATGAGGCCTAGAATATTCCCTTCAGAAAACAGAGTAACATCCATCAGCTTAAATAGGGATTTGGATACATTCCTTTATTGTGTACTACATGTTATGAATATTAGACTTCTGTCAAACAAAGTCTTTGAGAAGTGACTCAACTCTCTTAGTGACAGAGTTACCAGAAACTTCCTGATGGATGCCACCCATTTAAAGGATCAGTGACCGCTAGAGTTTGGTGATTTTCCCCAAAGTTAAACTAGAACTGGAATCAAGATCTCCTCATCTAATACTGTTTAATTTAAACCTTGCTGTTTTGTATAGGAAATTCTTCTGAGATAGGAACAGAAATCTAACATACTGGGATTCTGGTTTAAAGCCTTAAATCCTGTGGGACTCCAAAGAAAGAGGTGATATGAGCAGGGAAAGAAGGTCCAGACAAAAGTCTCAGCTTCTTCATTTATTTATGACAAATCACTTTATTATTGTCTGTATTAGTTACCTCACCTGTATAACGGGAATAATAAATGCCTGCTTTATCTGTCTGATAGGATTGTTGAAAGATAAAAAAAATGATTACATGGAGAAATATTGTATATTAGCAAACACTGTCTAAATATTGTGGGGGCCAAGAACAGGGCCACTTGAAAATGTGCCACCTTAGCATACTGATTATTTTGTATTAAAGTTACTTAAGAAGCAACCAGTGCAAGAACACCCTGACCACCCCTCTTGTCTCCAAAAAGCAAGAAATAAATCTCTCATATGAAAAGTACCCTCCCAGTATCAGGAGGTAAAGAAACTTCCTTATCACCAGAGATAGGGAATTCAGAGCAGAGGAAACTATATAAACAAACCTTGTTACTTTTATTAATTTACTACCCCAGCCCAAATTCTGTTTAGAATTCCTTATTCATTAAAGCTTTTGAACATAAGTTCTCTTTGTCCTGTCAATTTCTCACAGATTTGTGTCTCTTTGCTTAAACTGCCTGCTTTGGTCACTTCTTTGGGTCTTGGTTTTATTATTGAGACTTTGTGAGAAAAAAACTAAACTTTGGTTCTTTTCTCCTTTGAATCTGTCTCACGTCAGTTTAACTATTATAACAGCTAAAAGAAGCTTGAAGAGTATATAAAAAATTTTCCTCCCCAACAATATTGTGAACTGTCGCCTTGTAGGAAATACTACAAACTATTTGTGACTGTTTTATCAGCAGATTGTTTTTTTTCCCTGTCTGGCTATACATTGTTTTCCATTAAAAAAAAAAAAAAAAACCAACTAAAAGATAAAGAAAAGCACCTTTTGTAAACAACACTTGATTAATTATATCTCTTTCTAATTCATGATGCCCAAAGGCAATTATAATACTGATAATACTCTGTATCTGCATCAGTGCTCTTTTTATCCTGCTGCTCTGCGGTGACAGTTAATATGGTTAATGTGTCAGTTAATTTTTGACCCAAAGTTTATTTATTTGAAAATATTAAAATTTTTTTCATGTTTATTTATTTTTGAGACAGAGAGAAAGACAGAGAGAGAGAGAGTAAGCACAAGTAGGGGAGGGATAGAGAGAGAGAGAGGCAGACATAGAATCCAAAGCAGGCTCCAGGCTCCAAGCTTGTCAGCACAAAGCCCAATGCAGGGCTTGAACCCATGAACCAGGAGATCATGACCTGAGCCGAAGTCAGACACTTAACTGACTGAGCCACCCAGGCGCCCCTGAAAAGATTTAAAAAATTTTTTAATGTTTACTTATTTTTGAGACAGAGACAGAGCATGAGCAGGGGAGGGGCAGAGAGAGAGGGAGACACAGAACCTGAAGCAGGCTCCACGCTCTCAGCCATCAGCACAGAGCCCAACACAGGGCTTGAACCCACCACGGACCATGAGATCATGACCTGCGCCAAATTTGGATGCCCAACCGACTGAGCCATCCAGGCACCCCTGAAAATATTTTTTAAATGGAAATTTCGTTTTCATGCTTAGGCACAAGGAAATGTCTAATAATTTGGTACAATCATCACAATACAACAGAAATATATAGACCTAGAATTAGTAGCACAAAAGAGGGTCAGCGAGGCCTACTCTAATCAGGATACATTTCACAGAGATGGCCAAGTGTCATGTGTTCTCCTCACTATTTTGTTTTTATTTTATTTTTAATTATTTTTATTTTTTTTAAGTTTATTTATTTTGAGAGACAGAGAGTGCAGAGGAGAGGCAGACAGAGAGGGAAAGAGAGAATCCCAGACAGGCTCCACGCTGTCAGCACAGAGCCCAATGTGGGGCTTGAACTCATAAACCGTGAAATCATGACCTGAGCTGAAACTAAGAGCTGGATGCTTAACTAACTGAGCCACCCAGGTGCCCCACTCACTATTTTTCAAGGAAAGGTCTTAATGATCTTTTTATCTCATGAGATAAAAGTTATTATTAATAGAATAACTAATATCTGTACTTTGAGTAGCATTAATTTCCTTGGAAGATCTCTATGCATCTGTTCCTTTACTGAAATACAAACTATGATATTCTGAAATCAGATTTCTGAAGAAAACGTAGACTTTCTAAGGAGACAAGGAGAAATGACGTGCAATGAGCCTTATGAACACCATCAGAGCTGATTGTTATCCTGACATACCGTCAACCTGTTACATGACCGTGAGAAGCCCCACTCATTTCTTTCTTTCTTTTTTCTTTTTTTATGAGAGGGGCACAAGTGAGCCATAGGCAGAGAGAGAGAGAAACAGAGTGAGCAAGAGAGAGAGAGAGAGAGAGAGAAGGACCCTCTTATTTCTGAATATTAGTTGCCTCATTTGTAAAATGGGCAGCTTGAAATCAATGATTCTAAATTAAGTGAATTAAAGTTCTAAGTTTTACTTTTTACTTTCTATGACTCTAAAATATTTGGAAGAAAGTATGCAAAACAAAATTATTCTGCACACATTGTATATGAAAATGCAGAAGAAAGGGGATTTTCCTTTCCTTTTTAGACAACTATCCTTGTGGTTTCAGTAGTTTTTTTCCCACCTGTCAGTACTTAAGCATGAAGATTAATAGTTGCATTATTTTTCTTGTGCTAGAGCTAATAGCCTCTTAATTGTTTTTAATGAGACATTTCAGAGGAGCCCTGTATTTCCCACACTACAGCATATTTTTTAGTATAAAGCCTCTGATTTAACACAGAGCTCAGCATCAGCTGGTAAAAGAGATTATTTTTAAAATAGTGAATGGTTTTAGTCAGGCAAATGTGTAATTATTTGCACTATATAATTTTGGCTCAACTGAGGATAACGTGTCCTTCCCAAGGGGACAGTTTCATACTCTAACTGGGATAAATTTTTCTTATGTATGTCGGCCCAAATACTGCTGCCTAATTTTTAGTGAATATCTTATAATGTGGAATGAAAGGAAATGATATCATAATTTCATATCATATGAAAATCCTACACGGGTAAAGCAGACTGGCAATCAGATCATTTATTTTCTGCAATTTTAAACATAAATGTGCTCCCTGTCAATGAGCCTCAGCAGTGGATTAAGCCAAGAAACACAGTGGAGAGATCTAAGAAAACCATAGTCATATCTGAGTTGCACATAACAAGTATTGTGGTGGGAAAAGAATAGGGCTGAATGTCAAAGGGCTCCACTTATATTCTTCATTTATATAAAGAATATTATGGGAAATTACTTCCTTTCTTTAAATTTTTTTAATGCTTTATTTATTTTTGAGAGAGAGAAAGAGAGGGACAGAGCATGAGCTGGGGAGGGGCAGAGGGACAGGGAGACACAGAATCCAGAGCAGGCTCTGTGTTGACAGCTCAGAGCCTGATGTGGACTCAAACTCACAAACCATGAGATCATGACCTGAGCCAAAGTCAGATGCCTCACTGACTGAGCCACAAGGCACCCCTACTTCCTTTCTTAAAGCTCTTTCCCCTCATCTGTTATGAGAATTACAGTAAACCAACTTATCCGTGGTTTTACTTTCTTTGATTTCAGTTACCCTCAGTCAAAGTCTGGAAGCAGATGCTCCAGATAGTAACCTAACATTATGTCACAGTGCCTACATCATTCACCTCACTTAATCTCATCATGTGGGCATTTTTTTCATCTCACATCATCATCTTAAGAAGGATGAATACAATCTAATATTAATTTTTTTTGCATTTATTTATTTTTGAGAAACAGAGTGAGACACAGCATGAGCGGGGGAAGGGCAGAGACAGAAGGAGACACAGAACTCAAAAGCAGGCTCCAGGCTCCAAGCAGCACAGAGCCCGACATGGGGCTCAAACCCACGAACTGTGAGATCATGACCTGAGCCAAAGTCGGACGGTCAACAAACTGATCCACCCAGGAGCCCCTCTAATTAAGCTATTTTAAGATATAGAGAGACCACATTCACATAACTTTTATTATAGTATATTGTTACAATTGTTCTATTTTATTATTAATTACTGTTGTTAATCTGTTACTGTGCCTAATATACAAATTAAACTTTATTATATAGTATGTATATATAAAAAATATAGTATATATAAGGTTAAGTCATGGGGTTATGAGGTATAGCATAGTGACTACAGTTCATAATACTGTATTTCATGTTTGAAAGTTACTAAGAGAATAGTTCTTAAAGTTCCCATGACAAGAAAAAATTTTTTGTAACTATGTACAGTAATGGATATTAACTAGACTTATTGTGGTGATCATTTGCAAAATATACAAATAGCAAAGCATTATATTGTACACCTGAAACTAATAGGTTATATGTTAATATACCTCAATAATTTTTAAAAATGTTTTTAAGGTGTATATGCTCCGTGAGTGTTAGAACTTTCTGTCTTGATCACTACTATATCCCAATGCTGAAGAACACTGCCCAGCATATAGTAGGAAATCAGTATCTATTTTTGGTTCACTAAGGGAGCAGAGTAACCTCTAAAGTTTTCTTTGGCTCTGACATTTTACAAGTGTTTGATATTTAAATTTTTTTTTTCCAACGTTTTTTTATTTATTTTTGGGACAGAGAGAGACAGAGCATGAACGGGGGAGGGGCAGAGAGAGAAGGAGACACAGAGTCGGAAAGAGGCTCCAGGCTCCGAGCTGTCAGCCCAGAGCCTGACGCGGGGCTCGAACTCACGGACCGCGAGATCGTGACCTGGCCGAAGTCGGACGCTTAACCGACTGCGCCACCCAGGCGCCCCACAAGTGTTTGATATTTATATGAGAAGTAGAAACCATGTAAATGGCTATGTCTTTTCTACAACCATTCACTCTCTTAGTGACTCCTTAAGGTGGAATTCAGCTCTAAATTCTATAATTGTGCAAATACTTGCTATCACTTATCTTTTCTTTCTATAGTTATCATGCTTATTCCATTTAATCATTGTTTCATAATAAATCCAATCAATGTTGTAGTATAAAGGATAGGGAGACCAAGAGGAAGCAAGATCACAAAAAGATAAAACAGAGATGAGAAGCATGTCAGACCAGGGGAAGAGACTGAAGAAAGAGAACAGAATGAATGACCATGCCAAGATGGCAGCCACTGGTGAAAGGACCATCTTTCATGTTATATTTAAAGAAGGTTACTATTCTATTGAACCTAATATTGATATGCCTTAGAAAAACAGGTGATGAGGTACTTATTGATAGCTGGTAGTTTTCACAAGGTGACAAAATGAATCAAAAATAGTCTGGGAAGACAAAAAGACAGGGGTAGAATTCATTATTTGACCAGAACAGAGCTGAAAGTCACATCCTACCTTTTTCCTAGTCACATCACAAACCATAAAGTCCTGGAGACAATGTACAAAGCCTAAACTCTGGACCCAGTGCATCCCCAAACTTTATGTGCCATATAGAAAATAACTAAAATGACAGTACTATGGTTTAGGTGAATCGATTCATAGCCCAAACAGACCCTGAATCCTCACTGTGTATATATGCAAACCACATAATGAAAGTTGGTGCTCTGTCCATCAAAATTGTTATATCACTGAGTTAAGTGAGGGACTATGCTACCTGATGGTATCCCCAGGAACAGCTTCCCCAGGGAATTATCAAGTACAACAAGAGTTAGTAAGCTACCTTATTAAAGAAATCTTAAAGAGGATGTGTCCCAAGGTTGCAAGCAGATCCACAGAGAGGTCATCAAACACTAATCATAGAGGGCTTTCCTGTGAGAAGAACAAAAATAACAGTTTGCTGAGGAGTGAAAAGAAATATGGGTCACATTTTATCCTTTAGGCCTAAGATTCTATTTTAGGCTTGGGAGCTTTTGCAATATATACAAATAGCAAAGCATTATACTGTCAAAATGTTCTATGCTTTGTACAGAAACATCTCTGTCGTGCAGAAGCTTACATCTTCATAACCCATTGGAAGTCCCAAAACAATTATAATGCTGAATGTTTGTATGTTTCTTTAATGAGAACTAGCAGTTACTGAGAGTCTAGTATATACGAGAATTTTTTTTAAAATATCGTATACACACTAACCCACTTAATTCTAAAACAACCCTTATATGTAGGAATATTATTTTTCTCTGCATTACAAATGAAGACACTCAAGCTAAAGAAAAGTGAATTATCTACTCAAATTTGCACAGCTCTCCAAGGCCTCCCTCCCTCTTAACTCTTAACTACCGTGCCAAATTTTCTAACATATTTTCTAATTAGATTTTTCTAATTTTATATATTTCTTATATATAAATACATGATAATATTTTCCATAATCCTTACAACATCCCTTAAGGGAATCAAAGAAGATTTATTCCCATTTTACAGCTATGAAAATGAAAACATATTTTGGAGAACTATACTGCCCTTCCTCCCCCAGGTAGTTACTGCCAGAGCCAGAAATCAAGAGTCCTAACTAAATAGTTTAAGTCTCTTTTTCCACAACATTAAGCTATAATATCTAGAAATCTGCTTTTCCCAATAAGAAAGTCAGCTATGTCAATGTCATGGGATTTACTCAGGAAAAACTAATAAAATGGGATTGTAAAATCCTGGAGAATTGCTGAACAATGCAGTCTACAGTGCTTCCCTTACTGGCATGCAATCTAGAAATAAATAAATCAGAGAGGCATCCTGTGTTTGTTTGTGGAGGAGAAGGGAGGGAGGTAAAACTGGTGATTCATTATGCATTGTTTCCCAGAGTAGGACACAGATCAGCCAGCAGTGCCAGAGCCAGATTTTAAATATTCATGAGGGTGTGGGTGGCTTCCCAGAATAGGTCGCACTCCAGGGAAAGGCCTCCCACACCAGCTTGTCACAAGGTGCACTGCAATTGCACTGAGACACAGACTACAACACCCTCCAGTGGGGGAAACCCCAGGCCCCCTCAACATGGTCTTCCTAGGTTCTGCTCAGGAATAGCAGCAAAGCCTTGGAGAGATGATGGAATTAGTATTTAACACTGGGCTTTTTGCCTATGATTCTCGCATTTGCTTTGCCTGAAAGTCGGATGCAGCTCTTTCGAAACAGCTTCAGTAATAAGCCCAGTGTTCATGATGGGTACACAAACATTGCTCTAGATATCACTTTTTGTCATTATTGTGATTTTGTTATTTTCCTAAAGGAAATTGCATTTATAAACACACACACACACACACACACACACACACACACACACACACTTGGGTCCAAATAACAATTTATAACTCGGAAAAAATCCTTATGGGCATTTTATAGGAACTTACAGAATTCCAATTTGCTCAAGTAAGGTGGATTATTCTCAACAAAACACTTATATTCTAAGACCATGCAAACAAAGAAGATCAGAAAAAATTCTGCAATATACTAACTATCCATAGGCAGATTAGGTATCTTAAATGTCTTTTGAAATTTACTGATAGTGGCACACAGATACAGAAACACACACACACACACACACACACACACACATACACACACACACATTTAAACCTGAACAACAGAGAGAGAAAGAGAGAGAGAGAGACAGAGAGAGAGAGAGAGAGAGAGAGAGAGAGAGAGGGTGGGAGGGAGAGAGGGAGAAGCAGGAAGACGAAGGAGAAGAGGAAGGTAGAGAAGAGAGATAAACAATTTTTTTCACAAAATGATACTACCATTATATGTAATGCACCCTGATATTTTCTATTATGTTCCATTTTATTCTCTTTGACTCTATTTTTCAAACTGTTGGTTATGACCTCATAAATTGTTGCATGATCCACAATTTGATCTCAATCTGCAATTTGAAAGAGATATAAAGAATTCTCTCAGGGCACCTGGGGGGCTCAGTCTGTTAAGCCTCTGACTTCAGCTCGGGTCATGATCTCAGTTTGTGAGTTTGAGCTCCGCATCAGGCTCTGTGATGACAGCTTGGAGCCTGGAGCCTGCTTTGGATTCTGTGTCTCCTTCTTTCTCTCTGTCCCTCCCCCTCTTGTTTTCTCAGTCTCTCTCTCTCTCTCTCTCTCGCTCAAAACTAAACATTAAAAAATAAAAAAAAATTCTTTCAACTAAAACAAATAAAATACTTAATCACATATTAAAGATAAGTACATATTTCTGTATGTGATATTCCTGGAAAAGAAGCAAGTACCAAAGCTGACTTCTACCTTGATTACATATGTATAACCCCACAGAATTGAGGTTTTATTTATATAAATTTTCAGGGTATAGATATCAGTGAATAATGCCAAGTGCCAGTAACAAGTGACAATAGAAGGTAAAATAAACCAAAAAGAACTTTGGATACAGGGTTGTTTTTTTTTTTTCTTTTCAGAGCTGTACTGTAAGGATAAAAATATGATAAAGACATGAAAAGAAAGGTTCAAACCATGACCAGATAAAAGAAGATTTGAAAAATAATAATTTAGAATTTCTGGAAGTTAAATATATACAATAAATGTAATTTTAAAATTTACTGGGTAGATTAACCAGAATATTAGACAAAGCTGAAGACAGAATTAGTGAACTAAAAAACAGATCCAAAGAAAGGATTCAGAATGCCAGCACAGAGTAAAAATTGAGTTGGAATATATGAAAGATTAAGAGACATAAATGTTAAAATGTAGAGAATGAATATATGTAATCAGAGTTTCATTTGAGAAGATAAATATAGGAATGGGAAAGAGGCAGTATTTGAAAAATTAATAGATGATAATTTTCCATTGATGTAAAGTACCAGTCTACAGACTCAAGAGGCCCAAGAAAAATACATAAAACAAAACCCATCCCTAGACAGAAGAAACTAAAATTTAAAAATAGGAAGACAGGGGGGGAGTAGCCAAGATGGCCAAACAGCATGGAAGTTTTTTGTGTGTCTTGCGTCCATGAAATGCAGCCAGACCAACACTAAATCATCCTACACACCTAGAAAACTGATTGAAGGATTAACACAACAATCTGCACAACCTGAACCACAGAATTCAGCAGGTATGCAGCGAGGATGGGGGGGGGGGAGAGGGGGAGGAGAATACGGGAAAAGCACCCCTCCCCAAAAGCAGCTTGAGAGAAAGTAGAAAATTGGAAACAGCTGCAGGGACTAAACTAAAAAGGGAGAAAGGAGAAAAGAGAGGGTTTAAATTCCATTAAGACTGTAAGCAAGGGGACCGTAAAGTCTGCAACTGCTCAACTCCATAACTGGAGGTGCTCTGGAGGGAAGGGCGAATCCCCAGGAGCAGAGTGGCATCCAGGAGGTTCTTGGGTCATGGGGAAAAGTGGTTCCACTGCTGGAAGGACATTTGGTAGAGATTGTTGAAGCCACCTGGTCCCAGAAGGCCCCAGAGAATGGCCACATTCGCTGGTGCTGGAACAAGGTCGTTGACGGTGAAGCCTGGTGCCAAATGTGTGTTGTGATTTTCCATAATCCTCGAAATGCTGCTGCTACACTATCTCACAAACTTTTTCTGGGGTGGGCTGGTACCTGGCTGCAGTCTCGGGGCACCAGAAGCAGCAGGGTCTAGCAAGCGTTCCTGGGTGCGGCTGACATTCAGCCATAGCTCATTTGGCCATTGCTCGGTGAGACTCTCCCTCAGAGGGGTGGAATGGGTCAAAGCTGCAGTCCTTCAGAAGTAAGGGGCCGGGGAAAACAGCCCCATCTGAGACAAAACTCGGGAGAGAGGTATTGCTTGGGGCCTGATCACGGAGAGTGAAAAAGCGGGAAGTGGACGAAAGCTGAAGATGGAGGACGGGTGTGCAATTGCTGATCAGAGAGAATAGAGTTCCCATACTGGGTAGCTGGGTGACGCCATTTTCACTGCTCCCGCTCATGCACGTACGCACTTAGGAGCGCTACAGCACTCCACCCCAGTAGGCTAGCAGCGCCATCTAGTGGAGAACGGAGCCATTACAGAGCCCACCCAACTGGGCCAACCTTGCTCTTCAAGAACCCAAGTCTCACCACCTGCTTAGTTTATGGACTACAAAGTGCTACATAGTCTGACTTCTATGGGAAAATGAAGTAATTTCAGTCCTATTTCAATCTGTTAGCAGGTCCATCTATTCAATTTTCTTTTTCTTTTTTTCTCTTTTTCACTTCCTTTCTTTTTCTTGAATACAGAAAGAAAAAATTCATTTTTATTTTCAATATTTATTAAAAATATTTTTCTTTAATTTTTTACTATATTTTTTACTTTTGTGTAAAGTTTTTCAAATTCTATTTTACTTCCATCATTTTATTTTAGTTTACTTCAGTGTATTCACTTTTTCAAATTTTCAAATGATTTCCTTTTTTCTCTTTTTCGTTTTCTTTTTCTTGAATAGAGAAAGAGAAAAACTTCATTTTTATTTTCAATTTCTATTAAAAATATTTTTCTTGGGGCGCCTGGGTGGCTCAGTCGGTTGGGTGTCCGACTTCGGCTCAGGTCGTGATCTCGCGGTCCGTGAGTTCGAGCCCCGTGCTGGGCTCTGTGCTGACAGTTCAGAGCGTGGAGCCTGCCTCAGATTCTATGTCTCCCTCTCTCTCTGCCCCTCCCCTGTTCATGCTCTGTCTCGATCTGTCTCAAAAATAAATAAACATTAAAAAAAATTAAAAAAATATATTTTTCTTTAATTTTTTCACTATATTTTTTACTTTTGTGTAATTTTTTTCAAATTCTATTTTACTCCATCATTTTATTTCAGTCTGCTAGAGTGTATTCACTTTTTCAAATTCTCAAATGATTTCCTTTTTTTTCTTTTTTCTCTTTTCCATTTTTCTTTTTCTTGAATACAGAAAGAGAAAAAAATTCATTTTTATTAAAAATATTTTTCTTTATTTTTTTCTACTATATTCTTTACTTTTTTGTAGTTTTTCAAAATCTATTTTACTCCCATCATTTCATTTTAGTCTACTTCAGTGTATTCATTTGTTCAAATTCTCAAACGATTTCCTCCCTCCCCTTTTTTTTCTGTAATCTATTAAACCACTTTCAACAGCCAGACCAAAACACACCTAGGATCTAGCATCATTTATTCAATTTCTTAATGTGTGTGTTTTTAAAAATAAATTTATTTATTTATTTATTTATTTATTTATTTTATATATATGAAA
This sequence comes from Panthera leo, assembly GCF_018350215.1. NCBI lineage: Eukaryota > Metazoa > Chordata > Mammalia > Carnivora > Felidae > Panthera > Panthera leo. Next base: position 76,459,772 of record NC_056687.1, read on the forward strand.
TTTATTGTCAAATTGGTTTCCATACAACACCCAGTGCTCATCCCAAAAGGTGCCCTCCTCAATACCCAACACCCACCCTCCCCTCCCTCCCACCCCCCATCAGCCCTCAGTTTGTTTTCAGTTTTTAAGAGTCTCTTATGCTTTGGCTCTCTCCCACTCTAACCTCTTTTTTTTTTTCCTTCCCCTCCCCCATGGGTTCCTGTTAAGTTTCTCAGGATCAACATAAGAGTGAACCATATGGTATCTGTCTTTCTCTGTATGGCTTATTTCACTTAGCATAACACTCTTCAGTTCCATCCACGTTGCTACAAAGGGCCATATTTCATTCTTTCTCATTGCCATGTAGTACTCCATTGTGTGATAAGACTCGTGACGGATCTCTCTACTGAAACTTGGCAGGCCAGAAAGGAACGGCAATGAGAAAAATTTTTTTTAATTTTAATATTTTTTTAATTAAAATTTTTTTATTTTAGTTTTTCTACCTCATTAATTCCTTTTCTCCCTTGAAAATGATGAAACAAAAGGAATTCACCCAAAAAGAAAGAGCACAAAGAAATGACAGCCAGAGATTTAGCCAACACAGATACAAGCAAGATGTCTGAACCAGAATTTAGAATCACAATAATAAGAATACTAGCTGGAGTCGAAAATAGATTAGTATCCCTTTCTTCAGAGATAAAAGAAGCAAAAACTAGTCAGGATGAAATAAAAAATGCTATAACTGGGGCGCCTGGGTGGCTCAGTCAGTTAAGCGGTGGACTTCGGCTCAGGTCATGATCTCACGGTCTGTGAGTTCGAGCCCCACGTCGGGCTCTGTGCTGACAGCTCAGAGCCTGGAGCCTGCTTCTGATTCTGTGTCTCCCTCTCTCTGACCCTCCCCCATTCATGCTCTGTCTCTCTCTGTCTCAAAAATAAATAAATGTTAAAAAAAATAAATAAAAATAAAAAATAAATAATAAATAAACCCTAAACTTATAAAAAAAATGCTATAACTGAGCTGCAATCATGGATGGATGGTGTGGTGGCAAGGATGGATGAGGTAGAACAAAGAATCAGCGACATAGAGGACAAACTTACAGAATATAATGAAGAAGAAAAAAAAAAGAGTGAGATTAAGGCAAAAGAGCATGATTTAAGAATTAGAGAAATCAGTGACTCATTAAACAGGAACAACATCAGAATCATAGGGGTCCCAGAAGAGGAAGAGAGAGAAATAGGGGTAGAAGGGTTATGTGACCAAATCATAGTGGAAAACTTTCCTAACCTGGAGAAAGACACAGACATCAAAATCCAGGAAGCACAGAGGACCCCCAATTAGATTCAACAAAAACCGAGCATCAACAAGGCATATCATAGTCAAATTCACAAAATACTCAGGCAAGGACAGAATCATGAAAGCAGCATGGGAAAAAAAAAAGTCCCTAAACTACAAGGGAAGACAGATCAGGTTTGCAGCAGACCTAGAAAGGAGTGGCAGGATATATTCAATGTGCTGAATCAGAATATGCAGCCAAGAATTATTTATCCAGCAAGGCTGTCATTCAAAATAGAAGGAGAGATAAAAGTTTCCCAAACAAAAATTAAAGTTTTTGACCACTAAACCAGCCCTAAATGAAAATTTAAGGGGGAGTCTCTGAGGGGAGAAAAGATGAAAAAAAAATATATATATATAATATATTATTATAAATAATATATAATTTATATATAATATATATATAATATATATAATATATATAATAATATATAATATATAATATATAATATATAAATATAATATTTATATATATTATATATATTATATATATAATATATATAAATATTATATATATATTATTATATATAATATATATTTATATATAAAATATATATATAATATATATAATAATATATATAATATATAATATATATATAATATATATTATAATATATAAATAATACATATATTATAAAAATAATATATTATGTATATATATATGAATATATAAATAAATACCAAAACCAACAAAGATTAGAAAGCACCAGAGAATACCACCAGAAACTCCAACTCTACAAGCATCATAAGGGCAATAAATTAATATCTTTCAGTACTCACTCTAAACGTCAATGTACTCAATGCTCTAATCAAAAGATATAGGGTAACAGAATGGATAAGAAAACAAGATCCATCTATATGCTGTTTACAAGAGACCCACTTTAGACCTAAAGACGCCTTCAGATTGAAAATAAGGGGATGGAGAACCATCTATCATGCTAATGGTCAACAAAAGAAAGCTGGAGTAGCCATACTTATATCAGACAATCTAGACTTTAAAATAAAGTACTTTCTGTAACAAGAGATGCAGAAGGGCATTATATCATAATCAAGGGGTCTATCCACCAAGAAGACCTAACAATTGTAAATATTTATGTGCCAAATGTGCCAGCACCCAAATATATAAATCAATTAATCACAAACATAAAGAAACTCATCAATAGTAATACCATAATAGTAGGAGACTTCAACACCCCACTCACAAGCAATGGACATCATCTAATCAAAAAATCAACAAGGAAACAAGGGCTTTGAATGACACACTGGACCAGATGGACTTAACAGATATATTCAGAACATTTCATCCTAAAGCAGCAGTATATACATTCTTCTCCAGTGCACATGGAATGTTCTCCAGAACAGACCATATACTGGGACACAAATCAGCCCTATGCAAGTACAAAAAGACCATCCATATTTTCAGACCACAACACTATGAAACTTGAAATCAACCACAGGAAAAAACTTGGAAAAGTAACAAATACATGGAGACTGAAGAACATCCTACTAAAGAATGAATGGGCTAACCAAGAAGTTAAAGAGGAAATTAAAAATTCATGGAAGCCAATGAAAATCATAACACCACAGCCCAAAAATTCTGGGACACAGTAAAGGTAGTCATAAGAGGAGAGTATATAGCAATCCAGGCCTTCCTAAAGAAGGGAAAAAGAGCTCAGATACACAACATAACCTTACGCCTTAAGGAGCTGGAGAAAGAACAGCAAATAAAACCCCAAACCAGCAGAAGACAGGAAATAATAAAGATTAGAGCAGAAATTAATGCTATTAAAACCAAAAAACAGTAGAACAGATCAATGAAACCAGAAGCTGGCTCTTTGAAAGAATTAACAAAATTGATAAACCACTAGCAGTTTGATCAAAAAGAAAAAGGAAAAGACCCAAATAAATAAAATCAAGAATGAAAGAGGAGACATCACAACCAACACAGCAGAAATAAAAACAAAAATAAGAGAATATTATGAGCAATTATATGCCAGTAAAATGGGCAATCTGGAAGGAGTGGACAAATTCCTAGAAACATATACACTACCAAAACTGAAACAGGAAGAAATGGAAAATTTGAACAGACCCATAACCAGTAAGGAAATTGAATTAGTAATCAAAAATCTCCCAAAAAACAAGAGTCCAGAGCCAGATGGCTTTCCAGGGGAATTCTACCAAACATTCAAGGAAGAGTTAACATCTATTCTCTTGAAGGTGTTCCAAAAAATAGAAATGGAAGGAAAACTTCCAAACTCTTTCTTCGAAGCCAGCATTACCTTCATTCTAAAACCAGACAGAGACACCACTAAAAAGGGGAACTATAGACCAATTTCCCTGATAAACATGGATGCAAAAATCCTCAACAAGATATTAGCCAACCGGATCCAACAATACATTAAAAAAAATAATTCACCACGACCAAGTGGGATTTATACCTGGGAAGCAGGGTTGGTTCAATATCCGCAAAACAATTACCATGAGTCATCACATCAATAAAAGAAAGGACAAGAACCATATTATACTCTCAGTAGATGCAGAGAAAACATTTGACAAAATACAACATCCTTTCTTGATAAAAACCCTCAAGAAAGTAGGGATAGAAGGAGCATACCTCAAGATCATAAAAGCCATATATGAATGACCCAATGCTAATATCCTCAATGGGGAAAAACTGAGAGCTTTCCCCCTAAGGTCAGGAACAAGACAGGGATGTCCAGTCTCACCACTGTTATTCAACATAGTATTGGAAGTCTTAGCCTCTGCAATCAGACAACACAAAGAAATAAAAGGCGTGCAAATAGGCCAGGAGGAGGTCAAACTTTCACTCTTCACAGATGACACGATACTCTATATGGAAACCCCTAAAGATTCCAACAAAAACCTGCTAGAATTGATTCATGAATTCAGCAAAGTTGCAGGATATAAAATCAACACACAGAAATCGGTTGCATTCCTGTACACCAACAATGAAGTGACAGAAAGAGAAATCAAGGAATCGATCCCATTTACAGTTGTACAAAAAACCATAAAATACCTAGGAATAAATCTAACCAAAGAGGTGAAACATCTATACACTGAAAATTATAGAAAGCTTATGAAACAAATTGAAGGAGACACAAAAAAATGGAAAAAGATTCCATGCTCCTGGATAGGAAGAACAACTATTGTTAAAATGTCGATACTACCCAAAGGAATCTACATATTCAATTCAATCCCTATCAAAATAACACCAGAATTCTTCACAGAGCTAGAGCAAATAATCCTAAAATTTGTATGGAACCAGAAAAGACCCCAGATAGCCAAAGCACTCTTGAAAAAGAAAACCAAAGCAGGAGGCATCACAATCCCAGACTTCAAGCTACACTACAAAGCTGTAATCATCAAGTCAGTATGGTACTGGCACAAGAACAGACACTCAGATCAATGGAACAGAATAGAGAACCCAGAAATGGACCCACAGATGTATGGCCAACTAATCTTTGACAAAGCAGGAAAGAATATCCAATGGAATAAAGGCAGTCTCTTCAGCAAGCAGTGCTGGGAAAACTGGATGGTGACATGCAGAAGAATGAACCTGGACCACTTTCTTACACCATACACAAAAATAAACTCAAAATGGACGAAAGACCTCAATGTAAGACAGGAAGCCATCAAAATTCTCGAGGAGAAAGCAAGCAAAAACCTCTTTGATCTTCCCCGCAGCAACTTCTTACTCAACACGTCTCCAGAGGCAAGGGAAACAAAAGCAAAAATGAACTACTGGGACCTCATCAAAATAAAAAGCTTCTGCACAGCAAGGAAACAATCAGCAAAAATAAAAGGCAACCAACAGAATGGGAGAAGTATCTGGAAATGACATATCAGATAAAGGGTTAGTATCCAAAATCTACAAAGAACTTACCAAACTCAATACCCAAAAAACAAATAATCCAGTGAAGAAATGGGCAAAAGACATAGACACTTCTCCAAAGATGACATCCAGATGGCCAACCGAGACATGAAAAAAATGCTCAACATCACTCATCATCAGGGCAATACAAAGCAAAATCACAATGAGATACCACCTGACACCTGTCAGAATGGCTAACGTTAACAACTCAGGCAACAACAGATGTTGGCAAGGATGCAGAGAAAGAGGATCTCTTTTGCATTGCTGGTGGGAATGCAAGCTGGTGCCGCCACTCTGGAAAACAGTATGGAGGTTCCTCAAAAAACTAAAAATAGAACTACCCTACGACCCAGCAATTGCACTACTAGGCATTTACCCAAGGGATACAGGTGTGCTGTTTAGATGGGACACATGCACCCCCATGTTTATAGAGGCACTATCAACAATAGCCAAAGTATAGAAAGAGCCCAAATGTCCATTAATGGATGAATGGATAAAGTGATGTGGTATATATATGTAATGGAGTATTACTCAGCAATTAAAAAGAATGAAATCTTGCCGTTTGCAACTACGTAGATGGAACTGGGGGGTATTATGCTAAATGAAATTAGTCAGTCAGAGAAAGACAAAAATAATGTGACTTCACTCATATGAGGACTTTAAGAGACAAAACAGATGAACATAAGGGACTGGAAACAAAAATAATATAAAAACAGGGAGGGGGACAAAACAGAAGAGACTCATAAGTATGAAGAACAAACAGAGGGTTACTGTAGGGGTTGTGGGAAGGCGGATGGGCTCAATGGGTAAGGGGCACTAAGGAATCTACTCCTGAAATCATTATTGCACTATATGCTAACTAATTTGGATGTAAATTTAAAAAAATAAAAAATAAAATTAAAAAAAGTAAGTAATAAAAAAATAAAAATAAATAAATAAATGTAAAAAATACATATAAAAATAAAATAGGAAGACAAATGTAATGCTAAATATGGTCATATCTAAAAGAAATAGTAATTTCTAGGCTATACTGAGAAATTAAAAAACCAGCATCATAAGGGAAGACTTCTAAAATTTTTTTAAATTTTTTTTTAGAGAGAGAGAGAGAAGAGAGAGAGAGAGAGAGAGAGCAAGCAGAGAGAGGCAGAGGGAGAGAAAGAACCTCAAGCAGGCTTCACACTCAGCACAGAGCCCAAAGTGGGACTCGATCTATGACTGTGAGATCATGACCTGAGCCAAAATCAAGAGTCAGATGTTCAACCAACTGAGCCACCCAGGTGTCCCATAAGGCAAGATTTTTAACACAGTTATTTCAGTAATATATACCTCAAGCAGTGAACAATTTAGTAAAGCAACAGAAGATGTGAAAGCACAAAGAAAATAAATTTTATATAATTCACATAGATATAATATTGCACCAAACAACCTGGAAATTATGCATTATTGTCAAGCTTATATTAAACATAATAAAAATTGGCCATGTGTTAGGCAACAAATTTCAAAACATGGTGAATTTCAGATAGTATTTTCTGACCACAATGCAATTAAGACAGAAATCAACAGCTTAAACATAACTAGGAAAAAATCTAACACATTTGGCCCATCTTATTCATGAACAGAAAGCAAAATCCTTTAAAAAAATAGCAAATTAACCCAACAATATACTAAAAAGTTAGTACATTAAGAATGAGCTGGATTTATCACAATACAAACTGGTTTTATGCACTCTCATTCTATTGGGTTAATGTAGCCATTATATAATCTTATTAAAGTGACTTAAAGTCTCTAATCATCTGAAATGTTGAGTTAGCTCTGTTCCACCTCTATCTCAGATGATAAAGATGATCAGATGAAAAGAACTTTAGTGACTGCAAATGTGGTTTGCAAACTGAAAAATACTATAATAATGAGATGTTATTTTATTATGCACAAAAATGTTAATTTTTGCATCTCAGCTCATGTCAAAGTAGTTCATGAGCTATATTAAACACTATTGTTAATAATGTGTTCCTAAAAGAAGTAGGTGAAATGCACATGTAAAAGGGTTTATAGATTTATATGTATAATCTGAAAATAATTATAAACAGCTTTTATGCTCCATCCAGAATAATGTCATCCTCAGAGGCCTACTCTGAAACTTCCTTGATCATACCCCTTTGCCTTCTACCCAAAGTCAATCATAATTCTAAAATGTGTGTTAATTATTTGCTTGGTCTTCTTTATAGTTTTACACCCGTGGCTATATTCCCTAAGTGTATGTGTGTGTGTGTGTATAGTTTTACTTGTTTTTGAAATTAAAATTTGAGGAATTGTAATACACATATATCTACATGACTTGCTTCTTTTGTTTAACCTCATTTAAGATTTTTCAACTGTGGCATCTATAGGTGCAATTAATTAATATATTCTGATTTTTAGAGTTCCCTTATATAAATATACTCTTGTGATATCTATTTTAATGGTAACAGACATTTGGGTTATATCAAGTATTTTATTTAATTGTTTCAAACAAGTGTTACTGTAAGCATTGCTGTCCATGTCTCAGTGTACAAGGGTAAAACTTTATTTAGATTTTACTTCTAAGAGTGAAATCACTATATTAAAAGTACATACATTTTTTTTTTAATTTTTTTTCAACGTTTTTTTATTTATTTTTGGGACAGAGAGAGACAGAGCATGAACGGGGGAGGGGTAGAGAGAGAGGGAGACACAGAATCGGAAACAGGCTCCAGGCTCCGAGCAATCAGCCCAGAGCCCGACGCGGGGCTCGAACTCACGGACCGCGAGATCGTGACCTGGCTGAAGTCGGACGCTCAACCGACTGCGCCACCCAGGCGCCCCTAAAAGTACATACATTTTAAATATACTATGAAATTCTCAGCTAAGGAGCTTATACCTATTTGCATTCCCATTTGCAGTGGATGTGCCTTTCTGATATATTGCATTCTCAAAATTCAAGATAGAATTCATCTTCTCAATTTTTGTTGCTGTATTTGACTTGAAATGATTTTTTGAAATTTTAGTTTGCATTTCCCTTGTTATCAGTAAGATTAAGTTTATTTCCTTTTTATTTATTGTTTATTTATTTTCTTTTCTGTGAAATGCCTCTTCATGTCTTAAGAATGAAAGAGGAGAGATCACAACCAATACCACAGAAATACAAACAATTTTAAGAAAACACTATGAAAAATTATATGCCAACAAATTAGGAAGAAATGGACAAATTCCTAGAAACTCACAAACTACCAAAACTGAAACATGAAGAAATAGAAAATTTGAACCCATAACCAGCACAGAAATTAAATCAGTAATCAAAAATCTCCCAACAAATAAGAGTCCTGGGAAAAAATGGCTTCCCAGGGGAATTCTACCAGACGTTTAAAGAGTTAACACCTATTCTCTTCAAACTGTTCTCTAAAACAGAAATGGAAGGAAAACTTCCAAGCTCCTTCTAGGAAGCCAACATTACCTTGATTCCAAAACCAGACAAAGACCCTACTAAAAAGGAGAATTACAGGCCAATATCCCTGATGAACATGGATGCAAAAATTCTCAAGAAGATACTACCAAACTGAATTCAACAGCCCATTAAAAGAATTATTCACCATGATCAAGTGACTTATTCCTGGGCTTAAGACAATTTTATTTTTAATCATTTCTTATTAAATACTGATAGATACAAAATAATATTTAAACAATATACCGGAGATATAAAGAATTACAATTCAATGGACACTGATACACTTTAAAGAAAAATAAGTTACCTTTTGTGTGTATCCTTGCTCATCCTATTCCCCTTCCTCACCAATGGATGTACCCACAGTACTAAATCATGTACTTATTGGCTTGTTTTTGGTTTATCACTCTTTTGTATAGTTTTACATTGTTTTACTGCATATATGTCAGTTATAAACTTTTCACCTCACCCTCATGCTCAATATTTTCCCAATTAGCATTAGCTGGACTAGTCAGCATGACCCAGGAGAGTGATTCAACTATATAAAATAAAATGCGGCTAGATTTGCCTTTGTGAGCAGCCACTTAACTGCAAATCATAGCTTGAAATTCAAAACACTAGTCCCTTTGACTTTCAATTTTGGGGTTATGTTTGGACTGACTAGGTGTTTTATTCTCTCCCCTTTGTATTGAAGAGGACATTAAGAATCATGTCTCTCATCTGATTAGTATACTCACAGTTTATCTCAGGTTCATCGAAGCAATACTGAGATAGATGTGTATTCCATTCATGTTATTTTATATTAAGGTTGCCGAAACAATTGTCACAGAACCAATTTACAATGCTACTTCATTAATTTCTATAATGTAAGAACACAGTTTCATAAAATGTATATGTAGCTAACACTTCCTCATCCTTTGGTTTCCTATGATTATTCTGTGATTGTACTTTCATTATTCTGTAATAATTCTGGTTACAGCAAGAGAACTCTTAAAAAAGTCTTCTAGTAGCTTTTATTCACAAAACCGTTTCAGTAAAAGCATCTAAACTTCCAGGAGTTCTATTTTTCTTAAGTTTATTTACTTATTTCTGAGGGAGAGAGAGAGAGAGAGAGAGAGAGAGAGAGAGAGAGAGAGAGAGAGAGAGAATGCAAGCATGAGCTGGGGAGAGGCAGAGAAAGAGGGAGAGAGAGAATCCCAAGCAGGCTCCATGAGCCTGTCATGGCTCTGTCAGCACAGAGCCCAACACAGGGCTCGAACTCACGAACCATGAGATCATGACCTGAGCTGAAATTAAGAGTTGGCTTAACCTGACCAAGCCACTCAGGTGCCCCCTAAAGTTCTAGGAGTCCTAGTGCCACTATGGCAGAGTAAGCACCCTATAGCCCATCCTTCTTGCCAAATACAGCCAAAAACTCTAGAAAAATACAAAATTAGCAAAGTGAGGATGAGGAAAAATGAAAACAGGATGACTATAGAATAAAGACAAAATATGAAGTCACCTGCATCAGAAGGACTTTCTTGTCTTGTTTCACTTTGTTTTCCTCTCATGGCTTTGCGCTGAGTTTTGAGTCTGAGACACAGAATTGGTTGGGGCATTGAAGCAAAACTCAGATAGAAACTTAACTTCTTGGCCAGGGGAATTGGGAAAAGGCATTCCTGTGGGCCAGAGAGTGAGGAGAGAGTCCCAGAGGAAGAGAGCTAGTAAAGGAGAGACCTTAATCCTAGGTATCAACCCTCCCAATTCTCAAACCCCTGAGTCATATGTACATGGGACACTCATAATCCAATGAATCAACAGCTTAAAACTGAACTTGGTTTTGTGCAACAAAAAGGAAAGTAGAAATTATGCCCTCTAAATACCTGGCTAAAATAAAAACAAAACATTCTTCAGAGGATTCTACCCACCACATATTTGCAATGTCCACAATTAATCCCAATTATTCAACAAATAACCAGAAAAATATGATCCATTCTCAAGACAAAAGACAATCTACAAATGCCAACAGAGAGATGACCCAGAGATTGAAATGACCAAAGACTTTAAAGCAGCTGTTATAACTATGCTCCAAGAAGTAAGAAAATATACTTGAAATAAATGAAAAGATAGAATAGAATATAGAAGCAGAGAAATAGAAAGTAAATTAAAAAAAACAAATGGAAATTATAGTACCCGATATAAAAGAATGGATTATCTCACTAGCAGAATGTAGATGAGAAAGAAAAGGGTCATTGAACATGAAAATAAATAAAAATTATCATTTTTTTCTTTAAGAGAACTTTATATAGTTAGATATGCTAGTGATGAGATCTTTCAACTTGTAAATGTCTGAAAATGTCTTCATTTTCTCTACCTTTAACACGTTTTGCTAGCTATAGTTTCAGGTTGATGGCTTTCTTCTTAAGTAGTTTTAAAAGTCAGTGGTCCACAGACTTCTCATTTGCTTTATTTCCGATATGAAATTTGTTATCATCCTTATCATTGTTCTTTTGTAACTAAAGTAACACATGTTTTCTTCTCTAGTGTTTTTTAAGATTTTTCTCTTCATTAGTGGTTTTGAACAATTAGATTACGAAGTACCATTTTTCCCTCAAGCGTTTGTTGAGCCTCTTGGATTTGTGGGCTTAGAATTTTCATACAATTTTGAAAACTTCTGGCCATTATTTCTTCAATTATTTTTGTCTGTCCCGACTTCTCATTCCTCTCATTCAGAGATTCAAATTAAATGTACATTAGCATGATTGAAGTTATCCAACTGCTGCTCTGTTCTATGATTATTAATATTCTGTGTTTCTGTATATATCTCAATTTGATAGCTTCTATTGCTATTGCTATGTCTTTAAGTTCAATGATACTTTTTTTTTCCAATGTCCAATCAGCTGTTAATTCTCTCCAATGTACTTTTCATCTCTAGAAGTTTGATTCGAGTCATTAAAGAAAAAACTTCCACATTTCTACTTAACTTCTTGAACATGTGGAATAGAGTAATAAAAACCTTTTTAATGTCTTTGTCTTCTAACTCCAACATCTGTGTTCATTCTGAGTGGGTTTCATTTGATTAAGTTTTTCCACATTGGACTAAGTTTTTCCACATTGGCAACTGTTTCCACAATTTTCACATGACATTGTGAATGTCACCTGACTGAGTGGTGATAGTTTTGTATTTCTATAAATATTCTTGATCTTTGTTCTGGGATGCTGTTAAGTTACTTTCAAATTGATTATCCTTTCAGGCCTTTCTTTGATAATATGTGAGGCCTGTCCAAAACAAGGCTCAGTACAAGGTTAATTATTCCCCAATATTGAGGTAAGACCTTCCTCAGCACTCTACCTAATTGCCAAGGAATTATGACTTTGTGGCAAGTGAGAAAAGACATTCTTCCTACTTCGAGTGCTGGGCACTATTCCATCTAATTTTTAATCTAGCCTTTTCCCCAGTCTTGGGTATTTTCCTCACACACATGTGCTAATCAATATTCTACTTCACATTTGAGGGGGACCGTTTTCAGATTTCCAAGATTCTCTATATGTGAGGCATTCTCCTCTCTGGCACTCTGTCCAATAAACTCTAGCAGCCTTGATTTCCTTGGACTCAGCTCTACCTGCTCAACTCAGGGTGTCTGTTGGGTCCCATCTCAGTCTCTTCTCACTGTGCTGTGGTCTGAAAACACTCTCAAGGCAATACATGGGGCAAATTTAGGGCTGATCTCATTTGTTTCCTAACACTTTGTTGCCTTATGTCCAATATATTAAAACATTTTTTAATATACATTGTTTGTGTGTGTGTGTGTGTGTGTGTGTGTTTTAAATTTGTGGGTAAATTCAGTCCTTGTTGTTCTATCTTTACCAGAAGCAAAAATCTTTCTATTCTGTATTTAGATTTTAAATTTGTTTATTTTGAGACACAGAGAGAGCACAAGCCGGGGGTTGCAGAGAGAGAGGGAAAGAGAGAATCCAAAGCAGGATCTGAGCTGTCAGCACACAGCCTGATGTGGGGCTCAAACTCATGAAATGTAGATCATGACCTGCACTGAAATCAAGAGTCAGGTGCTTAACTGACTGAGCCAGCCAGGTGCCCCTATATTTTGATTTTAAACATACATATTTAGAAATCTCTTTCTGACAATTATATTTTCTCCATATCTTACAGTACCATATTATTTTTTTTTTACTCAATATTTGTAACTTTCCCTGTTGGTGGTACATTTCTCATATAACCAGTGCTTCTTACTACTGCTTCTTTTTGTTTTAAATAGGGATTCCATATACCTCGAGGTGTGGAAGTGTGGTATTTTAGTAACATACCAATACCTATGTTTCATATGTGCTTCTGCTGAGTTCCTATTAATTTCACTCATGTAGTAGTCATTCCCATTTCTAAGTTTGAAATTCATGTAACTATATGTGAATAGCATGCATTTGTATTTCACCCTCACCTACACTGGAGACTTGTGCTTCAAATTTAACTGATGATTCTTTTCCCATCCAAGTCTCTGTCTTCCGTTTTCTCCTCCCTCTCCATTCTCTTTCTCTAATTCCAAACTACTTGTTTATATACAATAATATAGTAATTCCTGCTTTAATGCAAGTGTTCTCTCTCATGGTGAGAATTAAATGGGTTGCTGAGTTGTAACAGCTCTTTATACATTCTGAATACAGGTCCCTTATTAGATATAGGATTTGCAAATAATCTTTCCCCTTTCTGTGGACTGTCTTTCCACTTTCTTGATGGTGTCATCTAAAAAGACAGATGTTTTCCATTTTGGTATAGCCAAATTTATCTTTTATTTTTATTTACTTAATTTTTATGTATCATCTGTACTTTTAGAGTCATATCTAAGAAACCACTGTCTAATCCAAAATCACAAAGATATACTCATATGTTTTCTTCTAAGAATTTTAGCTTTTATATTTGAGTCTACAGGTCATTTTAAGTTACTTTTTGTATATAGTGTGAGTTAGGGGTCTCATTTCCTTCTTTCAAAAATGTATATCCTATTGTTCTAGCACCATTTGTTGACACGGTTATTTTATCCAAAGTTGAATTGTTGGCACCCTTGCCAAAAAAACAATTAGCCATAAAATATGACTTTATTTATGGACTTTCAATTATACTCCATTGATCCATAAGTCTGCCCTTATGTCACTACCACATAGTCTTGATTACTGTAGCTTTGTAGTTAAGTTTTCAAATCAGGAAGTGTGAGTCTTTAATGTTCTTTTTCTCTCTCAATAGTGTTTTACAGGGTCCCTTCCATTTCCTTATGAGGTGTGAAGTCAGTGTTTCCTATACCTTTCCTGAGCAGATGATCATGCAAGTGGCCTTCAAGGTTCCCAAGAATATGGCAATTTTTTAAAATATCTGATTTATTTATTTATTTATCTTTATATCTATCTTGAGAGAAAGAGAATGAACACATGAGCAAGCAGGGGAGGGGCAGAGGGAGAAGGAGAGAACAAATCTTAACCAGACTCCATGCCCAGGGCAGGCCTGGCAGGGGGTTCCATCTCACAACCGTGAAATCATGACCCGAGTCAAATTCGAGAGTCAGATGCTTAACCAACTGAGCCACTCCGATGCCCCTAGGGCAAAGATTTTCGAAGCACCTTATGGACATCTCATTCCTCAGCTTTTTTCTATTTTCAGTCAACCTCTTGTCAGCCCCAATGGACAGTACCACCACAGGCAACTTCAATGTTGAAAAACTGCCAACAGCTGTTTCTGAAAAATCCCCTGGGAATAGGGTTGTTCACACAGAGTTAGTTCTGACTAAGGTCAAATAAGGAAAAATACCTGGAAATGAAGCTTTTCAGTGAGCTTCCAGACAGGTCAAAAAGTGACACTTTTTTGGGGATCTTCAAACCTGTTCTGTTCCCTCCAGCAGCTGCTAGGGTGCTGGTAATGCTGTTATTTTCCAGGCTTCCATAGATTTGGGGAAAGGGGATAGAATTAGGTCAAGTTAAAAGCACTGTAAGCTCAGTGTTATTACTGAGATACAGCTTTTTTTATGACACTTTTTGAAATGTATCAAGGATTTGCTTAATTTCCAGAGTTCTGAAACAGTGATTTTGACAGATTTTGCTAGTATAATGATTGCTTTTATAAAGAAGCAGATTTTCTGAGGTCTTTAATCTGCTATTCAGGAGTGCTTCTAACCCTGACATAATGTAAAATCCCCATTTCCAGCTAGTTGTGGTTCTATCTAATCTAGACTCCCCACAGGCTTTTTTCTTTTAGATTCCACCTGCTAATCTTATGCTCCTTCATTCTAGGATTTTCTTCAAGGTAGAGATTTGGTTGGTTGGTTGTTTTCAAGGTAGAGGGTTTTGTTTGTTTGTTTGTTGCCTGTTTGTTTTAATTTATCTTTAATGTGCAAGTCTATGTATTTCAGTTGGGAAAGGTACTTTTCTATGTGAATTCCATACACAATATTGGACAGAAGTGTAAAAACACTTTTTAAAATTATGGCAAGTATTTGGTAACATGAGATGATCTGAAGATCAAAAAATGTAGTTTTTACAAAGACTTAAGTGGTGGTAAGAGATAAAATCCATAACAAAGATGATGACAAAAGTCTCAGTCAGGAAAAAAGCCAACCCCTTTCCTAAAATGGAAAGAATTAATAGGAATAGGAATGGCAGCATTCCAGGAAGTGTAGGATTGAGGAGGCAAGTGGATAAAGAAGTTTTTATTGCAGATATATTTTCTCTGTGAATGGAATGTAGAAAGGTTGGCAATGGTAGGATAAGTTCTTAAAAAATAGGGAGACATGTTGACAGAACAAACGTGGAGGACGAGGGAGAAATCTAAGGATTCAGAGAATAACGTTTCTCAGTTTTGAGAACATAGTAAGAGTGAAGATCATAAATCTGTAATGCCAATAATCTGCACCACGATGTGATTCACTATAACACTGGCACTCTACCAGTTAGGGCTTAAGTCATGTGAAATCACTTCCATTTCTACAAATACATCAGCTCTTTCATACCTTCATGCCTTGTTCAATACCCTTCTCCAGTTCTCCATGATATATAGCATCTAGTCTTCATCTGTTGTGTACTTCTCTCCAGGAGATAGATATCTATGCCTTACCTAATTAATAAGTTGGATAAAAAGCCTTTATGCTAACTACATCTCAGATCACCCTTCTGGTGTAGAACCCTACTCTGGTGAGGCCCATTCATAAGAACAGGTCCTTCCTGACTTGTATGGAAAGAAGCAGTTCTTAGCTTCTTTCTAGAGTACTTCTTAGACTGTGAGTGTTTGAATAAATCAATTCATTTTGTAAGTTGGTAGTTAAGAAGCACATTTTTATATCTGACCCAAGCTCCATTCTCTAATAAATATTTACCAGACATGAAAAGACAGGTTGATTCCCATCTTAGTCAGTTGAAGGTGCTATAACAAATTGCCATTGAGTGGGTGGCTTATTGATAACAGAACTTTATTTCTCACAGTTCTGGAGGCTACAAAGTCCAAGATTAAGGTGCCAGCACATCCAGTGTCTGTTGAGAGCCCATTCCCTGGCTCATAGACCCTGTCTTCTAAGAGCGCTACCCTAACATGAAGTGGAGAACAAAGGAATTCTGTGAGGTCTCTTTTATTAAGGATACAAATCCTATTCATGAGGGCTCCACTCTCATGACCTAATGGCCTTCCAAATGTTCCATGTCCAGATATCATTACATTAGGCATAGGCCATCAACATGTGAATCTGAGGGGGATACCAACATTCAGCCCATAAATATCCTCTTTCGTTTATTTCAGCTGACACATTATTATCATCCTCAAATATGAGCAGGGCTTCTTTAACAGAAATTTTAGCACATCATCAGTCTTTTCTATGAACATATCTGTTGCTCTGTCCTAGACTTTAAGCACTTGGAATGCAGCAAACATGACTGTCACTACTGAATACTTAGCACCTAACCAAGGGACCAAATGTAGAAGACAAACTATAATTATTGATCGAAGTGGAAGGCAATTTCCTTATAACAAAAGGAGGAAGATTGTAGAGATTTCAGAAGCAGGCCTTCCACTTCCTATTTTTTAAATGAGTTCTCTGAAAGAAACTGCTGAATAAAGCAGTATATTGTGAAAACAAGCTTAGAGGTAAAAAATAGGTACAACACAACAATAGATACAGTTTTCTTCCATGACTAAATAAAATGTAAGCCTTTGAAGAGCCTTTAAAAAGCATGCATTCCAGTTTTAAAACATGAATAATATCTTTACATAGTTCTATGCCATGATCTCTCAGATATATTGAAAGCAAATAAATAAGGGAGAGAAAATCTGTGTAATATGCTACTACTTACATAAAAATTGTAAATATGGGGCACCTGGGTGGCTCAATCAGTTAAGTGTCTGACTCCTGATCTCAGCTCAGGTCATGATCTCATGGTTTGTGAGCTCAAGCTCAGGCTCAGACTCTACACTGACATTGCGGAGCCTACTTGGGATTCTGTCTCTCCCTTTCTCTGCCCCACCCTCTCTCTCTTTCTCTCTCTCTCTTTCTGTCTCTCAAAATAAATAAACTTTAAAACAAATTGGTAAATATGCATATATGTCGACATACACTTTTATTAACAGGATATGCAATAAAAACTTGCCAAGTCAACATGTAATCATTATCCAGTTAACTTAATAAAGGATAAGTTTTCCTTACCTACAACCTTTGGTGGTTTTATGTTTTCCCCTCAAATGTACATGCCCCTACAAAAGACATTTGGAAAGAAGTCATCTTTTCTGATCACATTATTATCAACAAGGAATGTGTGATCTTCTCCTTGAAGAGTGCAGGTGTTTGCATGTGAGATTTGACACTTAGGTTGCTAGGGTAACAGTCTGCTCCTTAGTAATGAAAAAGAAATCAGCACTAGAGTAAAAAGATGTGCGAACAGACAAGCTAAAAAGTCCATTTGGAAAAAAAAAATAGGGTTTATTCCAATATTGAATTAAACATGGGCAAATCAGGAAATGGGAACTCACACTCATATTTTTCATCTTCTTCCAGCATCTGAGAGAGCTCTCCCAATCTACTTGTCCTATGTTCTTGGTAGCCTCCTGCTTTCTCCCTCTCCTCTCAGATGAAACTCACTCTCTTATTTGCTTAAAGTGTGATTATGTATAGCTTGCAAAGTGTAACATTTCCCCCCAAAATGGTTATCTTCCATATTAAAAAGGTAAAAGGGAATTCACCCTCACACTCCCTCTCCCTCTCTCCATCAACCCAGGACTTTTCAAGAAACACTGAAATGGTATCACTTAGATGCTCCAATACAGACAATTAGTTTATTGGTCCCATAATACTGTTGCCTGAATATTACTATTCCAAAATCATCCTTCCTGAATTTGGAACATACACTCTGAAATGAAGAATATAATTTCAAGAAACATACAAAATTAAGTTAAGAGATTAATCAACAGAGTCCTAATATCCCACATTTACTAATAATGACTCGTTTAATCAAAAGCAACCCAATACTTTTAAAATTCAGTTCAATCTCTGAATTGAGTTAGAAGGTGGAGAAGTTAGATTAAAGGTTGTTCAGTGTGGTGATCACGTGTATTTTCTTGAATACGTTATTTTTAGTCTTCTCAGATTTTCATTCAGACAATGTGAACTTGGTATCTTCTGAGATATTTTTGCTCTAGAATTTTGTAAGTCACTTTTTACAGCAACTTCCTTTTTAATTAAAAAAGAAAAACACTACAGGGCACCTGGGTGGCTCAGTTAGTTAAGTGTCTGACTCTTGATTTCACCTCATGTTATGATCTCAGGGTTCATGAGTTCAAGCCCCGAGTTGCGCTCTGCACCAATAGCACAGAGCCTGCCTGGGATTCAATCTCTCTCTCTCTCTCTCTCTCTCTCTCTCTCTGCCTCTCCCCTGCTCATGCTTGCTCTCTTTCTCTCAAAAATAAAAAAAAATAAACATTTAAAAAACAAAAATAAAACCACTATGATGTGATTTTCCCTACATGATATTAAGATATATTTGAAAATCAAATAATTTAGGTATGATATTAGATCATGAAAGTTCTAATGGCCCAAAGCAGCAAAATTTCAATGCAGATGTTGACTTTAGTTAGTGTAGAATTCAGAAACCCACTAATAGGACAGCAACAGAATTAAAAAGGAAATAAATCCATAAATGGTCTGAGATTAGAAGAGAAGGATACCAGAAATCCAATAATTCTTAGAAATTTTTGGAAGACTTTGGGAGCATAGAATTGTTCTGAGAGGTGAAATGGAATTAATTAGTGAACAATAATGCCTTCTTCAAAGTTAAATATAATTTGAATTAAACTTCTCATTATCAACATTAGACAAAGAAATGGCTTCAAAGCAAGTATTAGAGCATAATGTTTTCAAATGCAATAGCTTAATAAAGCTTCTATATTAAAAGGCAATCTCCCCATCCCCAAATGTTTCTATCATGCAACATTTAGGTAACAATAGTCAATAACTATCATACCTTTTTAAAATGACATGTAGATTCTTACACCATTCTTGTTCAGCATCCTTCCCTCAGCTTTCTTCTTCTGTAATACGCAGTGCACAGTGCAACGAGTGATGCCTAAAATGCATGAGAGATGATGCTATTAACATGACGGATCATGCTCAAATTCTCCAAAGTCTTCCCAATATCTATGAATTAAAGCCTGGACTCCCTAACATGGACTACAAAACCGACATGAACTGGTCACCACTTGGACCCAGCCTTGTCTTTTCCCATTTAACTCCTTTTTCTCCAGTTTCATGCATTGTGCAGTTTCACATTTAGGTCATGCCCCTGGGCCTTTGTACAGATGACTCTCTTTGTCTGAAACCTTTCCCATGTTTCTACCTGCTCCCCATTGCAGCTGGATCAAAACAGAATATAATACAAAATATTCATCCCATGTGAAGGCCCCACAAGAGCTAGTTCCTGCCCAGTCCTGCAGTCTCATCTCAACCTATTCTTCTTGTTCCCTAGTTCCAGCCACATCAGCCCACTTCATACCCCTGTAGGCACCGAGTTCTTTACCACCTCCGGCTCTCCACATATGCTATTCTGCCTGCCTAGAAGTATGTTTCTTTTCTCCATTTTTCACCTACTTAACTTCTATACATCTTTCAAGTCTCATTTCACATACCATTGCTTCAGGAAAAATCTCCTCAAATTCATTCCCATAATGGACCAAGGACTCTGTCTAATGTTAGCACAGCACCCTATACTTTTTCTTCATAGTTCTTATTACATTTTCTAATCATATGCATTCATGGGTTTCTTTTTTTAATTTTTTTAATGATTATTTATTTTTGAGAGAGAGAGAGAGAGAGAGAGCATGAGCATGAGCAGGGGAGGGGCAGGGACAGTGGGAGACAGAATCCAAAGCAGGCTCCAGGCTCCCACCTGTCAGCACAGAGCCTCATGCCCGGATTGAATTTACAAACTGAAAGGTCATGACCTGAGCCGAAGTCGGATTCTTAACCGACTGAGCTACCCAGGCGCCCTGCATTTATGTGGTTCTTAAAAATTAATATTCATCTTCCACTATGAGACTTTAAAATCCATGGAGGCATGGTAATTTTCCTTGACAAGAAATTGAATCTTTCTTCTAGACACTTCAGCAGCTAGCAGAACACCAGATATACCAGCTATTTGATAAACCACTGTTTAAATGAGTTGTATTAGGGCACCTGGGTGGCTCAATCGGTTAAGCGTCCAACTTTGGCTCAGGTCATGATCTCACAGTTTGTGTGTTTGAGCCCTGCATCAGGCTGTCTGCTGACAGCTCAGAGCCTGGAGCCTGCTTCAGATGCTGTGTGTCTCTCTCTCTGCCCCTCCCCCACTCATGTTCTCTCCCTCTCTCTCTCTCTCTTTCAAAAATAAAAAAAAAAATAATAAAAATAAAACATTAAAAAGATAAATATATGAGTTGTACTACTAACTTGTAGTTAAGGAAATTATTACCTGATAAGAAAAACATTGCCATACATTGTACTTTCTCATCACAAAAATATACAGTAGACCAATATGCTGCTTGCTTTCACAAAGCTCATTGGCAGATTAAGTGACTAATACATGTAAACACGTAGACTGGCTCAGTACTCAGCACATGATTGGAATTCACTTCTCATCACTTCTCCTGAGTCATCTGCTTTCACACGATGTAACATAATGAAGATTTTAATAAAACAGTCACTCTTTTCATTGTAATTGTGCATAAAGCGTTGTTGGTAAAGGATTTAGGAAAGGATAATTTAAAACTTTCACTTGTCTTACCATAATTTTTCTCCAAAAAAACTAGCCATATTCAGAAAGTGATGAAAATCAGAATTTTGGTCTCCAGAATCACTGAACAACTTTGGCAAACAATTTTTCTATGAATATCAATTCCTACTATATTTGAAGATGATCAGACCCACAGGTTTAACATTTACATTTAATTGTTCTCTATGGAAGTCATGTGCTAAGGAATGCACAGAGCCTCAGGGTTTCATTTATGCAAGTACATGTTTCCCTCTGTGATTTTCTTGGGAAATTGTATATTTGAATGTGCATGCTACAAACACATTCTCTATATTAAATGCAGACAACTACTTTATTTTCATAGAGATAATAGCTCTCCCTCGCATCAGTACTGTTTAAGAATATATCTTTTCAGATTCATACCACAGAATTCTGAATATTAATGTTAAGTCTTTAAAGTATTTTGACACTTATCGTTTTGGATCTTCAAAAATTATCAAATATTGTTGGACAGGATACAAATTTCTATCTGACACATGAAGAATTTAAAGTCAGAGGGACTGATTTGCAGAAGGTTGTTTTTGCAATATAGAATATAAGGTTGAGAAGTAGATTCTTATTTTCTGTTCCATGATATGTATCCTAAATTGCGTTACAAATTATAAATATGTGCATATATATTTCAAACACCACAAATTCCCTTCTCTATAGAGTGTGGGTCTTTAAAAAAAATCTTGCTTTCTTCTGAAATATAGGGGGAAAATGATGGTTTGCGGTGGGAGCATTTTCTTTTGTAGCTTTTACAAAACCAAATGTTTATTTCTCCTTCCACTGACATGTAGGCTGTGGTTCATCTGTAGTTTTGCTCAGTCTATAGATATACTTCATCTCTACCCTTCAAGTTTTCTTATTCTGGGTTCCAGGCTAAAGGTTCTTCTCCCTTGCTGGCCAGGTATATTCTCTTGCTAATGGACCAAAGAGCAAAATGATTGGCAGGAACTTGGAATGCCTATAAGAGCTTCTGTTGATCTGTAGAGTACATCATATTTGCTCATAAACCATTGGCCGAAGCAGCTACATGCATAAACTATGTCAATATATTGATTATGTAAACTCCTCCCATACAAGGTATTGGAAATTAACACAGCAATTTGTGAACAAGAATCCTCTTCCAGAGAAGAAGTTAATGATTGGCAAAAATAATGTGATCTATCAAAGACCTCTCTTGATCACAAATATTTTCTTCTTTTTTCTTATTCTATTTATTTCCACAAAAAAGATACCCTAAAATTTTATCCTATCATGTTCTCAGCCTTGAAGTCCAAGATCTCATGATAGTCTTTAGATCAGATCCTGGTATAAGCCCCTCTTGGTCCTGAGACCTGTGAATTAAAGAGATAAATTTTCTCTTCCCACATACACTATTGCCCACTGCGTTTTGTAAAGGGGAGAAGGGAAACATCCAGAAATCTTTCCATCTCAAAAATTCTTAAATTCCATTAGGCAAATATTATTAAATGCCTTACCCTGAGGGTTGGTAATGTACCTTGACTGGCCCCAGGTCCTACTTCCTATAACTGACTCCACAGTTCATTATTTCCCATAAGTTTTTACTCTGACCTCTGAGAGTTCCTTTATTTTCCTTGTCCGAACCAAAAGAAAGCAATGAAGAATATGACCTACATAGAAATTGAGCAATTGTCTCAGCCTACTTTATGCCTGTAGATATTTGAAAACTAATTGTTTCACACCACAGTCACAATCTCTTTTAATACAGGTTTGATTTCAGTGAACTGCTTACAGTACTATCCACACACACATCACTTTTCAAACACTGCATCTTACAACCCCCAAGATTTTCTCTAGGAAAACACTTTTAATCTCTTCTTGAGCCATCATGTCCAACCAAAGAAATGTACTGGGGCCCATCACTAATCTACAGAGATATCTTAACAAAGGGAATCATGGTTGTGTATCCTTGATTTGGTTTATGCCTTGAGATTGAATGTGATTATTTGAATAACTACTCTATTTGCTATTTTATCTATTGGACATGAGTAGGAATTTCACATCTTAGTCCCATAAGATAAAGGATTTCTAGATTCTTTTTTTCCTTATATCTCTGCTTACATATGGGCCAATTCTTTTCTGAGCACATATAGTAGTACTTGTCCTGTTTTATTTGCCTAAGGTAGCTAATAAATACAAATTGTAGTAAAATTTTGTATCACTTTTGTTTCATAAAACTTACTCTCCTAAATCCACAAGCTTATTAGGTATACTGTTTGCCTTTCAAGTTTTCAATACCTTCAGTGTAGAAATGTTTACCACTGCTGATATTTACTGACTTTTTTCCACTGTCCAATAAAAGTCCCATCATTGGCCTGCTATATATTTTTAACAATATAGCTTGGGGTATTCGTTAGGGCAGCACCCATTTCTAGTACCACTTTATTTGTATACCACTCAACTTTGCTGTGGAATAGCATCAAAACCTCAGTGGCTTACAGTTATAAACTTTCTTAATCATATTACATGTAGGTTGACTCTGGCTGCTATGGTTTTGCTTGTCTTGGCTCCATAAGAGTTTTCATCCCAAGAAATAGGCTATAGAAACGGCTTCTGTCTAGAAGAACATGTCCTCCTTTGGAATTGTGCAGTTGTTTCAACCTACCTTATGTCTGTAGATATTTTAAATACCAGTGATTGTTTCACATCACAAATAGTCACCATGTATCCATTCTCATGGCAGAGGAAAAGAGCAAGAAGTATCATAGCATTTTAAGCAGAAATGAATGTCTTAGTATGCAAGTTAGAGTCCTAGATTTTTTTTGAGCATGTTTTTGTGCTATAACAGAAGTCCTTGTGTTATTACTCTGAGTCCTCTACTGCAGTGAGGATCTGTAGTAAGTGACTGTGAGCTGTTTTGCTGTTATTCATCAAATCTTACATTTGTTGGAGCTCACAGACCCTCAGAGGATAAATAGGCAATCTTATTATTACACAAATGGAGACACCAAAGGCTAAAGAGGTGTCTTTCAAAGGGTAATGGCCATTGAAGAAGGCACTTGTTGGGACAAGCACTGGGTGTTGTATGTAAGGGATGAATCATGGGAATCTACCCCAAAACCAAGAGCACACTGTATACACTGTATGTTAGCCAATTTGACAATAAGTCATATTACAAAAATAAAAAAATAAAAACACATGGGACAGAATTTGGCTCTTCTCACTTTTAATATAGAGTTTTGCCCACTACTTTACCCTTCCTTCTTCTGAGGGATCAGGAACTTTAGTGAAACGGGTGGGGTTTTTTTGTTGTTATTGTTGTTTTGTTTTGTTTTTGTTATTATTGCTGTTTGTATTATCAACGTATGTAATGAAGGACTATGTCTTCAGCTCCTTTTTTTTCAGCCTCATATTCACATGTACTATGTCAGCTTACGCTAAATTATGTAGTATGTCTATATCAGTTAATTTAGGTTAAATTATGTTCTAGTAACAAATAACTCCAAAATCATAACCGTAAAGCAACAAGGATGTATTGCTCCCTCACATTCATGTGCATTTCAGGGTGGGCTGTAATTGTTCCATGGCAGTAAGAAAGTTGGCAGAACCATGCAATAGCTCTAATTTTTTCATTGGGAAGTTATCCAAATAACTTTGCCTATGTATCATTGGCTAGGACTGATGTTGATGGGATTGATAAAATAATCTGCATAAATTAAGGTTCAGAGCAGAAGGGAGGGCAGGAAATAATTTTTTGACCATGGTACAATTTCCATGCACATACAATACCTCAGAGAAAGTTAATTTGTCTTTCTTCATTGCTTTATTTTATTGGAATAAGAGGTTTTCAAGGAAGTTTGATTGGAAAAGGGCTGAAATATGTGGAAAATGGAACTCTTTTTGGCTTTATCACAAAATGTATACCAGCATTCTGCTCCTAGTATATATAGAGAGGAGTAAGCTCCTAATAAACCAATCTTCACACAAATAAGAGCTGTTGATTCTCAGAAGGCAACTACTTGAGGGCCCTGGAGATGGAAGCTAAGCAAGCATCCTCAGAAGAGGAATTGAAACTTGGAGCATGTACCCAGCAAGAAGGAAGTACATTGGGTTTTTTTTAGCTGCTCTACACAGAAAGAGATCACAAATCACAGCAGCGGTTACTGGGCATAGGGTGGCTATAACTCTGATACAAGACAAACAAACAAACAAACAAACAAACAAAAAATGCCTCACCCTCTTTTTGTCAAAAGAATCAGGGAGAGAGCCCAGGGAAACTAGGCCTTCTTGAAAGGAAAAATCCAAAGAGGAATACTGAAAACCTGAATCCTCGACCTTAGAAGTATGCATGCATGGGCAAACTGCAAGAAACTAGGAGCTAAGGTTTAAAGAGCTAAAGTACAGTCTGAGCCTCTGCAACGACAGGTGTGCAGTCTTTACTTTGAACCGAATTTTCTTCTAAACAAAACCATCAACAGTATTTAAATCACCATAACAAAATTAAGAACTTACACAAGATAATATTCATAATGCCCCAAATCCACTCCAAAGTCACTTCATTTACGAAGAGCCAGACACAATGGACCTACTTTGAAGGACAAAGAAAATCAACAATTGTCAACCCTGGGAAAACAGATTTTAGAATTATCAGGCAAGAACTTTTTTTTTTTTCAATATATGAAGCTTATTGTCAAATTGGTTTCCATACAACACCCAGTGCTCATCCCAAAAGGTGCCCTCCTCAATACCCATCACACATCCTCCCCTCCCTCCCACCCCCCATCAACCCTCAGTTTGTTCTCAGTTTTTAACAGTCTCTTATGCTTTGGCCCTCTTCCACTCTAACCTCTTTTTTTTTCCTTCCCCTCCCCCATGGGTTTCTGTTAAGTTTCTCAGGATCCACAGAAGAGTGAAACCATATGGTATCTGTCTTTCTCTGTATGGCTTATTTCACTTAGCATCACACTCTCCAGTTCCATCCATGTTGCTACAAAGGGCCATATTTCATTCTTTCTCATTGCTACGTAGTACTCCATTGTGTATATAAACCACAATTTCTTTATCCATTCATCAGTTGATGGACATTTAGGCTCTTTCCATAATTTGGCTATTGTTGAGAGTACTGCTAGAAACATTGGGGTACAAGTGCCCCTATGCATCATCAGTACTCCTGTATCCCTTGGGTAAATTCCTAGCAGTGCTATTGCTGGGTCATAGGGTAGGTCTATTTTTAATTTTTTGAGGAACCTCCACACTGTTTTCCAGAGTGGCTGCACCAATTTGCATTCCCACCAACAGTGCAACAGGGGTCCCGTTTCTCCACATCCTCTCTAGCATCTATAGTCTCCTGATGTGTTCATTTTGGCCACTCTGACTGGCGTGAGGTGATATCTGAGTGTGGTTTTGATTTGTATTTCCCTGATAAGGAGCGACATTGAGCATCTTTTCATGTGCCTGTTGGCCATCCGAATGTCTTCTTTAGAGAAGTGTCTATTCATGTTTTCTGCCCATTTCTTCACTGGGTTATTTGTTTTTTGGGTGTGGAGTTTGGTGAGCTCTTTATAGATTTTGGATACTAGCCCTTTGTCCTGTCCAATATGTCATTTGCAAATATCTTTTCCCATTCTGTTGGTTGCCTTTTAGTTTTGTTGGTTGTTTCCTTTGCTGTGCAGAAGCTTTTTATCTTCATAAGGTCCCAGTAATTCATTTTTGCTTTTAATTCCCTTTCAGGCAAGAACTTTAAATACAATTATTATAACTATGCTCATTGAGATAAAAAAATAAAATAAAATACACACTTGCAAGAAATAAAAGATAGGAATTCTCAGCCTAGAAACAGGAAACATGAAAAGAAACAAAATGGAAATATTAGAATCAAACAATACCAGATCTAAAATATGAATTTTTCAGGGGGGATTCAGTAACTGCGATGACAAAAGAATCTATGTGAACCTGAAAACAGATGAATAGTAGCCAACCAGCTTGAAGTGAAGGACTGTGAAAAAATATAACCTGGGCCTTAGAAAGCTGTGGGTAATTTCAAAAGATACTACACATAGGTAATTACAGTCACAGAAAGAAAGGAGCAAGGATGAGGCAGAAAGTTTTTGAAAAAATAATGACCTTAAAGTTCCCCTAAATGGTAAAAGACATACATTTAGAGATTCCAAAAGATCAGCAAACCCCTCAAAAAGACAAATTTGAAAATAATCATACCTAGGCACATCATCATAGTCAACTTGCTGAAAGCCAAAGATATGGAGAAACTGGAAAGTATTCACAAAATAAGAACACTTTACATACAGGGTAATAATGATCCAAATAATGGTGGATATGACATTGGAAACCATTAAGGACCAACAACAGAAGAAAAACATATTTGAAGTCTAGAAAGAAAAAAAACAATGGTTAACCAATAATTCTGTATTAGGTAAAAATGGAAGAGTTTTTTTTTAAAAGAACATTTTCAAATAAAATAAAACTATGGAAAATGCAAATAAGATTATTTAGGCTCAAACAGAATTCATATCAGAGGAAAACTCAAATCTTTGGGAATGAATAAGGTTTAAATGAGTAAAGATTAAAAATAGTAAATATAGAAATATAAAAATAATTTTCTCATAATTTCCTTAATACATAAGGTTAATATAGAAAAATCAACTCCATTTTACATACTTGCAGCAAACACATGGAAAATGAAATTTTAAAAATTCATTTTGCATTCACCCATAAATCATAAATTTCCTAAATAAAAACTTAACAAAATATGTATATGAAATTTACACCATAAACTATGGAGAATGAGAGAAATTAATAAAAATTTAAATAAATGGAGGGATATTATACATTTATAAATTGGAATTTATTAAGATGTAAAATCTCTCCAAAGTCATCTATAAATTCAATTAGATGTCAAAAAAAGTCTAGAAATTTTCTTTTACAGATATTTACAAGTTGATTTTAAAATGTATGTAGATCTTGTATTAGTAGGTACCTTTGTTAGAATTAATAAACTAATATTGATACATCAAATAAATAAATAAATAAATAAATAAATAAAATCTATATAGAAATGCAAATGACCTAGAATAGTGAAAGCAATGTTAAACAAAAGAAAACCTGGAAGACCTACACTATGAGACCTTTGAAATTACAATAACACTGTAATAATCAAACCAATGTAGTATTGGCTTGAGGACAGATATATAGATCAATAGAACAGAACAGAGTATCCAGAAATAGATTCAAACATATATGATGAATTATTTTTCCTTTTTTTTTTATGTTTTTATTTTATTTTTGGAGAGAGATAGTGGGGGAGGGGCAGAGACAGAGAGAGAGAGAGACAGAGAATCTGAAGCAGGCTCCAGGTTCTGAGCTGTCAGCACAGAGCCCAATGTGGGGCTTGAACTCATGGACTATGAGATCATGACCTGAGCTGAAGTTGGATGCCCAACCGACTGAGCCACCCAGGCACCCCATATCATGAATTCATTTTTAACAAAGGTGGCAAACCAATTCAATGGGGAAAAATGTATTTTCCAAAAATGGCACTGAACAACTTGATATTAGTTTGAAAAACTGAAATACAAATAATTTCAACCTTAACTCACAAAAGTTAACCCAAATGGGTTACAGACCTAAATATAAATGCTAAAACTCATAAAACACCTATATTAAACAAAAAAAAACCAACCATAATCTTGGAGATTTAAAGGCAGGCAAGCACATCTTAAACAAACATGTATGCATAATTATAGGGGAGATATATATATATATATATATATATATATATATATATATATATATATAACATAAAAGACTACATATAGAATATATATGTCAACTTTTATTTAGACAATACAAACAACTCTTACAATTCACAGAAGACAATCCATTTTTTTAATATTCAAAAGATCTGAATAGGTAATTTACAAAAGAAGATATATTACTAGTCAATAAATACACAGAAAGATACTCAACATCATTAGTCGTCAGAAAAAATGCAAATTAAAACACAATGAGTATATGTACCACCGGTTAGAAGGTGGAGGAGGGACAGTAAAGTATCCTCCAGACTGAGAAGACACTTTGAGACTGAAAAACAAAGCAACCCACTCCATATATCATTTACACAGACTTTTATTCAGGGCAATTTACTGACAGTGAGATCAGGCAGGCAACCATCTGGGTGCTATGCGGCCTTCTTTGCCCCCATCCAGACCTTAATTAACAGCTTTTATAGAGCAAGAAGCATTGTGGTGAGGTCACAGCGTGCCAGAAGATCAGAGGATCTCTACTAGTTACCTAAAGTGGCACCATCTGTGTGCCAGTCATCTTTACTAGTTATCAAAGTGGCACCTTCAGAACAAGCTTCTCTGAATTCTGGGTCAGTGCAAACATTTATTTCCATGTGGCCTGGAACATGCAGCCCAGAGAGAAGTGGCTGTGTCAATATGAACAAGATGGAGTCAGTGTTGTCAGCACTCATACACCACCCATAAAAATAGCTAAAATTAAAAAGACTCACAATACCAACTGTTGGCCAGGATGTGGAGCGACTGACAATCTCATAAATTTCTGATGGAAATGTAAAATAATGCAACTGACAAAAACAGTCTGTCAGCTTCCTATAAAGTTAATAATATGCTGGCCCTATGACTCAACCATTTCACTCTCAGATAGTTACATAAGGCAATAAAATCCAATGTCCATGCAAAGATGTATACATAAGCACTCATAATAGCTTCATTTTCAATACCCCAAAATTGAAATAGCCCAAATATTTACCTTTAGGAGAATCAATAAAGTAAAAAGCAAGTGTCATCCATTCAACTGAATAGTACTCAACAATAGGAAGGAATAAACTATTGATACATACAACAGTACAGATGAATCTCAAAATAATTTTGCTGAAATATGCCAGACCCAAAAGGTAATATGATGATTCCCTTTATAAAAATGCAACCTAATCCATGGGGACAAAAATCAGGTAAGTAGCTGCTTGTAGCAGAGGGCTGAGGGAAGGACTGACAGCAAAGGTACAGGAAGGATCTTTTAGGGATGATGAAAATGTTATATATCTTGATGATGACAGCAATTTTATGACTGCATACAGCTATCAATACCCATTGATTATACACTTTAAATGAATGTGATTTCTTGTATGGACATTTTTTCCTCAAGAAAGTTGATATGAAAAATATATTTATAGGTACCACCAATTTTTGCTTTGTTTTGCTACCACAGAGCCTATGAGTAATCATTTCTATTCCTGGTAATGGTAGCCTAGACTAGTGACTATCAACCATTCTTCCAAGAATATCTAGAAAACATGAAAATAATGTTTCAAAAGGTCAACTTGAAGGTATAACTGTTATCTCCTAAGTCATTAGACTTGTAGGACCAATATGTTAGAAAGGAGAGAAGCCCAAAAAGTTTGGGCACAGCATTCAGCACACTGACTTTTTTCTTATGGAATTTGTTTATATGAAAGCTCCTCTTGGAGGCTGAGGCAGTCTAATGGGGTTCACCAGGTTACATACATACATACATGCATAATCAAACCACCAGGTAGGTCTTTAGTAACCACTCTTGGTTTGCTTATTTGGCAAGACAATTAACATGTACAGGGACAGCAAAAATGACAGTATTAATAAAGATACAATAATTCTACTTGGAGAGAAAACCACATATAATAGATGATATTGATGCTAAGCTTTGAATAGGAGTTGTATTTTTCTCACTGGAGTTGTGGAGATGATCTCTCTCTCTCTCTTTTTAAATTTATTTATTTATTTTGAGAGAGAGTCAGAGAGCAGAAGTCAGGAAAGGGCAGAGAGAGAGGGGAGAGAGGATCCCAAGCAGGCTCCATGCTGTCAGCGCGGAGCCCAACACAGGGCTTGATCTCATGTTTTGTGAGATCATGACCTGAGCAGAAATCAAGAGTTGGACACTTAACCGATTGAGCCACCTAGGCGCCCTAGAAATGGTATCTCTAAGCAGAAGACATAACAACTAAGTCCTTCATAAAATTCCTCAGAGAGCTTCCTTCTCTCAGCACAGCACACAGCAGGAGGACAGACAACAGGTAGGTTCAGGAGGATACTGAGGAAGTCTCAGCCTTTTTTCAGAAGAGACAATGAATCTCTAATTGATTGGTTTCTTTACCATAGTCAATCTACACTCTTCCAGAAGCAGAGTAAGTCCTAGAGAGACTGCCATTTTCAGTGTGTAATAGCTATTCAATATGTAATTTTAAATACCAAGACAATGAGCATCCCTCTTTCAGAAACTCTTTATACTTAATCTATAGTATACTGCTTTGATACATTTCAAATTGTTTTAACTTAAGTTGTTTTGATCTACTTGTTTATGACAAAGATAAAAAAAATGTTTTTAGAAATAAAGTTCTGATATAAGAATAAAGTAAGCTGTGTCACCATGTCATCTGTTCTCACTGATAAGAACTCAGTATCTCAGCTGCTGAGGGGTCCCACTGGGGGTCTGTCAATAAAAACATATGAAGAAGCCACCAATTACAGTCTAAAAGACATTTAGACTATAAATATTGATAGCTTGTGAATACCATCCAAGAGTCAGTCTGGGCAAGGCTCCACTTTGTTGATCTAAATAGCTCTCTGAAAACCTTGAGACAATTAATGCCTGCCACAGTAAAGGCAACCCTTTTACCTACAGTGGCAAAAACCATGCAGTGGTCCTGCAAAGATCATCTTGTCCCTCAACATAGGCATCGTTGTACCCTAGCAACATGCTGTAGCAACAAGGGACTTTTACCTTTGTGCTGGCAGCTAGACATCAGCTCTTGGTTGGCTAAGTTGTCTCTTGTACCAAGTCCTACAAGGATACACCTCAACAAAATTTGGACTTTATTCCTTTCACCTCCCCTTGCCTGGAACAGTACTATGCATAATCTATCATTGATTTGGAGTATTTTATTTCCTCAATGGTTTATTTAGAGACATTATCATGTATGCTATTGGCTTGTGAAACTCCCACAGTGAACCAGTGTTAAATAAACTATTGGCAAAGACAATCTGAGTCTCTGAGCATCAAACTGCCTTCCCAAAACAAACAAAAACATCATTCTTCAGAATGACCTAATTTTCAGGTAAATATTGAGCAGGAAAAAAGTCATTAGGTGGCTTTTTCCAACCTCAATGCTGAGCTTGCAGGTCAAAAAAATGAGGTTTTGTTCTTGTTCTGCTTCAGGTATGATCTTGACCAGTTATTTCACCTCTCTGAGCTTCAGATTCTGACAAAGTCATCAGACTAGCATATCATGCCATGAATGGAATGCCTAAAATGTCACAAGTAATCTTGATTACAATGCCAATCAATCTATTTGCTCTATACCATGATGCATGCAATAAAAAAAAAAACCTACATTCTGCCTACTGTGTGAAAAGTTCCATCCTAAGCATGCTATTATTAAGGAGTTACCCAGAAACATTGCCTATATCATGATAGTTCCTGCGAATCTTAAAAGACTGAAGGTTTTCTGTATTAAACATTGGGAACATGTACAAAGGGAACAGCTTCTCATTACTTTTCTTCTCAAACTTCATCATTAACCTAGCTCTTTCCTTCCCTGGATATAAAAGCAGCAGAGGCAAAAGGGCCACATTTATGGTACGGTGATGAGTTTTACAGAATCATTTTTTTTTTTAATTTTTAAAACGTTTAACTTGGAAGGCAAGAGAGGCATGCGATTAAAACAAATTACAACCAATAACAATTATCTACAGGAAAAAACATTCTCCTGGTACTTCCGGTATTGTACATCTCTTGCAAAACCAATTCCAAGTTCCTTTGCATTCACTTGTTATCTATAGATTTTCTGCTGTTAATATCCTCCTACAACAGGGAAGCTTTCCTGAATCCCTTGAATCCCTTGGCAAAGATCAATTTTGTGATATCAATCTTGAGCCATAGGTTACAGTTTGTTCTAATTTCAAGTTTCCAGAATTTTGAGGCATTTCATTAAAAATTTCTAAGTGACAGTCACAAGTACATGTAAACATACACATCCATACAAACATATCCACCAACCACAGATATATCCTTTAGAGTAAGGTAAGAGATGGTGATTGTCATCTCTTCTGTGTGTCTGTGTTTTCAATTCTTTACATTTTAACCCAATACATGATTTCCCTCTTAGTTGCCTCCCGTAAGACATCAACTGCAAATCCTCATTTAAAAGTTGTGGGAGGAAAATGAAAAGAGGTAATTTCTTTCATTAACTCCTTTGCGGGGGGTGGAAAATTGATCCAATGAGAAATAAGGAGCTATCAGTCTGATTGGAGCTTCCTTGGGGGAGATTTTTCGGTCTGATAAAGAAAAGCCCCTGCTTAATTGGCTTGGCCTGCTCATCCTGTCTTGAATACAGGTATGTAAGGTCTTGCTTCCTGAAGCTGATGTAGCCATTAGGCAATAAACTTAAAAAAAAAAAAAAAAGTCAACATTCTTAGTATGGCAAAATAGAAAATCAGTAAAGGTCCAGGCAGTTGCTATCATCAAAGGTAATCCAATCTGGAACCAACTACTTGAAGCTATTTTGTTATATTAAGTTAACAATATATGAATAACAAAGTTGTGACAGCTTATTAGGTTAAGCTATAATATCTCAGGTAGTCTGACACCTACAGTCTAAATGCATTCTAGACACACCCTAGACAAAACATTATTAACCCATTATATGATCTGATGTCTGAAGAGCATTTAGACCTATGCCTGGCATACAGTAAGGGCTATATGATTTTTTTCTTGTTTTTTTAAAATTTTTTTCTTAATGTTTATTTATTTACTTTTGAAAGAGAGAGAGAGAACAAGCAGGGGAAAGACACAGAGAGAGTGGGAAACATGGAATCCGAAGCAGGCTCCAGGCTCTGAGCTGTCAGTGCAGAGCCTGATGCATGGCTTGAACTCACAAACCAAGAGATCATAACCAGAGCCTGAGTTGGAAGCTTAACTGACTGAGCCACCCAGGCGCCCCTCTTCGTTGTTGTTTTATTACCTGAGATGAAAATACTTATATCCACTCAACCTCTTCATTTGGATATCTAAGCATCTCAAATTTAGTATATACAAACTTAAATTCCTGATTTTCTAACTCCAACCTTACTTCTCCCTGTTTCCCTCACCATTAGCACTGTGGCTTATGCCAAAAAGCTGAGACATTTTCTATTACTCCTTTCTCTGAATCCTTACATTCAACAAATCAATATACAATTGTTGGAACTACCCTAAAAATCCATCCAAATCTGATTATTCTCCATTATCTCAACTGCTATCACCCTCATTCACGCCTCTACTATATCTATCCTGACCCCTGCGCTATTATACCTACTTTCACTTTTTTGTACTAAATTGCATGTTCCACAAAGGAGCTAGAATGATCCACTGAAAACAAATCAGATCATATCAGATCATCCCTATTCAGATTCCAATGCCATTTTCACTGCTTTTAGAATATAATTCAAGCACCTCCCATAATCTGAGGGACTATGCAATCAGGCAGCTGCCCATGTCTTTAACTTTCTCTCCTTCCATGTTTTTTCTCTCTCTCTCATCTGACTTCAGAGACATGACACTTATTGGTATTCCTTGAAGACAATTCTTCCCTGACTCAGGGCCTTTGCACTTGTCTCCTCACCCTGACGTGCCCTTTACCCACACCATGGTATGGCTTGCTGCTTCATTTCATTTGGTAATCTGCCAAAATATCATTTCAACAGATGCTGTCCCTCAATGGCCCTATTTAAAATAAGATGGTAGAAGCAGGAAGTAGTAGACTTGGGTTAAAGTACCACAAAATCTTGAGATTTGGTTAGTATTTTTTTTTTCAGTGAAGAAAGGATTTTACTCTTTTCAATAAATTCACCACCCCCTGAATGTTATGTAACTTAATCAATTTAACCTCTTCCCACTAATGGGACAAAAAATGTCGCCTGTTTTTTGCAGATACAAAAGAATAGCAGCAAAGACCACATCTGTGCTTGTACTTTCGGTGAGAATGTTCATAGGATAAGTTACTGGCAGTGCAAGTATTTGGTCAAGGGCAAATGTATTCGTTTTATTTGTTTCATTTATTGAGGTAAGGGCAAATGTCTTATTTTAACAGTTATGCCAACTTGCTCTCCAAAGAGGATGTGCCAATGGATGATCCCAAGAGCAAAGGACAAAACTCACATACTCATCATCACTGTTATCAAGCTTTTTAGTCTGACAATCTGACAGGTGAAAATGGACTTTCATTGTTACTCTTACTGTATTTCTTTGACTGAGGCTGAACACTTTTTTTTTTTCATATTTGCCATATGATTTTCTTTTTTTCTGTCTTTTTTCTTCCTTTTTTTTTTTTTTGTAAGTAATCTACTGGTCAAATTTTCCAAGTCCAAATCTTAGCTTTCTTCATCCTAGCTATGTGACCTTGGGTCATTTACTTAAATTTGTTGTGCTTCCATCTTCTCTGTTAAAATGGGAATGATAGCACACACTGTGCTGAAGAGCTATTGTGAGAACTTCATTGATTAATAGATGCAAGGTGCTTAGGACAGTGGCGGGCACCTGTACAAGAAGTATTCTTCAAACAGTAGCTCATATTATCCATATCCACTGCCCACTTTCCTGCTGCATTATCTTTTTCTTATGGATTCATATATTCAGGAAAGTAGCCTGTTGGCTGCCATTTATGCTGTTTTCTTGTCTTTCACTATTTGACTTAAAAAAGAAACGTATTACATTCCCTGCAGAAATGTTAAATGGTGTTTGTTATGATTACAAACATCTGAATTCCAAGATAATGAAAACAAATCATGTCTTTTTTCTTCTTTAGAAATCAGAGCCCCCTGGGGCACCTGGATGGCTCAGTTGCTTAACCATCAGAACACCGAAAGTTCTGAAAGTGCAGCAGGGAGCCAAAAGAAAGTCTCTTGCGCCTCTGGAAATGGGCAGCCAGTTCCTCCTGCGGGGACTGTAGGACCTCAGTGTCTGCCCTGAGGACCTAGGCCTGCTTGTTGGTTCAGAGCAGAGGTTCAAGGGTGTGGTAGGATCCCAGCCAATCTGGGGGAGGGCCACTGTGGGTTTGTTTGGTGTGCTGGTGCATCATTGAACACTGTAGAGATGGGGCAAGCACTGGGACAGGAAAAGGACAGCTGGGAAAGGATATGAGGATTAATTTGTTTTAAGATTCTGCCCAGAATGTCCTAAGGGGATCTCTGTGAGGCCAGCAGAGACATGAGCTGGGGTGGCAGACTGAGTTTACATGACCCTCTGTGCTGTGCACTAGTGCAGGCAGGAATGGAATCCTTGGCTTGTTGGTGTTGATGGGAAGCATGTCATGAAGCCCTCCAGAGGGTGTTTTTGTGCACAGCCTGGCACGGCGGCATGGGCTCCTGGTGCTGGCCTGGGTAAGCCGATCTGCCTGCGCCTAGCAGATAAAAGCAGATGGCTGGCCAGAGGTCAGCGAGTTTGGCCCCTCGCACCCTCCGCTAGGTCCAGCCCAGTCCAGCCTGCCTGTGCATCCACTTAAGCTCATGGGTCTTCACCTCCCGCTCTGCTGCCTTCCCTGGGTTGCAGAACCTGAGCTCCATGTCCCCACTGCCTTCAGCAGCAGCAGCAGCAGCAGCAGCAGCAGCAGCAGCAGCTGCAGCAGCAGACCCTGTGGAGTCCAGATTTGATTGCTATTATTGAGAAAAATCACTGAAGACTTTTGCATCTCACTTTTCTCATCAGTCAAGTGGGGAAAAATAATGCATGATCATAGGGTGTGGCAAAATTCTGAGGACATGTCTGCATGAAAATGGCTCATTAACTGCATAACAGTAAAGATGTAAGATTCCATTTTATGAGGGACTGTAAATAATTGAGAGCAGTATTTGACAGTGCGTCATGGCAAAACCATATATACACCTATATTGGTATGATGCTTTGGATTTTGTAATTTTGCAAATGGATATACAGTGATCCTCAAAACCATTCTATAGTAATGTAAAAGATATAAATATATATAAATAAATTTATATATATTTATATACATAAATATGTATTTTTAAGATATATAAATAGGATATATAAAGATATCTATATTTATGTATATAAATATATATTTACATATAAAGATATAAATCTATATTTATGTATATAAATATATATTTACATATAAAGATATAAATCTATATTTATGTATATAAATATATAAATATATATATTATATAAATATATATATTATATATAAATATATAGATTATATATATAAATATATATATAAATAAATAAATATATATTTATATAATATTTATAATATATTTATAAACATATAAAATATAAATATATATTTATATAAATATATATTTATATAAATATATATTTATAAATATAAATTATTTTTATCTGAGAAAACTGAGGCCCTCAAGAGCCAAGTAACTTCCATTCACATGCTGCGAGTATTGGATGTTATACTTATTTCAACATTTTTACAACCAATAATTTAGTACATTTTGCATAACACCATACAACAGATTCAAATGCCAAAAGGGAAGATATAAATCTAAACAGTCTATCTAGTTAAGATCCATGCTGATGAATTATCCAGTAATTTCTAATGTGTTGATACAAATACTGAACCATTCCTGCTGACACAAAGAGAGAGATCTTTTTTCATTGCTACAGTTATAAAAGCAAAGAAATTGCAAAATACTTTTGAGAGATTTAACAATAAATACTCGGAGTGTCAGACTTCCTCACCACAAATGAGAAGCTCTAAAAGACCACATTATTAACTTCCTCCATTGCCAACTGCCCAGCTGCATGACAAGACAACCTCACATATTTGTTAACTGGATGAAGCAAACTTGCTATGTTTTTCATTCCTCCTCACTAGCAACACAAACTGTGTTAAGCTTTCCAAAGGAAAACCCCCCTTGACAAGATTTGTTCCTGACAAGCTGTCAAAGCAGCGTAGGGCTATGGTTCCAAGGTGTAAATATAAATGAATATTGCCACTCTAAACACAATATGCTATCAGAAGATTTCTCCAGGTCATAAATCCTTAAGGTATATGCTTCAGAGATTTTTTAAAATACATTAGTATTCTAGACATGAGAAACATTGTGGGGCTGCTCAAACCTTATTAACAGTTGTCCAGGAAAAATAATACTTTAAGTACAATGGTTCTAGAATACCCTTTTCATGATCATGAATTCAAAGTTTAGTACATTATAATCAGAGAAATCAGCACACCATGTGAAGTTTTCAGCTCAAAGCTGTATGTCTTGGTTCATTGTTTAAATATTTATTGATTCTTACTATGTGCTAGGTTCTGTATCTGATAATGAGGAAAACACAGAGTGTTGTTTTCTTCTTTGTAGTGGTTATGGTCTAGTAGGAGTGATAAGACATTTATGTAAATAACCATAGCATAAAGATGAAGTAAATCATGTCTGTCAAAGCAGAAGAAAGTATCAAGTTTGGGGAATTTGGAAGAATGATGACTTGTGTCATAGATTCTAGGTTTTAATCTGGAAGATAAAGATTATTTAGTTTATTATCCTCATTTTTGACATGAGGAAATCAGAACTCTGCATGAAAAAGTAACTTATCCTAGTTCACCTAACTAATTAGTAACAGACCCAGGAGAAAAGTAAGTTCTCTAAGTTCCCTGTCTTTTGATACTTAAAGGAATCAATGTTCACAATGGTTAAGAATAACAGCCATGGCAAGGGAAACAAACACAAAATTAAACTACTGGGACTACACCAAAATAAAAAGCTTTTGCACAGCAAAGAAAACCATCAATAAAATGACAAGGCAACCTACTGAATGGGAGAAGATATTTGTAAATTATATATCTGATAAGGGGTTAATATCCAAAATACATAAAGAACTTCTACAACTCAACAAACACACAAAAACAAATAATCCAATTAAAAAGGTGGGGAGAGGTCCTGAATAGACATTTCTACAAAGAAGACATAAAATGGCCAACAGACATGAAAAGATGCTCAATGTCACTAATTGTCGCAGAAATGCAAATCAAAACCACAATAAGATATCATCTTATACCTGTCAGAATAGCTAAAACCAAAAAGGTAAAGAACAACAAATGTCAGCGAGGATGTAGAGAAAAAGGAACTCTGTGCACTGTTGGTGGGAATGCAAATTGGTACAGCCACTAAGGAAAACAGTATGGAAGTTCCTCAAAAAAATTAAAATTAGAATTACAATATGATCCAGTAATTCCACTACTGGGTATTTATCCAAAGGAAATTAAAACATTAATTCAAAAAGATATATGAACCCCTATGTTTATTGCAGCATTATTTACAGTAGCCAAGATATGGAAGCAACCCAAGTTTTCATCCATAGATGAAAGAATAAATAAGATGCAGTGTGTGTGATATATATATATATATATATATATATATATATATATTCCATTATATTCATATATGTGTGAAAATATGTAAATATATATATATATATATATATACACACACACACACACACACACAGGAATATTAATCAGAAATAATAATGAGATCTTGCCATTTGCAACAACATGAATAAATCTAGAGGTTATAATGCTAAGTGAAATCAGTCAGAAAGACAAATACCATGTTATTTCACTCATATGTGGAATTTAAGAACGAAAACAAATGAACAAAGAAAAAATGAGACAAACAAACAAACAAAAACCCTTAACAGAGAACAAACAAGTGGTTGCCAGAGGGAAGGTGGGTAGGGGGATTAATGGAATAAATAAAGAGCATTAAGACTATACTTATCATAATGAATACTGAGTAATGTATGGAATTGTTGAATCATTACATTGTACACCTGAAACTAATGTAACATTGTGTGTTAATTATACTTCAATTAAAAAAATTATACACACACACACACACACACATACATACATATACATATATATAACAGCTTGGGGCTCAGAAGAATTGAACACCTGTATGTATTTAATGTCAGGGAGCTAACTAGTTGCCACGTTCACTGTTTAGAATTTTGGCCAGCCTCTCATGCTGCATCCAACTCTGACTGATCCAGGGGGAGCTCTTCAGTGAAACACACCAGAGCATTAGAAAAAGAGACAAGAACCAGTATCAGCTTTCAATAATCCTTAAAACATCTAACTCTTAAATTGTATCATGGCTCAGGATTCTGCCTCTTCTCAACCTTTAATACCAGAGCCTTGAACTACTGCCATTGTGAGACATAAATCCCAGTATCTTGACCAGTCTTCTCTTCAAGACCCAGGCTCATACTGTCTATGGGTATCCAATTTGTACCTCGGACACAAAACATTTAAAGCTGATTTAATTACTTCTCTTGCTTTGATATGCTTCTCCTGTTTTATTCACTCTCTCAGTGTAATTGAAATCCAAAATTCTAAAATAAATTGTAAATTGAGTTTCTTTATTAATAATTCATTTTCTATCCTTGTATCATCCTCTGTGAAAGATTCCCTGGCTCTTTTTTCTTTTAAGCTCTACCAATTCCTAGATTTGACAAGTTCCTTAAAGTCCCTGGGGGTCAGCATCTTCAGTTATAAAACAGGGATGGTGATTTCACTTATCCTAATAAGATTGTTATGGTGGGATCATGGCTTTTTCTGGTTATTTATCTTCAACTTACTTCCTAAGTTTTCTACAATAGGCATGTATTTACTGAAATTATAACCAAAAAGCTCACAAAATTAATGCAAAAAATACATCATGAGCACTTTTTTATGTCACATTTGTGATTATTATTATGCAAAAATAATGTATGGCATTGTTCTAAATTCACAACAATAATCACTGATTATACAATAAAAAGCCCCTCCATCCATGGCAGAAATCATACGTTCAGCAAAATTCATTTCCCCTTTTCCCTGAACACACAACCAACTTACTATATTTTCAGCCTCACTGACAGGTATAGTCCCATGAGTTTCCTGGCCAATAAGGAAAAGGGTAAGGTGTTCCCTCCAGGCCTTCCCAGAAAAACGTCCCACCTGCAATTCTTCACGATCTTTGCCCTTCTTCCAACTGAATTTCAATATCAAGGAAAGCTTTAAAAGCCACAGGGAGAAGATGCTACAAAGTGGATCACCTTGAGTGACTGTATGAAGAGATGCCATCATTACAATTATTATAGAATCTCCATAGATGAATACATGTGCAAAAAATTGACCTCTGTTGCATTTGAGCTATGATACAATTTGGAGTCTATATACTAAAGAGTAAGCCAATTTTAAATACATTTGGCTTCTCAAATTAACTGCTTATAGTAATTACAATAGACTAGGTTTGTTTTGTCATAAACAAAACCCCAAATCCACAATGGTTTAACACAGTAAAATTTTATTTCTTCCTGAAAACTCTTTGCCAGTCCTCATGACCCATGGTCAGCTGTCTTACATGTGACACAGCCATCCAGACCGCCATCCAAAGGTTGTGGCTACACCCCTGCAGCATAAGACCTCCATGAATACAGAGAGAGACTGGGGAGTTTGCTTTTCATTTCTGCCTGCTGCAAACTCACTGCCAGGCACATTTTATTTGCCTGAACTAGTTTCATGTCTTTAGGTAACTGCAAGAAGTTTGGAAAAGATAATCTTCCATATGGCCAAGAGGGAAGAGAGAACCGAATGTAAGTGAATACCAGTCACGTCAACCACACAACTGTTTTCTATTTCTTATGTATCTTACCAAAAAATTGGTAACATGCCAGCATATTCAAAGAATCTTAGAACAATGAGGGTCTACTCTAAACAGTGTTCTCAATTCTTCCTTATTTTATTTAACATATTTTGCAGATTAGGAAACATTTCTTTTTAACTGTACATTTATTTAATATGTTCCATATTGGTAGACAGTTATGTTTCCACATATTTTTTATTGTAAATAATATTGCAGTGAACATTCTTTGAGTACATAAAAAATATCTAGGGGATATATTCCTAGAAATTAAATAGCTAGGCTATATTTGAATTTTTAATTTTGATATGTATTTTTGTAATTATGAATATATATAAAACCTCCTTCCAATGAGTTTGCATCAATGTACATTCTTACCAACAGTTTACAAGAACAGCTGTTTTCCTCAAAATCTCTTCTTGT
This sequence comes from Panthera leo, assembly GCF_018350215.1. Taxonomy (NCBI): domain Eukaryota; kingdom Metazoa; phylum Chordata; class Mammalia; order Carnivora; family Felidae; genus Panthera; species Panthera leo. Next base: position 76,501,819 of record NC_056687.1, read on the forward strand.
GGCCAACCACCCCTAACTGTGCCAATTCAGGTTCTTACTTTAATTTTGGTAGAACTTGGAGTAAAGAAGTTTTTACTTCCTTTAGGGCTTGCTTAATTGAAAGGAAATCATGCTGGGGCTGCTAGGATCATATCTTATTTAAAATAAGATGAATTGGGGTGCCTGGGTGGCTCAGTCACCTGGGCATCTGACTTCAGCTCAGGTCATGATCTCACAGACCATGAGATCGGGCCCCACGTCGGGCTCTGTGCTGACAGCTCAGAGCCTGAAGCCTGTTTTGGATTCTGTGTTTCTCTCTCTCTCTGCCCCTCCCCTGCTCATGCTCTATCTCTCTCTGTCTCAAAAATAAATAAAAACATAAAAATAAAATAAAATAAGATGAATGAATGAATGAATGAATGAATGAAATCAAGCATAGATAAGGGAGGGGAGGGGGAGAGGGAGAGGAGGTAAAGAGAGAGAGAGAGAGAGATAGAGAGAGAGAGAGAGAGAGAATATTTAGCATGCTGAGTGCTTAATCCTGTCCTAGATGTTTCATTTTTCTATAGCTTTTTCTTTTAACTTCCAAACTACCCTATTCTTCCCAGTGAGTTGTTTGTTTTTGTGTAAGTTAGTTTGAGTGAAGTTCCTGCCACATGCAACTGAAAGGATACTATGCACACATGAAAACAGCACACTTAATATCCTTCTCTGATACTTTGCATCCTGATAACCAGAAGGTCACTCAGCCTATTAGAGTACAAGTCTCATTAAATTTTATAAAGAAAGCAGGATTAGATCCACAAGTGCCTCCCAAATAATCAAAGGAAGAGTTCTGCAGAGCAAGGTATGATTTTAATATCATTTATTTGATTGCCATGTATTATTAAAAGTTGGTAATTCTTTGGGGATATAAATGATCATTTAAAATTTGATAAGCCAAAACCTAATAGCCTCTATCATGGCTGGGTAACTGCTTTAGAAGTTTGTTACTTGGTACTTTTTAAGATGAAAATAGAAGTCAACAGACTATCTTATGAGGTAAGCATTAGACTGAGAAGGAGTCTTGCATCTGGACATTTAACCAACCTTTAAGGCTTTACTAATACAAGGTAACTAGTTGAGTAACATTGAGCAAATCGGTTCACTTCAGTTTCCTCATCTATAAAGCACCTCATTTACATTATTTCTAGAGTCTCTCTCAGTTCCCAAATTGTAATTAATATTACTTTGGTAGTAAAGTTAATTTCAAAGTAGCAAGTCTATTGCTAATCCGATACAATGTATGTTATGACAGTAAATACATGCCTTTGATTTATTCCCCAATTTGTATAAAAACAGAAATTTTAGAAATCTTCTATTTTATCTACTTACTTCATTTAAGTCAATGTTGTGTTTCTTAATAGGTCAATTAAAGCACTATATTATTTGACTCTTTTTTTAATGTTTATTTATTTATTTTGTGAGAGAGAGCACAAACAGGGGAGAGGCAGAAAGCAAGAGGGAGAGAGAGAATCCCAAGCAGTCTCCACACTGTCAGCGCAGAGCCTGATGCAGGGGCTCAATCTCACAAATGTGACATCATACCTGAGGGGATGTCAAGTTGGATGCTTAACCGACTGAGCCACCCAGGGGCCCTCACAGTTTACAATCATAAATAAAATAGCTATATTTTTGATGGATTGACTACTCTGTGATCAGATGACATCTATGCAAAAATCCCATAATTCTATTAAAAATTTGCAATTATATGTTTAGATTTTTTACAAGAGCTCTAGTTTTAAATCTCTTATTTACATAATCTCACCATTTGTTAAATTTCATTTGAATACATAAGGTAATTTTTTAGAAAGGAATTAAATTAAGTTTCATCTGGGATATAATTGCTTTCCCTTGATATGGAGTTTTTAAGTTAGCATACCAAAATTCTGGAGTTCCTTTTTTTTTTCATCTATCCAAGTACCCATGAAATGAAGTGATGCTACAACAGAAACCACATTTTCCAAATACAGTGAGAATAACAGTTCCAATTATCTAGTTAATAGCCACATTAATGCATTTCTACTAAAAAAATTGAGTATTTATGGTATGCAAGACCATGTGTCAGATATTACATAACATAAAATGATGAAACAGAAGCAAGATTGTTCTCAGGTTAAGGCACTGCCTAGTATAGTGGATAAAACACATACAAAGAGATTAATTCAATCATTGCATATTTATTGAGCATCTGTTGTCTCTAGTCACCATTTTCTTTTTTCTTTTTCTCTATTCTTTTCTTTTTTTTTAATTTTTATTTTATTTTTGAGAGAGAGAGAGAGAGAGACAGCATGTGAGTGGGAGAGGGGCAGAGAGAGGGAGATACAGAATCCCAAGGAGGCTCTAGGCTCTGAGCTGTCAGCACAGAGCCCAATGTGGGGTTCAAACTCATGAACTGTGAGATCATGACCTGAGTGGAAGTCAGATGCTTAACTGGCTGAGCCACCCAGGTGCCCCTCTAGTTACCATTTTAAAGTGCTGTGAATACAGTAGTAAAAGTTGTAGGCAAGGTGTCAGCAGAGAAGGAACATATATTTCAATGAAGGAGACATACAATAACTTCAAAAGATAGTGCTAGAAAGAAAATAAAATACGATGATAAGAATAGCCACTGATTGGGAGAGGTTACTCTACTTTGGTGAGAGAAGATCTCTTTGCAGTGGTGGAATGTAAGCTAAAACTTTGATGACAAGAAAGAAACAACCACAGGCGCCTGGGTGGCTCAGTCGGTTGAGCATATGACTTCGGCTCAGGTCATGATCTCACAGTCTGTGAGTTCGAGCCCTGCGTTGGGCTCTGTGCTGACAGCTCACAGACTGGAGCCTGCCTTGGATTCTGTGTCTCCCTCTCTCTCTGCCCCTCCCCTGTTCATGCTCTGTCTCTCTCTGTCTCAAAAATAAATAAAAACATTAATTTTTTTTTAAAAAAGAAAGAAACAACCAGAAAGATCTGAAGAGAGTATTCCAGGAAGAGTAAAAGATTGTGCAAGGCCCTATGTATTAACAGAAGAATGTGCCAAGGTGCCCTAGGACATGGGGCTATGGAATTTAGAGTTGGAAGAACATTATGTGGAAGTGGAGATAGGGTATTCCTGAAAAAATTCAAATGAGCCTCAAGATTCAGTAGGTTTTCATCAAATGGACATGTATGTCAAGGTCAAGGAATATAGCCCAGGTTCTAGAGATCTGCTGAATAACACAGAGCCTATAGTTAACAATACAGTGTTGTGCAGTTTAAAAATCAGGAGGGCATATCTCATGATCTCACGCTAAGAGGTCTTAACACACACACACACACACACACACACACACACACACAAGTACACAAGCACACACATGGCAAAAAAATGTAAGAAATCTTTTGGAGATAATGAGTATGTTTATTACCTTGATTGTGGTAGTGGCATCACAGGGGTATGCATATATCTAAACTCATCAAAATGATATACTAAATATCTAAATTTTTGTTTAAGTATACCTCAGTAAAGCTGAAAAAAACATAAATTAAACATCTCTAATACACAATCATAATCTTACGCTACGTCATGTAGTTAGGTTTCATACTAACCAAAACAAAATGGAAGAGTTAACATCAGGAGGTCTTATTGGACTTTTTCCCAAAGTATCATAAAAGAACACAGGGTCACTTTTTTCAGAGTTTTAGTGCAAACAGTTCTCTTTAATATCAAGATAATAATTTTAGAAAAGAAATCTAATTTTCATTCTTAAAACTTGTAATTATATCTCTCTTTCTTTTGCCCTGTGAAAATGATTCTTAATAATCATTTAGAAAATCATACTATCTCTCAGAACGTTCCAGGGAATAACTGGAATTGTTTGAAAATTAGTCATGAAAACATCTGTATAATCAAGAGCAAAAAAGACCCTGAAGATCACCTAGTTCAAAACCCTCATTTTACATATGAAGAAGAGGTCCAGAGAGGTAGATCTTGCCCAAGACTACAAAAATAACTGCAAAAATAGCCAAGAGTTAAACACTTTCCTCATGATTCCCAATACAAAGCTTTTGTACCTTTCCTCCGTCTCCATGCATGGGGTGCCAAATCAGACTTTCTTACTTTTGGTCTGTCTGAGAAACAAAGATATATCCTCACCACCTGAAACTCTGAAATAATCTGTGAAATGATAAGATATAAGATGTAGTTTGTTAAAATGAAAATTTAAAGCATCCAAATAAATGAATTATTTCATAGTTTGCAGTTAGAGATGATTCAAGTTCACTTGTTTAAATATCATCACACTCATTCACTTGTATCCAGATCTGCTGAGAAAAAGGGTCAGAGAAAAAAGTGGAACTTAAAAGATGTGGTGCCACATAGATAGTAATCTATCTAAAACATCATACTGTCCTATAGTTCACTCAGCATTTTTGAAATTTAGATTTAATTCTGCCTAAAAATACAACATAAAAATGTACAAATGCAACTTCTGAATATTTTGTGAAAAAATCCAAAACTCAGTAAGAGTTCAAGGGGAGTTACAAGACCATTTTGTCTCTCTCTACTTTGACTATGATGATTGAAAAAACATATTTTAATTAATTTTTAAAATATCAGGATATTTACATGAAAGCACAGCAGATGTTCTCAAAGGAATGATTGATCAGCTTCTATTTAAAAAAAATCTATACCTCCTTGGGGCACCTGAGTGGTTCAATCAGTTGAGCGCCTGGCTCTTGATTTTGACTATGGTCATGATCACAGAGTCATGGGATTGAGCCCTGCATTAGGTTCTGTGCTGAGTGTGGAGCATGCTTAAGATTTTCTCTCTCTCCCTCTGCCCTTCCCAGCTTGCACATGCACACTCTCTCTCTCTAAAAATAAGAAAAAATAAATAAATCTATATCTCTTTTAAAGCTGTTAACATTGTGAAACTTGTACATGGCTGCCTAATCTTCATTTCACTGGATGTAAATAGAGGGCAAAAAATATATTTTATTTATTCAGCTTATAAATTGTCTCACAAACTGTGGTTTGTGTATGAGTCATCTCATTCATCACCTAACAATCTTTTGGATAGAATGCCTAAACCCAACAATGGCAACACCATAAGAATTCAATTTAATGAGAATGCTGTTGTTGGGTGATGAAAAGTAAAGCAAGAACAACAAAAACTTGACCAGGTCCTAAGAATGCATTAATTTCCTTTGAATGCTGGCTGATCGATTTTTAAGTGTTGCCCTAGATGTCTCCTTTTATTCTACTAATCTGATTTTCCATTGCTCTTTCCTCCCTACATTGGATTCTTTTCTCTTGTAAGCATCATCATGGCAACTTTCAAAAGCAGAAGTACTTTCTAGTGAGTTGGGCTGGACTGAGGTTGGTGCTGGTGCTTCAAAATATGGTTCAAAATATGATAACAAAAGACACGAGAAGAGGTGGCTTAGTGAAGTAGAATAACACCATGGGAGGACAGAATAACAGTCCGACCAGCAACTGTCTGAATATGAAACAGACAATTAAATTTTCTAAAGCTGGCAGTGTTGTAAAATTAGAACACTGGACTCACCCATTCGCTTCTAACATTGTTTTGATCTTATGATCATGAGCTTTTAGAATTACAGTGTTAAAGTAATTTACAGATATCTGAGAACCATGGATTTCTAAGTATTCCATAAACGTCCTGAATTGGATGAAAAGTCTTTATGTGTTTATTTCCACAGAGTGGCTCGTTAGAAGCTTCTGCCCCACCCCCCACAGACAAATTTACAAAATCACTCCTAATCTTTCAAGAGTTGGGCAATTAAGGTACACATATGAAAAATGACTCTTCCAATTCATGTGTTCAGCATGGAGGCCTCAGGAGATTCTTACATTTTTCCAAGAAAATGTAGACTGTTAAGTGTTTCCTCAGTGCCTCCTTTGCCTTCCCTTTAACCTCCCCTTTTTATCAGATCAATTACAAGTTCTCTCTTGTGATTTACAAACATGTTTTGAATTTTTGACCTTAATTATTTTTGCCTCAGAAGCACTGATCAGGTAGAAGAGAAAAAGAGAAAGAAATTAGGGAAAAAGCGTATATCTTTTTTCTAAAGAAAGTAATGTTTGTTGGGGAGGTAACAATTAATATACCTTTCAAATATAGTACTCCTTATTGAGAGAAAAAACAAATAAGTAGTTAACACACTGCTCCCAAAATGAAATAAAATTTTCAAGAATCAAAATATTTATGATGCTTTCTCAATTGTTTGTTTTTAAAGAAAGGAGACAGTATGCTTGGCTCTCCCAGTCAGATGGCGATGTCTCACACACTGTCCTTGCTAAGTTTAATAAATCTGACACTCGTCCTGCTGAGCTGACGTAATCCACATCTCACCTCACTTCAATTTGTCTGAATTTTTTTTATCACAAATGCCATATATCCTGATGTTTTTATTCATAAATAAGAAAAACATTTTGGATGCCACCTTCAGCTTCGTTCCAAAATGCCAAGAAGATGACACATTTTAATTCAACAGCCAACCCTTCTGTGTTTTAATCATTTCAAGTACATTCTGATATTTTATATATTTTAAGTTTCTAATAGCTTTCTATCCTTTAAAAAGCATAATATTTTTCTTCCTGTAATCAAATTGCCTGTCTTTCACTACGGTAGAAGTTGTTACTCATCCTCTTATAAAGCAAGGAAGTTCAAAGCCAGGAGAGCCAGGGTAGCACTTTGATCACACCACTCTGACATCTGAGATGATTACCACAAAGTGTGGCTTTAAAAGATCCAGATACCTGAGGTAAAATGTTGGGGAAAAGTCCATGAACAACTATTCTGTTTAGGCCACAAGTTTTTTTTCTTAACTTTGTCCTTAAACTTTGAGATAGATATAGGACTTTGACATTCTGTGAGTTTCTGATTGGGATATTAGTTTGCTATTGGGAGAAAGATGTGTTCATAAATCTCTTCCAGAAGAACATGGCCATTTCAACTGTCAGAACTAGAAATTGTGTGATGTAATTGTAGGAATACATGTTCAACCAGCTTTTCCTTGCATGACCATAAGTAAATCACGTTACCTTTCTCATGCTCATCTGTTTTTTTGCTTATAGAAAGGACATTAAATTATCTCTTTTGTTCTTGCACGGGAAGGATAGCATGAAAGAAACAGCATGCTACGGTACTGCAAGTGACAGCTAAAAAAGGAGAATGCAATAATAGAGACAGAAGTAAGAACAAGTCAAACCTAAATAGCCTCCAAAAAAGTGCTAAAATGTGGCCAATGGTGTAGGTTTCAACTGACTATAATGTATACCATTATTATCTTTAAAATGAGACAGATCTAGGTCTTTAATTGATGTGGCTGCATTGTTGTAAGAGTCTCCACTCCTAGCTTACAAAACTTTTCATCAGGCATATGTAATTACTATTTCTACTCCAGAAGTCATCAGGTTCCAGGAAAATAAATAAACAAGACATAGACACATCTTAAGACATTCTGAGAAAAATTAAATAGCTTCGTTAAGTCTAATACACAAATGTTATCAACCTTATACCATATTCAACTGGCAAATAAAGTTATATGTGGTGGTTTTCTGTCCTAGCCTTTGTACCATTGGCTGTGTTAGTTATCAGGATAAGATACTAGCCCAGCAAAATTGCTGAAATGTTTTTATTCACTTCAAAAGTAAAACTGAGTAGAGCACATAATAGCCATTGTCACTGTGAAGAAACTTGATAATGGTGTTCTCTATCTTTGAAACAACTAACCTGAGTCATATCACAGTATTTCCTTTGGTTGAAACAAATGACCTCTCCAATGTCAGATATTACAATGCCATCATATAAATGCTTTTATATACTAATATCATTTTTATTGACTAGTGTTAAATAGCACTACATATAGATTAATCTCAACAACTAAAAATTAGTCATAGAAATATATAGGGACTTCCATTTTAGCAATATGGCAGACTAAACATTATTTGAAACACCTTGCACAACAGCACAACTAAAGTTGATGATAAAATGCAAAAACAAAAACCTATCCACCACAAAGAAGAGAATTCTGTGAGCACTGGAGCTTGCATTAACCTGGGGCCAACTGTCCATCACTGACAGCCTACAGCTTCTATTATAATCAGCCAAACGCACTGGAGAGAGGAGACAATCACCAGGGTGCTAGCTGGATGGCAGTTCAGTTAAGAGAAATTCGGAGAAGAACAGGACTTTGGAACAGTCATAATTCAAAGTAGGTTAAAGCCTGACTGGAGAGAGTTAGCAGAAATCTTTACCTGTCTCTATTTGATTCCAAGTGGAGCTGAACAAAAAGGAAAAATAGTCTCCTTTGAGAATTATTAAGAGCAAGCCTGCATTTATATGAGTCTGGGGACAGATTTCCTCCTACCACTTCTGGTGCAGCAATCCCCAAACTGGAAATTTCCTGTAAAGTGGTTCCAGGTTGGTGCTACCTTTAGACTCCTGAAAAAAGTAAAAGTTTTTTTTAGTAGAATGCGCTTTAAAACCAAGTCTCAAGGAATTCACACACAATTCTAGTAATACGATGAAGCTAAAATAAAAGGCAATATATATAAACAATTAAAGGGAAAATATTTCTGTATTTCTCTCCATGAGAAACAATCATCAGGAAAAAAGAACCGAGGTGTCAAGCCCACAAAAGTTGTGGGTATTTTAATTATCCAACAAGAATATAACGTTAGTATGCTTAATATATTTAAAGAAAGAGGATGCCTGAGGGGCCTCGGTGACTCAGTAGGTTAAACATCCATCTTCGGCTCAGGTCATGATCTCACCACTCATGAGTTGGAGCCCCATGTCGGGCTCTAGGCTGACAGGTCAGAGTCTGGAGCCTGCTTCTGATTCTGTGTCTTCCTCTCTCTCTGCCCCTTCCCTGCTCACACTCTGTCTCTGTCTCTGTCTCTCTCCCTAAAACTAAATCAACGTTAAAAAAAAAATGAAAACAAAAAAAAAAAGAGGATGCTTTAGAAAGTATGGACAAGTAGATTTAAAAAGAATAAATATAAACTCTAGACATGAATGTCATAACTGAATTTATAAGGTTAATAGAAAAATGCAGTACAGCAGGAAGATCTGAAGATTCATCTTATATTAGCAAAATGGAAAATAGAAATGAAGAAATTAAACAAACTGAAGAACATAGAGAAAATATATGAAAAATAAAGAGAAATTATAACCTATGTTGGACAGGGTAAGAAAATCTCACATGACCTAGAATTCCAGAAGGAGGTAACATGAAGGATAGAGAAAAAGCAATGTTTGAAAAAAACAGGCTGAAATTTGTGGATAACTAGATGTAAACCATCACTCCTCACATTTAGTAACATAACTAACCCTAAAAATAATAAATATTTGAAAATTCAAATTAGGAACATCATAGTAAAATACCAAAGACAAAATTAGAAGCAGTCCATAAGAAAATACAGACTAACTATAAAAGATCTATAATTAAATATTGGCAACATTAAAATCCAGGAGACAGTGTGATTACATCTTTACAGAGATGACTTTTTTAAAAAAGTATTCCTGGAAATCTATACCTCATGGAATTCACTTTCAGAAATTAGATAAAATTAAAGTATTTTCAGACAGACACAAACTGAAAACATGTTCTAGACTTTGACTAAAGGTACTTCAAAAGCATATTTTTTACTAAGAAAGAAAAGCAATTCCAAAGTAAAATCTCAGGTGCAAGGATAAATTTTGAGGTAAGAAAATGATACAGGTTAGTAAAATTAAAAACAAATTAATTATACCAAGCAACAATAACAGTATCCAGTTTACAAAATTAATCAATTAAAATATAAATAAATCCTGTCCAACAAGTGGAAAAAATGAGATCATGGTAGTAGAGAATTGGACATAATTCTGTCCGTGTATTTTTTGATAAGAGATTAGCTTTAAGATATATATATGTATATATGTGTATACATACATATATATATGTATGTATACACATACATACACACACATCACATCTTTATCCATTCATCCATCGATGGACATTTGTGCTCTTTCCATATATATACAATGGAGTATTATATGGCAATCAAAAAGAATGAAATCTTACCATTTGCAACTACATGGATGGAACTGGAGGGTATTATGCTAAGTGAAATTAGTCAGTTAGAGAAAGACAAATATCATATGACTCCACTCATATGAGGACTTTAAGAGACAAAACAGATGAACACAAGGGAAGGGAAACAAAAACAATATAAAAACAGGGAGGGGGACAAAACATAAGAGACTCTTAACTATGGAGAACAAACAGAGGGTGGTTACTGGAGGGGTTGTGGGAGAGGGGATGGGCTAAATGGATAAGGGGAATTAAGGAATCTACTCCTGAAATCATTGTTGCACTATATGCTAACTAATTTGGATGTAAATTAAAAAAAATAAAATTAGGGGCACAGGCACCTGGGTGGCTCAGTTGGTTAAGCGTCCAACTTTGGCTCAGGTCGTGATCTCACAGTTCGTGGTTTTGAGCCCCACGTCCAGCTGTGCTGACAGCTCAGAGCTTGGAGCCTGCTTCGGATTCTGTGTCTCCGTCTCTATCTGCACTTCCCTCACTCATGCTCTGTCTCTCTCTCAAAAATAAATACACATTAAAAACAAAAGTTTAAAAAAATAAAAAAATATATATATATATATATGAATTTTACAAATTATAGAAAAACTACCAGATCTAAGATATAGATTATATACAAATTCCAATACAGTATGTAGAAAAATCATGACTGAAAAAACAGAAAAGGATAAAGAAAAAACAATTTTAAATGAACCAACAGAAAGTTATCAATGTAGGACTAAAGTGAAAATTGTCAGACTATATATATATAGACTATATATATATATATATATATATATATATATATATATTTAAATGTATGGAAAACAAAGTATTGAAAGTCTAAGAAGAGAAAAAAGTATACCAGACAAATTGAAGTGAAATAAGTATATTGGTCATATATACTTTAATATTAGATAAAATACACACTAAAGCAAGAGAATAATAGAGTAATCAGCCATTGAGAAAAGATTCAATTCACCAGAAAGATTATAAATGTGAATGAAGCTAACAACAAGGTTTATTGTAAAAACTTCTGGAAGACAGAAATGTAGAAGTAGCAGAAGAAAGAGAATAGCAGAAGTAACAGGATAAAATATACATAAAGGGAAATGCAAAGGGAGGAAAGGAGATGATTTTCCAGGCAGGAACCCAAAGATGCCCAAATCTGAGTCTACAGGTGCACAAAAATTCCAGCAGAAAACTGGAAGTTAATTTAAAGGCTACCTGAAAATACCTGGCCCTGAGTTTAAAAACTAATCTTCCATCAGATTTTAAAACTATAATTTATCTCCATTATTAATTTAGGAAAGAATTAACATAATAAAGTACATGCTGGGAAAAAAAGCATACAGTAAATAACACAACGGTGATTTATTTTACTGACATTTCATTAAAATGAGAAACAAGACACACATACTGTTCAGGATACAATAGCTCACAGAACGTATCCTTTACCCTTTCCTAGCGAGATATGTTGAGGCATAAAATAACATTTCTGGCCCTTCCTTGCAGCTAGTATATGAAAGCAAAATAAAATCTGCCAATTAGGTTGAGGAGGGCACCTTTTGGGATGAGCACTGGGTGTTGTATGGAAACCAATTTGACAGTAAATTTCATATATTAAAAAATAAAAAATAAAAAAAAAAAAATAAAAAAAAAATCTGCCAATTAGGTATCCTCCCATAAAGTTTAAAAGATACAAATAATGTGACAGAGACCACCTTTCTTTACCGTTTGGCTTTTCTGCAAGCAAATATTGACATAAGAAAGCAAAAATATTCTGCAGCAGTGTTCCAGAGTGTCAAGAGACAGTTACAGTAATGAGAACAGTGGCATTCATGTCAGTGGTAGTTTCCTACTCCAGAATTTTTATCCCTGTATCTCAGCTAAGAAGACCCATGCTTTCTTTCCTGTGTGTATTAGAGGTATGGGAAATCCCACTGTAGCTAGTGGAATCTTTTTGCTCAGTTGTGTTCTTAGAAATAGTACTCCTAGTACTCCTAGTACAAAATTGAGGCAATTTTGCATCGTGCTGAGTGCCATTCCGGGAGGCTTAGCCTACAACATAGTCCTTGGGCCCTTCCTGTGATTCTGTAACTGCCACCTTCCTTTCTTTAAGAAAGAAGAAATTTCTTCTTTCTTAAAATACATGGAGTAGTTTCTGTTATTCCTGAAAAAGGTATCCATTATCATTCCTTCTACTTAACTTTTCTTTTGGATATCTTAGCCAATATGATAATATAATAACTAAAAAAATACATGAGAGGGGTGCCTGGGTGGCTCAGTCAGTTAAGGGTCTGACTCTTGATTTTGGTTCAGATCATGATCTCATGGTTCCGTGGGATCTAGCCGAGCCCCAAGTCTGGTGACAGTGCAGAGCCTGCTTGGGATTCTCTCTCTGCCCCTCCCCTTCTCAGGCACATTCTCTCTCTCTTAAAATAAATGTTTAAAAAATTAATTAATTAATTAAACTGGTTTGCCTTAAAATTACAGATTAGGCAAAATTTTCAGGATTACAAAATAAGTGGCCTGGCTTGGATTTCATAGGCAGACTGCTAATCATTGTTGATCCTCATCCTTCCTCAGATCAAAATAGGAAGCTTACTTATGATGCATCAATTCTGATTAGCCCCTCTCAATCATTTCTTATTCTTTATATTTTAATTCTATATGTTAAGATCATAGTCATTTTATTACTGTTTTCTCTATCAATATTTGTATAGAAATTATCTACATTCTTATTAATTTTCTTATTTCTTTCTCTACCTCAAATCTTCTAAGATCACTGCAACCCAACAGGAACAATGATTTATGGGAGTCTTTTGGTAAGAAATTCCCTGTTTCTATTTGTCTGATTTTTTTTTTTAAATAAAAATTAGTTACTCCTGGAATGACACTATAGATTTCTTTTATTCTTTCAACACTTTGAAATTTTTTTCTCCTATGTTTGGGCTTCTTTTGTTGCTGATGAAAGTCACCTATCTACATAATTATTACTTGATAATAATCTTCTGGGTTTTTTTTTCTGTTATCTGCTTATAAGATCTTTTTCATTGGAGTTCTTATAGTTTCACTACAAGGTGAACAAGTGAGGATTACTTGGTATGTATCCTACTGAGATTCATTTGGCTTCCTGAATCCAAAAATTGCTATTTTGTAAAAACTTACAGGAAATTTTTCATTCTTTCTTCAAATATAGATCTCTCCATGTCTCCCATTGTTTCCTTCAGGTGATTCATGTTAGATTTTTCTCATTTCTTCTTTATTTCCTAATCATTCATACTTTCTTATTTTTCTTTCTATGATTCTGATTAAGTTCTTGAATCTAACTCTAATATATTAATTCTCTCACCAGCTGGGGCTAGACTACTGATTATTTCATATAATTGAATTATTAGTTATTTTATTTTGTATTTTTAGAAATACTATTTGGATTATTTTTCAAATCTGCTTGGTTATTCTTGCAGTCTTGCTATCCTTTTTCATTTTTTTCAAATGCTTTTAACAAATTTGATTTCATACAGCTATAAATTATTTAAAAAGATGTTTTCTCTTTCCATCCAATGTCAAGTTTTAAGACATAAATCTCCCTTGCAGGTCACTACTGAACTTTCCACTTATTGCAGATTTGTCCCTGTACTCATTGAGGCCATAAAACCCAAAGGTTTGTTGTCTTTGATTTGGCAAATGCCATCAGGTAAAAGCCAGTGTCAGTCTCCTTTTACGACATGGAGTTCTGTTGTCAGAATTCCCAGCTTTCCTATGAGATTCTCTGCACTTTTAGAAGGGTGGGTTTATCTAGTAAATGCAGTTGATTTCAGTTTTCAAGTCTACACATTATCAAAAATATAACTTGACTTTCATTATTTATTATACTCTCTGCAAATGGAAAAAGGTGTAAGAGGGACTTGGTGCTTGGCCTGTCTTAATCAGCATTATATCCTGAGCACATAGAACACTGTCTAGAACATAATTAATATTTATTGAGGGAATAAACAAATTATAAGTATTTCTACTTCATTTATTTTTTGTTTGTATTACAGGATTTTGATCAAATACAGGAAATGTTAACAGTGATTAAAAGTCAGTATATATCTAACATTTTTTCTGTTTTCTAATTTTTCACCAGTGAGTTTGCATTACATTTTAGTAAGAAGATATTTTTAAATTGAGAATTTGAATGTCATAATAAATATACTTAAAAATGTAAAACTATCCAAAGAAAATGACTGACAGGAAGCAGAACTACAATTGAATAGTGGCATCTATTGAGTAGTGGGGTATCATTTGTTGGGGCTTATAACATTTATTCTATCCCTAATTTTTTATACAATTACATATTTTTTTAATAAATTAAATAATTACTTTAAGTCAGTAGATAACCCATATGGTCTAAAAATGTTACTTTCTTAAAGTTTCTATGTAAAATTTAAGCTTGTTATTCAATTAATTTTCAATAAAATATTTCCATTTCACATAAGAAGAAATTGAGTAAAGCTAAGGAATGGTCCATGGTCATTCATGCTGTTAAAGATTGTAACAGCAGAGAAATGACAGCTGTCAAGTAAGAGATAGAGCTGGAACCCTTAGACATCTTGTGTGATTTCTATCCAAGCTCGAAGTCATATATTTAAACACTGTACTAAAGTGCCTTCTTCCCTTTGTAAAAGCAGGTGTTCCTATCCATAAAACATCAAAGGGACTTTATGGAAGATATAATACTCTGCTTGTATTAGTTTGCTAGGGCTGCCATACAAAATACCACAGACTGGGTGGCATTACAGAAATTTAATTTCTCAAAGTTCAATGCTAGAAATTGGATTCAAGGTGTCAGGTTGTTTTTTTCTGAGGAATCTCAACATTGGCTTGTAGACAACTGCATTCTTGCTGTATCTTCACATGGTGTTTCTTTTGTGAAACACCATGTTTCTTTTCTGATGTCTCTCCATTTGTCCTAATTTTCTTTTCTTGTAAGGACACTAGTCACATTGGTTTAAAACCTATCCCAATAAACTCTAAAGTTTCTGTCTCCAAATACAGTTACATTTTGAGGTACTAGGGGCTAAGACATAACCATATTAATTTTTAGGAGGAAACAATTCAGTCTATAACACTGCCATACTAAAAGAAGTAAGCAGAAATGTACTTTCATATTAATCATAGTTCCTAAGGATACCTTGAGGCTATACAAGACAAAACTTTCACAATTATATAACATATAATCTTTTATTGACATATATGGATATTTCTATCTTGATTATGTTGACATTTTCTCAATCTATATATATAATTTGTTGTTGCCATAAAAATTTGTTAGAATTTGATAGTGTGATGGTTAACTCTTTTTTTTAATTTTATCTTTTTTAGAATAAAGTTAACAACAAGGAGGAAGATAGAGATTTCCCAAGTAACTTCTGCGCCTACACATGCATTGCCTTCCTTGTTATCAGCATCATTCACCAGAACAGTGCATTAGTTCCCAATGATGAACTTACATTGATATATCATACTAATCCAAAGTCCCTAGTTTACCCTAGGAATCACTGTTGGTGTTGTACATTCTGTGAGCTTGGATGAGTGTATAATGACATATCAATCATCATAATTTCATATGGAGTATTTTCATTGTCCTAAAAATTCTTTATGCTCTACTTAATTACAATTCTCCTCACCCTCATCTCATCACCCCCCGTCTCCAGCAACCATTAATCCTATTATTGCCTATATAGGTTTGCCTTTCTACAATGTCATATAGTTGGAATCATACAGTATATAGCCTCTTCACATTAGCTTCTCTCACTTTCTAATATGCTTTTTGGGGATGTCCATCTTCTCCTGTCCTTGCTCATTAGAGCTCCTATTTCTCAGGGCTTTTAATAGAGGATTTATATCCCTCCACTCTCCCCATATAGCTGTTCCCCATCCCTTGAGTATTTGGCCTCAGATTTGTAGTTACACCATTGTGTCCCATGGTTCTCAGGTCTTTGGACTCCAAGTGAATTGTACAAATAGCTTTCCTGTTTTTCCAGCTTGCAGACAGCATATCCTGTCACATCTTGGTGTCCATAATAATGTGAAACAATTCTCATAATAAATCTCCTCTTATGTATCTTTATCTCGATCTTCTTGGTTTTGTTTCTCTGAAGACCTCTGACTAATACAAATAGTTAAATTCAACAAGCAGCTATTATGTTTTCAGTTCTGTGGCAGATTTAAAATCAGAATACTTAACTCAATATTCAAGAAGTTTACCATATAATGAGTGTGGGAAAAGAAACAATAAAACATGTATATTAAATATTGTAATAGCAGTGAAGTCACTTGATAAATGACAGCTGCCAAGTAAATACGTTTTAAGAGAGATACAAAATACATTGGATATAAGAATAATAAATAGATTTCATTTATTAAGGGAAACATAGTATCAATTCACTTATTGTTTTAATTATGTAGTAGTAGTTCATGTTGACTATGTCTTTTCCCCGTGATTTAAACAAATGAAGAAACACTAACATACGTTTTGGGCAGGCTATGTTTGTTCAGATGTGATTAAAACTCATGTGAAAACATTTATTGGTTTTATGGTGTTTGACCATTTGACAAGGAAGAAGATACCTTGTAAATTAATATTATAAAATAGAGAGACTAAGGTTTCCTTTAGTACATAATGGAATATGAGGAGGAAAATTATTTAAGTCACATAAATAAATATCAATTGAAAAAATTCAAGGTAAGATGATGCTGTGTTTTTTTTAAAGATGTAAAAAATAAGCCATTGAAACTAGAAAATTAAGCTGACTGGAAAAAAACAATATAATAGTGTCAGAAAAGGATTATCAATTAATATTTTTTCACAGGAAATATTGTCTCTTATCTGGATTGTGTGGTGCGAAGTCATTTTTTTCTCTAGCTTTATTGAGATTTATTCGAGATATCAAAATTGTATATACTTGAGGTATACAATGTGATCATTTGAGATACCTATATAATGTAAAATGATTATCACAATCAAGCTAATTAACACATCCATCACCTCACATAGTTTCCTTTTTTTATGTGTGGTAAAAACATTTAAGATCCACTTTCTTGGAAAGTTTCAAGAACATAATATACTATTATTAACTATATATATTCTACTTTATAGTATATATAATATATATTATTTATTAATTATATAGTATTATTAACTATATACAGTCACCATGTTGTACATTAGATCTTCAGAACTTATTCACTTTCTGACAAAGTTTGTGTCCTTTGAATAACATCTCATTTTCCCCCACCCCAGCCCCTGGCAATCACCATTCTACTCCTAGCTTCTGTGAGTCTGACTTTTTTAGATTCCATGTACAGGTGAGACCACACAGTATTTATCTTTCCCTATCAGGAATATTTACTTACCATAATGTCCTCCAGGTCCATGAATGCTGTCACAAATGGCAGGGTTTCCTTTTTTTATGGCTAATATTACAAATTGTGTGTGTGTGTGTGTGTGTGTGTGACATTTTTCTATTTCTTCATTATTCAAGATTTAAATTGTTTCTATTACCTTGGCTATTGTATATACTGCTGTAATAAAAATGTGACACCTCCTGGAGATCCTAATTTCATTTCCTTTGGATACATTCCTAGAAGTGGAATTGCTGAATTATACATTAGTTCTGTTTTTAATTTTTTTAAAGAACCTGTTTGTTTTTCTATAATGACTATACCAATTACATTACCAATAACTGTATACACAGTTCCTTTTTATCTACACCCTCACCAACACTTGTTATCTATGTCTTTTTGATAGTAGCCATCCTAACAGTATGAAGTGATATTTCATTGTAGTTTTGATTCATATTTCCCTAGTGATTATCAATGTTGAGCATTTTTCCACGTATCTATTGGTTGTTTATATGTCTTCTTTGGGAAATATCTATTCAAGTCTTTTGCCTAATTATAAGTCAGGTTATTTATTTTCTTATTATTTTCTTCTTCTTTTTTTAGCTATTAAGTGGTATATGTTATTATATATTTTGGATATAATATATCCAATATCATATATATAATATTATATATTATAATATATATAATATATAATATAATATATTATATATTATATAATATATATAATATTAATATATATAATATATTATATATAATATAATATTATATATATGATATTGGATATATTTCAGGCCATATATATATATAATATATCCAATATTATATATATATAATATTATATATATAATATTATATTGGATGGATTATATTGGATTGGATTATATATATATAATATTATATATATATAATATTATATATATAATATTATATTGGATATATTATATATAATATTATATATATATATATATATAATATTATATTGGATATATTATATATATATGGCCTGCAATTATTTTCTCCCATTCCATAGACTGTTTTTTCATTTTGTTAATTGTTTCCTTTGCTGTGAAGAATCTTTTTTTGAGAGAGAGAGCACATGCATGTGCATATACACAAATGGGGGAGGGGCAGAGGGAGACAGAAAGAGTCCTAAGGAGCCTCCACACCCAGTGAGAGCCCGATGCAGGGCTCAATCTCTCCTATCTGTGAGATCATGACCTGGGCCAAAATGAAGAGTCAGATGCTTAACCCACTGAGTCACCCAGGCACCCCAAAGTTTTTAGTTTGATATAGTCCCACTTGTTTATTTTTTTTTTATTTTGTTGTCTGTGATTTTGGTGTCATAGCCAAAAAAAAATCATTGTCAAAAATAATGTAAAGAAGCTTATATCTTATGTTTTCCTCTAACACTTTGCAATTTAAGATCTTGCATTTAGGCCTTCAATCCACTAATTTTTGTGTATGGGATAAGTGACTAATTTCATTATTTTTCTTGTGGGTATCCAGTTTTCTCAACACCATTTATTAAATGTACTGTTTTTCCCATTGTGTATTCTTAATGCCCTTTCCATGGATTAGTCAACCATATATGGGTGGTTTATTTGGGGGCTCTCTATTGTGTTTCACTGGTCTGTAGGTCTAGTTTTATGCCAGTGGCGTAGTCTTTTGATTACTATAGCTTTGTAATATAGTTTGAAATCAAGAAGTATGCCTCCATCTTTGTTTTTCTTTCTTAAGATTACTAAATAAAAAAGGCAGGAACATTTCCAATTCATTTTATGAGGCCAGCATTACCCTGATACCAAAGTCAGATAAGGACCCTACAAGAAAGTTATAGGTCAGTATACTCAATGAACATAGATGCATAAACCCTCAACAAAATGCTAGAAAACCAAATTAAGCACCACATTAAAAGGATCATACACTACCATCAATGGGATTTACCCTTGAGATGCAAGGATGGTTCAGTATACACAAATCAATAAATGTGATATACCACATTAACAGAATGAAAGATAAAAATTATATAATCATCTCAATGCAGAGAAAGCAGTGACAAAATTGAATCTCATCTTATGATTAAAAACTCTCAACAAATTAGGTATATAAAGAACATAACTTAACATTAAAAAGTTCATATATGGCAAGCTCATAGCTAATATCATATGAATGGTGAAAAGCTAAAAGCTAATCCTGAGAAATCAGAAATAAGAGTGCCAGAAACAAGAGTGCCCACTGTTACACTTCCATTTAACCTAGTAGCGGGGTCCTAGCCAGAGTATTCAGGCAAGAGAAAGAAATACAAGGCATCTAAATCACAAAGGAAGAAGTTAAATTGTCTCTATTTGCAGATGGCATGATCTTATGAATAGAAAACAGGAAAGACACTACCCAAAAACTGTTAGAACTAATAAATAAATTCAGTAAAGTTGCAGGATTCAAAATCAACATACAAAAATCAGTTACATTTCTATATACCAGCCACACACTCTCTGTAAAAGAAATTAAGACAGCAATCTCATTCACAATAGCATCAGAAAGAATAAAATACTTAGCAGTAAATTTAACCAAGGAAGTGAAAGTCCTGTACACTGAAAACTATAATACATTGATGAAAGAAACTGAAGAAGTTACAAATAAATGGAAATATATCTTATGTTCTTGGATTGGAATGATTAATATTATTAAAATGTCTATTCTACCCAAAGCAATCTACAGAATCATTATAATCCCTATCAAAACTCCAATGGCATTTTTTAACAGAAATAGAAAAAGCAATCCTAAAATTTTTATGGAACCACAAAGACCCCACGTAGCCAAAGCAACACCTTCACCCTATAAATACTATACCAGTTCAATGCTAAAGCAATTGAAGATGCTAATAAATTTCACAACTTGGGAAAACCTGAAAAACTACCAGTGAACCTCTCTGGTAATACATGTTATCTGTTTGCAATTCAATTAGTTGATAGAAATCAACTGATAGAGATTTAATTTGTATGTCTGTTTTCCTATGTTATGACCACCTTTGATTAATGTTACTGGTTTTCATGCTTTGTAACAAAACAGAACAAATCTTTATTTTTCATACTTTAAAAACAGTAGTTAAGTTATAAGTAAAGGTCCCCTTTAAGAATTTAACAAAAGCTTATACTCTTTTCATAGGAATATTTATTTATTTGTTTAACATTCAATACACATGCATTGAATTTTACTGTCAAGCATTACTTAAAACACTGTAAATATAGCAATAAGCTGAAATAACAAGATCCTTTTTATTCCACCAATAGAAGCAAGACCAGTAGAAAAATAACAAAAAGATTATTTCAGATTGTGATAAATGCTCTGGAGGAAATAAGCAGATTAATGAGATAGAGATAACTACGGGAGAACTACTATGAAGGCAGTGGTAATTAATCCACAATTAAAGTTTACTGGGATAGTGTTAAAAGCTAGTAAGCATAATCCTACCAACATTTAAAAATATATCCATCTCTTTTTGTTGTGTGTGGGGCAAAAGTAGAAGCAAGAAGCTTATTTGGTAGGTGATTTTTAATTGATCAGAATGTGAGAAGATTGTGGCCATGGGCTAAGGTGGTAGTTGTAGAAATAAACAGAACTGGAAAGATTTGGGAAGTTAGAGATACCTACAATTTTTTCTGGAATTATGTGAAAGATGAAACAAAAGAGGAATCGGTTTATTACCTAGATTATTTTCTAAAGTAAATATTTGATGGTAATAGTAGTTCTTTTTACAAAAAGACAGCCTGGTGCAAGAAGGAAAAAATTAGAAATTTCTATTTTGAATTTATATTTATACACACACACACACACACACACACATATATGCATTTTATATATAAATTGAATGTAATATATATAATATATAAATGGAATATGTAATATATATATATATATATATATATATATATATATATATATACTATATACATAGAAATGAAATGATAGTAAGCCACTGGATGTAAGAGTCTGGAGCTCAAAAAAGGAAATGAAAATTTGGAAGATACTAGCATAATCTCATGGAGTAAAAGTTCTCATTTCAGACAGGAAGTTTGATTGTAAAATAAAGGATGCAATCTGAACATCAGAAAGGGGGAAAAACAATGGGAAGATTAAAAATATAGATAAATAAAACCTGCTTATATTCTCTTCTTGAATTTCTCCACTATGTTTAACAATGTAGCAAAATTTATAACACTGTCTGATATGGTTCTCAGTATAAATGGAGAAAATACCTAAGATAATGATATAAATGCAGAGAGCAAAGATGTTTAAGGGGAAATATAGTTTTTATACTTCACCTGAACTTGTAAAATGTCAACACCAGGAGATTATGATAAATTACGTGTATGTAATATAATAACCTAAAGAAACCACTAAGAAAGCTATACAAAGAGCTATTCTTCCTAGAGTGGTCTAATTCATAGAGACAAAAAGTGGAAAAATGGTTGTCAGGCACTGGATAAGGGGGAGAATGAGGAGTTACTATTTAGCTGGTACTAAGTTATATGTTTGGAAGATGAAAAATTCTGGAGATGGATGATAGTGATACTTGTACTCATAAAAATGTGAATGTACTTAATACCACTGAATTGTACACTTAAAACTGATTAAAACAGTAAGTTTTGTTTTATGTATTTTATAATAAATAACTATAAATATATATTTTTATATATGACAAGTATGCTCAAAATAGCTAGAGATAAATCAAAACAATTTGTAAAGATGTTCAAGTAGTCCACAGGAAGGCAGAAAAAGAAAAAAAAGCGAAAAAACAGAACAAACAGAAAACAAAAGACAATGGCAGACTTAAGCCCTAAAATATCAATTAAACAAAAACCGTGATCCATGAAAGAAAAAAGTTGATAGACTGAACTTATTGAAATTAAAAACCTCTGTCCACAAAAGATACTGTTAACACTGAAAAACAAGCCAAAGAAAGGGAGAATATATATGCAAAACACATATCTGATAAAGGACTTTTACATAAAGTATGTAAAGAACATTTAAAATTCAACAATAAGAAAACAAACAACCCAACTGAAAAACGGGGAAAAGCTCTTAGCAGATACCTCACCAAAAATATATATATATATACATACACACACACACACACACACACACGTGTGTGTATATATATATATATATATATATATATATACAGATGGAAATTAACTCTATGAAAAGATGAAGGTCTATGAAAAGATATATTATTTATCATTAAGGAAACACACATCAAAACAACAATGCAGAATGGCACAGACACTTTGGAAGTTTCACAGTTTGAAAGTTACTTACAAAGCTAAACATAAGCCAGGTATTTATTCAACTGATTTGAAAATTTAATTCCACATACAATGTTTACCCCAGTTTTATGCATAAATGCCAAAAACTGGACGCAATCAAGATTCTCTTGGAAAAATGAAGAAACAAGCTATGGTATATCCATAGGTGGAACATTATTCAGTGGTCAAATGATATGATCTATTAAGCCACACAATAATACAGATGACTTTCTTTTTTGAAAGGTTTATTTATTTATTTTGAGATAGAGCACATAAAGGAAGGGCGGGGGGGAGGTGGGAAGCAGAGAGAGACGGAAGAGAGAGAATCCCAAGTAGGCTCCACACCATCAGCTCGGAGCCCAATGTGGGGTTCAATCCCATGAACCACGAGATCTCAACCTGAGCGGAAATCAAGAGTCAAGATGCTTAAACAACTGAGCTACCCCGGCACCCCAATATAGATTACTCTTAAATGCACACTGCTTAGTAAAAGAAATGAGTCTAGAAAGACAATATAATGTATGGTTCCAATTATAAGACATTCTGAAAAAAGCAAATTTATGGAGATAGTAAAAAGATCAGTGGTGATGAGGATCCAAGGGGCAGTGGAAGACTGATTAGGTGAAGCCCAGGGAATTTTTTTAAGGTGTTGAAACCATTCAGTATGATTTTATAATGGTGTTTATTTGACACTATGCATTTAGACAAAACACATATAATTTTACAAAACAATGCAATTCCCTAATTTATGTAATTAAAAAAAATCACTTAAGAGTTTAGAGGATCATGAATAGAGTGAAGACCTGTATCAAAATTTATGTAATAACCACATTGAAAAGAGGAGGGGGAAAGATGATACTTTGGAAACAAGAGTAATTTATAAGACTAAGGTCAAAAAGAACTATACACAAGTACTATACTCTAGTTTATAAAATTGTTTTCCATCAGAGTACAGGTTAATAATTCTGAAACCCACTTGCACCTACAATGAAATAGAAATAACTAATATTGGAGGGCAGAGAGTAAGAGCCAGGTGTCTCAATGCTGGAGTATCAGAAAAGTTATACATAAACAGGAATATGAATCTTTACAGTAACTGATTAGAGATGGAGACATCAGTATGAATTTATATTTAGCTAAATATAGATACCCAATGGTTACAAATGGTAATACGTAATATACATATATACACATGTATCTATTATTATATATAGTATACACACACACACACACACACACACACACACACACACACACACACACAGGTTACTATACGTTCTTGTTCTATTAGCTAAGAGGACCTAGAACAATGACATCCTGGGAGCACTGAGAACACTTAGCACCCAGATCTCGGTTTCTCATATCATTTAGAAGTCAATTTTCTAATGAAAGAAACTAGGTCTCTTTGTATAAATGGTTGCTTCAAGGACTGGGAAAGGAAATCTACAAAATGAGCTTGGCACTCTTGCAATCCAGAATATAAGTGCTTAAAGAAACACAAAGATGGAGATAGGTCAACAGATACAGTGGTCAAGTGAAAAATCTCCCAATAGACAATTCTGGGAAAAGTTGAACAACAAAATTAAGTAGTATTAGATCATAACTAAAATTATAAAGTAAATATCCATGAGTCCATATTGATATAAATGATTAAGTAAATAAATGAAAGAAAATAGACAAGTCTCCTGCACAAAACTCCAAATAATTTATCTGAAAATATATTTATATATAAATAAAATTAAATTATAAATCTTATGGTAGGTGAACCATAACCCCCACTCCTCATGTGTGCACTGCACAAAGTGCTATTTGAAAAGGGGGAAGAGAATAACTGTGCAATGAATAAGCTGGAAAATCACTAATTTAGCCAATTAACAGGATGAGTATCAAAAGTGACAAATCAGGCTGTCAATATACCCATGATATGATGTGATGACAGTGGCATCCTAAGCCATTTTTTATTCTAACTCATCTTCCTCTCAAAAATTTCTAATTTCAGTCTAACCACATGAAACATATCAGACTAATACCACTGATGGATATTCCTCAAAATAACTGACCAATACTCCTCAAAACTGTCGAGGTCATCAAAATCAAGGAAAGTCTGAGAAACTTCACAGCCAAGAGGAGTCAAATGACTGATTGTAAGAAATGATAAGGATGGCATCCTAGAAGAGAAAAAGGACATTAGGTAGAAATCAAGAAAATCAGAATCATTTAAGGACTTTAGAATATATTTTGACTCATTACTTATAAGAAAAGTTCCATACTATGTAAGATTTTATTGATAGGGAAAAGTGGGTATGAAATATATAAGAAACTCTGTACTATGTTTGTAATTTTTCTGTAAATTTACAATTATTCTAAAAGCTCAATGGTAAAACTCCAAGCAATCCACTTAGAAAGGACAAGAATGGATATTTCAATAAAGAGGATACATTGATGTAAAACAAGCATATGAATTCACCATCTCTGGCCATTAGGGAAATATAAAATAAAGTCACAGTGAGATATCCCAACATACCCACCAGAATGACTGAAATGAAATTCACCAAATTCTGGTGATGATTCAGAAAAACCGTATCACTCATACAATGCTGATTAAAATATTAATTGGTACAGCCACTGTGGAAAACAGTTTGGAAGTTAAAAATAAACATTCAATTGCTACCTTAGGCATGTATCCCAGAGAAACAAAGATGCGCGCACACACACACACAAACACGCGTGCACGCATAAAGAAATGTGTATAGCAGATTTACTTACAATAGCCAAAAAACATTAACAACGCAGGTGTGTTTCAATGGGTGGAACGTTAAACAAACTGTGGCAATCCATACCATGGAACTTTACTCAGAAAAAAAAGGAAGGGAGAAAGGAAGAAACAGAATGACTTACTGATACACATAACAACTTGGATGAATCTCCAGAGAATTATGCTGAGTAAAAAGCCAACTCCAAAAGGTTACATACTATATGATTCCATTTATATAATATTGTTAAAATTTCAAAATTATATAAAGGGAAGCATGTTAGTTTCCTAGGGCTTAAGGGGTGGGAGAAGTAAGGCAGGAGGAAAGGGGGTTTCATTATTAAAGGGCAATTTAAGGATCCTTGTGGTGATGGAAATGTTTTCTATTTGGGGTGTATTTATGTTATATTCTGTTTGTGATATTTTACTACAATTTTGCAAGACGTTACCATTGAGGAAGGCTGGATAAAGCACACATGCAATCTCTTTTTATTATGTCTTCTATTTGGGGATTATATTTAAATTTTTTCTAGATTAACTGAGGTATAAAATTGCATACATTTAAAGTACATAATGTGGTTATTTTATATATATATGTTAATATATATATTTATAGTGAAATATTTACCACAATCAAGTTAATTAACACATCCATCACCTTACACAGTTACCTTCTATGTGCGTGTGGAGAGAACACTTAAGATATATCTACTCTCTTAGCAAATTTCAAATATACTACGCAATATTATTAACTATAGTCACCATGATGTACATTATACCCCACAGAATTTACCTTAGAACTGAAATTTTGGTACCATTTGGCCAACATCTCCCCATTCCATCACCCCCCTCCAGCTCCTGACAACCACCATTCGGCTCTGTTTTTGTGAGTTCGACTAATTTTTAGATTCCACATGTAAGTGGATCATATAGTATTCATGTTTCTCTGTCTGGCTTATTTCATTTAGCATTATGCTCTTCTCCAAGTTCATCCATATCTTCATGTTATTTCTGACAACTGCACATGAATATATCCAAAACTATTAAATTTAAAACTATTAAATTTTATTTCAATTTTAAAAAAAAATGAGATGCAGTTAATGATGCAAATGCTTATCTTAGAAAGGAAGAAAGATGTATACAAAAAAGGAGGAAAAATCAGTGATCCAAGGTTCAACCTTAGAAAGCTGGAAAAGGAACACCAGCGTAAAACCAAAGTAGGATAGGAATAATAAACAGTAGAAATAAATGAAAATAAAAAAGAGACAAATAGTGAGACATTGACAAAACCAAAACCTAACTATTTTCAAAGAAAAACAAAGTCAACCATCCCCTAAATAAACCAAGAAAAAGGGGAAAATACGGGCGCCTGGGTGGCTCCATCGGTTAAGGGTCCGACTTCGGCTCAAGTCATGATCTCACGGTTCATGGGTTCGAGCCCCGCATCTGGCTCTGTGCTGACAGCTCCTAGCCTGGAGCCTGCTTCAGATTCTGTGTCTCCCTCTCTCTCTGCCCCTCCCTCATTCATACTCTGTCTCTCTCAAAAATAAATAAAACGTTAAAAAAATAAAAATTAAAATTAAAAAAAGGGAAAATAACCAATATCAATAATAAAGGAGGAGTTTTTGCTACTGACTCTACAGATATTAAAAGGATGATGAGAAAATAATATAAACACCATTCCGCCAACAAATCTGACAACTTAGATGAAATGGAAAATAGCCCTAAAAAAATACAACTCACAAAGCTGACACAACAACAAGAAAATCCGAACAGTCTTATATGTACATTTCTAAACCACATTATCAAGAACTTTCACACAGAACTCCATGCCCAAATGGTTCAAGTGTTAACTCTATTAAAGATTCAAGAATGAAATAATATCAATATCACACAAACTTTTTTCAGAAAATAAAGAAAGAAGGCACTGCCAAAATCATTTTATGAGGTTAACATAAGCCTAAAAGTAAAACATGACTAAGACATTGCGAACAATGAATAATTATGACCTAATATCCCTTATGAGCATAGACACAAAAATCTCTAGCAAAATATTATAAAACTAAACAATATAGAAATTATAACACAATATAAACAATTTGATTCCATCCCAGAAATGCAAGATTGGTTTAAGAAATATCAACCCATTTAATTCATTATATTAACAGAATTTTCTTAAAGTGACTATTTCAATATATGCATTTGACAAAATGCAATACCCATTCATGGTAAAACTCTTAGCAAATAGGAATAGTTAGAGTGTCATCCAAAATGTATTCCTAGCATTATATTTAACAGTGATAGACTAAACTTTCTGATTTAGATCAAGAGAAAAGTAGGGAAGTCCATCTTCTCCATTTCCACTCAACACTTTTATTGGAGGTCCTATCATTTGGAATATGGAGAGTAAAAAGCAATAAAACATATAAACTTCAGAAATAGAGAAGTAAAACCATCCTTTTAGAAATGCTATTTTGCTTACATGTAAAGAAAATCAATAAATCTACAAAACAACTGTTAGAACTAGTAAGCAAACAGGGTTATAGGATAGAGAGTTAAGATAAAAAATATTTAGCATTTGAATATAACAACACAAATAAATGTAAAATAAAACTCTTAAAAATCCATTATAATAGAAAAACATAACAAGGAGAACCAAAATCTCCATACTAAAAATTAGAAAATATTGTTGACGGAAATTAAAGAACGTTCAAATGAATAGAATGATATATTCTGTTCATGGATTGGAACACTCCATATTGTTAAAATATCAATTCTCCACAAAATGATCTACACATCCAAATGCAGTTCCAATCAAAATCTTGCAGACTTTTTTGTTGAATGTGACAAGCTGATTCTAAAACATGTGTAGAACTTCAAAGAATCTGACGAAGCACTTTCTTAAAAAGAACAATGTTAGAATAATTAGCATGCTTGAATTTAAGGTTTAAAATGAAGCTACAGAAAAGATGCCCAGAAGTAGCACAGGGTTAGGCAGACAGAGCAACAGAACACAATCAAGGGTTTAGAAATAGATCCACACAAATATAGTTAGGTTGATTTGTGATAAAGGTGCCAAGGCAATTAAATTCATAAAGAGAAATTCCTTTAAATAAAAGATGCTGGATTAGATTTCCATACAGACTTTTAAAAATTAGATACAATATCCTTATCTCATATCATATACTGGAAATTATACATAGACCTAAACATGTAACCTAAAATTATAACATTTCTAGAGGGATTAAGGAAGGGTTTCTTAAAACACAGAAAGCATGAGCAATTATAAAAACATTGATAAGCTGAATTTGTTAAAAAACAAAATGCAACTGAGTAAATTTGAAGACCTAATTGAGTATGAAACATTCATGAACCGGGCAGCATCCTATCTAGCAAACAGAAGTGAGTTCCACTGAGCTGCAGAAAAGGAAAGGTTTTTAAAGGTGGGAGAAGGAAATTAATAGCAAAGAATGCATTGTTTTAGATGGTTCAAGGTTACATTCCTCAGGGTTGAAACTGTAGTTAGGTTAGTTATTAAGTCTTGGTTTACTGACGGGGCGTTAAATTAAGTGACTCCGTTTGGGCCTGCGATTTTCTTTTTAACAAACTTAATCAAAACTTAAAACCTTTCTTTCTGGAAACTACTGTTAATAAAACCCAAAGGCAACCCATAGACTAGGAGATAACAATCACAACATGAGACAAAATACCTTCATCCAGAAGATATAAAGACTTCACATAACTAAAAAATGAAAATGCAAAGAACCCAATAGAAATGGGACAAAAGTCTTGAAAAACCACATAATTAGATAAAGGCCAAAAACACGTGTTGGTAAGTGTGTACAGCAACCAGAAGACTATCGTGCTGGAGAGAATTACAGCCAATCCTACAAAGTGTGGTCATACTAGAAAGAGGAAACGTTTGAAGGCGCCAAGGTCATTCCACAGAGAAAACAAGTTAAAAAAAAAAAAAAAAAAAAGAAAGAAAAGAAATATCCTTATATCCTAGTACAAATATGACAATTTCTGTTATCTTTTTAAAATTTTTTTAATGTTTATTTACTACTGAGAGACAGAGAGAGACCATGAGCAGGGGAGGGGCAGAATGAGGGGGAGACACAGAATCTGAAGCAGGCTCCAGGCTCTGAGCTGTCAGCACAGAGCCCAATGCGGGGCTCAAACCCACAAACCGCGAGATCATGACCTGAGCTGAAGTCGGACACTTAACCGACTGAGCCCCCCAGCTGCCCCTGATATTTTTTTCATTCATTGGCCACCATTCTTTCTTCCACAAAGCTAGATGAAGTATTCCCTCATTCTCCTTTGTAAACACCTACTACATTTCGTCATCTTGCTAAGCAGTGGAATTTAATAGCAGTAGCCAAAACATACATTCCTGGCTGTGTGCGCTTTCAAAAACCTTTTTGATATTTCTATTACAGCATGGTTATAATATTTTACATTTAGCCTATGTGTGTCTATATGCTCCACTAGTTGACTACCAAAAGGATATATGTTAATTTGTCTTTTTGTCTTTTGTTTTATTCCACAGCACCCAGGATAATGCTTGGCACACAGTAGGTACTATGAGGGGAGGAACAGAGGGATTGAAAGAGAGAGGGAGAGGTTCCATTGTGTAATGGTTAGCACTCTGGACTCTGAAAGAGAGAGGGAGAGAGGGAGGGAGGGAGAAAGAAATGGCATATTTTGTTCAGTCTTTTATTTTAGCTGTTTGAATACTTTTCAGAATCTGAAGTAAACAACATCTCTCTCAACTTATGAAGACAGCACAATTAAAAAAAAATAAGTCTGCCTCCCAGAAGCTAACACCGGCCACTGGGTTCATTCTCAAGTAATTATCCAGTTAATTTGACATTTATCCAGAAGACTGGCTCCCAAGTTGAAAGCCGGTTTAGACAATATCAGCAGCTATTTCACAGGGATTTTCACAAGTGTTCATTTGTGCCTGTGTGTGTGAAATTCCTGCTGTGAATTTGGTTTGGGGACCAGCCACATGCAACATCCCAGCTGAGCCACTGCCTTCCCAAACCAATCTTCCAGCCAAATGCTTAAGTAAACGTGGCTAATTGCTCTAGATTCTCCTCTCAGCCTCCAAACTCACAGCAAGTATGTTGATTCACAACCTTGGGAGTCCCAGCGTAAAACTGCCCCAGGGAATGGAGGGCAAGGAGAGAGGCAAGGAAGAAGAAGACTGCTTCAGACCCACAGGCAGCAGGGGTGTAACAAGCCAGAAACTTACATAAGGCTTATCTTCAGTGACACAGACATGTAGATCTCCATATCTGCTGCCAGAATCCTAGAAGTTTATGCAGAGACCTTAACTAGGTTCAATCATACATAAGATCCCAAAGGTCTCAACAACACCCCATTCTCAAGGCTGTGTCCTTCAAACAGCTCCTATTCTAGGAATGATGGACAAAATATACATGTCCAAGACAGATGACAGGGTGAGGAGCCTCTGATTGCCGATATCCAGCTATGGGTCAACTGGATGGTCACATCTTCTTCATGACCTCCTCCAACAGGTAATGTGAACTTTCTGTGGATTCCATACTATGACTGCACAACAGACCAAATGTCTGAGTGCACTTTGTGAACCCCTCTCAATGTACCCTCAAAGTCCCTCTTTTCTGGATGTGCTAGAGTTAATAAGGAAGAGAGAAACTAACTCTGCTGCATATTGCTGACAAGACTTTTATAGTGTTGCCTCAAAATTAGAGTCATAACTTGAAACAGAAAGGGCCAGGCAGTCACTACTTCAGAAATCAAGAAATAAATCAAGAAAATACCCCTATTGTTACTACTTACAAAAACGATTTTTTATTTTATAGTATCCTAACCATATATATAAATTCATGAGATAAAAATATTACACTCATTATCCAAATAAAGAAAGAGAAGCTAAGAGAACAGAGAAGCATTTGAGTCGTAAAGTATATCAATCTGGGGTAAGAAGTGACTTTAATGCTCCCCTAGTTGGACCCCACCTTAAAAATGAAGAAAGAAGCTTAAGGGAAATAATAAATATTATTGTATTAGTGAAATAATGAAATTGCTATCTTTGCTACAGAAACACAAATACTGATTGCACTTGTAAGAGGGACAGGCTAATCTAGGCTCCATATGAGAGTTTAGCCTGAGCGACACTCATAACAACTTTGCAGTTGCTGTTATTCTGCCTAGAAATACTCTTTCTTAGATACTTACATGGTTTTATACCACCTCACTTCATTCATGTTCTTCTTTGCTCAACAAATGTCACTTCCTAAGAGGGTATCCCTAACACCCATTTCAAAATAACAGCCTCTGTCCCTTTCTACCCCTTATTCCATTTTACTTTTTTTATAACACTTATCACATCCTAACATCATAGCTTTTTTTTTACTTTTTCTTTGTTTTAAGTAGGCTTCATGCCCAGCATGACATCCACCATAGGGTTTGACCCCATCACTCTGAGATCAAGACCTGGGCTGAAATCAAGAGCCGGAAGCTTAACTTGACTGAGCCACCCAGACACCCCTTAATATCATAGTTTGTATTTATTTGCCCACCCATTAATTTTCTATACCCTCTTTAGAATGTAAGTGTTGTGAAATGGTAGGGACTTTGTATCCCTGGCCCCTTACGATGGTGCCTCATACAGATTAAATGCTCAGTGACGATAAGTGGAATTAATGGATAGTTGAGTTCTCTGTGTAGCTCATAAAGGTCACTGTTTATAACATTGCATTCTAACACTATCTCCCTATGTCCTATGCATGTAAGCACAAACAAACACACAGCACCTACACTAACACACCTGCACAATGGCACACACATGTTAAGAATTTTTGTCTTTTAAGAAATTCAGGAAACATGAAGTATCAAGATTTCCACCAGGTTCTATACATTTGGGTGCAGTATCCTATGGAAAGGAAATGGGCTCAAGGCGTACTCTCTGCCTTCAGAGAACCCACTGCCTGGGTATAATGAAGGAGCAGAACATTTCCACCGATGCTGGCTCAACCTTCATTGACTGCTTAACTCTACAGTGTTTGATGACATGGAAGTATAAGCGATTACACAGATAACAATGTATTACCTTACATCTTGAAAAAAGATCTGGAAAGTTTTGCACAAGATGTTTTAGAAGAGATAAATGAGCAACATTTAAGTCAGTACAGAAGCTTGGAGAAAGACATTCCCGATAGAGAAACAGATGTCCAAGTTCCTAAAGGACTAAATATGTGGAGGCAAGTTCATTGAATGAATGTGGGTGGTAACTTTTGGCAATATTTGAGTGCCATCCACAGACGTTTGGAATTTGTTTTCTTGCTAATGAGACACCATTGATAATTTTTGCCTAGGGGAGAAACATGAAACATCAATTTTGCAGTATTTATTTAACATCAGGCATCATCCTAAGAAACTGATACTGATACGTTATTTTATTTAATCCTTTCAATATGTCTGAGAATAAGACTGCTGAGTTGAGAAAGCAGATTCTCAGAAAAGATTAATAACCCGAAAGGGTAAAGAAGGTTGTAAGTGCAAAGAATCGTTTTAAAACAAGTCTTCTGATTTAGGGGTTCAAGGATTTTT
This sequence comes from Panthera leo, assembly GCF_018350215.1. Taxonomy (NCBI): domain Eukaryota; kingdom Metazoa; phylum Chordata; class Mammalia; order Carnivora; family Felidae; genus Panthera; species Panthera leo. The sequence goes on from NC_056687.1 coordinate 76,534,948, forward strand.
TTCCATTCTGCCTACTCTGAGTCAATCTCTAGTTTAAAAAATTACTTTGGAGGCATTATTTATAAGAGTTTAATGAGAAAAAGGATCTAGTTATGGAAATCATTTAGAAATCTTCTGAAAAAAAATATTAAAGGGGAAGAGATAGGGGGAAGGGGGGATGAAATAATGAGAGCCTGAACCAGAACAGAGGAATGGAAATGTAAGGGCAGATGGAGTAGATAGTGTGAGGTTATTACATAGACCACTGGACAAGTGGGTACTTCCCCTCTGGGGCAGTTAAGTTTTGAAGAAGGAAATCAAAGTAAATTGCATTTCATTATTATTTATTTATTTGGTCGACTAGCTTAAGGGAAGAAAAATGAAAATAGCAGTCAAATGTAAAAGCAGGTGCCAAGAAAGACTTTTAAAAGAAATGGGCACTGTATTTTTTTCCTTCTCTTTCTTAAAAAAGAGACATAAAAGCTTTCAGTGTTTGTAGGTTTCCAAATCCACCCACTTACACCTGTTCAGAAACATCTGTTTTCTTGTAAAATGGAAACTGCAAAAAAATAAAAAGGCCAGCTAATAATAACATGGTAGGAGAAAAACTTTTTGTTAGTTTATTTAATTTTATTTGATTTTTCTAGGCTAAAAAAATTTTTTTTATTTGATTTTTAGAATGACATGTTCTTAGAACTAAACTATACATTACTGGTTAGATCTAATCATAGATTTGGAGTCCTTGCATTTCCTTATTTTCAAATGTAGTTAGTGAAGCCATTATTTCCATATAGTTTTATAGAAATTTGGATATTATCAGTATTTTATGTCATTGTTTTAATTTATTAAGATTTGAAGAGATACATATATTTATATATGCCATAAAATATGTTCTAAGGTATATAGAGAAAAAGAGAGACAAACAGAAACAGAGAGAGAATAAATTCCATTATCTCAGATTCAAAACTGCTAATATATTTTATTTTATGTCTGCATACTCTAAATAAATGGTAATCTAGCACAACAATGAATCTTAGCAAGTGAACATCTAGCTAAGAAGATGGCATATTTGGGGCGCCTGGGTGGCGCAGTCGGTTAAGCGTCCGACTTCAGCCAGGTCACGATCTCGCGGTCTGTGAGTTCGAGCCCCGCGTCAGGCTCTGGGCTGATGGCTCGAAGCCTGGAGCCTGTTTCCAATTCTGTGTGTCTCCCTCTCTCTCTGCCCCTCCCCCGTTCATGCTCTGTCTCTCTCTGTCCCAAAAATAAATAAAAAACGTTGAAAAAAAAAAATTAAAAAAAAAAAAAAAAAAGAAGATGGCATATTTGACTGAAGAAATGAGTGAAGGAGATAGCCATACTAAAAGCAGGAGAGAAACCATTCCAGACAAAGTTAATAATAAGAGTAAAGATTCTGAGTGCAGAATAAGCCTGGAATTTTCCAATGGGTAGAAAAGTTCAGCATGAAAGAAGTGACAGAAGCAGTGAGAGGGGCCACTGGAAAGGTCAGCAGGAATACTATCATGCATGCCTTGGAGGCCACGGGAGAAATACTTTTACTATTGGAAATTCATGGAAATTCATGGGAGTATTTTATTCAAGAGAGTAAGAAGTCCAATATATGTTTCTAAAAGTATAGTCTGATGACTCTGTGGATAAACAATGGAGTTTATGTCTCTAAATTCATATTTAGCTGGTTCATGTTGCACATGAATTTCCTTTATTTTAAAAAAGGAACACTCCTAAACCAGAATTTCCTTTATTTTAAAAAAAGCAAAAAGTAATCTGAGGTGTTCTGAATAATGATTAATCTGATAAAGTAAAATATAAAAACTAGAATTTTTTTATTCAATACACAATGGTTTTTAGTATCAAATTTTCCTTTAACTATTAATAGCCATTTTACCCATAAGAGAATATTGACAATATAATATTTATGCCAAACACAATTGCTCATTTATGTGATTTATTCTTTATGAAAGCTTCTTACTGTCTTATTATATCATATATCTGATTTTAAACTCATTGAAGTGTTGTTATTTTAGCAGAGGTTTTATTTAAGGAATATGTCATATATAAAACTTTCTACAAAATCAGGTCATTATAAACTCATAAGTGTTTGAGTTATTTTATTTCCCATGTACATGAGACTGAGGTTATAGGCTTCTTTGTAAGTAAAAGAAAACTGAGCCATTTGGTAATAAACATGGCTAATGCTTTTAAATAAAGCCTGTTCTCAATCTAGAGAAATGCCTATTTACTTGGAATTATATGAACAGTTTACATTTTCTGCTAAAGTATGCTCGAATTCTGCTAAAGTAGTACTCTTGTAATGAGATAGTCTACATTAAGCTCTAATAATAGTTTGCCGCATGATCATCACAATGATAATGTGTGTAATTTATCACACCTGCCATCAAAGGAGCTCTAAGAATTTCAAGAACAGCCCCTCATTAATCTATTCACTTAGCTCCTTGCCTCTTGGAAGTTTCTAAAGCTTTTTAAGAAATTATGCACCAACTATGGTCAAGAGAAAGGTTTTGTAGCATTCAGGAATAAAGAAATAGAGTGAGCTAAAGGATCACAAAGATGATAAATTCCAAGTGAAACTATCTGGAGAACCATCACAATCAAATATGTGATAGATTCCTGTTTTGTTAAGTTGGGCAACATTAAAATATTTAAATCAGTTCTCTCGTTTTAGAAATTGGGAATCCCATCTGGCTTCTTAATCTTCTGCTGCCCCTGGAGGTTTGAAGCACACTGAATACCTGGAAGACTATCACTCTAAACCAATCCTTGGATTGCTCCAATGTTGTACAATTATATATTCAAAGACTAATTCCCCTGTAATTAAAGCTGATGCTATGTTTATAGATGATGACTTGGTATTCTAAAATATTCTGAAATAGTATTCATATTGTTTAATCGTAAACCGTAAAGTGTATTCTGATATATAAGTTAATGTTTATGCTCTTGGTTCTGTGAAAAATTGACATGACTGAAACCATTTTAAAATAGAGTTGGATGGGTGCTTGGGTGGCTCAATCGGTTGAGGAGCCAATTCTTGATTTTGGTCAGATCATGATCCCAGGGGTCGTGGGACTTAGCCCTTCATCGGGCTTGATGCTGAGTATGGAGCCTGCTTAAAACTCTTTCTCTCTCAGGATGCCTGGGTGGTTCAGTCAGTTAAGCATCTGACATCAGCTCAGGTCATGATCTTGCGGTTCATGGGTTCAAGTCCCACATCGGCTTCTGTGCTGATAGCTCAGAGCCTGGAGCCTGCTTCGGATTCTGTGTTTCCCTTTCTCTCTCCCCTTCCCCTGCTCTTGCTCAGTCTCTCTCTAAAATAAGTAAACATTAAAAAAAATAAAAGGGGAGGAGCCAAGATAGAGGAACACCATGGAAGGTTTTTTTCATCTTGCATCCATGAAATGCAGCCAGATCAACACTAAACCATCTGCACACATACAAAACTGATTTGAGGATTAACACAACAGTCTGCACAACCAGAACCACAGAATTTAGCAAGTATGCCAAACAAAGAGGTGAACTGGGAGAGAAAGAAGCCAAGGCAGGCAGGGAGCTGTTTTGCTTTCAGAGAGAGGATGGAGACGGGGGAAGAGTACGGGAAAAGCAACCCCTCTAAAAGCAGCTGTAGAGAAAGTGGAAAAGTGGAAACAGCCACAGTGATTGAACTAAAAAGGGAGAAAGGAGAAAGGGGAGGGTTTAAATTCCATTAAGACTCTATAAACAGGGGGAGCACAGAGTCTGAAAATACACAGCTATATCCTTGGTAGTGCTCTGGTGATAAGGGAAAATCCACAGGAGCAAAGTGAAGTTTGGGGGTCCTCGGGCCACAGGGGAGAGGCAGTCATTCCTCTGCTGGAAGGGCATTTGGTAGAGGCTGTGCAGCCACCTCGTCCCAGCATACTCCACAGAACAACTGCATTCGCTGGTGCTGGAACAATGTTGTTAAGGGTGAAGCCTGGTGCCAGATATGTGTTGTGTTTTTCCATAATCCCTGAAACACTGCTGCTACACAATCGTGTGAACTTTTTCTAGGGTGGGCTGACACCCTAGAATGCCAGTCTCTGGGCATTGGCAGCAGCATGGTCCCACGAATGTTCCTGGGTGCTACCAGCATCCGGCCATTGCTCAGTGAGGCCCCCCCTAAGACAGTCTGAGCAGGTCAAAGCCACAGTCCCTTAGAAGTGAGGGGTCAGAAACACACCTGCATCTGAGATAAAACTCAGGAGGGAGGTGCTGCCTGGCAACCTGATGGCTTGGTCATAGTGTAAAACCAGGGAGTGGATGGAAGCTGGAAACAAAGGACGGTGTGTGACTGCTGATGGGGAAGAACAGAGTTCCCATACTACAGACTGGGTAGCTGGGTGATGCCATTTACACCCCTGAGGCACATGCGCATACACACCTACAGGCGTTACAACAATCCATTCCAGTAAGCTAAGCAGTGCCATCTAGTGGAGAAAGGAGACATTACACTAAGCCCTGCCCAACTGGGCCAACCTTGCTCTTCAAGAACACCCCAAGTCTCTCCGCCTGCTTAGTTTATGGACTATAAAGTGTCTCAGAATTTGACTTATAGGGTAAAATGATGTAATTTCAATCGTATTTCAGTCTGTTTGCTGGTCCATCTATTCAATTTTTTTTCTTCTTTTTCTTGAATCCAGAAAGAGAATAAAATTATTTTTACTTTCAATTTTTATTAAAAACATTTTTAATTTTTTATACTATATTTTTTACTTTCTTATAAATTTTCAAATTCTATTTTACTAATATCATTTCATTTTATTCTATTTCATTGTATTCATTTTTTTCCAATTTTCAAAAGTTTTACTTTTTTTTCTGTTTTCCCTTTTTTCTCTAATCTATCAAGCTCCTTTCAACAACCAGATCAAAACACACCTAGGAGATAACATCATTGATTTGATTAGTGTGTGTGTGTGTGTGTGTGTGTGTGTTGTTGTTTTTAATTTTTAATTTTAATTTTTTTTACCTTATTAATTCCTTTTTTTCCTTCAAAATGACAAAACGAAGGAATTCACCCCAAAGAAAGAGCAGGAAGAAACAACAGTGAGGGACTTAACACAGATACAAGCAAGATGTCTGAATCAGAATTTAGAATCACGATAATAAGGATACTAGCTGGGATCAAAAATAGATTAGAATCCTTTTCTGCAGAGATAAAAGAATAAAAGCTAGTCAGGAAGAAATAAAAAATGTTGTAACTCTGCTGCAATCTCAAATGGATGTCACAGTGGCAAGAATGGATGAGGTAGAGCAGTGAATGAGTAATATAGAGGACAAACTTATGGAAAATAATGAAGCAGAAAAAAAGAGGGACACTAAGGCAAAAGGGAATGATTTAAGAATTAGAGAAATCAGTGACTCATTAAAAAGGAACAACATCAGAATCATAGGGGACCCAGAAAATGAAAAGAGAGAAAAAGGGCAGAAGGGTTATGTGAGCAAATCACAGTGGAAAACTTTCCTAACTTGGGGAAAGACACAGACATCAAAATCCAGGAAGAACAGAGGACTCTCACAGGATTCAACAAAAACCGACCATCAATAAGGCATATCATAGTCAAACTTACAAAATATTCAGGCAAGGAAAGAATCATGAAAGCAGCAAGGGAAAAAAGTCTTTAACCTACAAGGGAAGACAGATCAGGTTTGCAGCAGATCTATCCACAGAAACCTGCCAGGCCAGAAAGAAGTGGCAGGATATATTCAATATGCTGAAAAGAAAAATATGCAGCCAAGAATTCTTTATCCAACAAGACTGTCATTCAAAATATAAGGAAGATTAAAAATTTCCCAAACAAAAATTAAAGGAGGTTTTGACCACTGAATCAGCCCTGCAAGAAATTTTAAGAGGGACTCTCTCAGGGGAGAAAAAATGAAAAAAAAAAAAAAAAAAAAAAAAAAAAAAAGACCAAAAGCAACAAAGACTGGAAAGGACCAGAGAACACCACCACCAGAAACTCCAACTCTACAACAAACATAATAAACTCATATCTTTCAGTTCTCACTCTAAACGTCAGTGGACTAAATGCTGCAATCAAAAGACACACAGTAACAGAATGGATAAGAAAATAAGATCCATCTATATGCTGTTTACAAGAGACCCACTTTAGACCTAAAGACACCTTCAGATTGAAAGTAAGGGGATGGAGAACCATCTATCATGCTAATGAGTCAACAAAAGAAAGCCAGAGTAGCCATACTTACATCAGACAATCTAGACTTTTAAAATAAAGACTGTACCAAGAGATGAAGAAGGGCATCATATCATAATTAAGGGGTCTATCCACCAAGACATAACATTTGTAAACATTTATGCTCCAAAGGTGGTAGCACTCAAATATATAAATCAATTAATCACACACATAAATTCATTGATAATAACACCATAATAGTAGGGGACTTCTAACCCCACTTACAACAATGGACAGATCATCTAATCAGAAAATCAACAAGTAAACAATGGCTTTGAATGACACAATGGACCAGATGGACTTAACAGATATATTCAGAACATTTCATCCTAAAGCAGCAGAATATACATTCTTCTCCAGTGCACATGGAATGTTCTCCAAAATAGATCACATACTGGGACACAAATTAACCCTAAGTAAGTACAAAAAGATCGAGATCATACTGTGCATATTTTCAGGCCAAAATGCTATGAAACTCGAAATCAACCACAAGAAAAAATTTGGAAAGATAACAAATACTTGGAAACTAAAGAAAATCCTACTAAAGAATGAATGGGCTAACCAAGAAGTTAAAGAGGAAATTAAAAGTGCATGGAAGCCAATGAAAATGATAACACCACAACCCAAAACCTCTGGGACGCAGCAAAGGCAGTCATAAGAGGAAAGTACATAGCAATCCAGACCTTCCTAAAGAAGGAAGAAAGGTCTCAGATACACAACCTAACCTTACACCTTAAAGAGCTGGAAAAACAACAGCAAATAAAACCCCAAACCAGCAGAAGACAGGAAATAATAAAGATTAGAGCAGAAATCAATGCTATCAAAATCAAAAAAATAGTAGAACAGATAATGAAACCAGAAGCTGGTTCTTTGAAAGAATTAAGAAAATTGATAAGCCACTAGTCAGTTTGAACAAAAAGAAAAATGAAAGGACCGAAATAAATAAAATCAAGAATGAAAGAGGAGAGACCACAACCAACACAGCAGAAATAAAAACAATAATAAGAGAATATTATGAGCAATTATATGCCAATAAAATGGGCAATCTGGAAGGAGTGGAAAAATTACTAGAAACATATAAACTATGAAAAATGAAAGAGGAAGAAATAGAAAATTTGAACAGACCCATAACCAGTAAGGAAATTGAATTAGTAATCAAAAATCTCCCAAAAAACAAGAGTCCAGGGACAGAAGGCTTTCCAGGGGAAATCTACCAACTATTTAAAAGGAGTTAACACCTATTCTATTGAAGGTGTTCCAAAAAATAAAAATAGAAAGAAAACTTCCAAACTCTTTTTATGAAGTCAGCATTACCTTGACTCTAAAACCAAAGACCCCACTAAAAAGGAGAACTATAAACCAATTTCCCTGATGAACATGGATGCAAAAATCCTCAACAAGATATTAGCCAACTGGATCCAACAATATTAAAAAAATTATTCACCACAACCAAGTGGGATTTACACCTGGGATGCAGGGCTGGTTCAATATCCACAAAACAATCAATGTGATTGATTCATCGTATCAATAAAAGAAAGGATAAGAACCACATGATTCTCTCAATAGATGCAGAGAAAGAATTTGACAATATACACCATCCTTTCTTGATTTAAAAAACCCTTAGGAAAGTAGGGAGAGAAGGATCATACCTCAAGATCATAAAAGCCATATATGAAAGATCCAACACAAATATCATCCTCAATGGGGAAAAACTGAGAGCTTTCCCCCTAAGGTCAGGAATGAGACAGGGATGTCCACTCTCGCCACTGTTACTCAACATAGTATTGGAAGTCTTAGCCTCTGCAATCAGACAACACAAAGAAATAAAAGGCATCCAGATTGGCCAGGAGGAGGTCAAACTTTCATTCTTTGCAGATGACATGATACTCTGTATGGAAAACCCAAAAGATTCCACCAAAAACCTGCTAGCACTGATCCATGAGTTCAGCAAAGTGACAGGATATAAAATCAATGCACAGAAATCGGTTGTATTCCTATACACCAATAATGAAGCAACAGAAAGAGAAATCAAGGAATCGACCCCATTTACAATTGCACCAAAAGCATAAAATACCTAGGAATAAACCTAACCAAAGAGATGAAACATCTATACACTGAAAACTATAGAAAGCTTATGAAAGAAATTGAAGAAGACACACACACACACAAAAAAAAAAAAAAAAATGGAAGAAGATTCCATGCTCCTGGAGAGGAAGAACAAGTATTGTTAAAATGTCAATACTACCCAAAGCAATCTACATATTCAATGCAATCCCTATCAAAATAACACTAGCATTCTTCACAGAGCTAGAACAAACAATCCTAAAATTTGTATGGAACCAGAAAAGACCCTGGATAGCCAAAGCAAGCTTGAAAAAGAAAACCAAAGCTGGAGGCATCACAATCCCAGACTTCAAGCTGTATTACAAAGCTGTAATCATCAAGACAGTATGGTACTGGCACAAAAACAGACATTCAGATCAATGGGACAGAATAGAGAACTCAGAAATGGACCCAGAAATGTATGGCCAACTAATCTTTGACAAAGCAGGAAAGACTATCCAATAGAATAAAGACAGTCTCTTCAGCAAGTGGTGCTTGGAAAACTGGACAGTGACATGCAGAAAAATGAACCTGGACCACTTTCTTGTATCATACACAAAAATAAACTCAAAATGGATGAAAGACCTAATGTAAGCCATCAAAATCCTCAAGGAGAAAGCAAGAAAAACTTCTTTGACCTTGGCCACAACTTCTTACTCAACACATCTCCAGAGGCAAGAGAAAAGCAAAAATGAATTATTGGGACCTCATCAAAGTAAAAAGTTTCTGCACAGCGAGGGAAACAATCAGAAAAAATAAAAGGCAACCAACAGAATGGGAGAAGATATCTGGAAATGACATATCAGAGAAAGGGTTAGTATCCAAAATCTAGAAAGAACTTATCAAACTCAACACCCAAAAAACGAATAATCCAGTGAAGAAATGGGCAAAAGACATGAACAGACACTTCTCCAAAGAGGATATCCAGATGGCCAAACGACACATGAAAAAATGTTCAACATCACTCATCATCAGGGAAACACAAATCAAAACCACAATGAGATACCACCTCACACCTATCAGAATGGCTAAAATGAACAACTCAGACAATGATAGATGTTGGTGAGGATGCAGAGAAAGAGGATTTCTTTTGCACTGTTCGTGGGAATGCAAACTGGTGCAGCCACTCTGGAAAACAGTATGGTTCCTCAAAAAATTAAAAATAGAACTACCCTACAACCCAGCAATTGCACTACCAGGCATTTACCCAAGGGATACAGGTATGCTGTTTCAAAGGGGCACATGCACCCTAATGTTTATACCAGCATTATCAACAATAGCCAAATATGGAAAGAGCCCAAATGTCCATTGGTAGATGAATGGATAAAGAAGGTGTGGTATATATATATGTAATGGAGTATTACTCATCAATCAAAAAGAATGAAATCTTGCCATTTGCAACTACGTGGATGCAATTAGAGGGTATTATTCTAAGAGAAATTAGTCAGAAAAGACAAGTATCATATGACTTCACTTATATGAGGACTTTAAGATACAAAACTGATGAATGGATAAGGGAAGGGGAAAAATAATATAAATACAGGGAGGGGGACAAAACATAAGAGACTCTTTAAAAAATTTTTTTTAACGTTTATTTATTTTTGAGACAGAGAGAGACAGAGCATGAATGGGGAGGGTCAGAGAGAGGGAGACACAGAATCCAAAACAGGCTCCAGGCTCTGAGCTGTCAGCACAGAGCCCGACGTGGGGCTCGAACTCACGGACCACGAGATCATGACCTGAGCCAAGGTCTGAGCCACCCAGGCGCCCTGAGAGACTTTTAAATATGGAGAACAAACAGAGGGTTACTGGAGAGGTTATGGGAGAGGGAATGGGCTAACTGGGTAAGGGGCATTAATGAATCTACTCCTGAAATCATTGTTGCACTATATGTTAACTAACTTGGATGTGAATTTAAAAAAAAATAAATTCTAAAATAAATTTTTAAAAAAGATTCTCTCTCCTCTCTCCCTCTGTCCCTTACCCCCCAAAATAAATAAATAAACTAATTACTGAAATAAAAAATAAAATAAAATAAAATAAAATGAATTGGAGAGGCTTCTGTAGAGAAACTTCCTTACCTGCCTTTGTTCGAACTGAGCCAAAACTTTTGGACTGGGCAAAACAGCATTTGTTTTATGGAACTGTTTGAGAATTTAGCTGGACAATGAGCATACTGATCAGAAGACCGCTGGTTGTGGAATAGTTAAGTAATGCATGCCAGGGATAGTTTCATTTGTTAACACCAATAGAATAGTCAATCAATGTGTAACCAAAAGCAGCTGATTCTGCCAACTGACATTTTTTTTTCTTTTATCCAAGTCACATAATTGACCCCCTTCCTTCTTCCTCCTAAAAGAACCCCTGCTTTCACCCTATAAGCAGAAAAACTATTGGGGTTTCTATCTGAATCTGTTTCTCAAATTGCAATTCTTTGATCCCAAATAAATGCTTGTTTGCCTCTCATTGTCGTTCTTTATTTTTCACGATGGTATTTTGCATAAAATGTTAGGCTAGCTGAAATTTAACAAACAGCAAATAATTGCTCTTTAATCTTATGATCTCTTCATGTATCTATTTATGTCACCAGATTACTCATTTTGTAAGCACTCGTAAAACACTTTCATTTGACAGAAGTTATATAATTTTCACAAAACACTAACCCTTAATCCAAGATTTATAATCAAGGATAATAATAAAAATATTTTCAAGGACTAGAAAAAGGAAGAGATGAGTAGACAGAGTACAAAGGATTTATAGGGCAATGAAAATACTCTGCATGATACCATAATGATGGATTCATGTAGTTGTACATTTGTCCAAACCCACAGGATGTACAACAGCAAGAATGAACCATAACATACACAATGGTGATTATGATGTGCCAATGTAGCTTTCTCAACTGTAACAAATGTTCCACTTTGGTGGGGGATATTGATAATGCAGGAGATTATACATGTGTGGGGATGGGGTGTATATGGGAAATTTCTGTACTTTCCTCTCAATTTTGCTATGCACCTAAAACTGCTCTAAAAAAATAAAGTCATAGGTAACTAGGCCTTTCAGCCAGTGGGCAGGTGCAGGGCTCCACCTGTAAAGTTGATCCTCAGGAAAGTTGCCAGATCGCAGTGAAGGTGATCGAACACCTGGTTCATCTAGTGCTTGGATCCTCAGGAAAGTTGCCAGATCGCAGTGAAGGTGATCGAACACCTGGTTCATCTAGTGCTTGGGGACTTCAGCAGCCAAGAGGCTAGGGCTCTGCCAAAGAAAGCCATCACAGGGTGCCTGGGTGGCTCAGTCAGTTGAACATCCAACTCTGGCTAAGGTCATGATCTCATGGTTTATGAGTTCAAGCCCTGCATCAGGCTCACTGCTGTCAGTGCCGAGCCCACCTCAGTCCTCTGTCTCCCTCTGTCCATACCCCTCCCCTGCTTTTTCTCAATTTCAAAAATAAATAAACAGTTTTTGAAAAAAGAAGAAGAAAGCTATCACCTTTTCAGACCAGCTCTGAACCATGGACACAGACAGGGTAGAGCCCATGAAGTCAGTACTGGAGGACAGATGTCTATACTTGAGATCCAACAATGTGGTAGAAGGCAACTGTGCTGAAAACCTACCACAAAACTCCCATCAAGTTATGGAGAAGTATTTTTGTCTCCTCCCCACAGGAAATATTTCTTTGTCACAACTGGATGAACAAGAGACCTTCTTACATGGCTATGTAGCTATTCTGGGAAAGGATACCCTGTGAACATGTGGAAGTGTGACTCTAGTACTCTATTACTATAAACACTAATGTTCTCACTTCCTTCAGTCACCTGAAAAAAGGTGATGGTTAAGTGTTTTTTAGTAACTAACTCTTCTGAAGACAAGAGTTGGGAAAGATGTAGCCAAAAAAGGCAACAAATTCCTAATCCTAATGGAAGTAAAAGGACTGTCGACTTCCAAGGAAATGGCTCAAGTATTTACCCACAGGCTATTTAGTATGGAAGGTGTTCTCCTCCTTAATCTCCCCTCAGAACAACTGTCTGCTAAACTGCATTGAAGTGAATTTAAGTAACTGTGGACATTGCATCTGATTGTTAAGTGACAACCTGAATTTTCCTTTTCTAGTAATTGTTTCATGGACCTGAGCAGCCTTTTATCTTTACCAAACACACTTGAATTTGTTCTTGGGTACCCTCTTTGTTCTGAACAGAGGGTGAACTTTCTATGAAGGTCTGAAAAGTGTTCAGTAGACTACAGTTTGAGAAATCCTACCCTGGAACCATCCACCATCCCACAAGGTTATACAGGCAAAAGAGATTCTATAGTTTTCCTTCCTGAAAGATACAGTTTTCCTTTCTGAAACACAAACTTATCATAAAAATAGCCCTAGGATATCTAACAATACTGTAGTGTAAACTAAAATTTTTAAAAGGGTAGATCTTGTGTTAAATATTCTTACCACATATAAATAATAAAGAAGAGAAGAAAGAAAGTTGGCCAAGTGATGGATATGTTTGTGGCCTTAATGATGATGATGGTTTCATGTATGTTCACTTACCCCAAACTCATTGAGTTGCATACAGTAAGTACAGCTTTTTACATGTCAATTATGCTTCAATATTTTTAATAAAATATTAATTAAAAGAAATCTAAGACATACTTTAAGGGTAAAATAAATAGTCACCTTGATTTAAGAAAACGAAGTAGTTAAAAACAGATACAGTTATGGTTTACGTTTACAAAGAACAATTCCCATAACAAAAAGAATTTAACTTTACGAAAACATTCCCTATAGGATTTGTACAGTCATCACTTGATTTAACCCTACTTAAATTGCATATTCTGTTTTAAAATATTATTTAAAGCTCAAATGATAGGAAATAATTTATACTGAAAAAATATTTAAATTCTTCTTTAAAAGTAATAAGTTTGGATGCAGTTAAGAAGCTACAAAGCTTTTTGAGAACCTAGTTGTGAGCAGATGTAAGCAATTAATTATGTAAATGTTAAATCAAGCATCCATCTATAGGTGAAGAGGTTTAGACAGAATAAAATGTCCTGTTAATTAGAAAAGGACTGTCCCATTTGGAAATGGCATATGTTGATATGCTTTCTGAATGAATAAATTAAATCATAGTGTCTACTTGTTTGCTTAATATGTTGCTTAAACCTGTCTCAGGTTTAGCAGAGAGTATGCCTCCTTATTGACTATGGATATCACAATTGTCTTCAGAAGAAACTCTACACAATAACCCAATTCTTGGGATTGTCTGTAAGCCTAAGGATATTTGATCCCAAAGAATATTACTTGTAAAGAGAATATTTAACAAACACCTGTGTAGACATCCCTCTGTCATCATTTAGGCAGTTTACCATGATATTATAAAAAAGTAATATTTATCATGAAACATAACATTGCAGGTCAGGTTGAGTTCACTGGATGTTCCTCTTGCATTCCTTTGCTCTCCATCTCAAAAGATTCTAAATAGGCCTAATTTTGCATTTGTCAATGGCATTCATGGTTGTATATATTTACCTCTATATTTACTTTCATTAGAAATGAACTGTATTATTTGTATGCTTTAAGCTTTATGTAAATGCTATCGTGCTATACATATTTTTTTGCAACTCGTTTTTTTTTTTGCCATGATCTTGTGTTCTTTGATATTCATCTTCGTTGATGTATGTAAATGTAGTTCATTTACATTGCCCTGTAGTACATCACATTATGGATATATTATAATGTGCTCATCAGTTCACCAAACGGCAAATATTCAGATGTTCTTCTATCATAATATAACAATGTTCCCTTCTGTTTAGTCTTTTAATCATATGTATGTTTCTCTGGAAATTGTTTTCACATTTAACTTTACCAGATATTGCCAAATTGATCTAAGTGTATTTACCCCTGTGTGCTCCATCGTTTGTTTGGTTTCATTCTTAACTACACATATTTTTCTCAGGTTTTAATTTTTGCATGATGTAGGTGAAATATTATTTTCTAAGTATAAATTATCCTATTTTCTAGGAAGTATGAACTTTCCATGTTACTTGACCAATTAGTTATCCTCTGATATGACTCACCCTTCACCATCTTGTCTTAGATTGTTTTTATTTTTCTTATAGATTTCTAAGATATAAATATACTCTGGGTGAAATATTAAGTAGCAACAAAAGCTTATAGAATTTTGGGAATGAATATACAGAAGTTTACAAATCTTTACTGATAAATATAAAATCTTATTAAAATACATTAAGTAAGACAAAAATATATGGAAAGATATTTCTTTGAACTGTATGAAAGACAAAGCATCATAAAAGTGTCAATTTTCTCCAGAGAAATCTATCAATTCATTACAATTCGAATACAAATCTAAATAGTATTTTTTCAGTTGATACTTGATAAACTGATTTTAAAATTCATATTGAGGGATTCTTGGGTGGCTCAATCTGTTAAGCCTCTGACTTGTGATTTCGGCTCAGGTCGTGATCTCATGGTTCGTGCGATCAAGTTGAGCATAGAGCCTGCTTAAGATTCTCTCTCTCCCTCCCTCTCTACCCCTCCCCTGCTCTCTCTCTCCCTCTTTCTCTCTGCCCCTCCCCTCCTCATACACACCCATGTGCACTCTCCCTCTCAAAATAAATAAATAAACATTTAAAAAAATAAAATTCATATTGAACATGAAGAAGCAAAACTAAACAGGAACATTTTGCAGAAGAAAAACAAGCTAGAAAATGTATTAGCCACCATTCATGCACCACTCCAGGTCCCTGTGGCCTCCTAGGCTCTTGTTTCAGCTACTTTGAGGCATCTCACTATGCATGTGCTCCACCCTGACCACACCTCAGCTCAGGACTTGTTATAGTCTTCTTGCCTCCTGCCTCAGGGTTTCCTTGTTCATTCCAAGCTTCCTCAACTCCAATACACAGACAACACAAACACAAGAATAAATGCTGGATAAATAAATCTATTCCCTTTTCCCCCCTGCATGAACTGTAGAGACTCAGTGAGGCTCCAGGATACTGCTTATTGAAATAGTCATATATATCCAACAATCAGTTACACCTAAGGGCTCACTCTCCTTCCTTGCCTTATATCACTTGTCCCTCACTTCTTCCTGAGATTACATTCCCCAATAAAGTTGTAGGACACAAGTTTTCCAACTTAGACTTTGTTTCTTGGGGAACCCACAATAAGACAGAGGAACCCACCTATAAGATAGCCAGGATTATCACAAAACGATGGCTAAGACAATCTGACATTGGTGCAAGGGATGACAAACAGACCAAAGAGATGGGTTAGAATGACTTAAAACAAACACACACACAAAGATATTTAATAAATAACACAGGAATCTTATAAATTACTGGGAGAAACATATACTATTTAATAAATTATGATGAAGCAATCATTTACTCTGTGGGAAAAAAATGCTTCCTTACACCATAGATAAAAGTCTTTTTTTTTTTTTTTGGATGAAAGAGATGAATAGGGAAAGCAAATCTTTAAACATTTATAGGAAAAATAGGAGAATATGATATTGAATATGGAACAGTTCTTTTTATAAATATAAAAAGTGTAATCCCTAAAAGAAAAGATTGATAACCTTGCCTGAATTAAATTAAACATTCTGGTCCATCGAACAACACTGTAACAAAATGACAAGAAAAGGTAAAGATTGAAAGAAAAAGACCACACATAAAATAAACAAAAGCTTAGTATCCAGAATCCATACATCTTATAGGTATCTTGTAGATATCCAAGAAATGTATAAGAAAAATGGCCTAAGAGAAAAACTTAAAGTATATGAATAGTCACTTAACAGAAGATAACTAATGATCAAATAACATATTAAAAGATGCTAATTCTAAAGAATGATCCAAGATATAAAAATTGTATGCTTAGTATTGGTATGAATGTTTGTATGCAGTTTCATTCCTGATTACGCATATTATTGTTAGATGTCGAATTTTTATTCAATCTATATGAAATTATTCCCTTTTTAGTAAGCAGGAAAATCATTTAATCCTTATAAGTTCTATAAAGTATAACTAGTGTGCCGTTTTATTGCTACAGAAATAGTCCCAGAAAAATCAAGCAACTTGCTCAAATTCATGGAGCTGGAAAAGATTAATGTCAAATTATAAAACCAAGGAATCTGCCTGCAGGCTTTATTCATTTTTTTTCTTTTCCTTTTTCTTTTTCCTTTTCTTTTCCTTTCCTTCTTTTTCTCTCTCTCTCTCCCTCCCTCTCTCTCTCTCTCTCTCTCTCTGTCTTTTTTTTTTTTTTTTTGTAACCACCATGCTATCCTCACTATTCTATGAAGACTGGTAAAATTGTCTTCTGTCCTAACCCTAGTACTTCTTATTTCTTTATCTTTTTCTACCAGGCTTATTAAGAGATAACTGATCCAAGGTTAATACAAGCTCTAATTTCAGGTCCTTCTTCTATTCCTAACATTATAGGAAACACTCCCAACATATCAGTCCTAGGAATGACATTTGTTTTAAAATTCTCTTAGAGCAACTATAGAGCATAGAAATAAAGGACAGCAGGTCTAAAACCAAACTAACTAAAATTTAAACCTGTCTCCTCTCTTTATCCTCTGATAACTCTATTTTCCATTTATCTGTCCTCTTGTGAAAGTGGAACACAAGCTACCTACAAGGGTCATTACCAAAGTTAAATAAGCTAATACAGATAAAATACTTAGCGCCTGGCATCCACTACGCATTCAGTAATACTACTTGTTATAGCCAACATTACAATCTTGCCTACATCAGACTGTGATGACAAATATAAAGCTTATTTAAATTTATCATGATTAGTTATATACTTGGATTTATTTTTTATATGCCTATGTTTGCTATTTACCCAACTCTTCTAAGCATTTTCCCCCTCTCTTCTTACATTTGACTGGAATGATTAAGTTTGATTTATTTTGTTTTTGTCCATCCATATAACTTTTTGGAACTTATATATTCTGTACATAAAATATATATTATACATATCTTAGGATTTTTACTTAAAATTTACTGAGCACATTTGATTTGATGAATTCTAAATCAATGTTAATATCTCTAAGTTTATTCTACAATAAAAGACCTTAGTAAACTTTAAATCTTATTATCTCTACTATTTTATATATTTTTTGTTGTTTTGTATGCAATATCACCTTGTTTTTATATTTCCAAAATGAACACACACACACTCACCCACACATTGATTTAGATTTATTTTAGAAATATTTTGTCTTACATCCTGAGCTAAGTGTTTTAATGCATCATTTCAAGTAGTACTCAAAACAGTCTTATTTATGAGATAATACAGATGAGTAGACTGTGATTCAGCAATTTAAGAAATTTTTCAATAGTCATTACACTAATAAGTGGGAGGACTACAATTCAAACATAAGTCTTTGGGTTCAAGGACAAATATAAAAGATGACCAACCATCTCTATTCATTACTTCATAGGTTATTTAAAAAATAAGAGAAAATATAGATCATCACAGGTTTAACTTATCTATAAACCTATAAAGTGTGGCAAATGCTATAAATTATCTCTTAATATACTTAAGAAGTTTATTTACAGCATCATTTTGGGTCTTACATACCTATTTTTTCAGAACTTTCTAGAAACACAGTCATCATTTTTATGTATAAAACATATGAGGCAAGTATGCTAACAAGAACCAGGCTGTTACTCAGGCATTTGCCTAATCTCTGTCCATTGACAAGAATGAGTTCTCCATTTTTGTACTATGTGCTTTGGCCTTGGCCCTGTTAGTTTACCCTATAAAATAAGAGGGCTACCCTACAGAATTTATATATCTCTCTAAACCTGCATGTAGACAGCAACTTACAAAGGAAAGAGGAAGCAAAACACATTACACAGAAAGGAACTGGCGATCTGAAACTGATTCTCAGGGCACCTGGGTGGCTCCATGGGTTAAGTGTCTGACTTCAGCTCAAGTCATGATCTCATGGTCTGTGGGTCTGTGGGTTTGAGCCCTGCGTCGGGCTCTGTGCTGATAGCTTAGATCCTGGAGCCTGCTCTGGATTCTGTGTCTCCCTTTTCTGTCTATTTCTCCCCAGTTTGTGCTCTCTCTTTTTCTCTCAGTAGTAAATAAATAATTTTTTAAATATTTTTAAAAATTTATTAAAAAAAAAGAAACTGATTCTCAGTCAAATGGCTCTCCACCTGCAAAGCAATATTTCCTGTTTTACACTATACACAATATAAATTCCAGAGAAAAGCCTTGAAAAGTAAGCCTTAAAATTTTAGAAGAAAATATTTTCTATTATCTCAGTATAAGAAATTTTCAAAGACAGAAATTGAAAATTATAAAATTTAAAAGACAAGGGGATTTGACTAAAATAAAAATTAAAAGTATAAATATATTAATATATTAAAATATAAATATATAAAAACCATGAAGTCTATTAAATTAAATGAATATAAATATATAAATTTATTAAGATATCCATAACATGTGTGGATATTAATATTATTCACACATAATAAATTTTTAAAATGTCAGAGACCGGGAGAAAAGAATATACTAGTGTAAGTAAGTAAAAGGCAAAATCAATGCAGAATGGGAGATATTTCTGGTAGATTTTTAAAAACAAGTAGGATTTTCCACACACGATTTTTAAAAGTTTATTTATTTATTTTGAGAGAGAGAGAGCAAGCAGGGGAGAGCAGAGAGAGGGAGAGAGAGAATCCCAAGCAGGGTCCACACTGTCAGCACAGAGCCCTATGTGGGACTCGAACTCACCGACTGCCAGGTCATGACCTGAGCCAAAATCAAGTCAGATGCTCAACCGACTGAGCCACCCAGGTGCCCCCACAAATTTTTTTAAATTAAGATAATAGTTATTCTGCTTAATAAATATGAGCTTTCTTTCTGGGGTGACAAAAATGTTTGGGAACTAGATAGGGATAGTTGTGGCACAACATTGTAAGTATACTAAGTGCCACTGAACTGTTCACTTTAAAATGGTTAATTTTATTTTATACAAAATGTTCCTCAATAAAAAAAATTCAAAGATGTTAAATGAAAAAATCCTGCTGATTTGATCACCAAAACAATTGTTCTCTTCAGTTTAATTCTACCATACAAACAGAACAATTTGATTGTAAGTTTAAATATACGGTCTGATCATTTTAATGTACTAAATATGAAAAATTGATGATTCTGAAATTCTGACAAGATCAAGGGCAGAAAAAGTTAGGACATATCATCTTTTGCCAGATGTCTGGCATACTAAAGCCAGAGTGGTATTGGATAAAATACTACACACATTGGAGAAAAGGTTTGGTTTCCCCTGAGACAAGGTTAGATGACTATTAAAGCAGTTCAAACCAGCTGTGTGTTCAAGGTATTAGAGTTGTTTCCATTTCCTTCTCTTTTGCCTCTCTCTCTTTCTTTTTACCACCAATTTCCTGGAATCCCTAAACCACAGTTAACTACACAGATTATCCCATTATCTCATTTCCCTCCCCTCTGGCCCACTGACACATAGGTCAATCAGGTCATTCACAAGAAGCTTCATGTACAGGGTTGCACTGACAGTCCCATGGCATAATGGTTAGAGCAGGTCCTTTGTGTCCAACTCCAAGGCTTCCAACCACATCAGATGGGTGACAGTGGAGATGTGACTTAAATTCCATATACCTCAGCTGCCTGATTTGTATAAGAATGATGATCGTGATAGCACCTACCCCCAAGGTTATGGTGATATTGTAAAAAGAGTTAATATAGAGGATTTAAAATAATTTTATCACACTGTAAGAACACAGTAAATTTTAGCTATTGTTATGATCTTCATCATTAGCACAGCCTCAAAGCAAAGCCTCTTGCCCTTTAGAGCACCTATTTGTTTGTATGAATCTAACACTTTTTGAATTAGAAATCACTGCAATTTGAAGAATAGACTGTACCATCAGGAATCTCATACACACACACACACACACACACACACACACACACACTGATTTTAAGTTTGTATTTCATAGCATATACAATTGTGAGTTCATCCTCGCTCTCACCATTTTCCATCCATCTTCCATTTCCAACTGCCTGTTAATTCACTACGTTTAATGCAAATATCTTTTATGGGTCCCACTAACTTGGAACTCTCCAGCCAGGGGATTCTTAGAAATGTAATTCCAGCTTAGCTAAATGGAGAGAATACAAATCTATCATAGTCTACTCCTGTCAAGTTGGCATCCATTTACACCTCTTTTAACCACACTGAACTTAATTTCCAAATAAAGACAAGCACAAAATCATACTTCCACTTAACATAATGCAACTATCCGTCACAAAACCAAAAACATGCTAACCATCTCCCTAAAAGACGCTACACAAATTGCCTTAATCTATTTTGAAGTGATGTTTATTCCTCTTCTAGCTGAGTCACATTCACCCTTTGACATTCTGAAATGTAAATACTGAGATATAAAATTCACTACTATTAATACATTTTACCATAGATAGTAGGGAAATGGGACAGGTGAAGAGAAAAAACAGTTAACATATACACACATCTGTTCATATCACAGTAAAGAAGAAATGTGCATGACTAATGCAGTTCCCATTTATGCAACTGGTCACATTGTCATGACTGGTATTTATAACTACCTTCTTCCACTACCTGTTCTATATTCCCTTTATTCTAAACAGGCATGTCAGCTGGCCACAGTCACTTGCTGGATAGGCCCCACATCCTCATTCTTGAAGGGTCTGGACCATTAGCAGAACTGCCTATATTGGGACATCAAAGTTTTTCCATTGACTTTAACCATAGGATATGCAAGTACAGAGAGGCATCCCAGGGGATCTCTCTGGATTATTATAGACATATTCTTCCTCATCCCCATGGTGTGGTAGCAATATAGACAATCATATATATGTTTATACGATTTCTTATATGTAATAAATACACATATATACATACAACCAAAAGAGTATAGGAACTTGTGGGAGCTGGTTAAATACTCAATGTAAGGGCTGTCGTATATGATAGGCAGCGTAGAAGAGCAAACTGATGTGAGGTTGGTGAGAAATGGACAAAGTGGAACACAGGAATAAAAGCTAGAACTCATGAGGATAAAGTGGAACTCACATCAGCCCCTCACCATCTCCAAGCCACCAACTTTGGTACTGCAGGTATTCTTCATGACATGTTGATGCCCTTCAACCTAGAGCTAAATATGTTCCTGGTTGTGGAGTCAAAGAAGCTAATGGATGATTTGGTTGAGCTAGGCTAACTAGGAGCTATGCAAAGAAGTGAATTATGGAAAATGTACTCTCAGCGTACCTAAATTGGTGCAATATAAATTCACCACATATTCCAAGGCAGGCAAAAAAAAAAAAAAATATGCTGGATTATAGAAGAGGTTTCTTATCTTCTAGAATTCGTCCCCAGTGGGTTTTTCCCCCTCCCAAATCAGAGATGTATTTCCTCTTTTAAAGGGGAAGGACACCCCCATAGAAGTCCAAATTCTGCACTCCAGACTTAGTTTTGCAATTCAGTGAGTTTGTGACATTTAGCAATTTACTTCAAAACCCTAAGTCTCTGCTTCTCCACCTGTAATTGGGACAAGTAAATCCAATCTCTTATTCACTGATTTGTTGATATAAGTAAATGAGATAACAGTTGTTGAAATATTCTCTAATTTATAAAGAGTAATGTACATGTAAGTAATAGAATTCTTAAATCTCTTTTCACAACAAAGACAGATGATGTCATCAGAACTGCAGAGAACATAATTGATCTTAATTTCTATGTAGTCTCAGCCCAGGTCCTTATAACATGTTTCCCACATTTCAACAAGCTGCCGGCTTTACTTGTGAGGCACCTTCTTTCCATGTGACCAGCAGGAGTAAATGAAATCCATTATAGCCCCTTGTAGGCGGTTAATTTGTTTGAACTGTCATTTAGCTGGGCCTTCACTATCTTCCTAATGATCTCCCTGGTGCAGTGCAGTGCAACTCTTGCATGTTACCTGTCACCAAAGCAGCTGTTTCCAAAGGTGCTATTTGCTTTTATTTTATGGATTAGTATCCTTCCATACTCTAATGGAAAAAAATCGCAATAGAAATAAACAGCCTAGAAAAAAAATATAGAAGAAGGTGAGCTCCTTGACACCAGTTTTGGCAATGGTTTTTTGGATTTGACACCAAAAGCAAAGGCAATGAGAGCAAAAACAAACAAATGGGGCTACATGAAATTAAAATCCTTCTGCACAGCAAAGGAGAGCCTCAACAGAATGAAAAAGGATAAACAAGTGTTGGTGAGGATTTAGAAGAAGAGGCTCTTGTACACTGTTGTGGGAAAGTAAATTGTTGTGGCCACTATAAACAGCATGGAGGTTCCTCAAAATATTAAAAATAGAAATATCAAAAGATCCAGCAATCCTACTTCTGGGACACTCTCATGTTCAACAGCCAAGACATGGAAGCAACCTGCATATCTGTCAATGGATGAATGGATAAAGAAGATGAGGTATGTATGTGTGTGTGTATGTGTGCACACATGTGTATATGTGTATGCATGCATGCATGTGTGTGTGTACATATACATATATATATGTGCATATATATATATGTGCATATATATATATATATATATATATATATATATACATAAAGAGACAGAGAGAGAAAGATTATTCATCCATGAGAAAGAAGGAAATACTGCTGTTTAAGACTACATGAATGGACCTTGAGGGCATTATGCTAAGTGAAATAAGTCAGAGAAAGACAAATACTGTACTGTGTCACTGATATGCAGAATCTTAAAAAACAACAACAACAAACCAAACCCATAGAACCAAAGAATAGAAAAGTGGGTTTCCAGGGGCTGGGATGGGCAGAGGGAGAGGTTGGTAAAATTACAAACTTTCAGCTATATGAAAGTTTGAATAAAGTCTGAGAATCTAATGTGTGACATGGTGAATATAGCTGACTATATGTGTGTCTGCGTGTGTGTGTGTGTGTGTGTGTGTGTGTGTATGTACTGCATAAATTATATTTGCTAAGAGAGTAAAACCTAAATATACTCATAAAAAATATGTGAGATGATAGATATTAATTAACTAGATGGGAGGCAGGAATGGGAGGAATCCTATGACAAATTTCAAAACACACACACACACACACACACACACACACACACACACTACCACACAATACCACAAATGAGATACAAGAGAAAGAAATTGTTATTGTAGTCTAAAGAAGGAGGATTTTGTTTCCAAGCCTATTAGGATGAGTGACATGGTGAAGAAAGATGTTTCACCTGGACCTTGAAGAATGTTCAGAATTTCATTAAGTAGAAGTGAGATATGTGTTTGTTAGAGATATGACACAGGGCACAGGATAGAGAAAAGATTGTGTCTGGAAGAGCACAGTGAGTATGGATTGGGACAGCTTTAGCATATGGTTTGTACAGGGCTGTCAACGTGCAAGTACTCAGAATGGAGCCAATGAGCAAAGGTGACTCATGTGACCAGGACCAGTGACACATACTAGAGCTTAAAGGATTGTTCTGTTAACCATGGGGCAAGAGACCAAAGTCTGGGAAAATACGTGGCTTGTGTTAATGCCACACAGGGAGAAAAAGCTCACGGAAGGTGGAAATTGTGGTCCAATAAAGGAATGGATGTGAGATGCAGGTAACAAAGAATAAAATATGTGATATATCAGGTCTCTGTCCTTTTTAAAGCATTACCTGTAACAGGTATACATCTGACATGAGGTATATAGTTCCTTGACCAAAAAAAAGTAAGGTATCAGGAATATTTAGTGCAACAGCATCTTTTTGAAATACTGCTGCTGAGGAAAGATATTTAAGGCAATTACAAAAGAATTAGGATTCTGTAAATTCCCCATGAACCTTACCCATGTCATTTTGGCTCTAAAGGATTCGCATTTGGAGGATCATTTCATGACACAGAGGTAACCAGCTCTGCTCTGGGAATGCCTTCAGGTTACCCTCCAGTGATCTGAACCATTAGTAAACATTATGGCATACTTAAAAGTTGAATGAGTCACAACATCTCCTCCTCAAAACACAACTGAACCACCATCCACAACTGTGTTCACTGAGGTGCACCATTACCCGTGTTTTTCTATCTGACACCAAATTAATGCAGCACAAAAACTGGCTGGAAGCCATCCTCCTTTTTTACCCTCATCACTGGCTTCTCCCATTTCATTTTTATCCTTATAATTTCCCAAACGTCCCATGCTGTTTTAATTATGCATGCTTCTATAATTTTGCACATGCCACATGCTTTTCTCTTTGCTTAGAGTACTGTAACCTCCCCCCCAAACACACACACTCAATCTGTCTGAACAATTATTATTCTTCCTCAAGAACTCAGGAAATCCATTAATTCTAGGCACCTTCTCTGACTCAATGAAAATCTCCTGAGAAATATTTAGTTATTCACTCTCTTATCTGTTAAAACTGTTCCATGTGCATACTTTCAGTGTTACATTTATTCACACACTGAGTTGTAATTATCAATTCATATATACCCCTCAGCAAGGATATATTCTTCCATGCCCATATTTTATTGCCTTCTCCTTGTTTATCCTCTACCTTATCTTTCTTTCCTGCTTCCAACATATTATTTTGTATTATATAACCTTTTAGAGATTACTTTAAATCATTTTTGTTTCAATATTAAGTATATATAAATCAATAAATGTGTGAAAAAACAAAGAAATAATCTCTCCTATTGCTCTGTGCAATCCCTGGGACAGTGCCTGTCATTTGGTGACCTTTGATATTCCAGAAGGTAGCAGAATAGATGACATATGGCAAGTGCTCAATCAAGTTTGGCTCAAAAATCAAATCGTAACTTTTCTTTCAGGGTACTTTTGGACACTTTGACATTAATAAATTGGCATTTCCATCTCAACTGAAACATTTATTGAAAGAAAATTCACATGCTTTTCAATGTCAATAAAATGTTATTCTGGTTATGTAGATAAACAGGAACATTTCTCAAGGTTCTTCTCAGTGTCATCAAACAGACCAACTTCAGGTATTCTATGTAACAAACATATTTTAAATCTTCATGCTAGAGAAAAAGGGTAGAAAATAAGAGAGGCATGCTATGCTAATGGAAACTGATCACCTCAGGCTTTAAAATCACTTCCCTGCCCACTGCTAATCTCATGTCCCCATTCTGTTGCCACTAAAAATAAACAAACAAACAAACAAAAAACACCAGCAAAAAAAATTTTAGATTTACTTAAAAAGTACATAGGAATTTGAAATAAGTGAAACACTAAAGTTAGATTAAGGTGTTGTTTTTTAATTGACTGCTTGGCTTAACCAGGTTGTGTTGTTTTCTTATAACTGGTTACTTGTACAAATATATCTGATGAACTAAAGCAAATACACTTGTACAAATGTGTTTTATAACCTCAAGAAAGATGGTACATTGAATATTCATCATGATGTGTAATCACATGGTGCGCAATTTTGAAATAAAATAATCCTTCCTAAGGCACCCATATTTTTATTAATTAATAATTTCAACAAATAATTATTGAGAACCTGCTTTGTGTCTGGCCTCTGTCTTAGGCTCTGAGAATAGAGCAGTGAACAAAAAAGATGACATCCTTGCCTTCATTTATCTAATATGCCAATTATACAATCTACAAATAAATGTTATGACTCATTTGTAAGGAACAAAAATTTGATGAAAAGCTGTTCAATACAAGGGAATAAAGAGGACTATTGTGTTGCTTTAAATCAGTTGGCCAAAGAAAAATCTCTCTGAAGAGGTAATGCAAGAGCAGAGGAATATGGGTCAGGGAGAGATTTCCTGGCAAAGGGAACAACACATGCAAAGACTTTTATATAGTTTTACTGAAATTCCCTATAAATTATCTCAACTCACTTGATTGGGAAAAATTGTCAAAAGAGTTGGTGTGCATAAACAGCCTCTGTCTCAAGTTATCAGAATCTCCATGTTTTCATCATGGAAAAACCCTTTCTCTTTTTACCTTTTTTTCTTCTGTTTTTGGTTTGGTTTTGTTGTTGCTGTTATTCTAAAACTCTCCAAAGAGGCACTTGTTGAGACCAATAAAATCCTATTGTTAATAAGAAGTTTGAAAATAATAAACTTTCCTTTTGGCATATTGCTCACTTAATGTTAGTTGTCCTCCTCTGAAACAATGTGACAACCTGGGGCACCTGGGTGTCTCAGCTGGTTGAGTGTCCTAACCAACTTTGGCTCAGGTCATGATCTCATGGTTCATGGGTTCAAGCCCCGTGTTGGGCTCTGTGCTGACAGCTCAAAGGCTTGAGCCTGCTTCAGATTTTCAGATTCTGTGTCTCCCTCACTCTCTCTGCCGCCCCCCCCCCCACTTGGGCTCTGTCTCTCTATCTCAAAAATAAATAAATATTTGTTAAAAAATTAAAGAGAAAACAATGTAACAACCTAACATGACATTGTAGACAAAAAGTAATAATAAAATAAAAAAGAATCAAGTGCAATATGCTGAGAGTTAGTACTGGCCCAGAACACCCTTAAAAAGAGAGGTGAAACCAAGTTAGTGGAGTCAGGCCAGGAGCCATACCTCAGAATCAAGTCCCCTGCCTGCCTCAAACTCCATCCATAATTACTGATTTTAAAGAAGTCAGTGCTGAATAGGATTTCACTATTTATGAAGATGATTGCAAAGTTACAATGATAGAGAAATTGAAAGTTGCACTTTTGATTGGAAAATATGCAGGATTAGAACTGTCATAGTATTAGGATAAACGAGAAACAAAATCATTTAAGAGATTGATGACATGTGTTTACAGGCTTGAAATATCTGCCTTATTCCTTTAAATTTATATTTTGATCGACCACTTAGGCTGGTGACATATTAAAGTCTATTAACCTCAGTTAGTCTGTCCTCTAAGTAACTTTGGATAGTGCAAGAACAACTTTAAAATTGAATGAATTTCTGTCTGCATTATAAGATATGCTATTTGACCTTTTATGTTTTTAACAGAAATGCTTAGTTATTCCAAAAGTGGTTTGCTATGCCATTATATTGGCCATAAAATATTTCTTCCTGTAATGTCCCTTTTGCCCTTTCTTTTCATCATTAGCATATATTTTATACTTTCAGTTCAATGCCTGAGATCATTTCCATGGAGAGACACTCCTAGATCATTTGTGAAATTGAAATACTATGCCCAAGACAAATTCATTGATAAGAAAAACATTTAAAAACTTGAATATCTTTTTATTGATCTTCCCTAGGCTCAAGATCCAGATATAAACAATGGGGGAGATAGGGAGGGAAAGGTATTAGAGGTGGAGGGAAAACCTAGCTGAAGACCCACTGAAAACAGAGCACAGTGAAGAGAGAAGCTGGTACTGTCAGGCACAGCTGAGCTGCAGGAGAGAGAGCCAGGACCAGAGTGAATACAGGCAGGCAGGCAGGTAGATCTGCTTTGGGACAGTGTGAGCCTTTTCTCTCTGTCTCACCAACTTAATGGGGATGGCATCACATTACCTTGAAAAAGAATTTTAAATGATCTCTTAATAAGAAAGTGAGCAATTGTTCCTTACCTCTTAGTAGCTACACCCCAGCTACTTCTGAAAGCAAGAGACCAACTCACGGGCCTTGAAAGCTAGCAATCAAATGTAATCAGAGACAAGAAAACCAGTGTCCTAACCAGCCCAAAGAACAAGTGCTGAAGGCCTGAATGAAGGCAGAGACAAAGGGAAATTAAAAAGGAAGACTGAAACACCCTGAGTACATACAGACAAAGGCTTGAGAATGAAGATCTGAAATTCACAGTTCTACTGGTAACAGAACATATATTATGAGAATGGCCGGTTGAACTGCAGAGCATATATCTCAGCAAAACTTCTGGTAATGGTTCTGTTCAGAGACAGGGCACAAGAAGCCAGAAAACTAGATTTTATGTAAAAACTTCCAATTTTTAATTTGACAATTTGAATTAACATTAATTTACTTAAAATATAATGCAAATCTAATTTTTATTTCTTTTGAACATGATGTTTTCAGCTTTACTGGGGTATACTTCATATAGAAAAATTGTATCTTTTTAACATTTCTGCATTTTGATGAATTTGGACATATGCATATATCTGTGATACTATCATCTCAATCAAGGTTATAAATACATCCATCATCTCCAAAGGATTTATATACCCTTGCTTTTGCTTTTTTGTTTTCCATTATTTCTATTTTTTTTAGTAATACTTAACATGAGGGGCACCTGGGTGGCTCAGTCGGTTAAGCATCTGACTTCGGCTCAGGTCATGATCTCACAGCTTGTGAGTTGGAGCCCCAAATCGGGCTCTGTGTTCACAGCTCAGAGCCTGGAGCCTGCTTCGGATTCTGTGTCTCCCTTTCTCTCTGCCCTACTCCCCCCTGCTCGTGCTCTGTCTCTCAAAAATGAATAAACATTAAAAATAATAAATAAAAAAAAGAATACTTAACATGAGACTTACCCTCTTAAAAAGTTCTTAGCACAATGTATTCTATAGTATGTTGTACAGCAGATCCAAGACTCTATAGCAAATCTTTATCGATATGAGATCAGACTTCAATATGAAGTCTATTGCAAAATTCATCCCTTTATATCAGCAAGGATTAAGATAAAATTACCAGTTGGGAGAAGGTTACGAAAACTGGATATTTAATCCTAATAAGAATGTCTTTAAAATGTCCTGTGACCTTGGACAATTTAACTCCCATTTTCTCACTTCAGTGTCCTTATCTATAAAATTAGAGGGCAGACTAGGTGACCTCTAAGGTCCCATAAAGTTCCAATATTCTATTATTTATAATGGCTCACCAGATATTTCACTTTGGAACTGAAGAACAAAACGTTGATATCAAGTGTGTACCAAAGCCAGAAACATAGTAAGCAATAAATAAATATTTATTAGTAGTATTATTTTTCCTCTTTGGCTCATTGCTTTCTTTCTCTCAAACATTATAAATTGATCATTGCTTTAAATATCTTTATATAATTTCTCTCAGGTAAGATGATGTTAAAGATTAAAATTAAATTTATCCACTCACTTCTCTGAATTAGAAAGTGGAAAAATAGTGGACATTTTTGCCTGTGTTTTATTTAGCCTTCAGTACATTATTTTGCATATAAATTTCAGAAAGGAAAATAACCTTCAAGCCCTTCAATGCATGTGTAAAAGTTTATCTCTAGAATTATTTAAAGAAATTTTCAGATGGCAAAGACCCTTACAAAGCGTTAAGCTCAGGTCCTCGCTTTTATAGAAATAACTTAACAATGGCCAAGACTGCAGAGTCAGGTAATAACTTATGACTTAATCAACAGGAGTGATGTGATTTCTGATTTAAGGTGGAACTTATTCATAAACAATGTCTTGCAGGAGGACACAGTTTGAAAATAACAAATTCCTTATTGATTTATGTATCTTTTTCCATACTTGGGAGAATTGACCACTTGTTAAACAACCTTCATAGTACATTGTTACTCTAGAGAACTGAAATTTCTATGGCTACATTTTTCTACACCTTCCAAAATATTTAAGAAACTAAGCTGAAAATTAGACCTACATATATGGTGAAGATTGCTTATCAACTACAATTATTTATTAAGTACATTTTACAAACCATGAGATCACGACCTGAGCCGAAGTCGAAAGCTTAAGTGACTGAGCCACTAGGGTGCCCCTACTTTTTAAAAAATAGTCTGGTGGTGGTAGCAATGTGAATGGAAGACAAGTCCTGTTCCTGTCATGAGTCAGGAGGAGGAAGTGGTGCACATGCCTGTGTGCTCACATACACACACACACTCATACACACAAGCACTCACACCATAAATTGCATGAATTTAGCAATCCATGCAATCAGAAGTTAGAAGAGGAAAAAAAGTGAAAGATGACCATTAGGGAATTCTCCTTTGAAACATGAGAGGCTTGAACTAGAGCATGAAAGATGGCAAGGATTTGTATGGGCAGAAAAGAGAGTGGAAGGACATTCTTGGAAAAACAAGAAGAATATGCTCAGACCATTTGGAGCCTGGCTTAAGCAATTATTAATTAATTATTACTTATTGGGAAGAAGAGGATCCATCAAGAAAATAATTTCGATTCTTGATCACAAAATGTAGCAAATGCACTGAACAATAAAGAAGTGTCAAAGGCCCATCATAGTGGGTAAGGGGCATCATCCAATAAATAATAAGGAGTTGGGAATAGAGGACCAATTCATTAAAGATAAAACATGGCAATGCCATGAAGGATGGACTAACTCTGAAGAAAAGCTAGGAGCCAGGAGACCAGCTAGGAAGCTATTACAGAAATCTCAATGCAAAGCGAAAATGGTCCAAAGTGAGAGTAGAAAAAAAATGACAAAACATAGCATTTTAAGAGAAACACTGCTGACATTTGATTGCAGAACTACTAGAAAGGGTAAACTAGAGAGAACCATCAAAGTTTATTAAAAGATGTATACCTTGAGAAGCTAAGAGAGAAACAGCACTACAGAGAGAAATATAGTCTTTAGGAAGAGAAGCCAATTGGGGTAGTTGTTGGGACAGATGATATGAAATGGTTAGGGGTGTTACATAAGGCATGAAGTGTATACACAATATTGCACATAATTTCAGGAGATGCTCAGACTTCATTTATTCTATCTAGATTCCAGGAAAGCAAAGCTTACTTTGGATAACTAAGAGCACAAGGAAATGATATTAGAAAGAGATAATATCTATCACTTATTTAGCATCTATTCTATGTCAAAAATTATTTTAATATTTTGCATATATCATTTTCATATATTATTTAATGTAATCTCCATAAAACTCAATGGTGTAAAATTTTTCTTCTTTTGCAGAAAAATTACCAAAGTACAAGAAGAAAATAAGTGAACTGAAGATGCTTGCATCTGAGCCTTCATACTCTTTACCCTTATTAAAGACATTCTGAAACTTGTTAAATAGTAAGAAAGACTTTACTTGAGACTGTTGCAATAAGGAACAGATTTTGAACTTAACTCCAAACACAACAGACAGCTGAGGATTTATATCCAATGAGCAAAGAAAGGGATAAAAAATTAAGAGGGGATTTGACCAAATATCAAGGATAGGAGGATTTTTGCTAAACTGGATTCTCGATAAAGGTAGGCCAAGGTCATTAGATACCAAAGATGGGGTATTCTCAATAAATTGGTTATTCATTGCTAAAACTGAGCTCAGTGGGCCAAAGGAAGGGCCCATGGATGAAGCCTAGCCAAAAAAGAGAGGGCTCAAGAAAGCCTAATTAAAGTTTGGTCAAGGAGGGAGTTTCTGTCAACCTCTTCACTTTGCATTCATCTCTTCATTCAAAAATATTTGCTAAATTCAAACTATATGACAGACACTTTGTTAAGAATAGTAATATCACTTAGGTCAGTCCCTGCCATTATGGAGGCTGGATAATTGATATTTCTCCTTTACCTCTCATCTCAGAGATCTACTCTCCTATGAAGACTTCCCTGGATCCACTTCATCTGGATCTACATCCCTCTTATTGGACTTACCTCTCTAAGCTATAACTTTCTGTTTAATTGTTTATGTACCCTATTAGACTACAAGCCCTGTGAGGATGTTAACTATACCAGTCTGATTCATTCATACCCAGTAACTAGCACTAAACTTGGTCAGGTAGTAACTCAGAAAACAGTTGACAAAGTTTACAAAATACAGATAATAAAAGCCAGAAATAGATACATGATATCAAAAGTTAACCAAGAGAGATGCTGAGGATATGTTGCTTCTCAGATACAAAGGCTACAGAAAAAGTCAAATGAATGAGGAATTGAAAAGACACTATCAGAAGTAGAAGTCCCAAAATCCTTCTGAGTTTCTGAAATCTGAAGTTCTTAGTGAACCAAACATCAAAGGAGATGGGATTTCAGTACAATTCTTTAGAACACAGAACACAGACCTGATCCTGAAGCAAAGGACTCTTGAGTCTGGGAGGAGCTATAACACTTCAAGCTAATAGAAGTTCCCAGAGCTCAGTTTAATCCATGTTTTAGCAAATTTCTTTCTCTGGGCCTCACTTTCCGCATTAGTAACATGTGGGCTGGGGATGGGGAGAGGGCTGGCAGTGAAATATATGAATATACAGTACAATACATATGAGCAGAAATTCTAAGAGTCTATATGATTCCTTAGCCTACCTTCATGTTTTTGAGGCAGTAAAGGTTATCAGAGGATTTAATTAAATAGATGGTGACAGGAAGTTGTGGTGGATATTGGGGTGTAATTAATAGTATTATCACTTTTATCTTTGTATAGTCAGTTTCTAACACAAATATCATCTCATTTTCTAAATGAAAATCAAATGATAAAAGGTCTTTAAATCAGGAAAGGATAGTTTGTTTAGTGGAAAGAATCTGAATTCTGAAGACCAAATGCCTGGGGTCAAGTCCTAGTTCCGTCACCTGTTAGCCATAGGCAAATTCTTAAACTCTCTGTACTTGAATTTCCCAGTAAGATAAATGGAGATGATTATACATTCCTCATGTGGTTTCTTTTTAAATGTTTATTTATTTTTGAGAAAGAGAGCACGTGCATAGGAGGAGAGGGCAGAGAGAAAGAATGCCAAGCAGGTTTCACGCCATCAGTGCAGAGCCCAACCCCGAGATCATGACCCAAGCTGAAACTGAGAGTCAGACACTTAACCAATTGAGCCACCTAGCATCCCCATGTGATGTTTATAAATATCACACAAACCAATATCTGTGATTAATACCTGGCAAACTCAAAAATGCTTAACTTATTGCTGTAGGGAAAGAATAGCA
Organism: Panthera leo; assembly: GCF_018350215.1. Classification (NCBI taxonomy): domain Eukaryota; kingdom Metazoa; phylum Chordata; class Mammalia; order Carnivora; family Felidae; genus Panthera; species Panthera leo. Next base: position 76,568,104 of record NC_056687.1, read on the forward strand.
AAATTGGCTGCATAACAAGTGTCCAGCACAATGCAAAGGCATATTTACAAAAGTTACATCATTTGATTCTAATGATAAAAAGGTTGTAGATCGAAAGTCTAACATTCAAGTCTTTTCTCATATCCATATGTCTGGGCATCTCAGGGATTCCAGTCATCTGAGTATATACGGGACTGTGTGGGGTATCACTCTGATTCTGAGTATTAGTTAAATCTTATAATTAGCAGTATGAGAAAAGTGTTGAATTAAAAACAAAATTAAGAACACTCTTCATCATGAATCGATATTGTCTTTTCCATGTTTTGTATTGTTTTTTTTTCTGTAAATTCAATGTCATGATTGGCTTTCCTATATCCGACTAACCTCACTGAAATGACAACTCAGTATATAATTACCTAGTATGGATAACTCAAGTATAGACCTTTGTTTCCCCTAGTAGCTCTGAGAGTCTAGAATGATATTGCAAGGTTAAATACTTCTGTTTACTAAATCTGAGCCCAGATGGATTTCCGAGTCAGTCTGTGTCGATATTCATAAACAACTTAGTATTTAAGTTTTTACCTCTCTATTCAGTATAAACAGCACAAATTTGCTCTTATGTACCCATGTCTGAATAATTATTTCAATTTATTACTAATGACACAATGATATCCTATATAGACCTAAAAATGACACAATCTTACATTGTCTAAAAAATAAAGTAAGGTTGGATCAGGGTAGGAATTTTTTTTCAACTTTTCTTTTGTTTCTCATTTCCTCCCAAATGATCATTTCACATTGAGAACTGTTCATCAAACCCCAAACAAACATTTAGAGTTTTAAGTGCCAGTACAGAGCACCTGCATTCTTGAAAGCAATAATTCCAGGAAAAACGAAAAAAAGAATCAGACAACATGAATGTTATTTATACTTACTCTGTGGTCCTAGAGATAACGTGCCTTTAATTATTGACACCTGTACTGTGCCTTTCAGCTTATAGCAAAGGAGTCATGTGCATTATGGCCTTATAACAGGGCCATGGCCAAACTCTTATAATAGGGCCATGGCCAAACTCTCTGAGTCCCCTTCTATGCATTACTGTCCCTACTCTGTCTGGTCCTGTCCTGCTAATTCCAACACCACTTTCTTCTCATTATTTTACAGTGATTTCATGTGTATTGTCTGGGTTTTCAGTGAGACTATCCCTAGCCATGTGTTAACAATGCAGACCTGCACTGGAAGAGCTCACTGAACTAAGCCCACCAGATCTTGACAAAACAATGGGCCCAACTCTTCGTTCTATTTATTCCTCAATGTTTTTCATTTCAGAAAAATTATTGTTTGTTTCTTCACCCCCAGACTAAAAGCCCTAGATGACTGGTCTTATTTGCATTAATAAGCGACATGCAGGTGGTTAATATGTGATAGACTTGACAACAGAATAGCACGTGCACCTTGCTCTCTAAACAGCTGTAGAGGCCCAGGCTTCTTCCGGTCAGGGACAGAGAGAAATTCCTAAATCCCTTCAGGTCAGTGATTCTAAACTTTGCCACACCTTAGAATCACTTAGGGAGCCCCTGAAAAATACCAATATCTGGATCCCTTCTCCAGAGAGTCAGATTTAATTGGTCTGGGATCTGTCTGAGCACTGGGATTTTTTAAAACCTCCCTGAGTGATTGTAATGTGCAGCGAGGGTTGAGAAACACTAACTGAAGAGTGGTACTCCTCAATGGACGCCTCACATTACAATTCCCTGGGGGACTTTTAACACTACTGATGCCAAGACCCCATCCAAGATCCAATTAAACCAGAGTCTCTGTTAAGTAGGGTCCAGGTATCAGGTGACTAGTCACCTGCTCCACAGGTGATTTTGCCATGTAGTTAAGTTTGGGGTTCCATTGGTTTAAAATCCTCATAACCCCATATGTGGTCTATAGTTTGTCTCCTCCCCCCCCCCCACAAAACAAACAACAAAAAAACAAACCCTGGCATCTAAAATTGCTTGCTAAAATTGAAGAGTTTCAGGCTCCATAGATACACCAAATCAAAATTTGCATTTTAATAAGATCCCCCAAGTAATCAGCATGTGCATGAAAGTGTAAGAAGCTTGGCTCTGAATTGCTTTTCTAAAGACCTGAGGGCAGTACTAGCTTTGCCCAACTCTCTATTTCTTCCCATTGGCTCTCAAGTTCCATGTGAAAATGTACTACCTGTTGGGAGAATTGGAGTAGATTGCTTACCATGTACGCTTAACTGCCAAACACTTCAGAAAAGGATTTCTTGTACCTAATTTTTATTAAATAGCTTTCTACTAAGCCGACTCCTAAGCCTGAAATGTAGGACTCTTTGTATAAAATCTAAAATAATTTAACCACTTTCTTGCCAACATTTCCCCATTTATTCCCACACTGAACATGATCCATGCCTTCTAGCCTCCTACCTATGTATCCATCCCCACCTAACATGCTCTCCTTCCGTGTTAAAGTACATCCTTTAAAGTTCAGTTACTCCCATTGCCCCATGAAGATTTCTCTAATTCTACCCTATCCCCAGGTAGTAATAATCTCTCCTAGCACAGAATAGTCATAGCATATTATCTGTACCTCTCTTGTGGCCATTTTACATTCTTCATGTCACTTTTCCAGACTTGCTTTATGTCCTCCATTAGATAAGTTATGTTAGGAAAGAATCTATGTATAATTCACCTCTATAAAATTCATACTACCTTTCTCAAAGGTATATGCATAGTAGGTAATTTTTTGGTCCTTATTACAATTTTTTTTATGCTTAACCAGTTCAAGCCAGCCTTCTTAGTACAGACCATGTTATCTGCCTTTCCCTCTGAACTTAAAAAGAATTTGCTTCTCTCTGCTCATCACCTCTGCCCCAGCTGGATTGGCACTTCACAAAGTGTGGTCTGTGCAGAATGTGAATTTGAATTATGGATCTCTAAGAAAGATAACAGATGGGGAAAGTATGAAAACTTTATGCACCCAAACACTTTCTTTAAGGAACTAGTCACAGGCATCCTTTGCTCTACATGATACTCTGTGGGATATTTTCAATAACAGTAAACGATAATGCCATCCAAGATAAATGTAGGATGACTCAGACTTTTGAGGCTTCCCTGGATATATCAACATTTTTCCCTTTCCTATGAGAACATGGGAGTCCTGGCCAATAGAATTAGAATACCATAACCGAATGATCTCAGGCTGAATGGGTGAAACTTTGAGACCAGATATCCTCATAGGAAGAAAACAAGAAAATAACAACAAAACACCGTGTTGGTATTGTTAAGTAAGGATTCTCCTATGCTACAGGTGGATTAACTGAGGAGCTAACAGTATACTATCAATTATGTCTGAGAAATAAGAAAGGACTTATTGAATTGAAACTATCCTAGGAAAAAATTGCACTAGTGATGGTCTTGACTATATTCTCCCCTTGAAATAAAAAAATGAAAAATATGAAATAAAAGGGGAAACAGTGAGTAATTAGAAGAATAGTTTCATCACCTCTGAAGTCTTAGAAGCTTCTATGATTTTGAGAAACAACAACAAAGAAAGCCACAGAGCAAGCTGTAACAGATGGTACTAATTAGTGTCTCAGAATTCATTAGAAATCATGTCAAAGTTGACTGGCTAGTTGCAAAAATACTTCTGATAAGTCATTCCAAAAGTACTTCATAAATATATTGGGATATTCCACACTGTTTTGTAAATGTTGAAAAACCCAAAAGAAGAAGACATAGTGTTGTAGACACTATTTTGTTATTATTTCTCAGCACTGACAGGTCTTTGTCAAAGCTAATGATAAAGTATCCCTCCATTTCCTATTAGATGACTTTAGAATGGAGGGACAAAGGGAATGGAGGGGATAAACAGCTTAGTCTTTATAGCTAAAGGCTAAGAAAAAGAGGTCAGATATATTTATGTCTTTCTGATATCTATATCTTTGTGACTCCACGTTCCGGAAAATCCTGATGACTACCTCCTTTGTTCCTGCATCCCACAAAAGGATGAAAAGATATTTCTGGAGGCTTTTTTATTGATGATTCCAGAAACACATGGACTAAAATGATGAAGATTCTTGATACAGAAATGTTGCATTCTGTCATATTCTATCTTTTGAAATGTTTTTAAAATAAAGCCTCACTACTTCTATCATTGGTTATAGTGACACTGAAAAACTTCACCTCTCATACAACTGTCCCTAGCCATAAGCCTTTAGTTTTCAATTGTTTTAATTACTCATAAATGTCTCTGGCAATTGAACTGCCAGAGGATTTAGCAACATTTTTGTTATCCTTTAGACCAGTGGTTCCTAAACTAAGATATACACTGAAATTACCTTATAAAATATCCATGCTAGGGTCCCACCATCAGAGATGTATATGTAATTAGTCTTGTATGTGGCCTGGGAATCAGTATTTTTTAAATCTTCCTATGTATTTTAAGATGCAGACAAGGTTGAAAAATAACAATTTTGATCAACAGCTCAACAATGAATTTCAATATCCCCTTTAAACCTTGGCATAATAATGGCACAAATCCTATCTTATCTCTACTTCTTATTATTTTTTATTTCAGATATTTTATTGGATAGTCACCAAGTTCAGGAAATTCTTCTGAACATCAGACACTAAATCTGTACACAGATGACCTACCTAACAGGGCATTGATAAATAACAGTTAGTAAATGCCCTATAAAAGCCCCTTCCAAGAAAAGGAAACAGAAATGCACAGTTACTACCATTTAGGATGCTACCCCCATTACCTCTTACAACCATCTGAAATGCTGACCATTTGTCCCCAGCCACTGTGAATATAGTTCTAACAGCCACTTTTCCCCTCCATTAATTTCAGACACTACTACTGTCCTATAACATACTAAGACTGAATTCACATTTCCTTTTTTCTTTGCCTTTTTGTATTTCCATGGAAGTCACAATAAGAGATGATTTTAAACAACTAAATTATGATCAATGTGAGCATAAGCTTGTGAATCAAATTGTAAAACCTTTTTAGAAGTCTTATGAATGAAAATTACCAGATAAAAAATGTAAATTAATGTCAACATCCATTTTCTCAATGTGACATTCATGTAGCTTTTCCTTTTGGACTCCATGTTCTCTCCATTGAAACACTGGCTATATTATATGCCACATGGAAATAACCAAGGTAGATAGCATTGTAAGAAACAGTTATATCTGCCAGGAAATAACTTTCATTTGTTGAAAAACAGCTCAAAAAGTAAGAAAAGCCATTAACCATGGATAGGTTCAATACCAAAATAGGAACATAATTATGAACTATAGTAATCACTGGTGCCAATATATATTATCTATTCCTACACTTAATTATCTCCTTTTTCAAATGGTAGAAGATGCTTTCTGTGCATTGTCCTAAGGCTGGGTTAAATAGGTTATGGGGCTTAAATGATGAGCACTGGGTATTATATGTTAAGTGTTGAATCACTAAATTGTATAATTGAAACCTGTATTACACTGTATGTTGACTAACTGGAATTTAAACAAAAAGTTTAAAAAATTATGACTTGATATTTTTATCTGAAAAAAGGGGGAATCTAGGAAGAATTGGTCATTAAGCTCTTGGTAGCCATTAGACTTTAAAAATTAAATTATCACTCTGTCATTTTTTTTAAGAAAGAAGACCGCAAGTGACCTACATAATTCAACAACCCAGTACAGAACATATTTTCTACACCAAGACCATATAGCTGTCACCACTAACAAACAGCTCCACAGTAATCTCAAATTCCAGCCACTTATTTTGTGAAAGAGAAGATAAATGGGAAAGAGGCAATCATCATGACTCATCTACCTTCCCGGGATTTCCATCTATTTGCTCCAGTTTCTTCCTCGCAGGCATGTTGGAAGATAGATGTGAGGTGCCTTGCCAGACTCATTTTGAGAAATCACTGATTGGGAGATTAAAACTGACATTTATTTTTGCTTCTACAAAGGCTGAATCCTAAGATACCTAATCATTAAAGTATCTTAAGAGTGAATAAGTCTTAAAAACCCCTGACAATTTGTGAAGCTAATTGTACCTCCTACAGTTTTACCCATAATCTGGACTGGGTAGATTTCTCTCTCTGCAGAGAGCCTGTTCCTTAGAAACAATAAAGATGGACACAGTGTGGATCACTAAATCCCTCTGTGTGGGTATCAGAGTTTATCCATGGGCTGGGGTTATTACGCAAAGGATGCAGGCCTGGTTTTCTGAAGCTGCAGCTCCTGCAGTCTGTAGATACACTCACCGTTACAGGAATTTTTTTCAGAGTTGGATTTCAAAGTCACCTTCCCAGGGATGTACACTGTTTCGTCGCCCCTGAGGAGGAATGTGCCAAAACCAGTAAGAGACATCATTTTCTGGCTCAGTTCTTGCATTGTTCTACACCTTGAAATTAGGGTCAGCAGATCTATCCTTGAAATAAGAATGAGCCAAAGTCTCCATCGTGACTAAATACATCAGCAGCTTAACAGCTAGAGAGTTTAACAAAATGATGAAAACTACCCAATTTATAAAATGCTGAATTTCTCTGGAGTTTTGAACCATTTCTCTGTACTAAAGAGAAAGGTCTCACCTCAGTTTTGTAGAGGGAAAAATATATATGAGTGGATGTGAGTCTCTGGTGAATTCTCACTGCCTGACTGACCTTCCTGGATAATCTTCCATCTATTGACTTTTGAATACTATAAAATGAAGGTTATTATGTAAGAGAAAAATCAATAAACTAAATAGGTTCTTCCTATAGGGAAAATGAACACAAAGAAGAATTAATTGATTTAAGCAGTTGTAATGACATGTGGGGAAAAAAACATTTAAAATATGACTTTTTAAAAAGTTTGGAATTACCCTAAGTGGGTTAACTATATAGGAATCATTCTCAAATATGATTATAAGAATTAGACAAGGAAAGGGATGTTGCTGGATAATCAAAATATTAGAAAGCTCTAAAAGGAATAATCTAAGGAAGTGAGTAACTGAAAATCCTCATGTGGGTCAAATAAAGTTGACCTCTGAAAACTGGAAACCATTAAAGCAGCTTTGAACTATTGGGTCTTGACACATGTTCCTGATTTTTGATCAGTTGTGAAGTACATTACAAATAAAGTATGAGTGGTTTTCAATGATGTGGTTCTTCTTTTATATATAAATTGGAATAGATATAAGGTGTCCCTTTCAATAATGTCAGTCACACTTTCTTGCCTTTCTGTTTGTTATGTTGTGTGGGAGACAAAGGTAGAGTTACTTCCTGGGAGTTGCACAGACTCAGCTATCAGATGTACTGGAACAAAATCCAAGAAGCAAACAAACCAATGAACCAACAGAAAAATATTAGAAAATCTTTCATGATCAGTACTCATGGGGACTGAGAGATTAGATGTCATAGAGGGTAATTAAATGCTCTGTATAATGTGTGCTTATAATTCAGGAATGTTCTCCTTAAGAAATCATTTTAGTATTACCTCTTTACTTCAACACTGTAGTGCAGAAAAAGATTAACCTTAAAGAGTTAACTCTCAAGAAGCTAAAATTTAGTAAAAGAGATGAGGAAAGCATATGGTAGCTACAAGTTATTGAGCATTTACTCCTCTTCACATCTCTGCTAAACACTACATATACTGTCTTACTTAATCCTCATGAAAACATATGAGTCTGGTATGATCATCTATTACTGAGAAATATTCTGATTTGAGAATTTAAGAAAGTTTACCTGAGGTTCCTGGATGTCTCAGTCGATTAAACATCTGACTCTTGGTTTGGGCTCAGGTCATGATCTCAGATTCATGGGATCAAGCTCCATGTTGGGCCCCATGCTGACAACTCGGATCCTGCTTGGAATTCTCCCCTCACTCTCTGCCACTCCTCCACATCCACATGGCACCCTCTTTTTCTCAAAATAATAAATTTTTTAAAAAAATATAAAATTTCTTAAAAAAAAGAAAGGTTACCTGGGATCACATAAATACGGATCAGAGGACTGAGGTTGCATATGAAATATATTAACAAAGTTGATGATGTTCTCCATATTATCTTATATAACAGTAATGGAAGTCAGACCATGATAAGGACCATAAAAAGATGGAAAATTAAAAACTGTTAGATCAGGAGATGAGAGAGACCTCTCTGAGACAGATTCATAAAAGTCTTTAAAAAAACAGGTAGTACAGCGGCACCTGGGTGGCTCAGTCAGTTAAGCATCTAACTCTTGCTTTCAGCTCAGGTCATGATCTCACTGGTTATGGGACTAAGCCCTTGCACTGTCAGTGCAGAGCCCACTTGGGATTCTCGCTCTTCCTCTTGCTATCCCCCTCCCTCTCAAAATAAATACATAAACATTAAAAAAAAGAAGAAGAAAGGTAGTATATAAGGATATAAACCAAACTACCATAAAGTCATCAAAAAATCCCTGTGTCTTAGGGATTTTTGTTCACTCCCCTCAACCTCTCTCATGCTAGCCAACTTACCAATTATGAGTGTGGCATTGCCTTTGGGACTTACACACATTTGCTGAGAAGATAAGAAGCTGCTGTGGGAATTGCCACCCTCTCATTTTCCCTAAGAACTGCAAAAATCGGCAGATTCTATCTGAGACTCAGGAAGTCACTTATAATGTGTTATTTTCCCACTCATGGGCATGAAAAGGAACATTTTATTTGCATTATTGATTAAAATGCCATTTAAATTTCTTTTGTGCTGAAGTGGCTTATGAGAAGAGAATCATTTTTAAAGAATGTCTTGAAAACAACAAAAGTTCCAGGTCTCATTAGCTTCATCAAATAACAAGACCATTCATGTATACTATGTCCATCCTTTGGCTACTCTTTAGTTTTCCTTAAGTTGAAGGGATAGGGCAGATGAAGCTCCCAAGCCTCTGTGCTCCATCAGAGCACCCCAAGGCAGCTTCATATACACATTGTGAACCTCTGGGCATCTGCAAGCCAGAGAAGTTTAAAACTCTTATGTTTTCAATAGCTTTCTTTTATTATTTTCTTTTTAATGTTTATTTATTTATTTTGAGAGAGAGAAGGAGAGGGAGGGGCAGGGAGAGAAAAAATCTCAAGCAGGCTCCTCACTCAGTGCAGAGCCCAAGTTGGGGCTGGACCTCATGACCATGAGATCATTACCTGAGCCAAAATCAAGAGTCAGATATTTAACCAACCGAGTCACCCAGGCGCCCCAATAGCTTGCTTTTATATAGAGATTGCCTCTTACCTAAAAAAAACGTAAACTCTTATCCTGTTTTCTGTATATTCTGTTTCCAAAAGGAAAAAGCTAGTTTATTTACTACAAAAACATAATAATTACAGAAATTAGGAAAAAACCTATCAATTTTATCTCCTCAATTTTGAATTCCTTTTTTTTTGTTTGTTTGTTTGTTTTCCTCTTGGTTCTTTCTTTTTTTTTAAATTTTTTAAGTTTGTTTATTTATTTATTTTCAGAGACACAGAGACAGCACGAACAGGGGAGAGGCACAGAGAAAGGGAGAAAGAGAGAGAATCCTAAGCTGGCTCCATGTGCTGGCTCCATGCTGCCAGCACAGAGCCTGATGTGGGGCTTGAAATCACAAACTGTGAGATCATGACCTGAGCTGAAATCAAAAGTCAAACACCTAACCAACTGAGCCACCCAGGTGCCTCTTCTTGGTTTTCTGTATCTTGCCCTAACAAAGATGATTTTAACTTAGCTATATTTAGAGTACACACACTATTTTGTAATTTGTTTTGGTCAATCGTAGCAAAAGCATTTTCCATGTTGCTCCAGAGTCCTCATAATTAGGATTTAATGACTAAGAAATAATTATTAATATCATTTATTATTATCCATGAAGGCTGCCTTTACATTTTACTCAAAGGAAAATATAATATTAATTTTAAAACCACTGTATCCCAAGTTGTTGGAACATTTACTATTTTATTTCTCTGCAGACTTCTGAAGACTTTATTGATATCTATACCTCATTCTTATTACTATGTGCTAATTTAACTATTCATAAATTATTCCTGGAAGTATGAGGGATGTATATAATTGAATGAGATAAGCAAGCAAATGAACATATCAAAATCACATGCTTGGATTTTGTTCTAGGTGAGGGATAAAGGAAGCAACAGGCAGAAATGGAGAGTGAATCATCATTCATTTCATTCTGTAGCCTTTGTCTCACTGGTGGTATGCCTCACTATTCTCCCTTACTCTCATTTTCTTCTAGTTATATGTGCATTGCTCTCAAAATATGAAACTAAAGACAACAGCTTTTTAGAGTTACTTTTCTAATGATGAAATTTCCAACAGTACATTTCATTAGTAAACACTTAAGAAAAATTTCTTCCACCACTGACATTTGGCTATGACTTTGTCCCCATTGTCTTGCAGACATACTGGAGAGAGTCAGAGTGGTTTTATAGTTGCTAGGCCTTCTGGTCATTTCTGAAAACATAATTCTTAAGTGTGCAGTGCTCTGGTTCCCATCATATTTTGGGTCCATCCCCACCAAAAGATGAAGTGTATATTGACTAGTTCAAGAGTTTCCATTGGTCCTTTCTTATAGCTTCCATTTTTCCACTGAGATACCCTATCTTTTCACTTATTATGAGTCTATTTTTCTGTATCTCATTAAGCATAGTTTATTTGGGCCATCTCAGGTTGACCTCCATTGTCTTTTTCTCTTAAGAATGGGCCACATTTGTTCTTCCAGAGTTATGATATTTTTGTTGAGTAGGCAATTATTTAGTTGGACATAAACCACAACCTTTGTCTCCTAGTCAATAGGTCAAATCTCAGTCTCGTTTTTGTTTGTTTTTCTGTCCTGTCTAGGTGGGGTTGCTTAGAATCTGCCCACACATGCATGGTTCAGGGCCAGTGAGAGACTTAAAAAAAGTTTATACAAAGATTTGGGGTCCCTCTCCCTGGCTATATCTGTTCTGGGGTTCTATCCTTACCATTTTAAGCCAGTACTCTGGACCCTGTTCTCCAATTCTTCAGGTCAGAAAGTCTGCAAATTACTGGAGCTTTATTCCTTATTCATGGCACCAAATGCCACCTGCCCTCTGGCTAAAATAGTAAAAAACTCACCACATACAATCCTCTTCTTCCAAGTTTTGATTCTCCTCACATTCACTCTCCAGATCCTTTAAGTTGCCACTTTTTTGTATTGTTTTCCAGATTCTGTAGCTGCTATCCATGCAAAAGTAAATCTGTTAATGTGTTCAGCTGGCCATAGAAGCAAAATCATGCCTGATAAATCTCTTTAAAACTAATAGCAGAAGCAAATTAGAATATCCAGAAAATGCCAGAACTAAATCAATCACATGAAGAATCTTGGATTTGTGCCCAACTTGAGCCTAAGGAGGCTCATTCTGAATAAAGAGCAAATTAATTCCTCAAGGGTATCTTCAGATTCTTTCAGGAGTCAACCAAGCACAGCATGACCATGCTAGTAGTTTTTCTAGAACAACTCTAATATGGGTCTCATCCACACAAACCTTGACTTCTGTAATGGCTTTCTGAATCATTCCTTCTCCTGTAGCTTCTCTCTTCTTCCAATCTTGCCTGAACACTAGCTGTGAGAATCAATCTGCTCAAAAATTTTTAATGCCCCATTGTCTAATTAATTCCCAGCTTCTAAACCTAACTTTTTTTTTTTTTCACTTGTCCCCTTCCCAAGTGGTAAGCAGAAAATAGTGAATATAGCCTGGGTGGATATGACTTATGCTGAGTAGATATGTGACTTCTGGTAAATTTTTTTAAGCTCTGTACCTGAGATCCCTAGCATTAACATGAAGCTAACAGAGTACAACCTTATAAGGCTGTTTCACAGATTAAGTGAAGGAACACTTGGAAGGCATCTGAGAACAATGCCTGACACATGATACCCCAGTTAAGTGTTAACTGTACTTATTATTATCTATGTTTTGGTTCCACTTTCTATGAAATGGGGAATGTAGTTCAATTTGAAAGGTGAATGGCTCCCATGCAACAATGTTTTTAAAATATCCTCTGTTCAAATTTGAAGGCTTCAGCTATACAGAACCGTATGCCAGTTACTGCTCTGTACATTATGCAATTTACACTTTCCCACATCAAGATAATTTTCATGAGTGTGAAATGACCTTCTCTTCCATCTCTCTTAAAATTCTACCCATCCTTTAAGGCTAAGCAAACATAATACCATCCTACCCTAAAACTATGCCTAATGTCACTCAACTAATCATCTCTGCTTCCTCTAACCTTCCAAAGAGGCACTTCTTGTATTTCTTATGCAGTTTCTCCATTCATGCCTTATTCTTTGCCAAGGACTGTGGGATGCTTCACAATGGTAACTAGTTTTTTCCATCATTCCATCCTTAGTAGTTCTGCAAGCATTACCTATATATAGTAAGATATCCATAAATAGCTAATGAATTTAATTAAAATATAGTACTTGAGAACTACATTGGCACATAAGAAAAATGAATTTTAAAAATATTCATATTTCTACCAGGAAAATTTAAATGTTGAATAAATTGTCATATTTCTTAAGTGATAACCCAAATTGGTGATATCATCTTTAAAAAGAGCAAAATTTCTCCCTGGAGCATATTTTAGGACTTTGGTTAACATGCAATTTAATTTCATGGTATAAGTAATGACGTTATTTCACATTCCAAAGTCCAGCCACATGGTCTCTTTGGCTCAATGCAATTCACAGCTAGCAAAAACTGCTTAGTGCTGGATTTCACACCTGGTCTCCTGGGACCGGATGGAGGAGCAGTAAATAGTACTGAGAAAGATCATATAGATGCCTGAGAGCCATCTGTGCACAGTGGTATAAATGACAAACCGAAGCATTTCATCTGTCATCCCCAAAGTTAACCTTCTACCTAGGGACTAAGACATAAACAGAGGCAGAGTTTTGTTCTGCTGGGCTGGCAGAAGCTTTGCCTTCCCATCTGATTGAAAGCAAATGCAAAGTGTGCAGGCAAATAAAGCCTGCCCCTTTATCAAGTGCTTATTCCTGCTGCAGAGGTGTGATTCTATAAGGCTGCCCTTCAAGCTGTTTTCCTGAGATCCATCTGGAGTTGTTTACACAGTTCATCTTATTTGTTTACTTCTAGACATCACTTCTCGTCCTCTACCTAGACTAAATGCTGCTTTGTTGATTTAGATATTAAAAGGTGACTGCTCTACTGGGTTATACAAAAGTCAGATAGTTTGTTTGTACTGCTTAAAAACTCTTCAAATGTTAAAATAGAAGTACTCTGAGAGACTGCACATCCCTATCTCTGTTTTACAAGTGCAGAAACAAGCTTCTATGCTACAATAATGGCACAGATTCAAAATAATAAAGGGCCAACATGGTAGAATGCATAGCCTGATTCTCCTATTCATCTTGTGTTTGGTGGCTTTACATCCCCATGTCCTGGTTGTCATTAAACAAGCAGGTGGTTGTACATTTGGAAGATTCCTCTAACTCTAACTCCCCTGAGTCAAGTCACCTATGGTTGTTCCAAGATTATATGGGTTATTGGCAGAATTCATTTCCTTGGGGTTGTAGGACTGAAGTTTCCATTTTTCTGCTGGTTGTTGGCTAGAGACAGTAGGCAGCTCCTGGAGGCTGCCCCTCTCTACCAACAGTCCATAGCATGTGTGTTTATGTTATTCCAGGTCAGGCAGAGTGTGGTTTTCTTTCTCTTCCACTACCAGCTGGAGAAAACTGTAATTTTATGATTAGGTCAGGCCATTCAAATAAGATCGGCTGTGCCACGTAATTTTATCTAATCACAAAAGTAAAATCCAAAATTTTCATGGTCTGAGCATATATACCAGGTAAGAAAATACTGGGAAATACCTCAGAATCCTATCACAGTATTTCATATTTTCTATAGCTACAGTGAAAAATAACTTGTATTTTCTATTAAATTTTCTAACTGGTTGTCACTAATGAATAGAAATATTATTTTTAGGAATTAAGACCACCAACTGAGTGTGGGCAAGGCTATGGATATGATGATTTCACTCCCAGAGTTAGACTGTTATATGCAAAGGTTAAGGAATTTTGCTTCACTAATTAAGGTCCCAAATTAGTTGACTTTGAGTTAATCAAAAGGGAGATTATCCTGACTGGGCTGACTTATTCCTTTAAAGGGACGGGGCCCCTCCTGAAAGAAGAGACAGGAAGCATGAGAGACTATAGTGCTGACCTGGAAACAGCAAACTGCCAAGCTATACAGGAGGCAAATTGCCATCGTAAGGGTGGTTTCTAAGAGCAAAAATAATCCTAACCCTCAACTGACAACCAGCAAGAAATGGAGGTTCTCTATAATCATGAGGAATTTCCAAGAACTGTTGAGTTTGGAAGAGAACTCAGCCTCAGATGAAATCTCAGCTCTGGCCAACATTTTAATTTCAATCTGGTAAGACCCTAAGCAGAAAACCAAGTTTGTATTTTTATTTGTATTTGTTTTATTTGTATTTCTATTTGTCTTATTTGGTTGCTATTATATCCTTTAATGTTTTGTTTTGTTTTGTTTTGTTTTTTGAGAGGGACAGAGTACAAATTGGGGAGGGACAGAGAAAGGGAGACACAAAATCCGAAGCAGGCTTCAGGCTCTGAGCTGTCAGCACAAAGCCCAATGAGGGGCTTAACTCATGCACCATGAGATAATGACCTGGGCCAAAGTCTGAGGGAGGCTTAAACAACTAAGCCACCCCAGAGCCCCTGGCTTAATGTTATTGTATCCTTTAAACTTGGTAACTCTCATCTTTCTTCAATTCTCAAAAATTCACAGCCAGTATCTCAATATTTCTCCAAGTGTGGCTTCAGTAGTATTCTCTTTATTCTTTTGGAACTCTGATTAGACATATATTGGATACTCTTAATCTATCATCCATTACTCTTTTTTTTCTTTTTTTAATCAGCTTCATTTTGAATGAATGTATTAGTACTATAATAGTGAATTATTAGAACTAAATAGGATGCTTATTGTAGTCTTTATCAAAAATGTTCTATAAAATTAATTTAATGTAGAGTAAATTAATAACTTAACTTTTAAAATTTTCTTGCTGTATCTCTTAGCATTAAATAACTTCATGCATTTGGAATTAGAGATTCCAGGTTCATTTTAAGGGAAAACATTGGTTTATTTTTCTGTGACTTTTTTAATATCCCTCTGCGCCCACCTCTCATTATCTAGCAATTTCTACTTGCATCCTCCACCACATCAATCTAGAACCACATTTTTAATAAGTTCCCTAGACCCAACCCTGCAAGGACATAGGCACCCTGCAGAGCATTCAGACACAAAGTGGTTTGATTCAGTTCCTATTCTCAAGGTTCTATTAGTACCTCTCCCATCACTTCTTAAATCTAGGATTCCATATAAGGTATGACCCCAGGCAGCCATGAGTAACTGCTGCATTCAACCTCCTTAGATATGGAAAGAATATCACACCCATCTCTGGTTCTAAGCAGCAAGATTGGCTCCAAATTCCCAATCTGCATGGAAGACTAACTCCTTTTTACCATTCGAGAGCCAAACCTTCAGTTACTATTTGCTTTTAAATAAGACCACAGCATTTGTTAAAGCTGTTCTACTGCTCACTTTGCATATGTCTGTGTCTGATCCACCAAGATAGTGATGTTTTTATTACCCTGGCTAAATCTTGTGTGTCTTATTTTCTCTCTCCCCTTTTTGTCTCTGTCTCTCTCTTATGTCTTCTCTGTCTCCCCACCACCCCCTATGTATTTTCTGTCCCTATCATCTATCTTTCTATTTATCTATCTACCTACCTATCTATCTAGTATATATAATTATATTACTAAATGTTTGGAGCCCAGGACGTCTGAATTATGAATGTACTATATGTCCTTTGACCCAAAGACATCAAGAATTCTTATAATCCACAAATTACTTATAAGGGAGGGTTTTTTTTAATGTTTTTTTTTTAATTTATTTTTGAGACAGGGAGAGACAGAGCATGAACAGGGGAGGGTCAGTGAGAGGGAGACACAGAATCTGAAACAGGGTCCAGGCTCTGAGCTGTCAGCACAGGGCCTGACGCGGGGCTCGAACTCACAGACTGCGAGATCATGACCTGAGCCGAAGTCAGCTTAACCGATTGAGCCCCCCAGGCGCCCCTAAGGGAGTTTTTATTATTGCTTGTTTATTGACTTTTTGTAATTCTGTCACCAAATTTATTAGCAAGGATTGTTTCTGTTTTACTCCATTTGGCTTTTACTTTGACAATTGTGTTTACCATTCTTAGGATTTCTATTAGGCTTATTCACAGATTTATTTCTTGTCCATTCTCTCCTTGAAATCTTGGTTTTGATTCATGGATTCTCTTCCTTTTTTTTTTCAACATTTAAACATATTTAATTAAAGTTCCTGTCAGATCAATCCATATTCTCTGGTCCTTTGGATATCAATTTACTTGCCTTTTATGTACACTGGCTGCTTTTCATAACTCTGAAGGTGTCTTGTGTAGTAAAATGCTTGCCTATAATGTTATTTGTAATGATCATTTCCTTCCACCTTGAAGGGTGGTTTTGCAATTGTCTTTAACCATCCTTACTGGGCTCCCCAGTTCTATAACATTTTTTAAGTTTTAAATTTTTATTTTTCTCTGTTTTTCTCAGCAGTAGTTAGTGGAGCTCCTGCCCTATATCTTCATTCAGCACAAGCTTGAGGTTCCAAACACCCCTCAAATAATTATTTTTAATTATTTTACAGGGCAGGTTAACTATACCTTTAGCCTGTTTGGCTCAATTTTTCTAGTATCAGTAAATAAGGGTATATGAAGAAGAAGAAGAAGAAGAAGAAGAAGAAGAAGAAGAAGAGAGGAGGAGGAGGAGGAAGGGGAGGAGGAAGAGGAGGGGAGAAGGAGGAGGAGGAGGGGGAGGAATAGGAGAAAGGGAAGAAGGGGAAGGAGGAGGAGGAAGAGGAGGAGGAGGAGGTAGAGGGTGGTGAGAAGGGGGTTGGGGGGAGGAGGAGGGGGGATGAGGAGAAGAAGCAGCAGCAGGAGCAGCATCTCCTGTAGATTCCTGGTATATGAAAGGAGCCCAGTTTGAAACTTTCTAATTGGCATGACTCTGGTCCTCTGTGTGGACTTTAAAATGCTACTAGCTACATGGTTATAATCCTGTATACTATGTGAAATGGAAGTTACTACTCCCACTCACTTTAGAGCTATGTATTCAATCTTCATCTCTGAAACCTGAAAATTTGCCTTCCTTGCTTGGCTCACAGGGTCATTTTGAACAGTAGCACAATATTTTATTTTTATTGCTTCTAAGTATGTGGAAGTGGAAAGGAGTTGAATAAGTAAAAACTAACTTTTTTACCATTTAAAGCTAATAATAAAAAAAAAAAGTAAATTCCCCTTTATAGTATGTGATAAATCATAAGGCAGGTGCTATCTACCACAAGTGCCTAAGCAATTTATGTTTGTATAAGAAGTTAGACAATGCAACTTTCTTAAGTTTAACAAACTAAAGGTGTAGATTTTTTTTACCTTAAGACATTTTAAAAGTCTATATAAGGTAATCCAAAGGAAAAAAGTCTCTTCAACAAATGGTGTCGGGAAAACTGGACAGCAACATGCAGAAGAATGAAATTGGACCACTTTCTTATACCATATACAAAAATAAATTCAAAATAGATGAAAGACCTAAATGTAAGACAAGAAACCAACAAAATCCTAGAGAAGAACACTGGCAGCAAGCTCTTTGACATCGGCCAGAGCAACTTCTTACTAGATATGTCTCCAGAGGCAAGGGAAACACAAGCAAAAATGAACTACTGGGACTTCACCAAGATAAAAAGCTTCTGCACAGTGAAGGAAACAGTCAACAAAACTAAAAGGCAGCCTATGGAATGAGAGAAGATATTTGCAAATGACATATCTTATAAACAGTTAGTATCCAAAATCTAAAAAGAACTTATCAAACTCAAAACTCCAAAAACAAATAATCCAGAATGGGCAAAGACAAGAATAGACATTTTCCAAAAAAGACATCCAGATGGCTAACAGAAATATGAAAAGATGCTCAACATCACTCATCATCAGGGAAATATAAATCAAAACCACAATGAGAGATCACCTCACACCTGTCAGAATGGTTAAAATAACAACACAGGAAACAACAGGTGTTGGCAAGGATGCCAGCAAGAGGAACCTTCTTACACCGTTGGCAGGAATACAAATTGGTGCAGCCACTCTAGGAAACAGTATGGAGGTTCCTCACAAAGTTAAAAATAGAACTACCCAACAATCCAGCAACTGCACTACTCTGTATTTACTCAAAGGATACAAAAATACAGAATTGAAGGAGTACATGCACCCCAATGTTTATAGCAACATTATCAACAATAGCCAAACTATGGAAAGAGCCCAAATATCCACTGACTGATGAATGGATAAATAAGATGTGGTATGTATGTATGTTTGTATGTACGTACGTATGTATGTATGTATAGTGGAATATTAAACATCAAAAAGAATGACATCTTGCCATTTGCAATGACATGGATGGTGCTAGAGTAGATTATGCTAAGTGAAATAAGTCAGTCAGAAAAAGGCAAATACCATATGATTTCACTCATATATGGAATTATAAAACAAAACATGAACATATAGGAGGGGAAACAGAGAGAGAGAAAGGCAAACAAACCATAAGAGACTCTTTCAGAAAAAATTCAAGGTTGATGGAGGGAAGAGGGTGGGGGATGGTCTAGATGGGTGATGGGTATTAGGAGGGTGCGTGTTGTGATGAGCACTGGTTTTGTATGTAAGTGATGAATCACCAAATTTTACTCCTGAAACCAGTACTGCACTGTATAACTAGCTAGAATTTAAATAAAATTTTGAAAAGAAAAATATAAAAATAAAAGTCCATATAAGGTATCCTCAGAATCTCAGCTCTCCCACCTAAAAGCTGTATGACTTTGGGCAAGTCACTTATCTTCTAAGGGTTATAGTGTCATCATCTGTAAAGTGAGACATGGATAACACTATCTCCAAGCTTTAAACTTGTTATGATTCTATGACTATCACTTTTCTTCAGACTGTTTTATTTAAGGAAAATTTTAAACAGAATTTTGACTCTTGAACTGCTAAACGAAACACTTTTATGACTCCTCATGTTCATAAAGTACGTTAAAATGCTATGGGAAATGGCTTTATCTGACCATGGGATTATATGTTATAATAACTCATTTAGTGCTAATATAAATTCAGAATCTTTACAGAGCTCCTCAGTTTGAAAGTTTAGACTGCCATTAAACTGTTGGGCAGGAAACCAGATATTTTCCTGAGCCTAATGATCAGCTTATACTGACAAAGCATACACGAAACTGGCAACGAAGAAGAAAATGCTCACTGTCAGCAAACCACTTCACAACGGAATCCAATTATCCGTGGTCTTCTCTTTCCTCTCAACCAAACTGCAAGATGCTTGAGGACAGTCGTTGCTATTTATACACCAATTTATTCCTAGCCCCCAACACAGTGAAAATAAAATCTGTTATGTGAATTATCTTATTTAAAATTGTATCTTAAATTTTATCAGGATTCTCTGACAACCATCTTAGAGAGAGGTACGAATGTTATCCCAATTTTACAAATGAGAAAATTAAGGAAAAGAGAGACTGAATAATTTATTCAAGTAAATAAGCATGATTCTTATTTTATTTTGTCTAATTCCAAAGCCTGATCCCTTACTAACTATGTAACATTATCTTCTGTGGTAAATAGAATATACTTACCTACACTTATCAACCTATTAAGTGAACTATCCTTTAAGTTGATCATGGATTTGACTTCATTAGAATTTAGTTCAATTTAAGCAAAAAATACTATTTTGAGCACCCTGCCAGGAATTAGGTATTCTGCTAGGCAATTGGGAAGATATATATAGAAGTAGAAGAGTTTCTGCATATAAGGTTCAGGGTCTAGAAGAATGAAGAAAGCTGAACATTAATGACTTTAATACAAGCCAGAGAAATGCAAGGTATACATACAGAAAGCACTGAGTGCTTTGGAGACTCATTTGAAGGGAGATTGGATCACAATCAGAATAGACTTTAAGAGGAGCTGAAGTTTGGGAAAAGTCTTTAAAATAGATAAGATATTGATAAAAAGATAAGAATCTGATATGAATAAATATTATGGGGAAGAAGAATGAAGCTGGCATAAAACATAGTCAAGAAGTTGTGTAACAGTTTGGCTCAAGAACAGGGCATCTGTATGAAAGCAAGTGGACAAAAAGCCTTTAAAAAGATAGCTAAAGACTCTCCTTTTTATATCCCTCTTCTTCACCCAACACAGAGCCTTACTGGTGACCATTACTCTTGGGGCAGGAATATCACACAGTCAGCTGAAGTTCTATTCTAGTTGTGTCATCTTTGGAATTGAGATTCAGTCTTTGCTGCAAGAGAGTATAATATGTCATAACCATTGGCAAAGAATGTTGTCAACAAATCGTATAGTTTTCCAAAGGATTCCCTTTCATAAAGATTTGGCAAGGAAAAAAATTCTGATTCTATCCACATTCTAGTATGCTATCAGCTCATAGGCTCACAGAACTATAGTAATAGAGGAGACTTCAAGAAACATAGACAGGTAGCACTGAAAGGTACTTTGAATGTCTTCCAGCCAGTTCCATTTCCCTATCTTCCAAGGACTTTTGTGTCTATATTAAGTGACTGCCTAGTCTCTTCTTACGTCTTCCCAGAGGAAAAAAAATTCTCTAAAGCATCTCTACATCATATGTTCCTTCATTTTCAAGTATGGAAATGATTTTATTGCCCATTAATGCTTCCCTCTACCAAGAAATGTCAAGTGACCCCAAAGGTATCAAGAAGGATGGACTGCAACCTTGTGATCTTGTGACAAATACAGCGTGTTATTTAGACTGGAAGATGATGTGAAAAGTGAATGAAAACCTGAGGCCTAAATCTCAGGAACTTCTTTTTTCATCAATGATAGGGCCAAGTTACTCAATTTGTTAGTGCCTGAATTTCCCCAGGCCCCAAAATGGAAAGACTAGTTGTATATTATGAAATTCTTTGAGATCCTTCCATAACTTAAGACAGTAATAAAAATTAAAATCACATATCAATAAAATATACCTATAATTTTATGTGAATCATAGTTTATGAGTTTATTCCTCTTTCTTATGTGCTTTTTCATTCCCAAGTAGGGCATGAGTTCCATGAGGATGAATCCATATCTTATGGAAGTCTGTTTCTTCTCAGCTTCCAGCATAAGCTCTGGCTTCCTCCAAAGACCTTTAAATAAATTGATTTTTGTAGCATTTTTAACTTGCCAGAATTGTCATTTAGAAATATTTTATTAAATTTGTGGTTATTTTCCTTCATTTTCCTTTTTTATTATGTAACTCACAGTGATTGCATCACCACCTGGCCATAAGAATCATGATTTAATTATAGAATAAATGTCATAAGTTTGCTTGCATATAATGAAAAAAAACAAGAGATTCTATCTCTAAGATCATTTAGAAATTCACTGAAAGCTAAAATGAAAAGAATTTTAGTAGGATTCTACACATACACACGCTCTCCACACACACACACACACACACACACACACACACAAGCAATTTATTACTTAGAATTAAATAACATCTCCTTGAAAACAGTTTGCATAACAGTAAAAGGCAATGTGTGAATTATAAATATCACAATTATGGCAAAGAAAATTGATTTATAATATGTAGGCCACAGGTATTTTCTAGGACACCAAAAGATTTTGGCAGTTGAGACCAGCACTTTCTTTACCCTTTTTACTTTCTCATGAGATTATGCATATTTTCATTACATTACATTCTAAGGCAGAAAAGAATATTAAGGAGCGCAATAAATAATCTTTATTTGTGTGCCCTCAAACTTTCTCCTCAGTGACACAATGCCACTGCATATAAGTAATGAAGCCCATGCTTAGCACTCACTCAAGTCAGATCCTAGAAAATGTCCATTCCTGCATAGTTAAGAATTGATGCTATACTGAGGTTCTTTGACTGCTATTAACAGATACCTTATTGAGCTAAGTTGGAAGAGTGAGCCCAAGGTGTTTGAAGGTGCTTGTGTTGTGTTGTTGGAGAAGGTTGTATGTTTAAATACTTCCTCTTGGATTTACTCACTATTGCCATGTTATTGGTAACAATGAAATTACTGCTTATGTATAGAAAACCACTTGATTACAAATTCCAAAAAACTTTATGTTTGTAAACATCAGACACATTAATTTAGGGAGTGTCACCAGCTCTGATGCACCAACCTCCACCTGCCTCTATCCCAAGTAATGGCTGGAGGTGGGCCAGATGCATAGGAAGCTTCCATCTGTCTAGTGGTGAGCACTTCATTTAAGAAGGCCCATTTCCATCTATCTTGTCAACATGCCAAAGGGGCCAGAAGCACAATGGTGTGTTGCTAAGAGGACATAATCCTTCAAGCTACAGCTCTTTATTTTACGGGGCCCAAACTATTCTGAGGCAACCCTACTCCTGGATATACTAACATCCAATGACAGGAAGTCAAAAGGAACTTTAACTATTGAATTACAGGGCTGCTGAAATGCATTACAAGATATTTTCGTGTCATTTGACTTGTTATTGAGTACTGTTAACAGTAATTATCTCTGGGGGTAGAATCAGGATGAACTTTATTTTCTTCTTTGTACTTTTTCATATTTTAAGTGTTCTCTAGCCAATAAAATAATAAAATAAAATAAAATAAAATAAAGTAAAATAAAATAAAATAAAATAAAATAAAATAAAATAAAATAAAACATTTCTATTGAGAGACAACAGGGCATAGTGGGAAGGAGCAGAGGTATTGCAGACAGACCACCTGGTTCAAACCTTAGCTTAAGCTGTTACCAGCTCTGTAATCTTATACAACTGACTTATCCTCCGTAGCAAGTTTCCTCATTTGCAAAGTAGGGATGATGACAATAATAGTAACTAACATAAGACTGTTATGAGGATAAGTTAAAGTAAGTAAAGCAATTAAAATAATGCTGGCATAAAAAGTAAGCACTTTATAACAGATAATGATTATCTTTTAAAGATGCATCTTCAATACTAATGCTGCTTATCCACAGCTTGGCATGATACTGCCTTTCATCTATATGATGAACTTTAGCCTCTGTATCAAAAACAAACTGCTCTTATTCTGATAACAGATCAAATGATTTCTTTAATCCTACCTATTTCTATGAAAAGGGCAATGTGAGCACTAGACACAACATGCTAAGTAGAGGCTTGAAACTACTTCAAGCGAATAGGGTCGCAAAGAACATTAAAACTGGGATGGGGCCACCTCATGGTTAGTGTCAGTTCTATTACTGATTCTGTGGGTGACCTCTGACAAGATGCTTGCTTTCTCTGGGTCTTCTCAGCTTCTCTATCTGCAATATTGTCTACTCCAATACTCTCCTGTTCTCATCTCCTCTACCCCATATAATGGGGAGAAAAGTACTGACCTGCTGAATAGACAATAAGCAGTAAAACATTCAAAATAACAGTATTTCCATGCAAAATATTTTAGAATCTTGCACTGTAAATGCTGATCCTCAAAACATTTCTGTCATGGGAGTGACACCTTCCCCTAACTTATAAGTTAAATAACGGACACATCAGAGGTTTAAATTTAGACACCATGCAAGACTTATCAAAGTCAGAGTACAAAGAAGGGCAACTGAGCACCTGCTAAGTGGATGTGGAAGTGTGCTGCCTCCCCAAAATGAGGGAGTTGAAATGACTCATTGTCTTTGCCTAGTAGTCCAGCACTACATCTTCCCACTCTTCATTATTCCTACTCTTTTCCAGAGAAGGGCAGGGTGTCTAATAAATAAGTAAGAAGAGATTTATGCATTAAGTTATTTATCTTTAATGATTAATACTAGTAAAGGGAGGACATTCAGAGATTATCCTGCCCTTGAGGGACCTGGAGTCCACTATCAGGGACTGGTGAGTACACAAAAGATCAAATTACAGAAGTCAAATATAGCAGATGTCATATGACATTTCAGGTTCTGGGAAGCCTGAGAGACTCTACTAAGAAGAAATGTCTTTTGCTTCAATTTACATGAACTCAAAATAATGCTGGTTCATTATCATCTCCTAGAGCAGTGCTTCTCAATGAATCTATAGTGAAGCCAGAATTTATAAAAGTTTCTCATGAATCAAAGATTGGTATTTTTGTAAAATGCAATACAAATGAATTCCCTTAAAATGAAAGGAAAGAAAGTAAAGACACATCAAAACCTATTTACTATATAGTCATCTGTGTTTCCACACTGGGTGACATTTCCAAACAAATCATTTGACATTTGCATTTCCAACCAAATCATTTCATACATATGAAGCCCAGGAACTGGCAATGTAAAAAGATTTTATCCAAGGTCATATCACCCAACTTGAACAAATTAGGGACAAAACTTCAAGTGTGCACCCTTCTACCTAAAGGATTTGGTGATTTCTATTACATCCCCCATGTGGGTGTTTTAGTCTCTATGCTCTCACTCTTCCCTTCAGAGAAGTTGATACTAAAAGATGGTTTTGTCTGAGTTTCCTGTTATAAAAACTTTCCATATTAGATAAAATCAAACTGCTAACTTATTGACAAAATATTCTCTTTTTTTGCCAAGTTGCCTATTATAAACCTCCATTGTAGACACGTACCACATTGGTTCATTGGTTCATCTTCTTTTGTACTTTCAACTGACTTCTAAAGTGGAATGAAGGAGGGTCAAAAGGGAGAAAGATTACTTTTAATGCTGCAAATTACAGCCATTCCCTATCTACTATTCTTTAAATTACTCAACATAAGTCAATACCTACATCCACAGTAATTCTATATATATAGGAAAATTTTTTAAAAGATAGGACTGTACCCTCAGAAGAGAAACCTAATCTGTGAACTATATTCTATATATTCTATATTCTATCTTGATTCCTTGTTTGGTTTTCCTTTTGATATTCAGGTCTTAACTTTAATTTAGAAAATAGATGAATAACAATCCTTTCATGCCATAAAACCAAGGGCATTCCATATAATCATTGAAACTGGTATGGTCATTATCACCTGATGATTCTAGTTGATCTAAAATGCAGAATTATTGTAATATTTATAACACGAAGGCAAATTTATTGGGGACCCTATCTTTAGTCCCAGAAATTCTATAAATTCTTGATGACTCTGTAGCTAATTCATGACTGCAATGTTCTTACAGCAAGAACCCCAAATGAAACTATATTCCTTCAATATTAAAAATTACGTTGCTTCTTACCTGTTACCCCAGCATGTATTTCTAAAACCTACTGAATAATGTGTTCAACATGGTAGGACAATAATAAATTAAATCCTTTATATTCTTCAATTCTTCAAATCAAGAATTCTCAAAATATTTAAGGAAAAAAATCTTTCTATTTATATAAATTATGAGCATGTCTATGAGGAAAGCAGGAAACATCCACTGCTATCAGTTTTGCCTCCCACTCCTCTGCGAATCCCGGAAAACCAGGAGGGAGAAAAGGAGAATCATGGTAGTGATGATATAAGAAATTACTAGGGAAGTCTTACAGATCAAGTGAGGGGCAACTGTTTTTCTAAATTGTTTCTTTGCTTTTAAAAAAAATCCTTACGTATGTTCAAGAAGTCCTATTGACTAGGTACCTAGTATGAGATAAGAACCCTAATAAATTCCCAACAGACCACACTTCACAGTCGTTAGCTGCCATGTCCAAGACAAAACCTTTCACTTAAATTCCAAGTTTAGAAATAAATGGAATAAATGTGTTGATTGTTTTCTTTTTCTGAAAATTAGCCACCATATTATTTTTAACTGCACCGAATTCAGCCACAATTCAGTTCTCTATGTTGTATCTTCAATTTACTTCAATTTAACCTACACATTAACAGTCTTTGAACTAACCAAGCGGAAACACACTGAACTATAGCCCAAGAAACAGGTGAAATTAAATCAATGTTACTAAATCTGCATGTAGTGATTATAGATGGAAAAATTCCATCGTTGCCATGACAATGCCACACATGCCTTTGATTTTTTTTTTCACAGAATAACAAAATGTACGTTTAATAGAGATGTCTAATTGTCTTCCACTCTGGTTTTTGCTCACCAATATAGCAACATGCTTTTTGTTAAACATCACAGTATTGAAGTTGCTCTGCCTCCAGCTGCCATTAACATATTTTGTATTCATGCTTTGTATAAATTTTGAAAATGTTTTCAGTGTAGCTTCCCAAGTATACATTTAATTTATATCTAATGAGACAGGAGAATGTTAAGTAAATGTGAATTGATTAACCGAAAATAGATGTATTAGTGTTTATTAACCTAACAGTAGATAATTTTATTGACTATCTCCTGAACATTGTTAACCCATAACACCTAAACAATTTTTTTAATTGAAGTTTAAAAATAAATTTAAGCACAAACAGATTAAGATGATTCGAGAACTGGTCCTTTCCTATCATTAAAGTCTTAACTGTAACTCAATCTCCTCAAGCAATTCATAAAAAATTCCTTAGAAGGCTATTAGTCCCTCTTTTACTAAATACACACTTTCTTTTACAACAAAACCAGTAAATGGTTATTCTTAGTCACCTGGACTAAATATGAGTCAATATCTTTTGGACACTCCAAGTCTGGACATTCCAAATCTGGGAAGCTGCAATAGTTAGGTGTCTCTACTCAATCAAGCCATAATTTGTTAGATGTAACTTTTACTCTTAGTCTTAAATTGTGTCACTTAAACGATAAAGCTTTACGTACTTAACACAGCTCTTGGGTCCCTCACAAAACTATTCGTCTATTAAGTCAATCCCAAGTACTTGAATGATATTCATATGAACAAATAACTATCGCACCCAGCTGTCTTTGTATACCACTTTCTTCCTTAAATTATGACTCTAGTGTCCATATATAATAGAAGCAGGCTATAATTCAGTGATAACTCTGCACCACATTCCAGTCCCTCTAACCCACATGTTCTCCTCAAATTCCAACAACAGGAGCTATGGTGGAGTATTTCAGCATTTTAGTAAATGTCCTACCAAGCCATCAGTCTGATTTTCATTAACTTTGATTTCTATAAGTACATGGATTAGACAATGTTTTCTGACATGGCTGACTTTTGATGGAACTGGTTATCTCAGCTATAAGCCTGCTCTAGGGAAGACAATCTTATGGCAAGGCCATCTTGGCATTTCAAAAACATATCCTTTTGAAACAAAATGCAGGGGGGAAAAACCCACGTGCAATAAAACCCTGACTAAAAACAAAACCAAAAATAAAACATTCTACTATAAGTCTATTGCACCTACAACTGAGGATTGTCAACATATTGTGAAATAAATGGAGAAAAACACCATATGTAGTAAACTCCACTTAAGAGCCGGCTCATATATTTTCTTTAATTTTCTCATGGTCACGCCACAACTGAGTAGCAGATCCAGTATTCAAATGCAGGTCCGTGACTTTAAAGCTTATGCACTTTTCATTATACCCAGTTTCATTAGTACTAAGACCTGCCTGAAGGGTAGAACAGACAATGAATTCCACCTCAAGCCAATGAATTTTCTGTCTTTACCATTTGGGTTATAGTGTGAACTACCTATGCAATCTGGCACATGAGGTCATGGTATAAAAACTTGTCACAGCCTATTTTAAATCACTACTTCAGTAGAAAAGGTCTCAGAACAAGATGGGACACCAGCAAGTTCCTAGGGGTATTTGTCTTTTGTGGACCTACCATTTTACCCTTCTCATGATCTCTCTCTTTATGTGGATGATATTACCATCCTTCCCCTCCCTCTCTAAGTATCAGAAAATAGGTGACCTGGATATATGGCATCCCAGTGAGGACAGGCCCACCTGATCCACTCTCTTTCACATGCCCAGTCCAGTGCCACAGTATTACCTAAGTAAAACTCCCTCTGTGGCTTCACTGTCTTGTTCTGGCTTCTCCATTTCTAGGGCAGCGTGCAGAGTTTACTAAATTAATCTATTTAGAATTCCCTCCAAATATGTTAACTGCCTACTCAAAAGCTCTTGGACTCCCCATTATCTCCTAGACAGTCATTTCCTTATCTTTTAAAGAAATCCACAATATCTCATTACTATCTTTCCATTCTCATTTCATACAACTCTGAACTGATACCACAGACAATTTTCTGAACACGCACCAAATTTTCTCACATTCAGGACGTTACCTTAAGGCTAAAATGATATTCCCAACCCAGGGTGATGTTACTTAACTTCAGTTGATCACACAGGACCCACCTCAAACGAATCTGCAGTCCTGAAGCTGCTGATTTCTTATTCTGCAGCCACTACCTTATTGAGCTCTTTACCTCCTTTAAATTTCTTACAGATTAGTTAAAACATTATTATATAATGTATCTCTCTCTCTCTCTCTCTCTCTCTCTCTCTCACACACACACACACACACACACACACACACACCACACACATACTTGTCCTACATATCCCTCCTAGATTTAATTACTCATTTCCACATCCCTCATAGCATGGGGTTTTAATAACAACAAGTACCCAATAAGCATTGCTTGAAGTAAAGTAACATAAAGTACCCTCTGTAAAACCTTGAAAACATGCCCCAGTGTTTTCATACCAATATACTTAGGAGCAAAAGCTATAGAATTTTCTATAGTAATAAAACTGCCTGACTTCATTAATGCAAGGTCAGAAATATGGGCCAGCTTGGTGCATTAAGTACTTTCACATCACCCTCACTCCCACCCCATCATATACCTAGGGATGTGGGTTTTTTTTTTTTAACCAAGTCACAGATGGTATAAGAGAGAAAATGGAAGAACAGCTGGTACTTCCACAATGGTACCTTGGGCTCTCTCAAAAACTCAGTTCAAACTGTCCCCATAGCCAGAACAAAGCAGCGAAAAAAACAAAACTGCCTGGCAATAAAACACTTTATTTCATTTGAATTGCCTGAATAATAGCCTCTACCCTCTGTTTAGCTTTAACTTAGGTGACCTGGCAGGTACAATTGCAATGTGTGGGCTCCTTCAATAACAGCAGTAAAGGCATAGTCCTTGAAAGCTGCCAGCATTGATAGCCTCTAGATGTCGCTGGACAGCCTGAGCACAGATAGGGGGTAAAAAGACAGAGATGAAAGGAAGGAGGATCAGGAGGATGGGAGAGCACATCCCAGTGGAAGAATAGAGCATAGCAAGCCCACTCCTACACAGAACACTTATTTGTGAAATCAGCAACAACTCCTTCAAGGATTTAGCAGATGTCCTATTTGAATAGCCCATATAGTTCACATCTCAAGCAGAAGAAAGTAAAATAATGAGAAGCTGAAGTGGAAATTTTACTTTATGCTTATGTAGCATATTCACTAGAAAAGGGGATTTCTGTCCCAAATTTGGGGATTGGATGAATAATTTCCTAAGAATATGTAATTCTAAATTCAATATCCAAGCAGAACTTTTCTCTTCTTGGAAGCCTCTTCAGCTGAAGCTTTACTCTTCAAAGTGTCACCTCCTAATTAAAACTTTCGCCCAACCCTCCTAGGAAAATTATAAAGTAAATGCCAAGTGCTTACTATGTGTTAGGCAATATTTTAAACACTGGAGATACAACTGTCAATATAAGATGCATCGTCCTCAAATCTTGTGGAGCTTTT
This sequence comes from Panthera leo, assembly GCF_018350215.1. NCBI lineage: Eukaryota > Metazoa > Chordata > Mammalia > Carnivora > Felidae > Panthera > Panthera leo. Next base: position 76,597,811 of record NC_056687.1, read on the forward strand.
ATTTTAGTAGAGGGAGCAAGGACCAGTTGGTAAAGTGGACAGGTGGGAGTGGAGGAAAGAAATGAATAAACATAAATAATCCAGATAATTTTAGAGAATGTTAAGTGGTCTAAAGAAGATAAAGTGATGTGATAGAAGACTGTCATATTTGGAGGGTACTGTAATTTAGGTCATTGGGGAAGAGTTCTCTGAAAAAAGATATTTGAGTTGTGACCTGAATGACAAAAATAAATTCAGAGACAGAGAGAGAGAAAGGAGAGAGAAAGAGAGAACACAAGTGGGCAAAAATATGAACCCAGAGCATTCCAAGCAAATGGCCCAGAATATTTCTGGCACAGAGGCTCTAAAATGGAAATTAGTTGGAATAAGTTTGTTACATTTGACAAGCATAAAGAAAGCCAATGTGGCTGGATCATAGTGAACAGAGTAGAAGGTGCTAATATGGAAAGCTGGACTAAGAAGCAGAGGTCAGATATTACAGGATTTTGTAGGTCCTGGAAAGGGGGTCAAATTTTATTCTAAGTTCAGACTTCTAAGCAAGTCTTTTAAGGATTTTAAATGGAGGACTGACACAATCTAATTTGCATTTTAAAGGATGACTCCAATTTTTGTAAGGAGAATGGACAGTGGCAGAGCCAGAACAAAGAAGGAAAAAAGACAAAAGTTAGGCTAACAGTTCCGGTTCAAGCTGCTGGGTGCTTGGATCAGAACTGAAGCAGTCCTACCTTCACTATGCTCCTGCGGGGCTCTGAGTGAACCTCTACTATAGAATTATCACACTGTATGGCATTCTACTTTTATATGTATCTGTTACCTACAGTAGACAACAAACCATTTGAAGAATGAGACTACATCTTACTCATCTTCCTAGCCCCCACCATACAATGCAGAGCTGACTTAGTAAATGTTGATGGTATGAATTACAATCCTATGACCCACTCCCCAAAGCTCTTTCCCTTGGGTAGATTATTTCACCAAATGTCCCCCAAGCCTCAATTTCCTCACCTGTCAAAGTGTATGCCTCTATTTAATCTCATGGCATTCTTTTTAATGTTTATTTATTTCTGACAGAGAGAGAGAGAGAGACAGATCATGAGTGGGGGCGGGGGGAGAGAGAGAGGGAGACACAGAATCTGAAACAGGTTCCAGGCTCTCTGAGCTGTCAGCACAGAGCCCGACGAGGGGCTTGAACTCATGGACCGTGAGATCATAACCTGAGCCAAAGTCGGATGCTCAACCGACTGGGCCACCCAGGTGCCCCGAATCTCACAGCATTCTTAATAACAAAGTACATAATGGAGAAGATAGAGCTTCGTAAAATTACATTTCCTTTGAAATGTTAGGCATTATTGTCAGTTCCTCTCTTCTCTTAAACACTTGCTTTTTTTTATAAAGGAACATTTTTTCCCCCATATTAGAACTCACTAGAAGTCTCTATGGAAATCCTAGGAGAATTTGGGGATTCAGAATAATCATTTGATTCTCTCAATCCTCCGCTATGCTAGGTGGTTTTAAAAGTACAAGTAATTCTTTCACCTTAAGAATTTCCCAATCATCCTAACTCTTAACCTCCTACAGAAGCCTGGGCTCCACTAATGAACCAAAGTAGATACAAAAATAAGTGTGCAGTACAAGGGCAGTGTGGTGTACAGACAAGATCAGGCCTTGAGTCTCCTTTTGATTTTGCCACCTTCTAATGTACTTTGCAACATGATTTTATGTACCACTCACCATGTCTTGGTTTTAAACATTCCATCATTATTGATGAGACTAGAGAAAGGGTCTTTAGTTTTCCAAAGCAAACAGTTCTCCAATAGCAACTACATGTCCCACAATTCAATTCAATGCTAGTACTGACTACCTGGAATTAGCGCTGACCCCACAGCTGAAGGACTCTGTCCTATAAGACTGTCTCCACTTTAGATGCTAGTCACAAATAGGGTCCCTTAGCCTATCTGCACTTCACCCTAGACAACTATAATTTCGTGGGGTGTCCCACAATTCAATCATCAGGGTCAAAAATTTCCTAAATGACTCAACAAAACTCAGAAAAGCACTATATGTTTTATCCTTGAAAAACATGGGTTCAAACTGCATGGATTTGAATGTGGATTTTTTACAGTCTAGTACAATAAATATGAATGCTTTTTCTCTTCCTTATGATTTTCTTAACATATTCTTTTCTTTAGCTTACATTATTGTAGGAATACAGTATATAATATATATAACATACAAAATATATGTTAATCAACTATGTTATTGGCAAGACGTCCTGTCAACAGTAGGCTATTCACAGTTTAGTTTGGGGGGAATCAAAAGTTATATGCAGATTTCTGACTGCGCAAGGAGTTGGTCCCCCTAACCCCTGCAATTGTTGAAGGGTCAACTATACTTACAATTCCAGGCTACAATTCAGAAGCAGCCAAGTGGAAAAGCTGCAAAGGGGAGAGTATGAGGAAAGTGGGGGTACGCAGAGCTTCCATGTCCTGTCCAACACACCTCCCTTCCAGCACATCAATGTGTTCACCCGAAAGTTCCCTTAGCTTTGTTTTTTCAGAGTTTTTATCCAAGTTTCATTACATAGCCCTGATTGATTAAAAGTCATCTCCAACCCGTCTCCCCTCCTGGGAGGTTGGAGGAGGGCCTGCAAGTTCTAAACCTCTATTCCAGTGACTGGCTTTTCTTCTGGCAACCAACTCCATCCTGAAGCTCACTGGGTGCCTCCCAAGGGTCACCTCTTAGCATAAACTCAGACATGGTCAATAGGCGTTCCTTATGCATAACAAAACACTCTTATCACTCAGGAAATTCCAAGTGTTTTAGGAGCTCTGTACCAGGGCAAAAGACAAACACATATTTTTTTCATTGTAACTCAAAGGGCAATCAACTAGATTATTTCTATGTCCCCTTCTATGGTTCTAAACATTCTTCTATTGGTTAAGTTTTATTTATACTTCAGTTTCTCAAGTCAAGTTCTGAACCACTGAACACAAAATCACATGGGTATAGATGTCTGAGGACTATGTCTGAGACTATGTCTGATAACACAAAAACAGGATAAAAACAGGATAAAAATGGTTAGCTCTGCATTTCTTACTACCATCACAAAAAGAAAAGATTCTCCATGCTAATGAAATTTCCCAAGACTAGATAAAAAGAAAGAGAAATAGAACCAAAAATGACAATGAATCTCATCCATTCTGATTTCTCTGTATTTGATCATATCTTAAACTGCAAACAATAGCAAATGTTTTCCCCACAGACAATTCAAATAAAGAGAACAAACACATTTTCCAAGAGGATTACTTAAAATGTATCGGAGGTGATGAAACAATCAGAAATATACATGCATATTCATGAACAAAAACGTATATAATGATATGCTATTCACAACTCTTTAGTTGCAACTCCAAACACAAGTTCCCAAAGCACCACGTCAAGCTAGACTTTTATAAATCTAACATGATATTAGCCTTCAGCTCTGATAGATTTCATATACATATATATACATATACATATATATATATATATACATATATGTATATGTATATATATATATATATATATATATATATATATATATATATAATTATAGAATGCCAAATTATAGAAAAGGGAAGAAAGGAAGAAAAAAGAAACTGGCTTTAGTCCTGATGGATTTTGTGTCCTCGTGTTTTCGCCACACTGTTGTGTTTGCAGGAGTTGGAACTAGTGATTTGTCACTTCAGTACACACAGACAGCCACAGTAAGGATTTTGCTCCCTGTCTTAAGAGTAAAATAGATGTCATATTTTTCTCATTTCCTGTACATTCTGTCATGGCCAATAACAAGTGATCAGAAAGTCACTGACACTTTACTGTTAACTGGCAAGCAACCAGAGGGTTTGGCAGCTAAATTGCAATTATTCCAAAATTTACCAAAGGCACCTTGTATTTCAGGCAGTAAAGGGAAGTCACATTTTACAGCACCATCTTGTGAAAGAATAAGGAACTGGCTTGCCAAAGTAATAAGCAAAGAACAAGCCTTTCCAAGCTCATTAAAGGAGATTGTTTTAAAAATTAATTTCTTCATAGTTGTTTGCTCCTTCACAATATATATGTATGTTTCTAGGCAACTCAATTTGGAGAATTTTTCTTCTCATTTTCAGTATTTTCCTCTTGGCACAACTAAATCATTTTGATATTAATCATCAGAGCCACCTGAAACAAAAATCTATGGATTATACCTAAATATGATTTCATATTCAAGCAAAATATTTATCATCTTCTTTATCTATCTCTAAGTATTCTCTTCTTTTCAGCTCTTCTCTTGCGTCTCCATAGATACAAGGACACACAATTTTTAAAAATGAATGGAAAAAGGGGAGGCCAGAGAATTCATTTCTAATAGTTTCCCATAGCAGGGCATAAATCAGAACAACATAAATTGTGTGCATATTATCTAGTATCACAATCAATACTTGTCCTACAAATTAAAAGTGGAAAATTTATGGATGCTATGTTACTAATCTTGAAGTTGGTTTTCTGAATTTTAGGAGAAAGATTCATCAATGCTTTACTCATTATATTCTGCCAAATATCATTTCTTGTTCTAATTATTTGCAATATGTACCTTTACTCAGTCCAGCAGCTTTCAGACTTTAATGTGCGTGAGAAACATCTAGAGTATTTGCTATTTGTTACCAACCAGACATCTACTCTATCCCCAGGCCCTGATTCCAGAGAACTGAAGCTAGAATCCTGCAATATGCATTTCAACCAGGCCACAATTCTAAAGTGGCTGATCTATGGCCACATTCTGAGGAACACTGGCCTGACTATACCATCTCATTTTACCATCTGAATCTGTTGGCCTCCTGTGGGACCTCTGATCTGTGCTTACACCCCACCTCCATTTGATCAGTTAATTTTCCTCTTCTATCATATTTTCCCTATAATACTTTGGCCCTGGATCTACTGTTCCTCTATTTGTATGTTGCTCAGTCTTCTAAATTCCTCAGTACAATATACATATATTACCCAGTGTCTGACTTTGGATGAGAGGACAGTCTGTTAATGTCTAGAACAAAGGGAACACTTAAAAGCATCACAATTAAGAACATCCTGACAAGATTCCTAATCGAATTTTATGTCCTATTCTCCACAGTGTTCCCATGACCTAGCATAATATCTCCCACATGATAGACAGTCAACAAATATCTACTAAAAAAATAAACACACATTGTAAAAAAAAATTTACCCTGAAACTACTATAGAAGTAGTTAGTTCCTGACATCAACCTTTATAATTATCCATGCCAACTTCCTCAATTTACAGGTAGGTGTGCAGAGGCCCCTCTAAGGCACCTGCCTTAAGCAAATCACTTATAGAAATAAGACCCAAGACTTCTGACTCCCAGTGAAATCCTTCCCCCCCCCCCGCCCCCCACTACTAGAGCAGATCATCCTGGTGTTTTCTGGAAACAACCTTACGGCAATTTAGTTGTTGTTTGCAACTAATGTTCAATTCCAACCAGACTTCTTTTCCTAAAACACTGAGGATTTCTGAGGGCTGATAGCTCTCCTCTCCTGTTCTCTGACCTTCAACCTCCAAAATCTAATTATCTCCAACTTCATAATCTCCTGGGTACAATCCTTAACAGGAAAGAACAGGCACAGCTGTACTCTAAGCACAGCCCTATTTACCACAATCATTATAACTTTTCTAATTAAGGTTCCTACAGCTGAGCATTTACAGAGTTTGTGCAGTAATTTTGTTTTCACCAAGTTCAAGGTAGGTGTATAGTCCCCATAGTTTGTGAAATAAATGTGCTGGGAGAAATATGTGTGTGTGTGTAAATACACATACATATAGATGTATGATGTATGTATATGTTATACATGTGTGTAAATACACAATACACATACACACATATAAAATATGAAAAGGAGGGGCGCCTGGGTGGCTCAGTCGGTTGAGCGTCCGACTTTGGCTCAGGTCATGATCTCACGGCTTGTGAGTTCGAGCCCCACATTGGGCTCTGTGCTGACACCTCAGAGCCGGGAGTCTGCGTCAGATTCTGTGTCTCCCTCTCTCTCTGCCCTTCCCCTGCTCATGCTCTTTATTTCTCTCTTGAGAATAAATAAACATTTAAAAAAATTTTTTAAAGGATTTTAAAATATGAAAAGGAAGCCACACGATATGGCACCCAGAACTTTACAGTGTGTATGGGGCAACATGAATCTAGGCCTTGATTCTGCCACCAGTTTTTGCAATGTTCCCTTCCTTCCCTGGGTCCAGTCTCCATCTTCCAAATCAGAGGTTAGAATCTGGGAGTCTAGGGAAGTCTAAGATTCCTTACAGGTGCAGTATCTTGGATCTTAAAGTCCCAGAGTAGGAAACTCACTCGCTTTCTAAATCTTAAAGCTAGAAAGAGATTTGTACACAAGGAAAGATTAGACCATAATTCTACTCCCAGACCATCATGAGTCTGCATTGACAGGTTCTGTCCTGGCAAAGGAAGGTTGGAATGAGGCAGTGGCTTCTGCCATTACTCACTCAGCCAAGCGGGTCCCTCTCCTCTCCCACACTCATTCTCAGCCCAAGTTGCCATATCTGAGGGTTGTTTGCATGTTTCCAGAGCTGATCTAGTTCACACACACCAGTGTTATGACTACTCCTGCTCAATTCCCAACAGAGACCCATCCTCCTGCCTTCAAGAACTCAGCATGGAAACCTTTTACAAAACCTTGTTCTGCAGTCCTGCAGCTGAACTGCCAAAGGTTCACGAGACAGTTAAAAAGATACAGCTGGATGAAGAATCCTCCCTCTGCTGCTTACAATCTCTGAGACCTTGAACAAGCCCTGTAATTGTATTGAGCCTCCATAAAAGAAGACTGGACCGCGCACCTCACCAAACTGGTGTCCGTCTCAAAGATGATAATGTGCAAAGTATCACTCCCAGAGCCTGGCCCATCACAAGTGCCAAAAAAGCAGTTAAAATGCCCAAGAGGCCCCTTCCATTCCTCAAATTTCAAATATATGTGTGAGAGATAAATCCATATTTTTTTACACGATTTGAAGTCTGTAAAAATATAATGTTATTGTCATTCTTTGGGAAAAAAGTTCAGTGCTGTGCAAAGAACACATCGGAAGCTGCCCACGCACATCCTGTCACTGTCACATAGGAGGCAGTTTTAATTCCACAAAATAATGCAAAGAGATGAAACTGCGCAGCTGTACCTGATTTCTACCTGAGTTCTGACTTGATATGGGGGTAAATCGCTTGCCCTCTTTGGGTGTCGGACCCCTTCTGTGCAGTGCGGGGGTGGAGCTGGGCGACCTCTAATTGTCCTTGCCGTTCAGCGACTGCGGCGGTGCAGCCCAAAGGAGGCTGTGCCCTCGCAGCCCTGCGCCTGGGCGGGCCAGGCGCCAGCAGGACTCCCTCCTCCCGGGGCAGGGCTTCCCTCGCCCGCTGTGGGAGGGAGTGGGAGCGGCTCTCCCGCAGCTCCCGGGAGACCAGGCGGCGCTGCCCTCCCACCATCAATAACGCAGTCTTTTGTCAGCAATAAATTCCCTCCAAAATTAATGAAACAGCCCTTTTAAATTCTCATGTCACTGCATCGTACAGCAGGAGCTGGACGAGGCTTCCTGTTCTCTAAATAAACATAAAAGCCATATAAATTGTCTGGAGGCGATATCTAGCTCGCTGGGCCACAATCTAATCTCCTCGACCGCCTACAGAAACAAGGAGAAAGATGGAAACCAAGGATCAATGTTTGATCTCTATTGCAGAAGGCACTCACTCTATCACTCTGGCAGGAGCCCCCACACACGGGGCAGCGCTTCCCTGGCAGCCCTCTCCCAGGTCACTGCAGGTCTGCAGTAGTCTGTACTGTGACCTAGAGTGTACTGTGTAGGAATATGAGAGGCCAAGGACATCTTCTTTTACACCTGAAGAAACCAAAGCCCAGACGAAGAATAAAGGGCCACAATCTACACTCTAGTGTCCAAGGGTCCTAAATCAGTGCTTCTCCAATTTTAATGTGCAGTAGATTGAGTAGGTCTTAGGCGGGGCCTGAGAATGTGTATTTCTAAAAAGTCCCCAGGTGCTGCCCGGCTGCTGGCGGTGTAAGCATTACTAGTAGCAAGGGTCTAGAAGAACTTTAGCTCCATTGATGCAGAGCCAGACTTATTTTTTACTATGTTCCCACACCTAACATATCAGTGCAGTAGGTTTTTAATAAAGGTTTATGGGAATAACTAATTGGTACATAAATAAGACAGCATTGCATACTGGTTAGAAATTTGGACCCTGGAGCTATTCTAGCTCTGCTCACATCCTGGCAATGCCACCAACAAGTTATGTGCCTTGGGCAGGTTACTTAACTTCTCTGTACCTCAATTTTCTCAACTGTAAAATTGCATTATGAACAACATATGTCTTACAAGGTTGTTGAGACAGAGGGAAATGAGCTAATATATATAAAGTGCTTAGAACAGTATCTGGCAAGTGGTAAATAACACAAAAAAGTGACTTGCTCAAGGTCACAGAGCTATGTAGAAGACCTAGACCACCACTTATGTCCCTTGACATTTTAGTTCAGTATCATCATGTAATACCTACCAGAGGAACATTCTATTTATTTAGTTACAAAGGATGACATTTCCACCAAACAAACCCTCTGAGTTATGAAATGTGAATGCAAATCCCATGAAAAGATATTCCCTGATGGAAGGTGGCAGACAATTAAACGTACAGATTTAAGCCAACAAGAAACTCAAACACACATAACTTCATAAGGAGAAAGAAGCCAAACCTGGTAGTGACACAGATCTGAGTTTAAATCCCAGGTCACCCACGAAGAATCAGTAGGAAGGTGAGCCAGTTATTGTCTCAAAACAACAATCAGCACATGAATAAAATAAATATTTCTCTAACTTAGAGGGTTGATTTGCAGAATAAATAAGATAATGTGTGTAAGGCATATAATGCCACTTTATACATGGTGACAACTCCAGAAATAATAGTCTGCAATGGTTGGTATTAGTAAAGCCATAAAACATTTATAAGAGGCACAGACTGGAAAAGCAGCTGACTGTTTTCCAAATGGTGGAAAAACTCCTTAAGTCTCCTAAAGCAATATGGACTGGACGACTGTTCAGGCTTCCTCCAGTTCGGATGGGATATAACACCATATTATGACTCCTAAACAATAGAAAGTTGTCATTTGCAACGTGTGGACTGGACGTTGTTCCAGGTCAGCAGAAAGCCTCATGGTGAGGGACCAGGATAGGGCCTGTCTATATCTGAAAGGTCTAGGCAGAACCAGACACTAGAGAGAAAAAATGCATTGTCATGTGACTTTAAATCCTAAGAGAATTTTGAATGTGAAGATTTAATATGTAAGCCAGTAGTGCCCTCAAAGATAGTGTATTGCAACTCTCTTCTTAACTTAATTGTTTTCCCTCTGATAACAATTTAAACATGAATGTATCAGTAACCTGAATCACTGGCATAATCTGAAGCCCATGTTCACTCTCAAATAGCAACCCCATTACCCTATGCCCAAAAGTTCAAAGACTATATATATATCATCATTGGAGAACTTCTGGTATCAGCTTTGACATGTAAAGCCTTTACAAGTTGTCAACAAGAAAAAAGATGGACTAACTGAAAATCAATGACTTTTCTTGAATTTATCAGATAACTGAGGCTGCAGGGCAAAGTGCTACCCCTAAAATCTGGAGTGACAAACAAATCCATAAGGTAGAGCAACCAAGATCTGCTTACTTTGAACCCAAGCCTCTGGACCCTAAGCTGGTAGGAACATGTAAATGATCATTTTGATGAGCTTCTGAAGGCTGACTGGGGACTAGCATAAAAGCGACAATATCTGAGGAATGCAGTCTTATGAAAGGCTCCACATTTTCTTAGGCTTTTCCTCCAGAAGCCCCAGAAAGTTTTCACTGTGAGGATCCCAGAAAATATCAGGTTCTGGCAGAAGAAAGGGAGAGGAACCACCGTAAACAATGGTACAGCCACTTTGTAAGACAGTTTGACAGTTTCTTACAAAGCTAAATATAGTCTTAACATATTATTCATCAATTTCACACTTAAGCACCTACCCAACAGATTTAAAAACTTATGCACACACAAAGATCTGCACACAAATGTTTACAGAAGCTTTATTCATAATTTCCAAGAACTGGAAGCAACCAAGATATCCTTCAAAAGGTGAATAATAAACAAACTGTGGTATGTCCATACAACGGAATACTATTCAGTGATAAAATAGAAATGACCTATCAAGCCAGGCAAAAACATGGATGAATTTTAAATCCCTATTTCTAAATGGAAGAAGTCAGTCTGAAAAGACTACATTCTGTATGATTCTAATTCTATGACATTCTGGAAAAAGCAAAACTATGGAGACATTTGTAAAAAGATTGGTGGTTGACAGGGGTTTAGAAGAAGACTTAGAAGTCTTCTTAGAAGAAGATTGAGTAGGTGGAGCAAAAATGATTTTTTAGGGTGATAAAAATATTCTGTATGGTACTGTAATGGTGGTTACATGGCATTATGCATTTGTCAAAACCCAAGAAATTTACAGTATAAAGTGTGAAGCAATGTATGACATTTAAGGAAAAGCATTTATGAGGTTGAAGAATCCCAAGACAGAGTACAGACTGACTGAAATCTAACTGTACTACAAATTTATGAAATAACTTCACTGAAGGAACTGGGGGAAAGGTGCTGACCTGAATAACTTTGAAAATGAGCGTGCTCCGTAAGAGTAAGTCAAAAGGAACTGTACATAAGCACTGTACTCTATTTCAAAAGTCATTTCTCACATGGATGAGTTAATAGTTCAGAAACCACTATGCATATATACTGCAATTTAACAGTTAAATAAATACGTGATGGATGGTGGGAGCCAAGTGTCTTACTCTCATAGTGGGAAGTTACAGATAACCAGGATTAGGAAGTAGAATGATCCACGTGATGACAATAGAGTTGGAGACAATGCTATGAACTCACATTTAGCTTTATACAGACACAGATGATTACATAAAGTAATAGTTATAAATAAGTACCTGTACAGGTTAGCATATACATACATATTTTCTGGCTCTGTCAGGTGAGAGAGCCTAGAACCAATGATATGCCAGTAGCAATAAGCACAATTAGTACACAGATCCCAGTTTTCAATATCAAGTTTTAAAGAATTTAAATGGTTTTAAATACTATTTAAATGGCAAAATTTAAGTGGTTTTAAATTCCATTTTTAAGTGCCATTTTCCAATAAAAGATACCAGGGCTCCTTTATGAAATCATTCATTCTAGGACTAGGGAGAGAAATACATTAAGATGAACTTGGAGCATCTGGTTTTGCCAGAAAATAAATGGACACAGAAGCCAACTGAAAGAACTCCCCAGTGGCCAATGCTGGAACAGTTTGAACAACAAAATACGTATAGTTCAATTATCCCCCATGAGTCCACACTAATAGAAATAAATGATATAATGAATGAATGAATGAATGAATGAATGAATGAATAGCAAATCTGCTGTGCAGAAGAATTCCGAATAATTTCTGCTGAGACTCTACCTGAAGGGAAATGAAGCATACACCTACTTACTTCAACATGGACTGCACATAGTGACTTACTTGCAAACAGGACTGCATGGAAACAAAGAGGAATGACACAGCGGAGAAACCTGGTAAACACTCCTTTAGCTACATGATCAAGTTTAACGTCAATGGTGATGTCAGATTAAAGATAGATAGATAGATAGATAGATAGATAGATAGATAGATATAGATATAGATAGACAGATAGATATCCTTGCTGTGATGTGATGAGGATAGCACTTTACCTTTGCAATCTTTCTCCCAAAACCCATCACTTCAGTCTAATCATGAGAAAAACATCATGACAAACACCAATTGAGAAATGTTTTAAAAAGCACCTGACTACTGATCTTCAAAACTGTTAGAGTCCTCAAAAACAAAGTTTGAGAAACTATCTTAGTCAAAGGGAACCTAAGAAGACATGACAAATAAATGCAGCATATTATCCTGGATGAGAATTCTGGAACAGAAAATGAGCAATGGGTAAAAACTAAGCAAATCTGAATAAAGTATAGACTTCATTTGACAATAACCTATCAGTATTGATTCATTAACTGTGATAACTGCACTACACCAATGGAAGATGTTAATGATAAAGGAAATTGGGTGTGGAATGTATGAGAACTCTCCATTATCTTCACAATGTTTCTGTACATCTAAAACTTTTCTAAAATAAAAAATTTATTAGACAAAATCTGAGGGTCTCTCAAACATCTGTGAAAATACAAATGCTTCCTACAAAGAAGCTTATAGTTATCAGTCACTTATATCTAAGTCGCTTAAATCTAAACAGAGAGGAGCGTGATCAAATTCTGGAATGAAAATAAAATAAAATATAGAGATCTGTGGGTCTTCAATGTAAATACATAAAAAGAAGAAGTAAGGTGTATGGGATACGCAAGGTGGATGAGAATACTTTTTAATTTTATGTCCTTGTAATAGAAAAGGCAGATACCATGAGTGCCAAGATGTTCTGGTATAGAGTGGGAAGAGCAGCATGACCCTTCCTGTACTATTTTTGTCAAGTCATCTGCTATCTTTGAGTCTCAGTTTTTCCATATAGTTAATCAAGAGATTAGATTTTAACACCTAAAGAGTCACTCATCTCTGGCCTTCTATGATGCTGTAGTATGGTTCTATCAAGGGCTAAATGGCAAAGGAAATTAACAAGAAGCAGAAAGCTTTAGTTACGTTAATTTACTTTAACTTTTGTGAGTGTCAAATTCATAATCAAGGAAAATGGCCTATTGCATATTCTTACTTTATACATTATTTACTACTTTTTAAAAAATGTTTATTTTTTTTGCGGGGGGAGAGAGTGAGTGGGAGGGGCAGAGAGAGAAAGAGAGAGAAAAGAGGATTTGAAGCTGGCTCTGAGCTGACAGCAGACAGCCAGATGCACGGCTCAAACTCATGAACCATGAAATCATGACCTGAGCTGAAATGGGATGCTTAACTGACTGAGCCACCCAGGTGCCCCTATTTCCTACTTTTGTTTTAATTTTTAAAAAATGTTTATTTATTTTTATTTTTTTTTTTGAGAGAGAGAGAGAGAGCAAGTGAGCAAGCACAAGCAGGGGAGGGGCAGAGAGAGAGAGACACACAGAATCTGAAGCAGGCTGCAGGTTCTGAGCTGTCAGCACAGAGCTGATGCGGGGCTCAAACTCACAAACTGTTGAGATCATGACCTGAGCCAAAGTCGGAGGCCTAACCAACTCAGCCACCTAGGCGTCCCCACTATTTCCTACTTTAAAAAAAAAAAGGAACCAAATGAAATCCAATGGCATTTCATTCATCTTTTGATAATGGAAAATTTGCCTTTTAAACAGGAAATTTACATTTGACCAGAGAAAGGCAATCTAGAGTTGGCTCATTCCTTTAGCTTGGTGACACTTCACAAAAACAGGCTATAGGTTAATATCTGTTTGTCACAGATGCCAGTAAATTATTTATGGCATAAAAGAATAGAAGCATATGTCTATTTAGATAAAACAGCATAAAAAATGCATTCTTCACTTCCTACACTGATTGCCATTTCATGAAATCTCTCAGATGTGACATCATCAAACTCATGTTGCATTGCCAAAATTCTACAGAGAACAAATAGAGAAAAAATTAGACATTTTTAGAGACAGATTAATGATATAAAAGTTAATGGTACGGGCATGTTTTATTTACTGGAGAAAGCACAAATGATGAAGGAATAAACAATCTAGCAAAAATGAGGAACTGTTTCAACACAATTTATAGTTTTACAGAAGAATGCCTACTCAGAATTTAACCTGTAATAGACAAAACCAATAGAAAGAGAAAATTCATTTACAGCAATTTAATTTTAAATTTTTATTATATTTCCCTGATAGTACCAGTATTTGAAGCTTGCACACTGAGTCATTATGATTGATGAGGGGACTGCTTTTCTGAATAATTAACAATGGACTCTCACAAGCCCTGATGAGGCAGCTCCAGCACACAGCTGCCTGGTTCTGGGTCTTCTTTCTGTGAGTAAAGCAGCACTGAAATGGGAATCTCATGACCTGGGCTTTTGCTGTGGCTCTGGCCTAAGTTTCCTGTGTGACTTCAGGTTAGCTACTTCAGGTCTCTCAAGTTTCAAGCTTGTAAAACATGATGGGTGAATTGAGGATCTCCCAGATGCATTATGGCTGTAGCAGTCAAAGGTCTATGGCAGCATTTCCCTATCTCAGTACTAGTGACAGCTCGGACTGGATCATTCTGTGTTGGGAGTTGGGGGGTGTCCTGTGCCTTGAGAGAAGTTTAGCAGCGTCTCTGCCCTCAACTCACTAGATGCCACAGTGTCTCCCTCCCCTGCTCACCAAAAATGTCTAGACATTGCCAAAAGTCTAAGAATAAAGTACAAACTCAAAAATTGATTTGGAGATCATCTTTTAGGTAATTGTTAAATCATATAACAGTGTAAATCTCCCAGAAACATGTTTAAAGTTAAAAAAATATATAAGGAGCCAAATTCAATAGATGAGTTAGAACTTATTCTGTTATAAATGATGGTTACCTAACTCAAACTAAAGAAATAAAGAAATTTATGACACCTCTAGAAATGAGATCCTGTTAACACCAACATTTAAGGGGCCAGAAAATTATATACTCATGAAAGAGGCAAAGGAATAGGCAACACTGTAAAAAGAAACCCAGGAAAAAGTGGTATAATAAAAGCCAAGATTCATTACCTTTTCTTACTCAACCCTGCTGGGCTTCCCTGTCTTTAAGACTCAGTTCAGCTCTCTCATTTTCTTTGAAGTCATTAATCTTGATCATTACTATCATTCTTGTCTCTGATTCCTTTTCTTAGCAACTATGCTAAATAAGCTTGCAATTAAGTGAATTCTTTTCAGCAGTATTTGTTGCTATTTTGTGAATTCTGTTCTTCCAACTAGATGCCCATTTCTGGGAGGATAAGGACCTCCTATGCTGTAATAGCCCTCCAGAGCCTTTGACGGTGTTCAATGTACTTAGAAAGTCAGTAGATATTTCAGTTATTAGCCATTGATTGACTCCATCATTTTAGTAAACATTAGTGGCCAACTGTCATGTGCCATGTTTTGTTCTGAATACCATAAGAAAAATAAAGACACACATGTGGTCAGAAAATATCAACCTAATACTCCCCACCAGAGCCCCTTGTTTCCATTATCTGGCAATGTACTAATTACCACCCATCTAAAAGGGAGATAAACTTGATTACATTTTCTCCTCAAATCAAACTTAGTTTTCCCATTTAAACGCTCCAAAACATGCTTCCAATTGTTTTTCTTTAATCCAATCTGTGTTTCCAACAAGAATATTGTATGTTACTTAGAAATCATTAGAAATTGGGAATAGGAAGACTTATTTCTATTCTTACATTACCACTAACTTTTATTATGAAATTTCACGGAAGTATTGCCCTTCCTGGTCCTCAGTTTCCCACACAATAAAGTAAGGTGGTTTGATAAATGATTCCTGGTGCCCTTCTAATTCTGACATAGGATTTAGTGATTTAGTCGAGTAAGTCATTCTACCTAATGTTTTCAGCATCTGTGAAGTCAAATAGATTGCAGAAGATAGCAATACACACATATATTTTGATGATTAGAAAAAGCTAATTTAGTAAAAGCACCAAATGAGTATGCAATTTCATAAGTCATGCCAACTGACAATATCTCCTTTTTCTCAGCAAACCAATCTAGCTCATCCTGGCAATAAGATAAGAGGTGGGTAGACCTATGAATACTATTACAATGAATTCTGCTTCCAGCTACCTTGAGAGAATGCTGAGGTTGGCAAGACAGTGAGGTGGGCAATAAATTGCTTTTCAGAGAGATGGATATATTTTACTTTCTATCACAAGACTGCCTAATAAGTGAGTCCCTTGAGCACAAGTTAGCTTTTATGAAATGTTATTTAGTCTTTGCATTTCATTTCTTTAATTTAAATAATAACCCATATTTTACTTTTTCTGCAGATAGTCAAGCTTTGTCATCACAATGTCTTGCTGAAAAACCAGTCCTTCCTATCAGATGGTTACCTATTAGATGAGCTTTTGCTGTGGGTAGGAACACCTTGCACATATAATTTATGCCTCCTTTCAAATGCTAATAATTATGAGAAAGGAAAAGACAGCTGACTGTCTTTGTTTGCAGATTCCTAGAAATTAAAAACTGTGCACAATGACCACCAAGTTTAACGTGCAAGTTATTTCTATTTTAAGCTATGTATATGTACCTCAAACCCTCATATTTGCAAAGTAAAACCATCCACAAATTACTTTCATGCATTGCTAACTATTGCTCACATAATAATAATCAAAAAAGAAGAAGAATTAACTGGAATGCTTCTATCCTAATATTGCCTATTAATAAATTTTGTTATGGTTGGTATTTCTTTCCAGCCTTTGCTCATGTACCAACATAATTTACAAAGCTGAAGTCGCAGCTCAGATATAATTTTACATTTGGCTTTTTTACACTGCATAATAGGAAACATTTCTCATTCTGCCTCATAGTCATTATAATGTAAAATGGCCGCTTAACATTCAATTTCTCATGCTCAAACGAAGCCAAATGGTACTTATTCACCATTTCCTATACCAAGGCCGTGATCTGGGGTCTTAGAACCTTTGCATGTGCTATTCCTATGGCTTAAAATGTAGGACTATCTTCGCATATTCAAATACTACACATCCTTAAAGGTTGAGTTCTAAAAGTATGACTTCAGTGATTTTTCCTAATCATCTCGTCTCCTGCCCTCTCCCAGATGGGGATCACATCCCCTTTCTCTCAATTTCTTTTTTTTTTTTTAATTAAAAATTTTTTTTTAATGTTTATTTATTTTTGAGAGAGACAGAGACAGAATGTGAGTGGGTTGGGGCAGAGAGAGAGGGAGGCACAGAATCTGAAGCAGGCTCCGAGCTGTCAGCACAGAGCCCGACATGGGTCTCCAACTCAAGAGCTGTGAGATCATGACCTGAGCCTTTGGACAGATGCTCAACAGACTGAGCCACCCAGGCACCCCTGCCCTTTCTCTGAATTTCTAATGAGCTTTCATTTGCTATCTTTTCATATGCTAATTTATCCCCTTGAATCACAGTTTTGCATACTATGCACCCAGTCAGCCTAACTAAAGATCCTTGAGGATGTCCAATCCTTCACTGTGTTCTCTACAGCATCTAGTACATATTGGAGCTAAGTAAGTGCTCATAGAATGAGTGATATATATATGCTGCATTCTTTTTCTATAGCTGCCTTTTCAATTACAAAACAAAACAAAACAAAAAACAAAACTGGTGGCCTAAAACATAAATGTATTATTCTACAGATCTATAGATTGGAAGTCTAACCTGGGTTTCACTGGGCTAAAACCTAGGGGTCAGCAGAGTTGTATTCTTTTCAGGAGGCTCTAGGAGAAGATCCATGTCCTTCCCTGTGTCTTTCTTCCACAATCCTGCTTTCTCACTCTGACTCAGCTGGGAAAGGTGCTCTGATTTTAAGGACCCATGTGATTAGATTGAGTTCATCCAGATAATCACAGACAACATTCCCATCTCAAAGTCTTTAATACATCTGTAAAGTTATTTTTACCATATAAGGTACATAGTCACAGAATCTGTGGATTAAGACACGGATATCTCTGGGGCACCATTCAACTACCTAGCACAGATGCTCACATTACAGTTATAATGCAAGAACTCTAAGCATTCTAGAAATGATTGCAAATATCCACTCCTTAAGCAGTTAAAGCAAAAGGACAAACAAACAAACCAAACTCTGATATTCAGAAAGAACAAAAATCATGGGGCACCTGGGTGGCTCAGTTGGTTCAGCGTCCAACTTCGGCTCAGGTCATGACCTCACAGTTAGGGAATTCGAGCCCCACATCTGGCTCTGTGTTGACAGCTCAGAGCCTGGAGCCTGCTTCAGATTCCGTGTCTCTCTCTCTCTACCCCTCCCCCACTTGCACTCTGTCTCTCTCTCTCTCAAAAATAAATAAATGTTAAAAATTAAAAAAAGAAAGAAAGAAAGAAAGAAAGAAAGAAAGAAAGAAAGAAAGAATATCTTGCCCAAAGTCCCAGAGTAAATAGCAAGCTTAGATCCTGACTCACTGTGCTGCAATCTTCCCATTTAGTTAACTCTGCCCCCATACCACAGGTCCTTATGAGGAACAGAAAATAATTTGAGACATTGTACAAGGTTCACAGAGGTACATATATTTGCTCAAAATTTTGCAGACAGAGAGAAAAAGAGTGCCTCCTTTGATGAATTCTATTCTAGTGCTTTCCCTTACATCACTCACATTACCACCCCAATAAGTTCAATAAGCAGATACTGGAAAAATCCAAATGATAATTCATAGTAACAAACATGAATTTCCCTTAAAACTTCTCAACAATTCCCAAAGGTTTATTAATGAATCTAAGTTATCTAGGTTCACTTGTGGGTTGAGAGTGAGGGGTTTGAACTGCCACCACAGGAGTATATTCTGCCCAAGACAGTGTGGATAATAAGGTTATACATTCCTTTCAAAGGGCCATAAAGTAAATCCTTCTTTGAGTGTCCCAGGGCAGGCCAAACCCACCAATTCTATGGATGAGAGGAGTGAGGATTCTACTTGTCACCACTGCTGTACCCACAAAGGGTAAGAATCCCATGGTGTTCAGGAAGAAGAAAGCATCCAGAGAAAACAAATTCTGAAATTAGACTATTTTATAGAATGAAAGCTAACAGTTCTATAACCTAATGGAGTTTACATATGACTTGCCCATCTGTCCAGTTATTCTTACAATACCTTCTGAGGAAGGAGTTTTTCTTATCCTCAATTTATAGATTGGAAAATTGAGGCTCTGATCATCTTATAGAGCTTGTGCAAGATCTTCTCAAACATAGTTCCTTTGACCAAATGTTCCCCATGATGTCAATTGCTACAGAGAAATATCTTCATATAAATATATATTCAGATGTTACAATATTTATCAAGAGATTATGAAAAAGGCAACAAATGAATATAACTAATTTTTGACTGGCCTTTTTCCGTACCTCCCCTTTCCTAATTATGTCTTCAGGGAGATCTCATGAACAAACTGTTCATCTCCCACATAAATCCCACCATTTATTTTCCATCTTGTAAACTAATTTTTCTTTTCTGGGAACTCTTGTTACCTATTGAACACACTCATTTCCAATGGGTGCTACCATTTTTCCCAGGCATGAATTGCTTTCAGTTGATGCTATAGCTCTTTCTGGGCACCACCACCTTCACTGGATCCACATCTGCTGCTTCTTGGTACCTCCATGGACACTGTATATAGTAGCTGTTTCTAGTACATTCTGTCATGTTCCAGTTATCCTTATGGACTGTGATATCCACCAAATCCCACAATCTCCATTAGACCCTGTTGCCAATATTACTAAGTATTGTTAAAGTCCTGGAGATTTTACTTTGGGGCAGAGTTCTATAAATATTCCTTTTACTTTTTTTTAAATTTTATTCAGTTATCCACATATCAAATTATCAAAGGAATAATCCCCTGTACCATAACTGCCTTAAAGAAACTGTCATAAAAATAATTACCTTAGATCTTACTTATTCATATCCTTTCTAGGAGCTAGATGAATTCTATAGAAGACTCTTTGACAATGAAAACCTCATTGCTCAAACATTCCTGACCTATTCTCTCTTCCCTTAGACCTTCTCTCCAAAGGCTCCTCACTCTCTCAGGCAGACTTCTCAAAGGCTCATTTCCTCATGCTCCAGAGATGAATTGGTCTAAAATATGGCATGACTTTGAACAATTAATGGACTATAAGAAAACAGAGCTCATTGGCTTTGACTTGCAGAAAATTCTCTTGAAAGTGACTCAGATTTAACGTTTTAGGATTACATTTCATTTTCTGTACCTATCTAATTACATAACTTGGTTCTGCAGTGATTTATATTTACATAATCCTAATAATGTAAACATCATGGGGGCTTATTTTTCACATTTGTAAATAAAGCATAGAGTTCTCAAGTGTATAAACCATAAAAATTATGGTAAGATTCTAAGAAAATGGGAGATAGAAGAAAAGAAGGCAGAGATAGGTACAGTTTATGCATGAGCAAACTGCATCTTTTGGTTTTGGAATCAACTGCCACTGTTAAAAGTTGATGAATCGAGAGATAGAGTTATTATGTTTATTTCTTATGGTTATGAGTGGATACCAAATATCCACCAGAAAAATGTAAGTTAAAGAAAGGTAAAAGACATTGTCTCTTGCAGTGGATCTTTAGTGAGGAGGTGCGGGGGGGGGGGGGGAACTTTTATTTTTATTTTATGCTCTGCCAAAGTATGAGAATATTTGGGGGATCAAACCCTTGTATTTACTTGAATAAATTTCTTTTTTTTAACATTCCCATGGAATTCACTTATGGTAGATGATATGTATGAACTACTAGTTGAAGAGCACTAGCCTATCACGAGAGGGATCCGCAAAGTTTTATCACTCCAGCTATCTTCCAGACAAAAAGGACAATCACTTTCACCATGAGGTGTCCTAAAATCCCAAAGAAACAAATCTTTGTCTGACTCTGACTTGTCTGCCACTGCTGCCCTCTGCCTCTGTAAGCCACGCTATAGGCCAGAGCCTAATGCCAGGTCCAATGAAGATGGCCTGCTGTTATTTCTAAACACTAAAGTTTCTCAATTATTTATGAATATGCTTTCATGAAATGAAGGCAAAATCCCATACTCTCCACAAAAGAAAATTGTGTAATTCAGGTCAGTTGAAATACATTGCAAGCACCATGAGGAAACGTGCAAACATCACGTATGAGGAAAGGGTGTTGCTTTCAGCCATTTTCTGCTGACTGCCCTTCAGTCCTGTACTACCTGATCCCTGCCTGGGAACTGCCTTGTCACTCAGAGGACCCACGTGCCCCACACCAGCACTTTGGAGCAGCTGTGCACATGCTAATAAACAGTGTAAGAGAAAACTTGTTGTCTTCCCAAATCGTAAGGCAAATGTTTGTTAACCAAAGAGCAGATGTAAAGTTTTCATAACACAATACCTTGCAGGCCCTGAAAAACCTTTTGTTGAAAACAGAAATTATACATATATGATAAAAAATGGTAAACTGAAGCACCATAGAGATTTTTTTTTTAACCAAGATCACACAAAATGAGGATTGAAAAAGAAACTATGGGTCCAATTGCTCATCAGGCTCTTACCATCCTCTCTGGAAGGCAGAAATATAGAAAATATCTTTTCTATATCCAAATTATAGTCTACTTGTGATGCCTATTAGGAAATAGGACATTTTTGTGTATCATAAATAATTAGTCATAAATCCTTTAAGTTTATAACTGAATGTTATTTTTCCCTGTTGGAAAATTTTCAAAATTATCTGGACCATCTAAAGCCTGTAAAGCACCAAAGTGTTCTTTTTGTTTCTTTCATCCTGTGAAATAATTCTCCCAGCAGTTAGATAGCACCTGGGTACACCACTGATTTGTAGCTTGCAATGATTTTATATATATATATATATATATATATATATATATATATATAACCATAAACACTAAACTTTGGATGGCCCATCTAGGGCATGATACTGATTATAAGACAGCAAGGGATTAAGTCAATTTCAAAACTGCAACTCTCCAGAAAAGGCTCAGAGATTATATTGACTCACACATGTTTAAACTGCAGAGTCACTCAAGAAAAAAATTGCTACCATAACTCCAAGCCTGGAAGTGATTCCTGATCATCTCTGACATTTTCAAAAACAGAAAATTATTTGGCTTTATTTTAAATGTCACTCCTCTGCAGGTGAAGAACTTATTCATTTAGGAGAGTGCAGAATGGAACAAACTGTGCTGATGCACACTGGCTACAAGTTTAATAGAATTGACTAAATTCTTGTGAAATAGAATCTGAATATTTGCTGAGTCACGTGGAGGAAATGATCAAAAAAACAAACAAAACAAAACAAAACAAAACAAAACAAAAAACAAGCTCTTACTTAATCTTCAGAAGGAGTAGGGCCTGCAGGGAAGTTTCCTGGTCTAAGAATTAGAAGGCAGTCCCAACTGCCTAGTTGATGAGTCCCAACTTTATCAATTACTAGCTTGGAGTCTTTGGGGGAGTCAACCATCTCCATAGATCTCTGCTTCCGCATCTGCAACAGAAAAGATAGGACTAGCTGTTTGGTCTCCTCAAAAGCCTTTGATTCCTCAGAAAGCCATTTAATATCTCTTTCTGTCTCTCATATGAAAAAAAAAGGGGGGCTAAAATTCCATGCCCTGATGATTTCAGAAACTATAAGAATGCAATTGAGCATATGGATATGAATCTACTTTGAAACCATAAAAGGCTACCAAAATAGAAAATATTTGTTTTAATTCATATAGTTACAAAATAATAATATATTTAAAAAAACCTGTTGCCTTCATTAGCCTAAAATAGTATTTTTTAATTCTAACCAAGTGTTAGAAGTTATGACTACAACCTAATCTGCTTGGATTAATTGGCTATTTCTTATTTCTTTACCCACATGGACATGTTATCTCTCAGAAACAGATAATGGAATTTTCTTTCTGGACAAGAACATGAATAGTTGAGAATTTAGACCAGTCATCCTCTAAGTCTGTATCTAAAGCCTGCAGTATGGCCACTGAAATAAAGGGAAAGTGGCAAGATGCAATTTTAGTCATCAGAATCTATGCCTTTCTATTTTCCTTTGGAGCAGTGTCACCTTAGCATCTTCTAAAAAATGCAGTGGTTATTTCCACTGCAAAGTTCATGGCCATTCTGAAACAACTTCATGTTTTCTTAGGTGGGGTTCTTCATTGTTCTGCCCTTCTGCCGTTGTTCATGGTTATAGATTTGGCATTGCTAGAAAGAATTTCTATGACGAATATTCTTTGTAAAAACGTGTCTTTGTAAAAGACATTTCTCTCGCCAGGCAAAACTCTTCCCTACCCAATCAAACTGAATTCCTCAGTATTCACTTTTTGCCCCTTACTTTCCTACTTCTGTTCATGCTGTTCCTCCACTTCAGGATCCTTTCCCTCAATAGTTGCATGGTGAAATCTCCACCCTTCAAAGTCCATTATAAATGCCACATACTGGATGAAGCCTTCTTTGCTGTTCTTGAAGGCTTGAATGTCTCCATTCTCTGGAATTACGTAGCCTTTTATTCACATCTTAGTAGGGACTTATGACTTTTCTTCGTGATGCTTACCCACCTTTTTTTGTCTGCCCTTTTATATTCCAGTGGCTTGAGAGAAAGATGTGGTCATTATAGTATTTCTCAAAAAAATCTGGCACATACTAATTAGTATGTTAAATGAACGGGTATAGATTATTAAATTTAAATGCTATCAACTGTCTCAGCTTTCACCATGCTGCTAGTAAAACCAAGATCCTATTACGTTAATAACTGAATCTTATTAGTTATGAGTCTCTAATATTTACAGGCAATTCAACCTCTGGCAGAGACAGTCCTTTTCACCTCAATATTCCTGAGAATTACCCAAGAAGTCTGCTCATGTTTTGCTTAGGATTGTTTGTAATGTGCTATCTTATTCAGCTGATGAAACCTCATGATGCTTCAATGAAAGTACAATTGTTCTAGCCAAGGATATCTTCTTCACTTTACTAGAATGCCATTGTAATGGAACACATCCCTGAATGTTTTATTCCTGCATCTTTATGCACACTCTTCTCTCTGCTGGTTCTCATGCCTTTCTTCCCTGCATGTCAACATCCTAGCCATCCTTAAAAAGCCACATCAGATGACCCAAAGGATGCCATCCCTTATCTTAGAAGATTTGATTCTACCTTTTTTTTGAACTTTGATTAGCATTTTATATTAACTTTCCCCAGCAATAGAGTTAACCTCATCTCTACTACTATCGCCACCTCTTCTTCTCTAACCCTCTGCCACATCTCTACCTCCTTCAACCCTCCACACACACAATACCTCCTCTCTTTTTTCAACAACAAAAGGCAAGTATGTTTCATCTCTGTAGTTTTCATGTTACCTGATACATTACCAAATACACAGTTGTGGATCCCGAAACAGTGATAGATCTAAAGCACATCAAATGCAGAGAACGTATTCAATGGAATTTCTGCATTTGTCTTCCAATTGTTCTATTATGATTGGGCAAAGTGTCTGGTAGCAGTAGAGAGAAGTAGAGTATAGAAGCTAAGAACTCAAGAATCCTAGCCCAGGAACTTACTAGGTATGGCTGTATTTTAGCCTCAACATTCTAAGCTGCAAACGTTAAATAATAGGGCTGGCTACATAGTCTGGAAGGCTGGTAGAAGATGCAAATGCAGGACCCTCAGGATGGAGGGAAGGGCTGATTAATCTCTACTTCCTATGGCTTGCCACTCAACCCATGGTGAATGGGTTATCCCAAAAGAATTGAAACTTTCACACTGGAAATACATTTGAGGGGGCCTGCCCAATGCTCTATGGGCAGAGAGAAATGGTGGAACACAGCTGTCTAAGCAGCCTGGTCACCACCCTGGGCCAGAGGCAGCAGTGTGTCTCAGGGAAGAATGAAGTGGCCAAGAACCTGTCCCAGGGAGGTTAGAGAGGGGGTGGAAAGCAGGGCAATGCATGTGCCCAGTCCCCAATCCCATTGCATAGGTTGCACTGTCCTATTAGGCTTAGCAAAAAAAAAAAAATAATAATAATAATAAATTCAAATATCAAATTATTAAGAATTTCAAAGCAGGAACCAACTTCAGAACATGAAACACTAAATGCAGGGCTTTCTGCATGCAGGGCCCCAGGAAGCTGTACTAGTTGTGGGCTCATGAAGCCCCACTAAAAATAGTAATAATAGTAATAAATACCTAGAGTTGATGTAAGAGCTACATTTGCATGTGCTGAATAGTGAAAGGCCATTTAAAACTTCCAGATTTAATTTGCTGTTTATATTGAATCACTGGACATCAAACTAGGGAATATGGAGCTAGCCTTAACTTGAATATTCCTTCCTAAGAAACAGAGGAAAGGAGAGGGAGGGAGGGAGGGAAGAGGAAGGAGAGGAAGAGTAAAAGAAGGGAAGGAGGGAAAAGAAAAGAAAGATAAAGGGGGAAAGGAGAGAGGAAGGAAGAAATCAAGCAAATCCCATATTTCATTTAACTAGGACACAGAAAAAATGGACAAATTCAAAAATATAGTGTAAAGCAGCTGAAATCGGCCTTAGCTCCATGGGACATAGTGGCATAAGGAGCAGTGGTGCATTATGGAGAAAGCAAGTCTCCAGATGGGCTGAAAAGTAGCAGAGAGAGCCAGAATAAAATGCATTTCCTGGTGGTCAGAAGCCTAGGAGAACGATTTGGAGAGGTAAGTATTTTAAGCAAGGGTGAGACGAGATGGATCAGATGGAACCCACATATGGGGTGAAATGCAGTGATAAAGTAGAAAAAATGGCAAGGGGTGAGACAGTTCAGCCTTCATAAATTCAGAAAGATCCACAAAAACACAGCTTCTGACAGCAGGAGGATCAGTCATATCTCTTGGACAAGAACTGTGTCCCCTGGTTGCATTAACCAGCAAGGAAGCTGGGGAGCCCAGGACAAGAAGAAGCCCTCCTCGGCCTCACAGTTTGGTTGAGAGAAGTCAAGGAGGTATATCCTCACAGCAAAATCACAGTAGGACTCTATTTGAAGAAAACAGGTGGTATCCTTTGCAGGAGAGGACAGAGATTTTGAGAGACAAATCCCAGAAGGCTACAGTATCCCTTGTCTCCTCTTCCCCCTTCCCGAACTTTTGCAAAGAGCTATGCCAGGAAATTTCAACTCATTCAGCCATATATCCTAAGAAGAGGACCCAGCACAGCCTCGATGAAAGATACTATGAGAAAAGTGAAAAAGAGAAACAAAACTTCCTGTCAGAAAAAAAAAGAAGATACACAGAAAGTATATTGTCATATAACATAAAAATTATAACTAAAAATCTATCAAATTCAAAATTAAAAAAAATGTTTAATGTTTATTTATTTTTGAGAGAGAGAGAGACAGAGTGTGAGCAGGGGAAGGGCAGAGAGAGAGGAAGACAAGAATCTGAGGCAGGCTCCAGGCTCTAAGCTGTCAGCACAGAACCCTACGTGGGGCTCGAACCCACAAAACCATGAAATCATGACCTGAGCCAAAGTCAGATGCTTAACTGATTGAGCCACCCAGGTGCCCCAAAATTCAAAATTTTTATAACACAATCCTGGCTACAAAGGAAGATCATGAAATGGAAAACAAGAATTAAGGGAAGAGGCAAGATAGGAGGAAGAAGGGAAATAAAAGCTTCCAGACTGGAAGAAGTATAAGAAAGAATGGACATTGTGGAAAATTTCCCAAAGTAGGGAAATTGAGAATAGAAATAAACAAATTAAATAAAGAAATGGAATTAAAATAATGGGGGGCACCTGGGTGGCTCAGTTGGCTAAGGATCTGACTCTTGATTTTGGTTCAGGTTGTGATCTCATAGTTCATGGGATGGAATCCCTGCTTTGGATTCTCTCCCTCCCTTTCTGCCCCTCCCCTACTCACGGGGCAGGGGGGAGGGGTGTGTGCTCTCTCTCTCTCTCAAAATAAATAAATAAATATTGAAAAACAAATAAATCAAATAATGAGTGAAAAATGATAGCTATGAAATGGGATGAAAATGGAATAAAGGAACATAAAATAGAGTGAAAATAACAGATTTAGAAGCCTGGCAAAGCAAATAAAATATAAACATAATTTAGTCTCTTCAGAAAAAAATTGAAACAATGATACAGAACAAATATTTTAAAATATAACTGAAGGAAATTTTCCTCGCATAAAAAAAGGCTTAAATTTACATATTAAATCATGTACCAGGGAAAAGTGACTCAGTCGACACTGAGCTATTTCCTAAAGAAATTATTTGACTTAAACATGTGGGCAGTCAGGCAAAAAGCTCAAATCACTAATAAAGAGAAAAAGCCACGTTGGTCTCAGATTACCCTATAGTAACACTCAACCGCAGAAGATGAAGAAACAGCTCTTATTCACAGAAATAAAATGTGATCCAAGGAATTTCAATCCATCAGACCAAACTGAGCTTCAGGTATAAAGGAATCAGACTAACGGCTGATCTCAAAGGTCTTCCTTTGGGAAATAGGAACAAAACAAAACAAAACAAAACAAGGGAAAACTCCAGGCAACCAAGAGCCAAATAGAGAAATGTAAAAGGAATGGCAGTGAAAATGGAAGACGTTTGACTGCAAAACAAAGACTTTTTTTTTATGTTAGGAGTAGGTAGCAGAATATAATTATAAAAGCTGATCATATAGAAAAGATGCAATGATATAACTTGAGAGGGGGAGGTGGGAAGGAAAATAGAATTTGAGCAAAGCTAGGAGGTGGCCTCTCCAGCAGCTGGTGGGACTTGAGGGATAACATCTGAAGTGAGAAGAAAAGCAAGAGAGGAAAAGCATCTTTTCAATACAAAGGTAAATATTAAGGAGTTAACAGTATTGACTACAATTGGGACAAAGAGAATACAAACTATAAGAAACTTTGTAGAGGCTTAGAGAAGTACAAGTGTATACAGTATATAGTGATAAAGGTAATTATGAGAAAAGTAATCACAACCATCTTAAGAATTACAAATAAAACAGTTGAGAATACTTAAAAATATGTAACAGAAAATATAATATAAAATTATTACAGAACTAAAACCAAATACACCTACAATACCAATGAATGCAAATAAACTTATTCACCTATTCAAATAAAAAGATTTAGGGGCGCCTGGGTGGCTCAGGTCATGATCTCACAGTTCATGAGTTCAACCTGTGCGCTGGGCTCTGCACTGATAGCATGGAGCCTGCTTAGGATTCTTTCTCTCCCTCTCTCTCTGCCCCTGCCGCCCCCCTCGCATGTTCTTTCTCTCTCTCTCTCTCTCTCAAAATAAGTCAATAAACTTAAAGGAAAAAAAGAAAGATTTCTCATCGTAGCATAAAGTAATATATGAGCACATGCACATACAAAATCAAACCTAAAGAGAGTGATTCAGAAAAGTTTCAAGAAATGAATGGGCAAAGGTATATTAAACATAAGCAGAGCAGAAAAACATGGGTTTACATCAGGCAAAGGTGACTTTAGGCCAAAGAGTAGAAAACTTGTCAAAGAAGAACAGTTTGGGACACTTAAGAGGGAAAATTATTGGGGTGCCTGGGTGGCTCAGTCAGTTAAGCATCTGACTTCAGCTCAGGTCATGATCTCATGGTTTGTGGGTTCGAACCCCACGTCAGGCTCTGTGCTGACAGCTCAGAGCCTGAAGCCTGCTTTGGATTCTGTCTCCCTGTCTCTCTCTGCTCTTCCCCCATTCATGCTCTGTCCCTGTCTCTCTCTCTCTCTCAAAAATAAATAAACATTAAAAAAGTAAAAATTACTATGAATTCAGTTATGAATATCCATATGCCAAATAATATTTTCATAAAGTGAAAATTTCAGAGAAAACAGAACTGGACTAAAACACACTAAAAGTAGGAGGCTTTAATTTACTTCTTTTAATCTAAGACAGATCAATATCAAATACCTAAATAACATAATCAAAAAGGTATCTGATTAATATATATGAAATTATGTTTCTAAAAAATAAAGAATAAACTTTATCTTTAATTGTTCAGATTATATTAAAATAAATAATAAAACATATACAAAATCTCAATAATTCCCCAAAGTGGAAATAATACAAAATATATTTTCTAATTTCAACACAATAATTGTAGACAACAGCAAAAAAGAAGCTTCTTTAAATTATCTATCTGTATATTAAAAAATGTAATGTGTCATTATCAAATAGGGTTTATTCCAGAAATGCAAAGATGCTTAATTATCAATTATCATAATATCATGTTGATAGATCTAAAATACCAGTTGATGATACTCAGTTAAACATTTGAACAAATTCATTTAAAAAACTAAACAAAATATAAACTGGTGGATACTAATATAATAAAATATAATATAATATAATGTCAGGTGTCATAAGGTAAGATAACATAACTATAGTTATGAGGGATGCAGATTTCAGAACAAAACCCAGCATCATGCTTAAGAGTGACACATAAAAGGAATTTACATTAAACGCAAGGCAAAACAAACATCCCTGCTAGAGGCATTTTCACTTAACATTATAATAACACAAAAAAAGAAAAATAAATTATAAGACTGAAAACTGGAAATGAGAATACATGTTGGTTTGCAAACCAGCCCCATACTCACAGGGCACGGAGAGGCTGAACAAAGAGGCAAGCCACTCCAGATTGGTAGTGACAGGTTTAACAAGCGAGGGAGGAACTTACATACCAGGCTTGTCTTCTGAGCCATGTGACATAAATCTCCACATCCACAGCCAGAATCTTACAAGTTGACATAGAGGCCTTAATGGGGTTCAATCACATGCATGGTTCAGAGGCTCTCAACAATACTCCCTCTCTCATGGCTGTGGCCTTCTAACAGTTTCCACTGTGAGAATGGGGGTTAGACCATACATCCCAAGGACAGAGGAGTGAGCGAAGCCTCTAGTTCCCCTGGGGCCAGCTTGAGGGTCAGCCAATGGTCATGCCCTCTCAATGACTTCCTCCACCAACATACATGACACTTGCAAATGATATGATTATATTCCTTGACCCAAGTAACTAAAGTCAGAGAATTCAGTAATGTAGCTGGTTACCAAGCTGTAAATCAGAAATCAAAAGAATCCGTAGACACAGAAAACAAGCTAGACGATTAAATGGAGGAAAAACGCATTTATAATAGCAGCAAATAAACAAATAATATATAATTCTTGTGAAAAACTTAAGAACTTTTCACATCTTACACAAGGAAAACTTTAGAAGGCTACTGAAGGTTTCAAAAGAGCTAAACAAATTAAAAGACATTTCTTCTTAAATAGGAAGAACGAATATCAGAAAGATGTCAATTCCCAGGGCGCCTGGGTGGTTTAGTCAGGTAAGAGTCCAACTTCAGCTCAGGTCATGATCTCATAGTTTGTGAGTTCGAGCCCTGCATCAGGTTCTGTGCTGACAGCTCAGAGCCTGGAGCCTGCTTCGAATTCTGTCTCTCTGTGTCCCTCCCTGCTCACACTGTCTTTTCTCTCTCTCTTAAAAACAAACATTAAACAAAATTAGAAAAAAAAACATGTCAATTCCCCTAAGTTTATTTATACTGTAATGTGATATTTCAAAAAATAACTAACAGGATTTGTTGTGTTTTTGTGATGATGGTATCTTATTTTTATTGTGTGTTTTTGTTTGTGTACTGGACTACAAAGCTAATTTTAAAGTCCATAAACAAGCAAGAGACAGAAAGAACTCTTTAAAAAAAATGTAAGAAAGCGTGTCTCTGTTGACAGATATTAAAATACCTTATATAGCTTCTATATTTAAAATGGTATGCTTGGTTCCTCATGAAACAGACCAACAGTATAGGATTGAAAGTCAAGAAAGAAAGCCAAATATATTAGGAAGTTTACTATATAATGAAAATAACATTTGAAGACAGTGGAGAAAAGTTGAAATTTGTGGTGAAGGATTCTGGTCCCATTAGCTAGCTGTCTAAAAGAAAAAAGAAAGCTGGATCCATACTTCATATTTCTGTTAAGAAAACACTAAATAGATTAAAGATATAAAGGCAAAAATTGAAGTGTAATGGTGAATGAACACAGAATAAACACAGGAGAATTATTTTATTGCCTAGGAGTGGAAAAGACCTTTCTATGACTCTAATCTAGAAGACATAAAAGTAGCAATAGATTAATACACCTACATAAAATTACAGGCTCTTGCCTGGAGGGGAAAACATAAGCAAAGTCAAAAGGCATGAAAACAGAAAACAAATTTTGCAGCTCATATCCATACAGGGCTAATCTCCCCGATATAAAAGGAGCTCTTAGAATGGGAAAAGGGTGGGGGGAAGAAACAACAACAAAAAATGGTCATGGATACAAACAAATGGTTCACTGAATAGGTTTATTAATGGTCCTCAAACATTTGGAACAATGCTATATGCTCATTCATTTTTTTTTTTTGCATTTTAACAGTTTTATTGGGATATAATTCACATAACACACAATTCATCCATTTAAAGCATATGATTCAATAGTTTTTAACATATTCATAGATATGACAACCATCACTTCAGTTAATTTTAGAATATTTTCATCATCTCAAAGAGGAACTCCATATGCTTTAGCTATCACCCTCTATTCCCCAATCTGGCAACACCCTCCCTAGCCCTAAGCAACCACTAATCTACTTTTGGACTCTGTAAATATAGCCACTCTGGACTTTCAAATGAATGGAATCATATAATACATGTTATACTATATACCATAAGAAGTCTTTTGTGACTGGCTTCCTTCTCTTAGCATAGTATCTTCAAGGTTCATCCATGTTGTAACATATATTTCATTTTTATGACCAAATAATATTCTTTTGTACGGATATATCACTAGTTGTTTCTTTTGTTCACTGATAGATACTGAGTGTTTCTATGTTTTGCCTATTATGAATAATTGTAGTATGAACATTTGCATTTGTATGTTTTTATTCCCTTGAGTATGTACCTAAAAGTAGAATGCTGGGTCATATGACAACATTATGATTAATCATTTGAGGAACAGCCACTCTGTTTTCCAAAGTGGCTGCACTATTTCACATTCCCACAAGCAGCATGTAAAGGTTCCAATTTTTCCATATCTCTGCCAATATTGTTATTATGTGACTTTTGATACTAACTATCCTAGTAAGTATGAAGTAGTATATCACTGCGGTTTTGATTTTCATTTCCCTGATGACTAATGCATATTTTCATGTACTAATAAGTACATATTTGTATAGCTTCCTTGGAGAAACATCTATTCAGAATACTCGTCCATTTTGTAATTGGGTTATTTGCCGTTTTGTTATTGAGTTTTTAAGAGTTCTTTATGTATTAAAGATACAAGTCCCTTATCAGATAGATGATTTCTACATATTTTTTTCCCATTCTATGGGTTGTCTTTTCACTTTATTAATGGCGTCCTTTGAAGCATCTTTTTAAGTAAAAAATAAAAGCTTTTAATTTTGATAAAATCCAAATTATTTTTTTCTTATTGCTTTTGTTTCTGGTGTCATATCTAAGAATCCTTTGACAAATCCAAAGTCATGAAGATATCCATGTATGTTTTCTTCTAAGAGTTTATACTTTTAGCTCTCATATTTATGCCTTCAATCCACTTCAAGTTAATTTTTGTATATAGTTTAAGGCAGGTGCCCAACTTCATTCTTTTGCATATGAAATCCATTTGTCTCAGTCTTCAGTCTTTCGTTGAAAAGAAACATATTGTACAGCCTTGGCATACTTGTAGATCAACTGACCATAGATGCATTCATTTATTGATTTTCAATTCTATTCCATCTTAACAATGTTAAGCCTTCCAATACATGAACATGGGAATTTTTCCACTTTTTAGATATTTAATTTCTCTCAACAATGTTCTATAGTTTTCAGAGTATGATTCTCTCATTTCTTTTGTTATTCCTTAGTATTTTATTCTTTTTGATGTAACTGTGAATGGAATCATTTTCTTAATTCATTTTGGACTGCTCATTGTAAATATATAGAAATAAAATTGATTTTTATGTATTGATTTTGTGTCCTGAAACTTTGCTGAAATCACTTATTAGTTCTAATAGCTCTTTAGTGGATTCTTTAGGATTTCCTATATATAAGATCATGTCATCTGCAAATGGAGATAGCTTTACTTGTTCCATTTCAATCTGGATGCCATTCATTTCTTTCTTTCTTTCTTTCTTTTTCTTTTTCTTTTTTTTTTTTTTTTTTTTTTTTTGGCCTAACTGCCCTAGTTAAAACCTCCAATACAATGTTGTATGGAAGTGGTAACAGCAGACATCCTTGCCATGGTTCTTAGGAGAAAAAGAATCAGTCTTTATTAACTATGACTTTAGATGCAGGCTTTTCACAGAGGATTTTTACAAGATTTAGGAAATTCCCTTTTACTCCTAGTTTGTTGGGTGTTTTTTTTTTTTTTATCATGAAAGGATTCTGTATTTTTGTCAAATGATTTTCCGTGTTTATTGAGATGATCATACCATTTTTGGTTTTTATTCTACTGATATGATAAATTACATTAATTGACTTTCAGATGTTAAATCAATCTTGCATTCTTGGAATAAATCTAGTTGGTCATGTTGTTTAATTTTGTTGTTGTTGTTACTGTGTTCCAGTTTGCCAGTATATTTTGGAGGATCTTTAATCTGTAGACCAAAAGAGATATCAATCTGTAGTTCTCTTGTGAGATCTTTGTTTGGTTTTGGTATCAGGATAATACTGACCTCATAAAGTGGGCTGGAAAGTAGCCCCCTTTGATTTTTTGAGAAGAGTTTGTGAAAAACGGGTATGAATTCTTCTTTAAAGTTTGGTAGAGTTCAGCAATAAAGCCATTTGGGCTTCAGCCTTTCTTTGTGAGTAGTTTTTTTTTTTTTTAATTATTAATTCAATCTCTTTGTTTTTATGGGTCTACACAGATTGTCTATTTCTTCTTGAATCAGTTTCAATAGGCTTGTGTCATTCTAGAGATTTGTTCATTTCATCTAAGTTTATCCAACTTGTTGGCATACAATTACTCATAGTATTATTTTATTATCTGTTTTATTTTTGTAAGGCCTAAAGTAATGCCTTCTCCATTTTCTGATTCTAGTAATTTTAATCTTCTCTCTTGGTAAATCTAGCTAAAGGTTTCTAAATTTTACTGATTTTTTTCAAAGAGTCAGCATTAGCTTTCATTGATTTTCTGTATTGTTTTTCTATTCTCTATTTCATTAATTTCCACTCTAATATTTATTATTATCTTCCTTTTGCTTGCATTAGGTTTAGTTTGCTCTTCTTTTTACAGTGTCTTAGGATTAAGAGTTAGGCTATTAATTTGAGACATTTTTTTTAATGTAAGCATTAACAACTACAAATATCCCTCTAAGCAATGTTTTACCTGTATCCCCTAAGTTTTTGCATGTGTGTCTTTATTTTCATTCATTTCAAATTATTGTCTAAATTCTTTTTAGATTTCTTCTTTGCCCTTATATTAGCAAAGTTTCTCCAGGCAGGGAGGGAGAGAGAGAAAGAGAGAGAGAGGGATTTATTTTAAAGGACTGACTCACGTGACTGTGGGGGCTGGCATGTTTGTTTTTTTTTTTTTTTTTTTAACGTTTATTTATTTTTTGAGACAGAGAGAGACAGAGCATGAATGGGGGATGGCAGAGAGAGAGGGAGACACAGAATCTGAAACAGGCTCCAGGCTCTGAGCCATCAGCCCAGAGCCCGATGCGGGGCTCGAACTCACGGACCGCGATATCGTGACCTGAGCTGAAGTCAGACGCTTAACCGACTGAGCCACCCAGGCGCCCCATGGGGCTGGCATGTTTAAAATCCATACAACAGGCTATCAGGGCAGAAACTTAGGTAAGATTTGATGTTCCGATATTGAATTTGAATAATCCAGGGCAGCAGGTTGGAAACTTTTCTGTTCTTTGCATGCTACACAGTTTTTTATCAGAAATTGAACATTTTAAATATATATTATAGCAACTCTGAGTACTGGTCCCTCTTTTCTGAGGCTTATTTGATAAGCAACTGACTGGGTTATTTTACTGAGGTCTATTCCCTATCCCCCTCTCTCTCCCTCACATCACTGAGCCCCTGATGATGCTCCTCAGGGAGGCACAGCTTTGCGTATGCCCACAGTCACCCTGGCAGACAGTGGTATTAGTAGGACTCTCTTCTTCTCTCCCTCACCATACCCAGCTCTTATACTCCATCAATGCCCTGTTGCTCCACCTGTTGCTCTATTGTTTTCAATAATGTCCTGGTGCATAAATTACTTTGCAAACTAATCCAATGAAAATGTGATTCCTTTGAAGGAATAGTTTCTGAGGTTAGTGCTTGTTATTTGTTTTGACCCCAGGAGCTTTCCTCCCCTCTGTCTTATTCCTTGTTTCTCTCCTACAAAGTACCCAGCCTCCAGTCTAGGTTGTATCTTCATTAAATTCACATATCTCCTCCCAGTTGCCTTTCACCATACCCTCTACTGTTCTTGAGAGTGCCCTTAGGCTTGCCCATAGAACTTCTCCATGCTCTATTGCAAATGAAGTCAGTTCCATTGGGAATTGACTAGGAACTATCTGTTTTATGACCTGCTTCTCCTACTTGGCATAATCTCTGTGTCCCGGATCTGGAGCTGGAGGTAGGCAGTTTCTCTCTGAAAGAAAACCCCACAATAGGAACTGAGCCCCTGGTGGGTAAGT
Source organism: Panthera leo (assembly GCF_018350215.1). Lineage (NCBI taxonomy): Eukaryota > Metazoa > Chordata > Mammalia > Carnivora > Felidae > Panthera > Panthera leo. The sequence continues at coordinate 76,633,268 of NC_056687.1, forward strand.
AAGGGGGCAGCCAGCAGCCTGAAATCTCTTGGCTTGCCTCTTCTGGCACATAACCACTGCCTCACAAGCCAGGACAAGGGCAATCAAGGGCTCTAACATTAGCACAATGCACCCAGGACAGTGCCTCCTTTTGACAAGTGGGGACCAAACATAAAATGAGAATCCCTACTTCTCAACTGTACTTGCCCAGGATTTAGCTTCAGCAATTGGTATCAAGGCAGAATGAGAACTGATGAAGTCCTGCTCCTTCTAGGAAGAAAGTTCTCTTACTGGGAGCAGTGGGGAGAGGGTGCCCTGTGTTCTTGGCTGCAGCAGTCTGAAGTAAATTCTCCACCTCACTAAGCTGGGAGGGTAGAGAGAGGGAGTTCAAATACCACAGAGTCTAGCTGTTCTTATCTATTTTTGTAGATTTTCTTGAATAGATTTGTCATTTGCTGCTTGTCCTTAAGACTACTTCCAAAGCTTTAAATGACTGCTTTTTATAATTTCTAGTTTCACTAGGAAACAGGGCAACAGGATTCCTCACACTAACATGACAGAAGTCATTATGCTAAACATTTACTTTTTAAATTTTGTTTTCTGTTTATTTATTTTTGAGAGAGACAGAGTGTGAGCAGAGGAGGAGACACAATCCGAGGCAGGCTCCAGGCTCTGAGCTGTCAGCACAGAGACCAATGCAGGGCTCGAATTCACAGACTGAAGTGTGAGACCATGACCCAAGCCAAAGTCGGATGCTCAACCAACTGAGCCACCCAGGCACCCCTGCTCAACATTTATTTTTAGTAAGAAAATTCAAATGGAAAACTGTACCAAGATGTCATTTTTGATCTATCAGATTAGCAAAATCTAAATGTGTTTCAACATACTCTGTTAGCAATACTATGAAGAAGCAGGCCCTCCTACCAAATTCCAGTTAAGTATAAATTTGTATGATCCCTAGACAAGGCAGTCCTGAAAAGTACAAACTACAAAAGTTTTACCCTTTGACCTGGCAGTTCTACTTCTGGAATTTATCTTGCATATCATTATTTCTAAGAGCAAAGTACTAGAAATAATGGAATACAAGAGGTTAAATAAAGAATGAAGAAGTGATCTATATAGTGATATGAAAAGCGCCCCACAATATATTCAGTGAAAAACAAAGGTTTACACTAACTTCTATGTGAGAAATTGGGAGGATGAATATATATTTACTTAAATTCCCGTAAACTATGGAAATAAATCAAAGTAATCAATGAAAGTGGAGATCAGTACACAACATGATAGATATGGGCAGGGGTAATAATGAGATTTCACACTATTCCTTTGACACTATTTTGCGCTTTGAACCACGCAAATGTATTTTTGTATTAATAAATTACATTTAAAACATAACCAAAATGTAGAATTTCTAGTCAGATAAAGTTACCGGGCACAAAGTGACCTTTGTTATCATCATATTAAAATCCTTGAATTTATAGAAGAAGAAATAAAGGTCAAGTCCCCAAGGAAAAGGGACTTACCACAACAAGAGCCCTCCTTAATACCATCACCCATTTAGCCCATCCCCTGCACACCTCCCTTTCAGCAATCCTTGGTTTATTCTCTATAGTTGAGAGTCTTTTTTGTTTTAAGTTTATTTATTTTTGAGAGAGAGAAACAGAGTGTGAGCGAGGGAGGGGCAGAGAGAGAGGGAGACACAGAATCTGAAGCAGGCTGTGTGGGCTATGAGCTGTCAGCACAGGGCCCCCCATCAGGCTCCAACCCATGAACCAAGAGATCATGACCTGAGCCAAAGTCAGACACCTAACCAACTGAGCCACCCAGGTGCCCCAAGAGTCTTTTTTTATGGTTTGTCTCTGTGATAAGCACTGGGCATTGTATGTAAATGACGAATCACTAAATTCTATACCTGAAACTAATATTACTCTGTATGTTAACTAACTGGAATTTAAATAAAAACTTGAAGGAAAAGGGACGTGCTCTAGGATACATGCCAAGTTCTTGGCAGAACTACCACTGGCAGTCCTAACACTGATGTTAGAACTCAAGTGTTCCAATTCTAAATCAGCTCTCTGACCACTTCTGCACAACCACTTTTGAAATTAGGGAATTCTGCATTTGACTTTTACTATGTATTACGGGAAGGAAGTCTCATACTGAAAACTGAGCCCTTTCTGATCTGTGGTACCCTAGAGCCACCTGGAAAGTGTGGCCTACTTGGCAGCAGCCTCCACATCACCCTTAATGAAGGCATGACGGCTCTAAGTGCTGGGAGCCCTTTATTAAAAAATCACAAAAGCAGGCCTCCAGTGGCCACTTTCTGCAGCACTTTCCTCTTGAAACCACTTTATTGCTTGTATTGTTTCCCAAAAGGCCATCTTAGAAATACTCTCTATGCATCTGTCCACCTTACTGATAGGGTGGACACCCTAACCTTATTCTCATCCTCGGTAACGCTGCAAAACAACCTGTTCCAGAGATAATAGGAATGGTGTCTACGTTATTGATTAATAAATCAGAGATGAAAGCTAGAGAGAACAAGACTCCACTGAGGCAGATTTAAGAACTTTCTACAAATATTTCTTAATACATTGGTCCTGGCTACTTCTAAAAATGTTGAAGTGGGCATAATTTTTCTCTGCATAGTCTCTCCTTAAGAATTTCTCCTTCTGGGCACCTGAGTGGCTCAGTGGGTTGAGCACCTGACTTTGGTTCAGGTCATGGTCTCAAGGTTCGTGAGTTCAAACCCTGCGTTGTGCACTGCACTAACAGTCTGGAGCCTGGAGCCTGCTTTGAATTTTGTGTCTCCCTTTCTCTCTGCCTGTTCCTTGCCTGTGCTCTTTCTCTCTCAAAAATAACATTTAAGTAAACAAATAAATAGATAGATTGATAGACAGATACTATCTTAAAAAAAAAAAAAGAATCTCTCCTCCCACCTATTCTCACTCTCTCAAGTTCAAATATTGATGAGTACACCAGCTATAGGATTGAGCATGTGATCCAGACACGACCAAGCAGAATACCCTATCCCCCACCACAGTGCTTCAATTCCTGATAGGCACCTAACAGCCTAAGCCAATGACTGCATGTGGACTTTGCTGGACTATCAAGAAAAGCCCCACCTTTCTCTTTGGGGCTGCTAAACTGAAAGAATGTAAGTCTAGAGATTCCCGTAGTCAATTTTACTGTCACACCAAAGAAGTCCAAATGCAAACCAACATAGAGAAACTAGAATCTGAAAGACTCCTAAAAACAGTGTTTAAGTACCTAAATCCAGCTATGCCTGAAAATTAATCCACTGAACTTCACAGTTCTATGAAAAGGGAAAAAAATAAGATTCTGTTTTTGGCGGTAATTTAGGCTACATGTATGTATCTATTTCTTGCATCTCAAAAATGCTAACAAAGAAATTGTATTATTTAATTATGGGATATAGAAACATTTTCTTAGTTTTAATGCTCTCCAAAGTACAGGTGTATTATTTATTCTAACATAATCCCCATGAAAATTAAAAGATTATGCTAGGAAGCAGATATTCAACATGATATGTCCCCTACTTTAATCCTAAATTCTCTGGAGCATTTAGATGTTTTTTGATAAAAGAATAATATTCTGGAGAGAAAAAAATAAACATAAGGGATAATGATTCTTATAACCTTTCTTACAAGCTATAAAGCAATGTCATAATGCTAACAAATTCATCCTCCTGCCCCTATAACAAGCTTTTTAAAGTGGACAGTGTGTTAACAATCTCATTTTGAAAATGAATACGACAAAGTTCCAAAAGTCATCATTTATCCAAAATCACAGAGATAAGGAAGGGAACAGGCATTGAACACAAGGATCCCAATTTGTTCTCTTTATGTCTAATACGCCACGTTGACTTAGATAAGGACCCACAAAATCTGACTGTTAAATTGAAGGATTTAATCTAAACTGGAACTTTTCATTTTCACTTGGGTTCTGGAAATCATAAGGATTTCCTTGTACGTGTGCAAAGCAATAAGTCGTTCTGCTTCAGTTTTCCTCTACCAGCCCTGTTCAGGAAAACCTGTGTTCACATTATACAGAGATATTGATTTTTCTCATCAATTTAAAAGAAATAATTTTTAAAGTATATTTATGACGAGTGTAGGGGAAAACCTCTTTCGCTCATAAGAGGAATGTAAACAATTCTTACAGAGCTGCCTGGGGCTGCTTTAACATAATTTTTAATTTGACTCAAAAACCATTTACAGAGTGGATGTACTTGTAAACACTGGGAACAGGTACTATGTTGTTATGGTAGATAAAGACGAGAAAAACTAGTCAAGAAGAGTAAGACAAAGCTGCTACACTGGGTAACAAAGGGCGCAGCACAGGGGGTAAGGGAATAGGGTGTGTTGGTCAGGATTTAGAACTGCAAACCACAAAATTCCTTCTGTTTAGGAAGAAAAAAAAAAAAGAATGTGCTTTGCACATTAGGTGGCTCAAAAGATATCTGAGGTCAAGACAGAGTCAGAGTTAAATGTGTACAAGCAAGAGCAAGTCCAGGGACTGCTTGTGCAGACCCCACCATCACTACCCATGGAGAGACCTACCGCGGCTATCATGGACACCAGATGTCAGAACCTCAAACACTGCGCCTCCAAAGGCCAGACAGCCTTGGCCACTAGGCTTGCCTCAAAACAACTCCCATGGGGGTAACTGCTTTCTTGCATTGCTGTCTTGTAGGCAGTCTGTGGTTGGGAGAGTCTAGACCACATGCCTATGTCCCTGCTGTGAGGAATGCTCCAAGGACAAATTTCTGTATCCTGAATTGAGAACAGTGACATGCAATTAAGTCGAGGGAAATTCCTCAAACACAGGAAGCATATTAAGGGCCCCTGACATTTTCTAAGCATAGACATGTCTACAAAATAGATTAGAGGAAATACGAAGGAGATTTATAAGCCAGAAATACTATATAATGATTTACAGGAAATATTCTTCTGTTGGAAAAAGTAACAGAGAGACTGACAATGACTTTGAGAAACACAGGACTGGAGGCAGAGATTAGGCAGCAAAGGTGTGCCCCCAGCCCCCTAATTATTTTAATCCCTTTACAAAAGTCTTGTGCATCCCTTTGCGCTCTACTCCTTATATATTTCAGATGAAGTCATTGTGCACCAAAGATTTTAGAAGCTTTCAAGATAGTTTTATAGAGACAATAATACTAAATGTAAATTGTCCCACCTTGGTCTCAAACATCAGACTCATAGATGCCAAATTCTAAGTTGAAACCAGGTATACTGAAATAGCTTGGTAAATGTACAAAACAAAAATTCCAAAATGTAAGATTAACATCTAAAAGTCTAATGATGAAGCATGTGGATCCACATTTTGAAGGGATCCCCAAAGTACTGAATCACAATAGCCCTGGCTCTAAAGAAAGCTTTCATCCCTGCTTGAAACACATGACAAGCAGAGTTTTACAAAAACAAGTCAGATTCTACCAAAAGAGAGGCTGGTTTAATGATTACAATGTCCTCTGGGGAGGTGCATGATACCAGGCCACAGGACACAAATCCTGAGCCGTGCTAACACTCAGGCCTGTGCCTTCCAAAAGGAATGACTAATTTCCAGGTGCACTATTCACCCAGCCTGCTCCTAGTGCATTTAAACTTCTATATATTTGGGTTTAAAAGAGACAATAGGAAAACAGACCATACTCTTGCTTTCTGGATATCAAACACACATATTTATTTACATGATTACTTTGTTATTTCCTGAAATGTATTCAGTTGAAAAGAATGTCAGGTTTCAGTTTTTAGTAATTTTTTAAAGTTTATTTATTTATTTTTGAGAGTGAGACAGAGAGAGCAAATGGGGGAGGAGCAGAGAGAGGGGGCATAGAATCCCAAGCAGGCTCCATGCTGACAGCACAGAGCCTGACACGGGGCTCAAACACATGAACTGTGAGATCATGACCTGAGCAGAAACCAAGAGTCAGTCGCTTAACCAATTGAGCCGCACAGGTGCCCCAAGAATATCAGGTATTATTATTTAAAATGGAATACTATGTAATGATTATTTTTAAATTATTTAAATATGAATGAATACTTAACATAAATAATATAAAGTAAATATCAATATTTAAATATGATTATTTAAAGTGAATACTATATGGGACACCTGGCTGGCTCAGTCAGGAAAGCATGCAACTCTTGGTGTCCAGGTTGTGAGTTCGAGCCCCATGCTGGGTGTAGCAATTACTGAAAAATAAAATCTTTTAAAAATAAGTAAATAAATAAATAAAATGAATACTATGTAATATCTACAGAGAAATGTAGGATACTAAATATCTTTAATGTATCAGTTATATTTTTTAATGTGTAGGAAAAAAATTTAAGGATTTGCCAAATTTTAACAATGATTGTATTTAAGTGTTTGGATTTTTTTTAAATTTTTTAAATTTTCATTTATTTTTTTAGAGAGAGAGAGACAGAAACAGAGCATGAGCAGGGGGAGGTGCAGAGAAAGGGAGACACAGAATCCAGAGCAGGTACCAGGCTCTGAGCTGTCAGCACAGTGCCCAACTTGGGGCTCAAGCTCACAAACCACGAGATCATGCCCTGAGCCGAAGTTGGACCTTAACCGACTGAGCCACCCTGGCATCCCAAGTATTTGGAATTAATTTTTATTTGATTTTTACTGTTTCTTTATACCACCCTGGATGTTCTAAATCATCTATGATGCATATATATTACATTACTAATCAGAAAGTAATAGTGAAGGCTTAGCTTAGAGTGTCAAAGTCACAACTGTTTGATACATGATAAAATAACATGATAATTTATTAATGTCTTGAATATCTGTAGTTTCTAGAAACTTATTTTCTAAATAATATTTTAATTAACTTTTAAGGAACCTGGACTTTCTAAACTGGACTGCTTCCTTCTTGAAAAAGACCTAGCGGGGCCCCTGGGTGGCTCAGTTGGTTAAGTGTCCGACTTTAGCACAGGTAATGATCTCATGGTTCGTGGGTTCAAGCCCCGTGTAGAGCTTTGTGCAGACAGCCCAGAGCCTGGAGCCTGTTTCAGATTCTGTGTCTCCCTCTCTCTTTGCCCCTCCCCCACTTGTGCATACGTTTTCTCTCTCTCTCTCAAAAATAAACATTAAAAATAAAATTTAAAAAGAAACGAAAAAGACCTAGCAAGATTAAGAAACACTAGGTAACTCAAAGCGTTAACTCAACACCATGAACACCCACTGCTACTACAAAGGGGCCTCACATGGTTTCCCGCCACACGTAATGTCTCTTTTAGCTGCATATTATCTGCTGCTCTGTGTGGCTGTGTCCCTTGCTCTGCAATGCTAGCAGGGCTTTCTCTTGCCCCTCTTCTCTCCTTGTTGGTAGTGCACTTGAGTTCATATGTGGGCATTTACCAGTGTTCATGGTCTAGCCTTTTAATATGTCAAAACTTCTCTGTAAAGTTTTCTTCTTCTTCATCTGTACAGTTTCTTCATCTGTAAAGTGGGCATAGGGACAAACAACAGTACCCAACAATCCAAATAGTATATCATATCCAACAATACCCAACAAGAAAAGTATCCAACAAGTATCTGGATATGTTGGAAAATTAAATTATCTGGGGCATGGGAACACGGTTTTAAAATTATGAAGCAATATACAAAGATTTTATTCTTTTCAATTCTAAAGTTGTTCCTTTTAATAAGCTATGGGTTTGAAAATCAAATAAATACACTAAGCATAATAAAGGATGAAAATAAAACCTAAAAAATGAGGTTTAGTGTTACCAGGGGTCTGAACTGAACTAGAGATATTAAGTTTCATCTAGTCAAAGACATACATGTCTTTCCACAGTCAACATTTCTAAATCTGAGGTGTGTCCTAAACTGGCAGGACCTTATAATGTTGCTACCAGGAGCATTGGGGATGTCTCACTGTCTTCCCAAGTGCAAGCATCGAAAGCACTGTATTCAACCCTTGCAAAACAGGTGTGTGCAGCTCTGAACAAAGTCCTAGAGTAAAGGGTGAAGTACCTTGAAATGCAGTGTCATCAACTCTAATGGTACAGAGGTTGATACTGTGAGAAATGTCATGGATGTGGATGACTGTGAGTCCAAACAGGATCCAGATAAGTCAGACTCCAAATATGGAGAAGCTTCAGGAAAACTTAACCAATCATCCTATCTACATTTTCATTTTTTTAGATATGTATACAAAAGGATATACAAGTTTATAAACTGCCACAAAAGACTTTAAAAACTCCCTAAGTAAGTATAAGATAAAATGCAAAGTGGTACGAAGGCATTTATTACTTTTATTGGCAGTATTTTTCTCTGTTGGTTATTAAATGATGTGGGTCTTACACTCAATGGTGTCTGGATACAACTAAATCGGGTGAATACCCCATTGTTATGATTTTGTTTTTGTTTTCATTCTTCTGTTACCTGAATACTTAAGCATGCTCTCTTAGGAATAAGGATGTCCTCTTATAAAATTGTGGCACTATTAATGCATCTCAGAAAATGAACAATACTTCCATAATGCCATCTAAAATCTAGTGCATATTCAAACTTCTCCAATTGTCCAACAATGTCCTATTGATTTTTTAAAAATTTTTTAATGTTTTTATTTATTTTTTAGATAGAGACAAAACGAATTGGGAGAGGAGCAGAGAGAGAGAGAGAGGAAGACACAGAATTTGAAGCAGGTTCCAGGCCCTGAGCTGTCAGCACAGAGCCCAACATGGGGCTCGAACTCACGAACCGTGAGATCATGACCTAAGCCAAAGTCGGATGCTCAACCGAGCCACCCACGCACCCCAGTCTTATTGTTCTTTTTAGACCATCATTCAATGAAATGTCATGCCTTGCATTTGACTAAAATTATTGTTATTATTAGCACCGTATACCAACTACTCAGTAAGGACAAATTTATTCTGTTTTAACCCCCATTCTCACCCCGCATCTTTTAAGGCATTGCTGTTCATTTGGTTTCATCCTGTTTTTATCTTATGGAACTCTTTGAAGATATGAAATACTTAGAAGTCTTATCAAAAGACTTGCCTACCTGGAATCTGTATTAATTTCTTTCACTGAGTTTCTTAATCTTTCAGAGGTAAGAATAAATAGAAGGTCAATTCTGAACTTAACTTCTGAATTGCAGCAGAACAAGGCTGCTCTCAGGAACTAAGTGAATTGTTCTCTGGAGCAATGCATGCACACACCAGAACTTCCAGGTACCTTCAGAACCATTGCCTTTTGAAAGTTCAGTGTAATGTTCCAGGAGTGATTTAACTTTGGCTAATTGTGTAAACTCCTTATTTTGACAAAATATTCCAACCTTCTTGTTGCCACATTGAAAACAGCTCCCTTCAAATTTTCTTTAGAGGGGAATTAGTACATTGAACATGATGTTCACATTTTGGAAAAACAATTTCTTAATGAACTAAATTTTTTCTCAACAAAGAACTTGCTTTTTCTATTACTGAATAAAATGATTTAGTGTTCATAATGAAAAAATAAATAAATAAAGAGTTGAGGGAAGTGTAAAGACTAAAGAACAAAACAAATTGAATGTTTAGGATAGTAGGAAATGAGTACATACATTTGTTACTATGCTTTTCATTTATATTGAAGCACAAAAAAAAGAGACAGGGGGTGGATAAGACAACCAAGAACCACATAATCTAATACTCAAATCTAAAGTACAGTGGGAATGATCAAATTTACCATGCTACTTACTATTGGCTGAATAATTTTCTACCAAGTGTGCCAGAATATTTCATTAAAATTATCTGGCAACAGTAGTACTAAAAATATGTTGAATAGACTTCCACAGAAGACACTGGATGGCCAACAGGCACATGCAAAGATGTTCAACATCACTCATTGTAAGAGAAATGCAAATCAAAACCACAGTGAAATATCACCTCACACAAGTTGTATATTTCTTTTTTTCTATTAAGTCTATTAATCATTTTGAGAGAGACAGAGACAGCACAAGTTGTGCAGTGGCAGACAGAGAGAGGGAGAGAGAGAGAATCCCAAGCAGGTTCCACACTGCCAGTGCAGAGCCCAATGCGGGGCTCACACCCACAAAGCCTCAAGATCATGACCTGAGCCACAACAAAGAGTCAAATGCTTAACTGACTAGCCACCCAAGTGCCCCTAGTTGTATATTTCCATTTTAAGTTGTTTGGAATGAATATTTTTGTCTGCTTCTAGCTCTCAGTAGGGTTTCCATAAGACATCTAGACAGTAGAATTATGAGTAGAGTTTTTCTGCATATAAAAATTATTCCTTATTCAGCTGATAATAAACAATAAGCTAACCCAGAAAGGTGGAAGAGGCAGTGATGTCTAAACATTGAGTTAGCATAATGCCTCTATTAGACTATTATACAGATTTACTATGTTAAATAATTTCACAACTCAACTGATATGTTATTAAATAAATGGATAAATTCCATCAAGAAATGTTCCCTTTTCTTCTGCTTCTACTTTGCTCCCAAAATGATAATTAAAAAATTCAAATATGTGATCCTGGAGAGGAAGCTTCTACAATTATACCTCTAAGAGCCATTCTTACTACATAAGCACTAGGACATCTCAGTGGGCAAATAAAGTCAAGGCCATTTCTATTTTTTTGAGGTTCTCAGTTGCAGAATAAAGAAATGTCAAAATATGGCTACAAAGTGTATTTATATTAAAGGCTTACATTTAACAAATTAATCATATTTATGCTCTGGAAAACTCAATCATTATACATGTGATGTCTTGGAGATAGCATTAAAAATATGTTTTTGAGGCCCATCATTATAAGAGACCATGGACTCTCCAGTCACTCTTCAACTGCCAGTGTCTCAAAAATCCTGTCAGACACACATTCACTCCATTAACATAGACTTTTGACTCCCCTATCATCTTCACCTCCTGTATAAACTGTTCTCAACTACTTACTGTATATGATCTTTTTTCAATTTCTATGAAACCACGCACCACAGTAAAATACCAAACATAATAATATCCACGGGAATTAAAAAAATCATTGGAATGTTTGCATCAGTATCTTGTTCCACACAATGTTTGATAGGACAAATAATTTTATATCTTTAGTATACCATTTCTATTTTGTGGAGACCATCACAATTCATGGGAAAATAAACTAGAGTTTGAAAATCCATAGAAATATTGACGTTTCATCATTTTTTTTAATTCACAAAAAGAAATGTCTCTTACTTCTCAAGGTATAGGTCATGATTCAATTTTCTGCTTTTAGCCCATCCTTGTCCATCTATAAATTGTTGATCCCCACTTGCTCTTATCATCTCTATTCAGCCTTGCCAGAAAGTTTATCTTATATCAAGTGTAAATATAATCCTTCAAACTGTGCCTTAAATCTTACTCTCCTTCTTTAGAAACCTCACATCTTCTTTCTGTTCTGCACCCTCAACAGCTCTCTCTGCTATTTTATATACAGAAATAAGTATAAATCTCTCTCTCCTATTATTCAAAAATAAATGTTCTAATTTTCGGGTTTTATAGCCATGCTCTGATCACCCTGATTTCCTCCATAACCAACTTCTTAATAAGTGGCTGACATTTTCTCCTTCCCATGCTGCCCTCACCCCATGGCTAGATGAGCCTGTCATTGTCTCTCCAGGGAAACTTTTCTCACAGAGGTGATCAGTGACCCCACTATTCCTAATAAAAGGAACACATTTCAGCCTTGGTCTTACTTTATTTCTCTGAGGTATGTAGAAGTCTGGACAAAAGTTTTATTGAAATTTTCTTGTCTATTATTCCATCCACATCTGTGGCCACTTCTCAACCTCCTGCCAGGATTGATTTCTCTCAGCTACCCCTTAAAAGACAGTGTTTCTCAGAGTTCCATCTTTTTTCTTTTCCTCTTACAGTATTTGACCCTCCTGGGTGACCCCATCTACTCTTTTGATTTTAGTTGACATTGTGTTGATGAAGCTCAGATCTCTGAGCTTTATGTCTCTGCAAGGTACCTGGCCCCACCAGATGTCCTTGGTACTTCTCTATATACTTATCCAAGGATCATGTTAGGCCCCACAGGGTCACTCCATAGTTTTGATCATCTGTCCAAACCCTTTCTCTTTTTTAATCAATAGAACCAACCCCTTGCCTAATCCAAAACACAAGAATTATGCTTGATACTTCCCTCTTCCCTATTCACCTTCCAAGGTCACCAAGTCCTGTTAAGTCTCTCCACAAATGGTCTCCCAGTCCTGTCACATGCTATTCCCCTGCACAGTTCCGGATGCTTCAGGACTTTGCCAATTACATTACCTTTCTACCTCTTCTCCCTGCCCCCATTTTATTTACCTTTACTATTTCTACCACAACTTCCAGGATGATCTTTCTAAAATGCAGAGCTGGTCAAGCTATATCCCATCTCCAATATTGCTTAAAACAGCTCATTGGCTTCCTACAGTCTTTAAAATAAAATAACATATCCCGGGCATGGCCTTCCACAGTCTGTCACTGCCAATCTCTTATAGCCTTGTCTTTTACCACATTTGCCTTGCAGCCTACGTTTTAGTCCTGCTGAAATCTATATACCAAATACCGGTATTTCAATCATATTGAAATAAATGCTCTGAATGAATCCCTGGAAAAAACCATGTTCTTTCAAACATTTGCTCCTTGCACATCCTTCTCTCCTGACTCAGCTTGAGCATCACCCAGGAAGCTTTATTCTCTCCTAAAGGACTGGGGAAATTCTCCTATTGTGTATTCTCATAGCTCACTGAACCAATCTCGGCTGCAAGTTTGTCTTTACCAGATGTGTTTAACAGTGTACTCTCTAGGTGGGTGGATTCAGTGTACCTCAAGGGCATGGATCCTGTCTTCCTCATATCTCCACTGTTTTCCTCAATGACTGGCACATGCTATATATCCATCATTGTTGAATGAATTAATATAAGCACTATTTGCTAATACTCCTTTTTGGGTAGTCATATGATAAATACATATGATCTAACTAACCGTATAAATACTTTACTTCACATAGATGTATAGATAGATGTATAAATAAAAAATAAATCAGGAATTTGTAGACTTGTCTTTCCTACTGTAGACATTAACATCTTTGTTCATAACTTTATGTGTACCCATACACAGACACATATGCAGAAAAGTTTCTTATTCTGCAGAAATACAAAATATTATTTTAGGAAGCACTGACTAACAAAATTACTAAAATGCTTCATGAATGTTAAAGACAATTATTGTCTTTAGGCACATGTAATTGGAACATGCAATTAAAAAAGTCTTATGTAAGTAAAAGGTATTCCACTGACATATTTGAGATTACAATTCCTTTTTAAACAATATTCTTATAAATATATTACATATATGTCTCTTTAAAACATTATTTTAAAAAACCAAATACATCTTTGAGACTGCAAAGGACATTAGAATTAATATTGAGGCTCAGCGAAAAAAATATCTTGAATAAAATCATACAGCTTGTAAATGGAAAAGTCATAAGAATTTTAAAATTTAATATATTTAAAATTATATCTCATTCCTTTATTGGGAACAATAGGTTTAACTTAATATATTGTAGTCTCTAGGGTCTTTTCTGTAATTTTAAAGCCTCATGTAGACCTGTAAGACAAAAATAAAAAGAATAAGGATTCTATGTGGTACCCACTCATGATGAGACTTTTTTATGTGAGTGTAAGGGGTACCACAGGGGCAGTTTATACTTCATCTGCTTCTACCATTAAACTCCTGTCAAGCAGAATCCAAGGGAATACAACTTATGTGCCATTAAACCATCAGGGTCCCTTAATAAAGTAGAAACCTATAGTGAGATAATGCCAGCCACAGCTTAGCCATTATAAGGAGAACTAACCAACCAGGTCACAAGAAAAAGCACCCAGAAAAACAAAGGCTCCCCTTTCACATCCAACTCCATCACTATCAGGGAGTTTTACTCCCATTAACCTGGTGACACCACATCTGACACACAGAAGCTAGGCCAAGAGATGGTAAGAAGATGACACTGATGTGTCTATAGTAAGACTACTGACCCCTACCATGCCATTCTACATTATAGCTTCATTTGCTCATTTCAATTCAATGCATACATTAATTTCAGATCTCGCTTTACATAAAAAATGAGACAGCCTATAAATAGTCATCCAAAAAATATTTTAGATTAAGTTCCCTGACTCAGGTCACTAAGTGTTGTTCTTCTTTATTTCTCAGAAATGTTTCATACTCCAAGAGAAATTTGGTGCTCATAATTAGACACAATTTTACATGCTAAGGATTCATATTATTTATGATAATAAAAACAACGTCTATGACTTAACTAATGCAATATACAATTCATAAAGTTCTCTCCTATATGTTTCAATGATCTCCACAGTCACATAGGGTTTTTTTGTTTTTTGTTTTGTTTTTTTTTTTTAGAGTTGTATTCGGGTAAGCGATATCACATTAATTTGAAAGCTCACATACAAACTAACTGGTAGATCCTAAAATTGATCCCATGACTTTGGACACCAAGTCCAGTGTTCTAGCCACTACTTAATTGTGCAAAGTTGTTGAAGACACAGTATTAGAAAGACACTAATGTATTTTTTTTTCCTTCAACAAAGTCATTCAGAGTAACTATTCCAATTTAGGGTTTTAATTGTATTTACCTTGTCAAGATATGCTTCCATTCCAAGAAGAGAACCCAAACTTTTGGTTCTTTATATAAGTAGAAACCACTATTAAAGGATAAATAAGTTGAAGAGATGAAGGAAGAAAGAAGGAAAGAGAAAGAGAAAGAGGAAGCCAGGAAGGAAGGAAGGAAGGAAGGAAGGAACGAAGGAAGGATAAAAGGGAGGGAGGGAAGGAGGGAAGAAGGGAAGACCAGGTATTTCATTTTCAAGAAAAGAAATGGTGCACTAGATACCTAAAACAATCTACTTTTAAAAAGCTTTTTACTCTGCTTGGCAAATTCCAGATAAGATTCTTTGTATGTAAATATGTATGATTTTCTGGGGAAAAGAATGTAAGCCTTTCATCCATTCAGTCCACCATAGAATCATCAGATGAGTACATCCCTTTAAATAAGAAACTATTTGTGTAAAAGACAGAAAATAAAAGGGAAAAATATTCTAGGAGTAGGAAGACACAACTGAATAAAGCAAAAGGAATCTTGGAAGAGTTTACGGAACTCATGGAATCTGCACTGGGTCTTGAAAGATAGGTTGAATTTTGTTTGACAGGAGGGGAGGGAAAAGAGAGGGCATTTCCAGTTAAGAGAAAGGTAGGAGTGAAGACACACATACACGCACACACAAATGCACATGTTTGGGAGAACGCAGATGCTGCTACTTGAGTAGAAGAATTATTGTACGTAAGGGTTCAGGAGAGTCCAAGTGCTAAATGAGAGGGCACCAACCAGAAAGCAAATCCATTTTCTCCTTCCGAAAGCAGTTTTTGTTATCTTTAGTAAGAAGAGCAACACCAGAATGTGTAAGCTACAAAAGATCATTTGTTTTCCCATCTTTATTTTACAGAGGAGAAACTTAAGTCCTTGTGATACTATATGCTTCCTGCCTCACTGTCATACATGATTTGGCCATTTCTACCACTGAAGAAATTCAATACAATCTCCTAAATGAATAGCTAGAGCATACCTCAAAGCATATCTGCTTTTCATTTAGTGTGGGTTTTAATTATAACTCTTTGAACAGGTTAATGTTTCTCTCAGAGTGTCTTTTATTCATTCATTACTGAAACATCTTCAATGCATGCAGTTCAAGAAAACTGAGTCAGTGAAGTCACTTGTGTCAACAGTAAATTTTTTTTTATCTTTTTTCCTTAGTGTCTTAGTCTAGCACTAGAATCTTTAAGGAAAGAATTGACTATTGTGTAGAAATAACTTTAGAAACTTAAGGTTCATTGATTAGATGAGGTCTGAAGCCCTTCTCTAAAAATTCTATTTTATGTTCTCAAATTTTTCTTTAGAGGAAAATAATTTTTTATGTATTTTGGTTCTTTTTAAATTGCCTTAATATGTTTGTAACTGTATCCTAGATTATTAGATGCTACACAGTTTCACCTTCTCTAGGGACTGACTAAATTCTGAAATGTGCACAGAAGGTAAAAATCCCAAGGCACCTGGATGGCTCAGTCAATTAAATCTCTGACTCTGCATTTTGACCTAGGCTATGATCTCAAGTTTCTTGAGATTGAGCCCCAACTCGAGCTCTGTGCTGATAGCAGACAGCTTGTTTGGGATTCTCTCTTTCCTTCTCTCTCTGCCCCTCCCCTGCTTGCATTCTCTCTTTCTAAATAAATATATAAACATTAAAAAAGTTTTTAAGGGGCGCCTGGGTGGCTCAGTCGGTTGAGCATCTGACTTCAACTCAGGTCATGATCTCGCGGTCCGTGAGTTCGAGCCCCGCGTCGGGCTCTGTGCTGACAGCTCGGAGCCTGGAGCTTGCTTTGGATTCTCTGTCTCCCTCTCTCTCTGCCCCTCCCCTGTTCATGCTCTCTCTCACTTTCAAAAATGAATAAATGTTTTTTAAAAAAAAAGTTTTTAAAAAGGTAAAAATTCCAAATCCCTAATCACCCTATATGTGCATATGTGTTATTTGTCATATTATGGTAATTTAAAAGTGCCTACCAAAGACACAGAGTGACAGAAATTCATGAATTAAGGAATGAAAAATATATAGAGTTTAAAATGAGTAATTTAGGGGCACCTGGGTGGCTCAGTTGGTTAAGCATCTGACTCTTAATTTTGGCTCAGGTCATGATCTCACAGTTTGTGAGTTCGAGCCCTGAATCAGCTTTAGCACTGTCAGTAAGGAGCCTGCTTGGGATTCTCTCCCTTGCTCTCTGCCCTTCCCCCGCTCTCTCTCTCCGTCTCTTAGTAAACTTAAAAATATAAAATAAAATAAAATTAGTAATTGAAAATGCCATTTGATGAAGCTTTTGATATATTTAATTACAGAGCCCTGAAGTGATGGTAGTACATCAATAGGGAGATAGTACACTGAGAAATTACTTCCTTTGTATTAAAATTTATTGCGACCACACTGATTAGTTATCCATCTGCTCATACTCCAAATTGATTCTATACCCTGAGATGCTAGGGCTTAAAATATGCAAACAATACTTCCTAGAACCCCAGTGCCAGCTGGCTGACTGAGAAGTCTGCCAATAGGCAGCACTGAGTGGTACTGGAAGTGGGGGCAGGTGGAGAGAGAACTTCCTGTCTCAACTCCAAACCTGGCCCCATTAGCTGTTGTAGCAGTAACACTTGGTCAAGTCTGCAGTTTCTTTCTGCATTCCGCAAGCCAGCCACACTGGGGCCCTTATCTTTACTGTTTCCTCTTTATCCTAGGCTCTTGCTGTAGCTGAGTTTCTAGGTCACCAGGGCTCCCTTTTTGCTCTCTCAACTCTTCAATGACTGTAATGATATCCCGAATCAAATCTATTCCATTTTTAAATGACTAATGTGGTTTCCATTTCCCATCAGGATTCTGACTGATGCTATAAAGTGATGCCAATGGAATGCCAGTCTGTAAATGCCATCTCCTACAATGACCACAGAATGGATATGATGAGAAGAGTCAAAGCCAATGACAGTGCCTTGCCCTTTGCAGCAAGAAAACAGTACAGACACAAATACGTGCCAAATCCAGTGAGCAAAAAGCTATATTCTCTGAAGCTATCCCAGGGAAAAACAAAATTCCCTACACGTCAGTCACTCAGAATAGAGGAAGTGAAAGGGCAGCAATTTTATAAGAGCTTTCCACTAGAAACTGGGCCAAAAAAAAAAAAAAAAAAAAAAAAAAAGGAAGGGGGCATTAAGGAATAATTTTATCTTCACTTGGAGAGTTTCAACATTAGTTTATGCTTTTCAGCTTCAACAATTGCCTTGTTCATTAAAGTTTTATGAGTAATTTAGATATTTTCTGCAAAAAGATACAGAATATACAATGAGTTTCTGAGTTCAGGGGTTTTCTCCATTAGCAGCCAATTTCTGATTCCTCTCAAAAGGTCTCCCAGAAATGTTGATCTCTTTCAGCTACTCACACTCTCATTTAGCGAAGAATTAAATGAAAACTGAACACAATTATTTTAATGTTACCTTAAGGATAAAGGCAATGCTATTTTAAATGTTAAATATTTTAGTTCTGGAAAACAGCATGGTGCTTAAATGTCTTTTAGAAAGAAGAAAATAAATAGTACTAATGGGACACCCAGTAAGGTATACTTGAGACATAATTTTATGGCTACACTCATTTTAAGCCTTTGATATGTGAATCCTAAAAGAATTGCTCTAAGGATACCAATCAGCACAGTCACATTGAAACCCCACTGAGTGTTGCCAGCGGAAGTAACATATCCTCAAGACCTCTGAAAAGGGGCGGGGGGCACGTGTAGCCCCTCAGGTATTAAGAACCTTCACAGGGTGTCCCTACTCATCTGTGAGTGTTCCAGTATAACTAGTAGTTCATTATATTGATGTTTCTAGAGGAGGATTATCCTAGCAAAATAGTTTTGCCCCTGCCCATTCCAGTCTTCTGAAAATACAATAATGCCATTTCAGTTACAGAAGAATGTATGAATCCTTTTCACATTTCGTATCTAATCTGATACACACAGAAGCATCACTCTGACTTAACAAATGAAAAACATGAATGCTCATGGAGGTGGGGCCTTAGGCCTGATCACACAGATATTGAGCAAAGAATCAGGACTAAGTGGTCAGAAATATCACAAAGCTGGGAAATGTGGTCTTCAATATTCCCAAACACAGAGAGCACACTCAGGGTTTAAATTCCATTCTTTTCAAAGGAAAAAGAAAATAATTTGTTTTGTTTCAGATCTGTTCCAGAGATGTCAGAGGATAAATTATTTCAGCCAAGCAAGATTTTGTCCTGTATCTACAGGAAAATAAAACCAAATTATTGAGTTACATGCATTCCTTTGGGGCTACAGTCTTTGTTTTGAAAGGGAAAGTCTAAAAAATGAAAACTTCTAACATGAACTAGAACCATCCTGAGATTACTCGTGTGTGTATAACAATACAAAAGATAAGTGTGATGGCACTCCACAAGCTAGAAAGCTATATAAACTTCTAGCACATAACTACAGTAAATGAGTTTCCAAAAGTTTCCAAAACCTCAGCATAGTCTACAGCAGTAGTTCTCAAAATATGATCCCTGGACGAACAGTGTCAACATCACCTGAGAATCTGTTAGAAAAGCAAATTCTTGGGCCCCACTGGATCATAAAATCTATGGGTGGCATCCAGAAAACTGCCTTTTACAAATGCCTCCGGGTAATTCTAATGCATGCTGAAATTCCAGAACCTCAGAGCTAATGGCAGAATTAAATTTAAGGCTAAATTTGACCTTGTAAACAGATTCAGCTGTCCACTGTGTAGACATAGTATTTTCCAACAAATTCCTAAGTGTATTTTCCAACAAAATGAAACTATTGCCTCCTTGCTGTGAAATAATCATAAGTCAGTGCTCTCATGCTGAAAAATCAGCCTTGACAAACCCTAATAAGAGAATAGAACCAAACAACCATTCCACAAGGAAGTTACTACTAAAATAAAATTCCATGGACACCTGCTTCACCTTAAGCAATGCTTGGATCATTAAAATTTTAAAAACCACAGAGGTTGCCACAGACTCCACATGGAGAAGACCATTCTGTAAGAATGCTGAGCATGGTTTATGCATTGAGGCAGAACTCAGTCCTCATCCATATTGCATTACCCCTTGGAAAGGTGAATGTACCAGATTTCAGGCCATAAATAATTTACCTAAATACCCATAGATCTTCCAAGTATTAGGGTTGTCCTCTTAAACGGGCCAAACCCTGTGATAATTTGCCAAAGAAAAACAGCCATGCCCAGCAGCAAAAGCTGTTCTCTAGTGAGAGCCAGTAATGGAATGGCAGACATTCCAGGACTAATCTCATCCCTGGAAATGGGGGATTTTCTTATTCTCTTCCCACTGCATCTGGAGGACCTTGGAACTTCACCATGGGTCTTCCGAATTGCTTCCAGAACAGATCTAATCTAGATAGTGTCTAGCTTTACAAATCTAACTTTTCAGAACCTCATGATACAAGTTCAACTGGTCACCCTGATCCTACAGGGTTGGGATTAAGTTTTTTTTTTTTTTTTTCTTATCACAGTGGGGATAGGGAACACAGATACTTTTTCTAGACTGGGGACCTCCTGGCTTGATGCCTCCCAAGAGAAGGGATCTTCTCCTCTTCTAAGAAGATTCCAGTGAGTTTCTCAATTATAAACACTCTTTCATTGAGAGATTTCTAAACTTAAGACTGCCCTCTCTAACCCTTAAAGGACTTGGGGCTACAGAACCTAGCTGTAGTATTCCCAAAGCCTCCAGAATCTGGATATCTACTTGGTAGCTTCTCAGACCATCTCTGAAAAGCTCCAAAGTTATGGAATTCCAGATAATGTGTAACCCTGAGAGAAACAAGAACTGTTTCTGTAGCTCACAGGAGGTGTACGAACACCCAATGATTACCCTAGACCCTTCTGTGGAAGCCAGGTTAGCCAAGAATCCTAGGAATTCCCTCCATGATTCCACAATATTGTATGTTCCTCTGTAGGCGGATATTAGCACATAAAGTACTTCCAGGTTCAGTGGAGATGCCCAGGCTGCCCCTTGAGCTATGTCCTGGTAACCCCCAGAAATGTTTTCCTGACCTTCTCATGAAGCAAACTCCCAGTAAGTACATGGCCCTAAAGGCCACTGGGAGTTTTGGAATCCAAGATAAAGAGCTCAAGGACTCTCCTAGATTTTCTAGAGCATGCTGGGGATGTCACTTATCCTCTCAACTTAGAGCAAAAGCCAGCACTCATTAGTGAGTATTCCCATGGAAGTTCTAGATGCAGCCTGTCGAAAACCCACCAGAGCTGACTGTGAAGGTCTCAAAGTGAGCATCAGGAACCACCAGTCAACTCTGATGAGACTGATGTCATCAAGAACTGGGATTAAATCTACCATTAGAGATCACGCTGTGGCTACAGCCGAAGGACCTCAATTCTGAGATCCCTGAAACTTATCCTAAGTTTGGACAGGTGAACTTGACCAGATCCTTGGGGAATGTCAACTTGGTGTTGAAGAGACACGCTATGACTGTATTTACTCAGAAGTTTTTACTACTAAAAAAAAATCTCAGGCTAATCCAAGTGTTTAGGGGTTTTAGTTGCTGGGGAAGTATGACAGTTACTGGGAAATCTCATTCTCCTGGAAGTGGGACACCCATTGAAGAAATAATTCTGCAAGGCACAGAAAACCCATAATAGTACCAATGGCTTCATTAAGTGAGACCCAAATGTCCTCTAATAACTTGGGACTCTGCTGAGCCATCCTGTGGTCAGTTTCACAGATCATTACCTTTGGGTCAGATTTAGCATTAACTGATACTGTTATTTCTTTAACAAAGTTCCTGAAACCAACTACTTTTTAAAATAAAACTCAAAAGTAATACATGTTTGCTATAACAATATAAAGGAAATTACAAGAGCTTATAAAGCAAAATTAAGGTTTTTCCCCTTCCAGTTTTTCCAGAACCATCTGGTATATATATACTCAACTCTCTACTACCATATATATATATATATATATATATATATATATATAAAGTAGCTATATAAATATATATATAGTAGCTATATATATATAGTAACTATATAAATATATATAGCTATATAAATATATATACAGTAGCCATATATATATTTATATATATATATATATATATATATATATATATATATATATAGTTAAATCTTTCTTGTGAAACTAACAACTTAAATTATAGCTATAACAGATCCAAGATAAATAATAAGCAGCCAGAGGACTTTGTACTGGGCCACGCACCTGACATTATCATCAAGTTGATTTTCCAAGTATTAAGTAAATGATATTGATGAGATGCTGCTGTACCAGAGGTACAAATAGCAAGGTATGTGGAACTGTGGAGAATCCAAGGCTGATGCTTCCAATAGCTCAGCTTTGTTCATTGTTACCACATGTCTTGAGTATGTAATGACTTGGGGACTTCACAAGGTGTGCCTAATTGTCAAAAGACTCTACTATGTTGGTGTTGTGCAAGATTTGTGCTTGTCTTTAATTTAAACTGTCATTAAGTGAAATGAACCTGGTGCTTAGTAAAGCCTATTCTTTCCCTCATGAGTTTACCAAGCCAAACCTAAGACTCATGCCACTGGTCAAGCAAAGTGGACACTGCAGTATTAATTTGCATTTTCCTGATCACCATTAGGTTCCCCATCTGCCTATTTAAACATTGTTCAATGTTTAAATTTTTTACACTTTTTCTATGGGTTGTGTTTTCCTTATTACTTTTTTGGAAGACTTTATATATTAACTTTCATATCTAATTTATACAAAAACAAGTTTAATTTCTTCTCACAATTATATTTTACATTTATTACAAATGTATTTGTTTTTATTTTTCATTTAGACTGCAATGTACCATTGTATCCTGTATACCTTTCTTGATTTCTTTCAAAGCAAAGTCAGTTACCCCATTACCATTTAGTATATAATCCATGCTTTGCCTTTTCTCCCTGAACTAAAATCTTAGTCTATTCAGATACTAAGAACTTATACATTTACATTCACATTTAATTCTATTCCCACTCTTTATGCTGATCTACTGATATATTTGTTCCCGTTGTTTCTTTTTAAAATAATAATAGCATTATAGTAACTTTTACTATCTGGTATGCAGGTTTTCCTCCATTTTTGTCAAACCCGTCTTCAGTCTGTTTTGGATAACACAGGGTTTACAAGAATATAATTTTGAGCACATCATTTTCCCTCTCTGGAACTCACTCAGAAAATCAGATGCGTAGTTCTCCATGTTCTATGGCAGTTCATGTTCTTACATTCTCGTTTCCAGTTCTCTCCTTAGTCTTCCTGGAGATTTCCTGCTCCATAATTGGTGTCCTCTAGAAACCTCAGCTGTGCTTTCAATAGAGTATCTATTATATGGCATCCAGTATTCCAGGTAGCTGTGCGCATGCGTGTGTGAGCATGCATGCGTGAATGCCTGCCGGCGCATGCGGGTGAGTGCATGCTTGCGTGCGTGCTGTGGGCGGAGGTTTTTGGTCATGCTGCTAAGTGGAACAGAAGGTCCCATACCACTAAGTTTCTAATAAGTACAGAAGTTGAGCCAGATTTTGCTTTTTAGTGTGCTCCCTCGAGCAGCATCAGGGGCATCCCTTGGGAGAGTATTGTAAGTGCAGAACCTAGGTCCTCACCGGAGACCTGCATTTTTTACCAGACCTTTATGTGATTCATTTGCACATAGGAGTTTGAAAAGCACTGAACTAGGTGTTGTCTTATATCCCCGCAACTCGAGCATTACAGAAGTCAATGATTAAGTGGTAATCCTGGTTTTCCTGATTCTTCCTATGTATCTGACTGAATTAAATCTGGGAGCATTCTCCAAGGTTTAAGACTTTTCTAAAGAAATTAGTAAGAGGGAAGGAGAAAAACAGTGAACAGTTTGTCTTATAATTTTCCTAGTCCATGATAAATATAGATAGCCTGTCTCAGTTGCATGATTATATATCTTCTTCCTGGTCTTCCTGCTTCCAGTCCTTTTTCCTTTCTACTCTTTCTGCAAATTTCTACTCCCCCATTCAGAAATCTTTAGGTGCTTCTTGTCATACTGCTCCGACAGCCTTGCTGGAACCTGTATACCCACACTGTATCTATTTTATATAGCCTTTGCTTCTAAGACTTTATTTGAAGATGGGTTCCCTGTTTAAAAAAGAAAAAGAATGGGGCACCTGGGTGGCTCAGTAGGTTAAGCATCTGACTCTGGATTTTGGCTCAGATCATGATCTTATAGTGGAGAGAGGTAGAACCGTAAGGAACCCCACTTGGGGCTCCATGCTGGGTATGGAGGAGCCTGCTTAAGATTCTCTCTCTCCCTCCACCCCTCCCCCGATTTCAGGAAAGCGCGTGCTCTCTCGCTCTCTCTCTCTCTCTCTCTCTCTCTCTCTCAAACAACGACAACAAAGAAAACAAGAGCTCATTCATCTGTGGCATTTTCCTATTTTAGTATTAGAAAATGTAAGTTGGTTTACAGCATAAACAGAAATAAGCATAGGAAAAAGGGTTACTGTCTCTAGTAAGGAATTGTGACTTAGAACTGATAGTATTTTTCAGCTATCAAGTTAACAAGATTCAAAATAATGTCCAGAGTTATGCAGGATAAAGGTGTCTCTAAAGTGGAGTGTACAGCATTGTCCCATTCAGAAGGAAGAAATATTTATCAAAATTCTTTTTAAAATGCACAGTAATTATATTTTCAGGAGTTTGTCCTAAGAAAATATTTAATAATGTACACAGAGATTTAGCTACAGGGATAGTCATCAAAGTGTTGTCTCTGATTAGGAGAGAGGGAAAAAAAAAAAAAAAACTTGAAATGACATAAATATGAACTAGCTTAAATTGCTTATGGCAAAATCATATAAATGGAACATTTACATGGAGAGATATTCACAAAATTTAATTTTAAAGGATGTGTTAGAAAATAATATGATCACATTTTAGTGAAATAAATATGTGCATTTAGGTGTATATTTGGTTTGAGAAGAATGTAGATAACTTTTCATGTTTTACTCTGGAATTACAAGACATTTTCCCCCTCTTTTGTTTTCTTTCCTGTATTTCTAATTTATATTTTTGTGGCTTTTAACTAGAAGAATTAAAAAGTGTTATCTTTCAAAAAGACAGGGTCTTTCTCCTAAGGTGGATGATGGAAGAGATAGAGGTAAAGCCTAAAGAAAAAGTCACCTTGCCTCTTTCAGTTCTATATTTTCTGTTGTTTTTAGATGAAAACTCCAAGTTAGCAAATTGCCATTTCATGCATAATGACTGCCCTGTTGTGGGCAAGCTCAGTTATTTGGGAACTGATTATTCATTAAACAAATATGTAACTACTCATGTCCCTTATATAAAGACAGAATATAGGGCCTTTGTTTGTTTAGAGTTTCCCTGTGCCTCACTTGTTCTTTCTGGCACTTTATAGACCCTTCGTCAATGGGTTTAAGGCAACTGTATATATAATTTATCCATGCCACTCAGTTTGTCCATTTTTATCAGCTACAGTTAAAATTCAAGTGTTAAAGTAGTTGAGAACTATTGGCCACAGTTTGAAAAAAGAACAGGTTTTTTTTTTTTTCCCTTTTTTCCCCATGTCAACAACTAAGGAAAACCAAAGTATAAGGAAAACCACTTGAATTTGCAAGTATAATAATCTTTGTTTTCTCATTTTAATAAATAATGCATTTGAACAAATTAAGAAAAAATAGACCAGCAAAAGGAAAATATATTAAAATTACCTA
This sequence comes from Panthera leo, assembly GCF_018350215.1. NCBI lineage: Eukaryota > Metazoa > Chordata > Mammalia > Carnivora > Felidae > Panthera > Panthera leo. The sequence continues at coordinate 76,658,666 of NC_056687.1, forward strand.
TAATCCCATTGCTAGGGAATAACTATCCTTAACATTTATAAGCTTATTGTTCCAGGCTATTTTTATTCTAAAATATGCATGTATACATAGCTTATATAACTTGAATCACAGTGTGCCTGTTTTTTGATGAGCCTTCATCTCGTTCAAAAGTGAGTCACGAAGACCTTTCATGGATTACTATCGTATAGCATAAATATAATGGCAGCAGGATGATCAATGTGCCAAGCTGACAAAATTTATTGTTTTTATTTTTTTTTATTATTTTTTTTAATGTTTATTTTTATTTTTCAGACAGAGAGAGACACAGCATGAACAGGGGAGGGTCAGAGAGAGAGAGGGAGACACAGAATCCGAAGCAGGCTCCAGGCTCTGAGCTGTCAGCACAGAGCCCGATGCGGGGCTCGAACTCACGGACCGTGAGATCATGACCTGAGCTGAAGTCAGACGTTTAACCGACTGAGCCACCCAGGCGCCCCTTGTTTTTATTTTTTATTTTGAAAATTTAGACTCACAGAATGGTTGCAGTAATAGTACAAAGAAAGCCTAAAATTCTTTCACCTAAATTCTGTAAATGTTAACTTTTTACTGCGCATGTCTCTCTGTTTGTGTATGTTTCTCTTTTAGCCATTCTCTGTTTATGTGTGTGTATTATACTTTTATTTTTTAAACCATTTAAAAGTAGGCTGCAGACAATACAGTGCCCCCTTTACCTCTAAATTGACTGCAACTTTCTAAAACAAAGGGCGTTTTTACATAAGACAGTACAGTTACTAAAATCAGGAAATTAACATTGATGGGCTATCTCTCCTGATACAGACTGTATACTTTCTCAAATTTTTCTAATTATACCATTAATTTCCTTTATAGGAATATTCTTTTTCTATCCAGGACCCATTCAAGGATCACACATTGCATTGGTGAATTGGGGAAGAGTCAGATCACAGTGGACATTCAAATGTAGGTTTATTCTCCCTCCAGAAATTTTAAAGTCCTTTTCTATTCATTTTTAAGGGCAGTGAGGAGGTCTGGTAAACTGCATTTCAGAAATGCTGTCATAATGGGTTTTAACACCTTTTACTGTTCTTACTGGTGCTATTTTGTAGAATAAGGAACAATATTGACAGGGCTTATGGGAGGTATTTTCATACACTTCTTTAAAAAAATCTCAGACTTCCATTTTTATATTCTAACGTTTTCATAATTTTTTCTTTTTTTTTTTTTTGTAACTGGAGCCATGTAATATGTATAAGGGAAATGTTTGCTTTGTTTCAAGAGTTTTGCTAATTTTTAGGCAGAAAGATAATAGTTGCCTAGAGTTTACCTTATGTTGAACTAAAATCAGTATTTATTGGGGCACCTGGGTGGCTTAGTTGGCTGGACATCCAACTCTTGATTTCGGCTCAAGTCATGATCCCAGGGTTGTGGGATCAAGCCCCGTATAAGGTTCTGTGCTGAGCATGGAGCCTGCTTAAGATTCTTTCTCTTTCTTCCTCTGCCCCACTCACGCTTTCTCTCTGTCTCTCTAAAATAAGTAAATAAATATCAGTATTTCTCTTTAAAAAAAAGAAAGGGTGTCAGTCAATTAAGAATTTCTTACCTAATGCTTAAAAAAAAAAAGACATTGGGGGTTTTAAGCAGGAGGTAAGATTCTCAGATTTTGTTTTGTTTGTTTTAAAAGTCATTTCCCTGGCATTACAGAAAATGGTTTTGAAGAAGCTGTTTTAATAAATTCTTAGAATAGTGGAAGATGAGAGGACAAGGCAGAGACTGGTGATGGGGAGGAAAGAAAATAACATAGATCAAAGCCCAGTATGCAAAGTCGCCCCTGCTCCAATACTCCACTGTAGGAATAGAATGGTTTAAATTTGTGACGCCAGACCTCTTACCACTAATATGAAAATTCACGTATAAGAAAGAGGACACGAAACGTTCCCCACCTTCAACTTATGTTTGCAAAGAATGTTTTAATTGAGTCTTATTTCTTAGTGAAAGATGATAGCTCAGTCTCACGTCTTCCGCTTTCATTTCTAAAAGTCTTTTTATACTGCCACAGTCCCCTAGTGCTATACATCAAATTAAGGCAGGCCTTGAGTGTCAGCCCCAAAGGCTTTACTTTAATATTTAGTGTAATGTTAGAGATCATTCCTAGTCTTGTACATGATTCAAATAACTGTTTCTTTAGTCACATACAGTGCTAAACTTTTGTCATCTAACAAGATAAATTAAAGAATAAGCAACAGCCTATTGAGTTGAAAAAAAAAAAAAAAACATACGCACAATGTATTATTTTACAATCCCATGAAGGCTAAAGAGCTTACCCTAACAAAATATATCCATCAATTAAATTTTAAAGTCTTGCCTGAAAATTTACTATGCTACACATTTCAATTTGCACCTGAATCTTCTGGAACTAATTTAAAATGCAGATTCTGATTCCATGGGTTTGGGATAATGTCTAAGATTCTTATCTTTAACATTCTGCCCAGGGTATCCATTCTGCTCATTCTCAGACCACATTCTAAAGAAGAATATAGAAATTATCTATTACTTCTCACTGTATTGTAGGTTTTTACTTGAAAACAGAGGTTGAAACTGCAAGTTAGAAAGAACACACACAGGGTTGGAGTCAAGACAAGGAGTCTAAGACCTGTTTGCCATCAACAAACCAGGTGACCCGGGGTAGATCCTGTGATCGTTGTGGGCCTCAGTTTCCACAATGTGGCCATCTGCAACAGAAAAGAGAGCTGTTTTTCTATGACATAAGGTATGTTTTTAATAAAAATTTAACAAAAATCCAACCTTCAGAATGAACAAGCTTGAGTTGGTTTAATTGCAGTAAACATATTTATTTAAAAATGTTAAATGTTTTCCTTCTGAGAGTGCAATGCCAAATAGCTACCATATGATTATAAAGAAAATGAAAAACAAAATTACCTTCCTGAGAAAGTGACCCTTTCTCTTTATGAAGTCACAGGCCGAATGAAACAGTAAACAGAGAATGTGGCCAAAGAGTCATGATTCAGGAGATTAAAATATCCCTTCTCAGAAATGGATACACTACTTTTCTGCCTCAGGCACAACTTTCAGAAAAATATATTCTTTGAATTTGGAATGAAGCAATTTTTCATTTCATTTCAACATCTGGCTCTGAAATGAAGGGAGGCAAAGAAACATTGCATCATCTCTTGCTTGAAGAATCATTCAGATTCATAGTGGCAGAGTTCTCCAAGAAATAAATGGGATCCAACTGGAACATCCCAAATCCAATATATATAGACACTGTACAGAAGATTATATCTTAAAATCTGTAAGTGGTAAGCTGAAAAAGATGAATGTTTAAAAATGAGAGAGAGAGAGAGAGAGAGAGAGGTGACAGGGCATTTAACTCTCCAGAGCCTCATCCGTTCACTCTCAGTCTTTGGGGTCAGCTGTGCTTTTGGAGAAGCCGCGTTTCCAGGGGTCCTTTTGCTAGCTGCCTGAGTCCTGTTGCTTTTGATCACTCTCTCTGACGGATGTGATGTGATTCTTTTTGCCAGCTCGTTCCTCTGAGTCTGCTAACTCGGCACACGCTGCTTTCACCTCACTAGCAGGACTGCCTCTCTCTCAGCAAGAGCTCTTAGTCCTGCCAAAGGCCAACACCCCTTGGAAGGGCAGGCCCCCGCACCTCCTGACAGCCCAGCTCCCTGGCAGATGAAGCTCTCCCTCTGGTCCCCGTGTCAGATTCAAAGTCCTGACCAGCTTCCATCAGCAGAAGCTGCCTCTTAATTGCTGTAGATCAAAAAGCATTGAACATGTCAATTAAAATAGAGTGGAAGAGGGCAGACAAAGGTAGGGAAGATCTGGCATTTACCAAAATAACCCATTTCCTGGTGGGCTGATGGCTTTCTTTATGCCTCATGGTTCTACTTGATTAATGGGCAGGTCATTTCTCCAGCAACACCACGAACACAACAATCGATTTCAGGGTCTGTCTGATTTACCTCTCTGGCTTTTTTCTTTCCTATAATCCATTCCATTCTATAGCAAAAGGGTTTGTCCCTAGAACTACACATATTTCCATTAGAAGAGAACCCCCTCAAGCCACATGCAGATGTGAAGGAAGTAGCCTCATTGCTTTTGACTCACCTCTTATCAGTCCTTTGTACTTTCCTGTTATATTCCATCAACATGGCTAAAATATAATTTTCAGAGCTAGAACAGGGCTTCACTACATAGTCTAACAGATGAGTCAAGTGAGGCTCAGAGAGGTGAACTGACTTGCCCAAGGCTACACAGAAACTGTACTTACTAACTCACTTTCTAGTTGATGCCTGCTTCCATTTCACAGCTATGTAGCTACCCTAGCCCTATTTCAAGAACCCGATCTAAGACCTAGAGTAGCAATCGCCAGGAAACGTGCTGGTTAGAAGCCAAGCCTACTATGCCACATTGCCCCTGCCAATTACTGGCTTCCTCCTCTGCAGAGTGGGTAGTTCATAGTCATCATGGAATTGCTGCAAACATTAAGATTGTTAGTGTTGACAAATCTCTCTTGTCCTCACAATAGCAAGTCTAGTTTATGGACTGCTTCTTAAGTGTTCAAAGAAAGTTGATGGGTTCAGGAAACACTACCCCCAAATGTGGCACCTTGGCACATTGAATGTCTTAAGCTGCAGGAGTTTGAGAAAATGGCAGGATTGGGAAGTTCTCTCTGACCTCCCTCTTGCCTTTCTTCCCTGAGACAGGGACCTCTGAAAGGTACTGTCCCTACATCAGGAGGAACGGGGAGTCTCTTATGCATGATGGGAGTTTGGGATCAAGAAATCTTTACCAACAAACCTTGTTAAACTAACCCTTATGTTCCTAGTTACCTCTTCCCCATTTATTATTCCTAACCCAGCCTCCTCTGCTTCATAAGTTCTTCACAGATCTATTCTTTCTTTGTCTAAAAGGTATAAAAGCCCCTTCTCTGGTCATTTCTTAAGGTCTTTATACTTTTGTGGGGGCTCCCAGGTACATGTAAAAATTCAGTAAAATTTGTATGCTTTTCTCCCGCTAAATCTATCATTTCAGACCCAGCAAGGGATCCTAAGAAGGTCAAAGATAACTTTTCCTTCCTTAAAAAGTAAAATATGTATTGTTCATTAGATTTATGTAATGTAGCTATAGAAGTTACAGAACAATGGTCCCTAATTTGGTAGATCAGCAGATTGCCAAGTTTTATTTTCCAAGTAAGCAAATAAAAAAAAAAATCCACTTACTAGCACATCTATCTTGTAAACAAAGAACACTAAAATTCACAGTAGAAAAGGTATAATTTGGAAAGTAAAAATCCTCCTCAAAAAGGAATAATACTTTTGCTTCTGATGAAAAAAGTGTTGTCATGGGCCAGTGTCAGTACAAACACTGCAGTTTGGTTTGCAAGCCCACTGTCTCCCACTCATCTTCAAGGAGGAAGCACGCTGCCAGAGGCTGTGTGGCCCCTTCCCTCCAGCCTTCCCACGTGAGCCGGGAGATGTAAGGCCTCCGGGCCTTAACTGTGAACATAATTTCCAAGTTCCTAAATGAAGCAGCTGCCAGTCACCCAAGCCTTAGCCAGTGTTCTTCAAATCTGCACATAGATCCAATTTTCCAGAGTCAGGATCTCCCCAAATCATCAAAGGTAGACCATGGACAAACATACAAAATGAATGTAACCTGGAAAAAGAGCAAGCCCTGCCCTTTGTTGCAAAATTCATCCACATTTCTGGGGAAGTTCATAAGAGTGGTGCACGAGAAAGCAGATGGAAGGCTTAACAGAAGGTCTGTGGGTTCTAATTGCATGAAGTAAACATCCGAACCTTGTATGGCGATGGCCCTACTCAGTTTTGTGGAATTCAGACCATGCCTGGAGGTGAGGTACCAGTAGGGACAGAGACAGATGAAAATAGGCAAAGAGGCAATAAGAAGTGCAAAGGCCCTGGGGCATGTTGTAAAAGGACACTGTCAGACTAGGGGTGTCTTAGAGGAGTGGAACATCAGGGGAGATAGTCACTGTCTTTAAATGTCTGAAGAGCTGTCAGGTAGAAGAGAAAATAGAATTGCCAGAGGGCATCAGAAAGTCAAATGATTGGAAACAAAGAAAAACAGAGTTATGCTACATAAAGGAAAACTTTTTAACTCTTAAAGGTGCCAAAAGAAAAAAAAAAACAGGAAAAAAAAAGAGGAAAGGGAAGAAAAGAGCAGTTCTTTTTTGTTTTGATTTTTTGTTTTTCGTGGGTTTTTTTTTTACTTTTTTTAACGTTAATTTATTTTTGAGACAGAGAGAGAGCATGAACAGGGGAGGGTCAGAGAAAGAGGGAGACACAGAATCTGAAACAGGCTCCAGGCTCTGAGCTGTCAGCACAGAGCCCGATGCAGGGCTCGAACCCACGGACCTCGAGATTATGACCTGAGCTGAAGTCGGATGCTTAACCCACTGAGCCACCCAGGCGCCCCTGGTTTTTTTTTTGTTTGTTTGTTTTGTTTTTGTTTTTGTTTTTCATGAACAGTGGTGATTTGCGCATACTGAGAAATACTCAAGAGAAACCGGGTAAAGGGTCTTCAGTAAGTGAGAAGGACTTAGGCCAGATATCTGACAAAAGGAAAGGAGATGATACTATAGATTCTGGCTAGGAATTGAAGATCCTGATAACCCTACCAAGTGATCCTGACCATCCCCTGGTTTCTTTCTCTGTTTCTTTGCCCACAATTGAAGCTTGATACATGGTATGTATTATAAATTCAGAGCATCCTTCTAGTTTGAGTACATTCTGGGTTCTATCAAACACACCTGGTTTTTCTTAGGTTTGATTATGGTAACTGTCATTTATTGAGTATTTTCTATGAAAAAGGCACTACAAAATTTTGAAGTAGATTATATCATTATCCCCATTTTATAGATAGGGAAATTAAGTTTCAGAGCTGATACATACTTTGACCAAGCCACACAGCTAGGAAGAGTCAAAAACCTATTTCTAACCACCATCATCTGCTGCTGTTAAGCCTCACAGTGCATGGCCTGAAAACGTCCAAATTTACTCTCTCAAAAGTATTTGCATTTTGCTCCAGCAGCCTTTGCTTCATCGCCAAGTCCCATGCCTAGAAACTGACACAAATTCCTGGTTACCCAAGGATTACCTTGGAGATCAGCATCATGAGATTGTTGTCCTTCTCAACTCTATTTTTTTGTTTTGTTTTTTGTTTTGTTTGTTTTGCTATTAAAGTAAGCCTCCATGACAGCTCCTACTTTCACATTCTGGGACTCAGTACCTATGTAAATAACACTTTAGACAACCTAGGCTCCCATGTCCTTGACCCCAAACTACAGTCCTCTTTCTCTGTAGCCCACTTCAATCAATTACCCCTTGGGCTTATGTCCTTTACTATATCTAAGGTATCCTCCTTTTTTAAAATTTATTTTTAAGAGACAGAGAAGGGGAAGGGGCAGAGAGAGAGGGAAAGAGAGAGAATCTCAAGCAGGCTACCCACTGTCAGTGTGGAGCCCGTCAGGGGCTCAAACCCAGACTGCGAGATCATGACCTGAACAGAAATCAAGAGTCACTTGCTTAACCATTTGAGCCACCCAGGTGCCCCTAAGCTATCCTCCTTCTGACCAAAACAGTTCATCCTTTACACTCCTTCATTTTCTGACCCCGACTCTATGATCCTCACAGGATCTTGGAGCACTCTTCCCTCTTCTCACAGACCCACTTCCCTGCTCCAGGCTCATCCCAAGATCTCAGGCTGCCCCCACCTCAAGCCCTTTCTTTCCTTCCAGTCCTTTGACACTGCTGCACATGTGCACCTACACCTCCAACCAGCCCCGTCTTCTGCTTCCACATGTGGGCCACTGATGCAGCCGCCACAAACCAAGAGGCCATGAAGACTGACGCCATCATGAGCGTGTAGAACTCAGTCACAGCTGCTGCTCAGTCTACACTGCTCAGTGATTCCTAGTCAGTCCCTCCATACTGTCTCAGGCATTTTTCCAGACCCTCACATTTTCCATAAGCTTCTAAATCCCACTGTCTGCTGTAGACTAGATCTTCCATCTTATTTCACATGCTCAAGCTTCCAACCTTGCTTCCTCATTCTCAGCACAGAGAATCAGTTCCCTTCTACTACACGGAAGGAAGAGATTACAGAAACCCTATCCACTTCACACCTCTAGATCTAGGTTATCTGTCCACACTTTCCTCCTGCCATCATGTCATACGTGGCCATGTATGAATAGGTCATGTAGAATAGGCTATTCTATGATGTGATCTATAAGGCCAACTCCTTCTCTAGGTACGCCTGTTACACAAATAGCACATGTATGACCATGTCTCTGGTTCCTGTCTTCCTCAGGAACTTTATCAGTAGTCAATTTCTCTCCATGTTCTTCAAGCTCTTCTAATTTATCATTCCCATCAGCTTTTAAACATGCTCAAAGATCCCTGAACCCTTTCATATGACTGCAATTACATGGAATTAAATCCTACTTACAGTGAAGGGCTTGGAACAGAATGTGGTGAAAGGGTTTGTAATTGGGTTTCAGTGGGTCTACGGGTGATGCATTAACTGATTTGGATTGTACATATCAATTTTTAAAAGTTTCTATAATTATAATCTAATACCTTTATAGGTAAAGTGTTATTTTGTAAAAGTACGATTTTTCCTAACTGAAACAGTGTGTTGGTTTTTATATCCAGCCAGTCTAGTTGAAAGAGTGCCAAGTCTGTGAGTACAGCAAAGTCTAGGCTGTCTTGCCAGCTCTGAGCGCCCTCTGCTGGCGAAAGTGGGTACAACAGTCAAAGAAACCATTCAGTTTGGTGACCGTTAAAAAACACTTCGTATTTATCACAATGCAGTTTATGTTTTCTTTCATTTCCAATATTGTGTAAGGGCTAGTTAACATGTTACAAGTAGGACTCTTGCTGACTCCATTTGTTCTCTGTATAATAATTCTGTGTTGCCTAAAACAGCAGCCATTAGCCACAGGTGACTCCTGGGCACTTGAAATATATGTCGTTTGAAATGACAGGCCTTGTAAGTGTAAAATACATACCATAGTTCAAGAGTTATTACAGGAAAAATTATTTAAAACATCTAATTAAAAATTATATTGATTACATGTTGAAACGATAATATTTTGGATATAATGGGTTAAAATATCTTATAAAAACTGATTTCACCTCTTCATTTTTCACCTTTTTATATATGGTTACTAGAAATTTTAAAATTATGTATTTGGTTTGCATTGCATTTCTACTTTACAACATGCTATAGATGCTTCATTCCAAAGTTAAAGTACCATGCATAAACATCAAAGTAGGTCCCTAAAAAATGGTTCGTGACTCATGAAATCCTCACACATATATACTGAGGGCATAAAAAGACTTGGAAAATAAAGATGGGAAAATGGGTTGCTGAGTTTTCTATCAATTTTGGAGAGAGCTATTGGTGTGTTAAGTACTGAGGACCGCCAGCCAGCTCTTCTCCCTCAGACAGGGGAGACAGTGGGACGTACTGATGCCCCATTTCAAGCCTATCGAGAGGTGTCACTGAGAGCTTACCTAGATGCTGGCCACGGGCTGGCAAGGGAAGCAGAGTAAGAAGTCTGTGATTAGGAAAGCAGCCACACTTCCAAACTTGGTCAGAGTTAAAAATGCCTCTTTCCCCAGGTCAGGTGTGGATGAGTGTGTCAGCGCCAGAGTGTGTGATTTAAGCCTCTCCAAGAGGGCCTCAGGGCAGTGAGAGAGTTGGAGGTGGGCTTCTGAATGGGAATTCAATTTGAGTGGAGGGCAGTGATGGGGTGAAGGAAGAGGGGAGCACACATGCTGTGTGACCCTCACTCCCCTTCAGAGAGGGCCCGACTCGCTGCCTTAGCAAAAACTGCAAAAAGATCTGAGACTTCTTTCACACACGTCTGAACCTGAGCTGTGTGGCACTCATTTGAAGTATTAATTTCTGCAAACATAATCTATAAACAACTGGTAAGTCAAAAACACACCACCTGTTTCCAGGTGGCCTCTCTGATCCTTAATGCTAGAACCTTCCTAACATTAGCTCATTCATTAGATCTTGAGTAAAACACTTGCTGAAATAACTTTCTAGACCCCAAATGGAGCTGCTCCTGCCTGGGGTGCCACATCAGCAAACCAAGAGGTAGAGGACTTTCACGTCCCTGTACATGCTCCACTTGACCAGAAACACAGTATATCCACTCAGCCAATCCCCAAACGCCGAGCCAACTATGCACACACGCTATACTCATTTACTTATTCTTTCTCACCACAAATAATGTTGACTATGTGGCCCCAGCCAGTCAGGTATTTCCTATTTTTCGTTTCCTCGTTCTTTATTCTTAATCTTATAAAGCTCCCTGCCTTCCTCCCCATTTTGTACTTTTCCAAAAGAAGGCTCTCTGCTTCATGAATTGTTCAGGTTTGTTTGTACTACCTGAACTGTCTTCATTAATTGTTTTTTAAACACTTTGCATAGTAGATGGGGATCCAAGTTGTCAAGGTTAGAGAAGGCTTTAGGAGCCCTCTTTTCTTGCCATCCATTAATTTATTCAATGTAAAAATGTCTACATTCGGGGCGCCTGGGTGGCTCAGTCAGTTGAGGATCCGACTATGGCTCAGGTCATGATCTCACACTCCGTGGGTTCGAGCCCCGCGTCAGGCTCTGTGCTGTCAGCTCAGAGCCTGGAGCCTGCTTCCGATTCTGTGCCTCCCTCTCTCTCTGCCCCTCTCCCACTAGTGCGCTGCCTCTCTCTGTCTCAAAAATAAAAAAAAAAATTTTTTTAATTAAAAAAAAAAGTCTATATTCAACTCCTATTATGTGTCAGGCACTATGCTAGTCAGTAACAATATGATACAGTCTTAGCCAAGGCTGAATTCGGTGGGAAATCACCATTTCCTAGTGCAGCCAACTCCACTTTGAGAAAATTCTCGTATTAGAAAGATTTTGTTTGTGTCTATGCATAGAATTATAGAAGAGCCTAATGTTTGGAGAAGGTGGGTTTCGAGTGGTTGGCGCCCCGTGTGGTGGATAACTTGCTAACACTCCCTGAGGTAGTCCAGCCTAGATAGCTTCGGCTGGTAGAAAAGTTCATTTGTCTACTTTGTCTAAATCATCCTGGTGACATCAAGTGTTGACATTTACAAAGCGCTTCTCTTTTTTCTCTGGCAATGTTTTTTATTAGAGTTTGCCTTTCCTGATTTTTATCACTTTTTTTCTTTATTTTTTCTTTATTTTTATTCTTTTGGTCACTATTTCCATGGAACATTTTTCTCATCCTTCTACTTTCAATCTTTCTGTATCATAGGTTTTAAGTATTTCTCTTTAAAAGCGTATCGTTGAGGGGGCACCTGGGTTTGTTGATCATCCGACTTCAGGTCAGGTCATCTCACGGTTCGTGAGTTCAAGCCCCACATCTGGCTCTGTGTTGACAGCTCAGAGCCTGGAGCCTGCTTCAAGTTCTGTCTCCCTCTCTCTCTGCCCCTCCCCCGCTCACTTTCACTGTGTCTCTCTCAAAAATAAACATTAAAATTTTTTTTTTAAAAAGGGTATCATTGGGATTCATCAATCTGACAGTCTATTGATGACAAAAGGTGTCATTTAATTGGAACATTTAACCTATAAACATTTAATATAACAACTGAAATATCCAGGTTTGAATTTACCATCTATGTACTGGTGTGTACATGCTCTACCTTGTCTGTGCTCCTTTCACATTGATTATATTTTATTATTCTGTTTCCCTCATATTATCTTGGCAGTTTCACATTTTGCTACTCTTTTTTGTTCTTATAATGAAGATTACATCAAGCATATTCGACATATCAAGGTCTAATAAAAGTCTTTTTACCTCTTCCAAGATACTGGAGAAACTTAACTTTGCTACTTAATGGGTTCTAGACCAGCAGCATAAAAATCACCTAGGTGATTGTTAAACATGACAAATCTCCAGCACCAAGCCAGACCTTTTGATCAAAATCTACAATTTAACAAGATGATTCATATGTTAAAAGTTTAAGGAATACTGCTGTACAACATTGTTAGTTCCACTTAAATTTTTATAATTTATATACCATTTTGTGCATTTACATCTTAAACCCCTATCATGTTTTGCACAATGCTCATTTATTCATTTATATTTACCAACAAATATATTTTTTTTAATTTTCTAAAAATGTTTATTTTTGAGAGAAAGATAGAGACAGAGTGCAAGTGGGGGAGGGGTAGAGAGAGGGAGACACAGAATCCGAAGCAGGCTCCAGGCTCTGAGATGTCAGCACAGAGCCCAAAGTGGGGCTTGAACCCATGAACAGTGAGATCATGACCTGAGCCAAAGTTGGACACTTAACTGACCAAGCCACCCAAGTACTCCCATACTTTTCATTTATATTCATTCTTTTTTGTATTTCTGACCTTTCATCCAAGATCATTTTTCTTTGGCCTAAAGCACACATACATATTTACTTTAGACTGTGACTATCCATACTTTTAGTTTGAAGGTTTATTTCCCAATCATTTAAAAAACCTTTATTATGGACATTTTCAAACATATGTGAGTAGAGAGAACAGTGTAATAAACCTGATTTACCCATTGCCAATTATTGATATATGGCTAATCTTTCCTTTCTTATATCTTATTCACTTTCTACTCCCTGACATCAGATCATTTCATCAGTGTTTATCTCTGAAGCATAGGGACTCTTTTTGTTTACAACCTGATCCCAGCATCATCAGGTGATGATCAACACCAAATACTCAATATCATCTCATGTCTAGCCAGTCTTCATATCTCCCCATCACCTTATGAATTGTGTTTTCAGTCTATTTGCAACTAGTTAAAATGTCACTTGCGTCTTATATCCCTCCCTCTGTCCAGTTTCCTCACAAGTATATTTCATTTTGAAGAATTTTTTTTGTTTTATAAAGTTTCTCACAGTCTGCTTTTGAAGATTTCAACCTTATTTGATATTTAAAATGTTCTTTAATGCCCTATGCTTCCTACAGATTAGTAGATAAATCCAGAAACTTGGTAATTTTGTTGTATTGTTTCTTCCATTTAAAGGCATATATCAAATTCTTCCTCCTTTTATGGTACCAAATGTTGGTGATCATTACCTAAATCTGTTAATTCTTTGAGGGTTGCAAAATGATCAAAATCTCATTCTATCATTTTTTTATTTGACTACCAGTTAAAATGTTCTGTAAAGGGAAATGTATTCTCATCCACTATTCATTTATTCACCAATAAGGTATAGATCTTATTAAAATAACAGGCAGGATAAATGCTCAATTATTCCCCTTATTCACCAGTTTTCAAAGACCATGGGTTGGCCCATAGCATCTGCCATAGGTAAGCAGTAAGGGTTACTTTAAGAGGATAAAGATGCTTATAAAGATGTGGATTTAAACATATTTGATGTGTTTCTATTCATTTCCATTACTATTTTTATTGATGCACAGCCTCCTATCTCTGGTTGGTTGGAAGCAGTTGACATAACTCCGGTAGTCTTTGATAGCTTCTTTGCTATCTAGTAATATAAAGACGTTCCAGGTTTATATTGTAAATTTAAACCATACCTAAAAATAACCATATCTCTATGCAAGTCTGTTTTCTTTGGGTAGGAAATATTATTTCAAAGACCACAATTTGAGTATGAAAAATGTTGCTTCTTGCCCATAGTTTCTAGGTCTCTTCACTCAACAAAAATGGTGGAAAATACTTCTAAAAATATGTAGGTGTGTATGGAAAAGCGGGGGGAAGATAAATTCATATATAGATAAAATCATTGAAAATAGTTCCCTTCTGTGTGATTATGTACCAACTGGGTATGGTTAGTTAAGTCCATTGCTTCATTTTATTCTGACTTTTAAAGTTTCCATTTACAAAATTTTGTTTCAAAATTATTTAAAATAAGTTATCTAACATCAGATCTACGAAATTAAGTATATACCATTATGTCTAGCTTCTACATCTCCCCAACACATGTATTTCTCCTCCCTCTCTAGAGCTAACTTCAAGAAATGTTGCCACTCCATTTTTATGGTTGTTATAAAAATGCATACATATTAGCATTTCCCCCACCCCACCCCCTTTTCCAGATAAGTGGTAGAAAACCTTAATACTTTCTCTGCTCTGCTTTTCTCATTTAAAAATATGGGGCACCTGGGTGGCTCAGTTAGTTAAGCATCTGACTTCTGCTCAGCTAATGATCTCACAGTTCATGGGTTCAAGCCCCACCTCGGGCTCTGTGCTGACTGCTCAGAACCTGGAGCCTGCTTCAGATTCTGTGTCTTTCTCTTTCTGTCCCTCCCCTGTTTGTGCTCTGTTTCTGTCTCTCAAAAATAAATAAATGTTGAAAAAAAATATAAAATGAATGATCTTGGAGAAGTATATTCATGATTTAGAAAAATATTCATAGTGTATTCATGATGTAGAAATATGTTCATGAGACTTTGCTGAGTTCTTAAAAGGCAAATAAAAAAATGCACTGTATTTAAAAAATTTTTTTAAATAAATAAAAATATATCCTGGAGGGTGCCTGGGTGGTTCAGTCGGTTAAGTGTCCAACTTCAGTTCAGGTCATGATCTTGCAGTTTGTGGGTTTGAGCCCTGGAGCCTGCTTCAGATTCTGTATCTCCCTCTCTCTCTGTCCCTCTGTTGCTTGTGCTTTGTCTCTCTCTCAAAGATAAATAAACATTATATCTGTATTATATATAGATAGATAGATCTATCTATATTATAGATATATATATGGCTGAGATTTCCTTTATTCCTTTTGACAGCTAACTAGTACTGCATAGTTCACTAGTCCCTAGTACTTAGGAAAAGTAAAATGAGATAAACTTGCGAACATTAATCAATAAAATGACTCAGTTTGTTTTTTAAGAAATTTGCCAAGAGTGACATCAGCAAGGTAACCAAGTAGACAGCTCCAACCTCCCATACCCCCACAGAAATCTCACAAACAAGCAGAAACTTTCAGAAGCAACATTGCCAGAACTCTGGAAATTAGTCAAAGGTTTATAGTAACCAAGTGAACATAGATTCAAGAAAATTTAACTTACAAACAGGAGAAAAGTGTTCTACTCTGGCATCCTTGAAGGCAACAGTCTTGAAGACAGCAGCCTGCATTCCCAGATGGGAGACTCTATTCCAAATTATTGGGTATGTCTGTTCTAATCTGACTGGGCTAGCTGAAGGAGTGGTTCAAAGTGCTCATCTCTGTTTTCCCTAACAATTCACTGAGGCCAGAAAGGCAGGGAGTATTATTTGAAAATATTACAAAAGTAGATGGACTGTTTGCAGACACCCGAGGTAAGAGTTTACAGTTGAGACATACAACAGACAGCTTAAGTCTTAGGAGGAAACGCTGGAGAAAGTTTCTTTGTGAAATGGGAGCAGTCACCCTTATTTATGGGGGAATTTAGAAAGCCATACTCATGTCCACAGCAAAATGAATGCTCAGAAAAGACCTCAGAAGACCTGAAGTTTTGAACTCAGAGGGAACTTAGGCTCAGTGAAAATCCAGCTAAGTGTGAAAGGAAAGCTTCAGGACAGAGCCAATCTGTAAACACTTTTAAAAGAGATTTTTCTTTTTTTCTTACCTCTAGAGTTCAAGAAAATCTACATCAAATATAAGATAAACAAAAGCTAAGAAACAGACACTGTAGAGATCACAAATGAAAGGAATACAATCTCTGCAAAAAAAAAAAAACAATTTGGAAAAGTCACTAGACAAATTAACTACTGCAACCTTCACCAATCAAAATGAAGAATAAAAACAAAAACCCTGGGGAAAAGGAAGAACTTGATACCCAGGGCTATCATGTTATAAAATTCAAATGTCCAGTTTTCATAAGACAAACAAAGAAACTATATGCTATCTACAGGAAACTTAATGCAAATATAATGGCATAAATAGGTAAAAGTGAAAGTATGGTGAAAAGTGAGCTGAGTGACTACACTAATACCAGAAAAAAAATACTTTAAGTCAAAACTGTTACAAGAGACAAAAAGGACATTATATAAGAGGGTCAATTTCATCAAGAAAACATTACAGTTATAAACACGTGCACCAAACAGCGCCTCAGAATAAATACAGAAACATTAAGAGAATTGAAAGAGAAACAGTTGTACAATTGTAGTTGGGAAACTTAAATTCACCACTTTTAATGATGAATACAACACCTAGATGGGAGATCAATAAGGAAATAGTACACTTGCACAATGCTGTAAACCAATCAGACCTAACAAACATATAGAGTACTCAATCCAACAACAACCAAATACATGTTCTTCTCAAGTATATATGGAATGTTTTCCAAGAGACTATATGTTAGACCATCACAGTCAAAATAAATTTTAAAAGATTGAAATCATACAAAGTATTTTCTCTGATCACAATGTAATAAAGCTGAAAATCAAGAGAAGTGAAAATGTTTACAAATATGTGAAAACTAAACACATTTTTAGATAACCAATAATCGATAGGTCAAAAAACAAAAATCAAAAAAGAAATTAGAATATACTTAGAAAAGAAAAAAACACAACATATCAAAACTTATGATATGCAACAAAGGTGATACTCAGAGGGAAATTTCTAACTGTACTTGCACTATTAAAAAGATCTCAAATCAATAACCTAACTTTACATCTTATGGAGCTAGAAAAAAAAGAAGACACTACACTGAAAATTATTAGAAAGAAGAAAATAAAATAATAAAGATTAGAATGATGATAAATGAACCAGAGAATAGAAAGACAATAGAATCAACAAAACCAAAATTGGTTTTTGGAAAAGATCAACAAAATTGACAAAAGACTGGCAAAGAAATAAAGAAAAGAAGCAAATAACTAAAATCAGAAATAAAAGTGTGGGGGGGCGGTGCCTAGGTGGCTCAGTCGGTTGAGCATCTGACTTCAGCCCAGGTCATGATCTTGAGGTTCACCAGTTCAAGCCCCACATCAGGCTCTGTGCTGACAGCTCAGAACCTGAAGCCTGTTTTGGATTCTGTGTCTCCCTCTCTCTCTGTCCCTCCCTTGCTCACACTCTGTCTCTCTCTCTCAAAAATAAATAAAAACATTAAAATGAGTGTGAACATCACTACCAACCTTATAGAAATAAAAAGGAGCATTATAGAATACCATGAACTACATGAAAAAATTAGGTAGCCTAAATGAAAAGAACAAATTCTTGGAAACACACAAATTACCTAATCAAGAAGAAATTGATCATCTCAACAGACCTATAAGTAAAGACTGAATCAGTAAATAGACTCCCAAAAAAGAAAAGCCCAGGACCAGATGGCATCACTATTAAATTCTACCAAATATTTAAAGAATGAACACTAATTGTTCTCAACTTTTCCAAAAAACAAAAGAGGAGGTAACAATTTCTAACTCCTTATATGAAGCCAGTTTACTCTGATACCAAAGCTAGATAAAGATATCACAAGAAAATAAAATTACAGACCAATATTCCTTATGAATATAGATGTAAAAGTCATCAATCAACAAAATGCTAGAAAAAAGAACCCCCCCCCCAAAAAAAAAGAAAAAAAGAAAAAAGAACCCAGCAGCATGTTATAAGGATTGTACCATAACCAAATGGAACTTATCCCAGGAATGTAAGGATAGTTCAACTTAAGAAAATCAATCAGTGTTATATGTTACATTAATAAAGGAAACACACATAAGCAGATACCCACCTACACCCGCACACAATCATCTCAACTGACAAAGAAAAGGTATCTGACAAAGTCCAATGCCCTTTTATGATAAACACTAAAAACTGTAGGAATATAAAAGAATTTCCATGACAGGATAAAAGGTATTTACAAAAATCCAATAGCAAACATATACTCAATTGTAAAAGACTAAAAGCTTTTCACCTAAGATAAAAATAAAACAAGAATTCCCACTTTCACTGCTGTCATTCAACATTGTGCTATTAGTTCTAGCCAGAGCAATTAGACATGAAAAGAAATAAAAAGAACCTAAGTTGGAACAAAGTAAAACTATCTTTGTTTTCTTATGACATGATCCTATGTATCAAAAATCCCAGAGAATCCACAAGACAACTACTAGAGTTTAAAAATGAAGTCAGAAAAATTGCAGATCAACACATGAAAATCAACTGTGTTTCTATACACCAGCAAAAAAAAAAAAAAAAAAAAGTGCCCCCCCCCCCACCAAGCCTCTGTCTTAATTGACCTAAATACACCAATTAGAAGATAGATACGGCAGAATGAATTTAAAAATATCCAACTACATACTTTCTACAGGAGATTCACTTCAAATGTAATGGAATAGGTAGGTTGAAATTTAAAAAACCTAAAAAAGACATATTGTGTAAACATTTATCAAAGAGGCACAAGTGGCTATATCAACATCAGAGAAAGTATATTTCAAAGCAAAGAAAATTACCAGAGACAGAGAGGGGCATTATATAATGATAAAATGGTCACTCCATGAAGAAGACACAGCAATCCTAAATGTGTATGCATCAAACAAGACCGCAAAACACATGAAGCAACAATATTAATAGAACTGAAATGAAAAACAGACAAATTACAATTATAGTTGGAGACATTACACCCCTCTTTTGACAAATGGTAAAACAACTAGACAGAAAATCAGTCTAGATGTAGAACTTAACACCATTAACCAACAGGATCTAATCAACATTTATTGAAGTCTCCACTCAAAATCAAAATACACATTCTTTTCATGGAACATATACTCAGAAAATATCCAGGGACCTAAAACAAACCTCAACAAATTTAACAGAAATGAAATCACGCACTGTGTGTCCTCTAACCACAAGAGAACCAAACTAGAAATGAAACAAATATACAAGGAAAATCTCCAAAAACATGGAAAAAAATCAGACATAACATTTCTAAATTATGCATGCATCAAGGAACAAGTCTCCAGGGAGATTTTTTTTAAATACATTGAACAAAACAAAGTGAAAACACAACATATAATAATTTGTGGCAGAGCTAAAACAATGCAATTTAACAAAATAGAATTTATATCACTAAATGTTTTACTTAGGAATATTTTTTTTTAGGAATGAAATAGAGCTACAAACCCAGCAGTCATCAATGAGACAAGGGAATACAACAAAAATTCTACACACACGAATTTCAGTATCTTGGATAAAATGGCCAATTCCTTAAAAAACACCAACTCAATCGGAAATGCATAATTTGAATAGGCCTGTAACTATTAATGGAACTGAATTTTTAATTTAAAATTGCCTCTCAAAAAGGATACATCCAGGCACACATGGTTTTTTCTACTGGAGAATTTTTTATAAAACTTTTACTAAAAAGAGTAGCAATTCTACACAATCTTATTGAGAAAACAGAAAAGACAAAAACCTGTATTTTTAGGAATGCACTAATATAAAATCCGATCAAAGACAGTGTAGTTACAGATCAATATTCCTCACAATAAATGCAAAACTCCTTTAAAAATATTAGCAATTCATCAATATATGAAAAGGATTATACAAATCAATGTATTTCCATATACTAGCAAGGAATATGTAGAAACAAAAATATCAATAATTGCACAAAAATAAATACTTTGGAGTAAATCTAACAAAACATACACACAGCACATATGGTGAAATGCTGGTTAAAGAAATCAAAGATTTAAATAACTGGAGAGACATACTTGTAGTCTTTTTTTGAAAGACTCAACACAGTAAAGATGTCATTTCTCCCCAGAAGTTTCATGCAATTCCTTTCAAAATCCCAGCAATATTTCTCATAGATATAAACAAGACTATTCTAAAATTTATATGCTAAGGCAAAAGAACTAGAATAGCTAAAAGAATTTGGAAAAATAGGGTGCAAAAAATCAGTCTACCCAATTTCAAGGCTTACTGTGTAGCTACAGTTATCAACACTTGGAATACTAGCAAAGGGAGGGGCACAGATCAATGAACAGAATAGAGAACTCCAAAATAGACATACACAAAATATACTCAACTGATTATTGAAAAAATTGTAAAAGCAACTCAATGGAGGATAGATGGCCTCCAGCAAACGGTGCTGGAGCAGTTGGATATCTACACAAAAATAAGTAATAAACCTTGACCTAAACTTCACCCTTTATGTAAAAACTAACTGAAGGGTCACCTGGGTGGCTCAAGTTGGTTGAGCATCCGAATCTAGCACTGGTCATGATCTGGCTCGTGAGTTCGAGCCCCTCATAAGGCTCGCTGCTGTCAGCCTGTCAACACAGAACCCTCTTTGGATTCTCTGCCCCCTTCTCTCTCTGCCCTTTCCCCACTTGTGCACTGTCTCTCAAAATATAAATAAAACATTTAAAAAAACTAACTCAAAAATGAGTAAAGGACTCTAATGTAAAACGTAAAACTATGAAACAGAAATATACATACATATGCATACACACACACACACACACACACACACACACACACACACACACCAGAAAATCTTGAGGATGAGACAGAGTTGTAAAGACATGACGCCAAAGCATGATCCATAAAAGGAAAAATTTATATACACCACTTGGTACTCACCTCTCCAGGCCAGAGAAGTTCATTGTCATTTATACATACGCTGTTTAGAGCTACTGTCAGCTATACCTGCAGACACACATACTCACATACAAACACATGCCTCTAGTTCTGTGTGAGAGCCCGAGGCCGGGTGAAGGGTATGAGGGCAGAGGTTGGCAGGTGAGTTGAAGAGGCTTCCCGAGGTCAGGCAGGCAGTGACTGCACTGCTCATGAGGGCCCAGATTAGGTCCGTAATGACACCAGATAATTAAGTGTGGCAGGTGTAATTAAGGGTATGTCATGATTAACATGACCAAAACCAAATCTGTGTAGTTAAGTTCAGGAATTGGTAACAAAAGTGTGTTTTGAGAGTATGAAAAGCAAGTTATGACAATGGGATGTACAAAAGCTCACAAGAACATCCAAAGACTATTTGGTAAAGGAGGCTCATGAAGCTTGGGAGTAATAAAAATAGAGATAGACAAATTTTGGTTAGCAGTAGGAGAGTACAACCAAGAACACATGATCAGCAAAAGGACATAAACTTTCAATTGCAAGTTTTGGGGATCTAATATACAGCATGATGACTATGATTAATAATAATATACTGTATATTTGCAATTTGCTGAGCGTTCTCAAGCATTATCTCTCTCTCTCTCTCTCTCTCTCTCTCTCTCTCTCTCTCTCACACACACACACACACACACACACACACACACATACACACACATACAAAAGCTAACTGTGGGAGATGACAGCTGTGTTAGTTTCATTGTGGTAATCATTTCACAAGTTATACATATCAAAACATCACATTGTTCACAATACAAATTTTGTCAAAAATAAACAAAAAAATTTAAAAAGAACACATGATCAGGAATAAGGCCTTTCAGCTGAGTGTCTAGAAGTCTTTGTGACTTTCCAGGCCCCCAGTCCTATGAGCCTACTCGTTTTCTGGGGCATCTTAAAGGAACCTAGCAGCCACTGACAGCAGGAATTCCAGAATGCTAGACCCAAAGGAGCAATTAGAGATCACCAACTCTCATTGTAATGTGCTTATTAGTGTATGTAAAAGAACAGAGTTACAGAGACTACGTGGTGACCCAAGGTCCTGAAGCAAGTTCAAAGCCAGGACTAGCACACAGGTCTCTTTTTCCTGTTGATTTCTTTATTGTACACTATGTTGGAGGTTTTGTTTAAGCACATAACCCAAATATAATGGGGAGCTAATAAGTTTTCAAACCCCTGCCCCTGCCCTGTGACTTGCAGTAATCCAAAGCTTTCTTAAAGGTTTCACCCAATTTCCAAGGTGTAGGAGGTGAACGTTCTCCTGGCTGCTTTTAAAGGGCTTTGTAGTGTGCTGCACCCTACCACACTACATGGCCACGGCTTAACACTCACTCAGCCACAGAACACAAAATCCACCCAATCATACCGGGTACCTCCTACCACAAATTAAAGGGGGCTACTTTAATCACATATTTAATTTTTTTTAATTGGCCTCTAGATATGTCAACTTTTTTCACTGTCAACTTTGATTAATTCTTCAGAAAAGGAAGGCTGATATCAACCAACTTTCTTTAACAACACCTGCACATGACTGGTGTTCCTTATGCATATGGATATATTACAGAGAGCATGTAGATTTCCTGTATTTGCCAAAGAAGAAACTAAGGCCTAGGGAATGCATTTCAGGGAAGCTAGATACCTCTTTACAAATCCTTTAGTAGTCATGAAAAATAGTATCTTATTTTTAAGTTACCTCCTAATTTCTGCAGCATCGGTTTCCATGGCATGTATATTCCATGGCATGGTTTACTCTATCAAACCAAAGAAGAAACAAACCTTATAAAGATAAAATGTTAAGTGGTAGTTGTTACTAAATCTGTTTTCTCAAAATCCATGGAATACCAGGTATAGTGCAGACAGAGCTGTTGCATTCATGAAGTCTTGCAGCATTCAGATTATTATGTGAACACCCACTTACCTGTTTTTCTCGCAGAGACATCAAACTAAGCCACCAACCACCACACACAGAACAAAGCCACTTCTCTAACCAAATTTAGATGTGGGAGTATTTGTGGAGGCCTTCAATGTACTAGGTATCAGTATGAGATTTGGGAGCATTTGTTGACAGTTTTGATGTACTGGATATCATCATCAGTGCTATTCATGGCTATAGTGGATGGAACTGGAATAACGGAAGACCCTATTCTTAAACAAAGATATATTAGGGTTACTTCGTAAAGAAAAAAAAAGTAATACTCCTTACCCCAAAACTTCCCAAGTCCTTGACTGCAGTAAAGAAAACATGAGACCATTGACTTAACAAATGGATGATTTTATTAAGAGAGGAGGACAAGATTGGTGTTTGCCTCAAACATCCAGGAAAACAAGCACACAGACATATACATACTTTGGTTTAAAAATTATTCATAATATTAATGTTAAACCTGATATTTAAAGAATCAAATGGGACAGAAGTATTGAAAATAAACCATAAAAACACAAGCTTGCATAGATGAATTAATGTAGATGTACAACTGGCATTTAAGGGAGGCCTGAGCACTGGAGAGTGCTGAATGACATTACCACCTCAACCTCCCAAGACACTTCAAAGTCACCAGCACCATGTGTCTCATTGTCCTCAATGAGGTCATGAGCAGGAGCAACTTGTGCTGTATGAAGGTGAACTGAAATAGACTGTTTCCATCAGCCTAGTCCAGATGGGTATGTACATACCCACCCAGTACTCAACACCAGTCACCTTTAAGGCATCCACAGAGTGTCCCTCACAGTTTCATTTAATCTCTAAATAGGCATGTGGTTTGAGGTGGCCTCTTTGCTTTCTGTCCTCAGACAACTATTTTCCATTAAGGTTCTGCTCATTTCCATGAAGTAGCTATTTCAAAACTGCCTTTCCTTCTGGGCATGGCTACAAATTGGTAAGCACTTGGGTTAAGATCTCACTCAGTTTTTAAACATATCTACATTCCAGATGCCAAAGGGCTTACCAAAAACTCTGAGACTGTCTGGGCTTTGTGCAGACAATGGCACATTGGGCATTTCCCTCGGGAAAGCACTTTTCCAAATTATATGACAAATGACAGCACCACCTGTAATTTCCTGAGCAACTTGATTTATATGAGCATACTCTTGTACTTTATAATTCAGCACCTTTTCAAAATATAATATTGTGCTGGGATGTATTCTTTTTAAGGGAAACCCCATTACAGAGAATTCTCATTGTGGAACACCATTTTTATATGCTATCTTCCCACTCTATCTCCTCATTATTTATAACACTTCATGAAATAAATAGTGGGCTGCCTTTAAGAGGCAGGTGAAAAATATAGTTATTTCTGAAAAAAGGGCATTTGGCTTTCTGTTTATAGCAAGAGCTCAAGTTATAGCCTATGGTGATTTCAAGGGCTAATTCAATCAGAAATTAAAAAAAAAAATTCTGACATCAAAAACCCTCTCACTAAATTTAATAGCTAGAAACTATTTTACCAATTATGATCTGAAATTTAGTGCAACAAAAACATACCCTAAGTATGCAATGTGTAATAGTATATTTCTTAACTGTCTTTTTACTGCTCTTAATCCTTGCTTTTTGGTAAAGGACATGTCACTCAAAAACCCTGTCTTTCAATTCTATTCTTTGTATGTGAACCTCAACAATGAACAATGGAGCACTAACTAAGATGCACAATTAATTCCGTCCTTATCTGAAATGTGGAAACCAGCACAGTGCTGGCTCACTAGGCTAAGAAGTTATTCAAAAAGAAAAAATATTTTCTAGCTTGCTGAGAACACACCACAGCATATTAAATGTATTAGGAATGTGTTCCTAGGCAGTATTCACAAATATATAAGGGAAGAAGATGGTTTTTAGGACTAGGAATTTCCACAAATCAACATGATTGCTTACATGATTCTGTTAGTCTATGGCATCAAATACAACTTTATAAAAACACTCTGGTGTCTTCCTTACCATAGTAAAAGTTTTCCTGGTTAATTTTCTCCTAAAAGTAATAAAATAGAAACACTCTTCACATCAACAGTTCTCTCATTTCAACTAAATGTCTCTGTTTTGGTTTTCTCCCTTTTTTTGTCAATGGTATTAAAAACACAAGAGTGTTGGGTTTAATTTTTACAAAACAATAATAAGTGACTTGACTACATAATACAACCTTTGGAAATATCTTCTACGTAGTCACTATAGAAAAGACAGTCAACTCTCAGTTACTCAGGAAGTGATAACCTAAAGAATCTGGCCAAGAAATTCTCACTCTCCTTCCACCAGCCTTTTTGGTCATGCCACTGCTCATTCACAGATTGAGAGGCAACTCAATGAAGTGATAGATCTATCAGTGTATACATCAGCCATAGCTCAGTGGGAGGAAGTCCAAAGTTTCTGACAGCAAGGATGTTTTGGGATCACCTGTGAATTTTATATCTCAGTGGAGAGTTGATAGTCATTCACATATAGGAAATACAGTACACTGACCTCAGTCAGAATCAAACTAATTTAAGGCAATACAGCTCCTCAAGACATTGCTGGCAAAAAGTGCAAGTCTCATCAGAAAAGTGACTCTGTAAGACATGAAATCTGCCAGTTTGCCCCTTCCTTTTTGACTTCTCTGGAATTAAATTTCAGCATTTCTAACCACAATTAAAGGGCAGGAGCAACAACAGCCTGGACTCTTCCCTTTCATAATCCTAAGTGTCATCAGGGACAAAGGAGATTCTCTGAAGAGGAATTTGGATGACACCTTGCCCCATACAGCATTATCAGGACAGTCTCCAGTTTGTTCCTTGCTGATCATATTACCTGTTATAAGCTAAGGAGAAAAACAGGATTCTATCAACGGTAAGATAAGCAGCTATGGCTTTAAGAGGCATGGCACCACCAGATAGGAGGAGAAAATGGGAGGGACCACTTTATCTAGTCGCTTCTCTGACTATGAGCAGTAAGTAAAGGACAAAGTACTTTGAAAATCTGTTTTTTCCTTTTGGCTGAAAAAACAGGTTTTGGTTATTTTATGATTGTTTCTAAAAAGCCGGTGTTCTAAGAATATGGCACAATATATCCAGTGAAATCTAACTGAACCGTGTTCCCTTTCACATTAACATTCCCTACACAAATACTGTTTTCCCAAGAGGGAAAAAAAGTCTTTCAGTGCAAGCAAGTTCTATTCTGTTCTCAGTCCCTCAGAAAGCTGATCACACAAGGGTCTCATTCCTTTATTTACAGGGAAGATCTTACAGCCAGTCACCATAATTATCTTTCAAGAAAATCATCACTGAAAAAATGAATAATCTTGATATTCCCCAAAGTGATTTTTATACAAGGCAACACTCGTTAAAAATCAAGGCCCTAAAACGTTAACCACTGATGTGGTAAACTGAATGCACCATATTATATAGCAGGTGTTCCCAAAGAACAATTTGGCACAAGACAAAAACTGGAGAATATTTGACAGTATTGAAGAAAAATAATTCTCCGTTAAAAGTTAATTATTTTTATACTGAAAAGTCCTGACATGGATGGAAAAGTGTGGACAAGGTTAGCAATGAATTTATGCATCATCCAGTTCAGCTGCAGACCACAGAAGAGAAGAAAAGGGGAAAATGGGTCCGGTTCACAATTTTCTAGAGTTCAGTAGACCACAAGGCCCAAGGTCACACACCTTGGCATATGCTGATCTACATCCAAGTGGCCACTGAAAATCTGAAAAGGTTTTCCTCCTGGGAAACATCTATCCATATCATTCTTTTCTAATTTAGATGTTTCTCTATGATCAAAACCTGTAAGTCTTTTTGGTCATCCATTAGTCTGTTGCTGCTTGTTGTAAAGTCACTTGAGAAAAAGTAGCTCAAAGTTATGCAAAGTCTCTTTCTAAAAATCTCAATATTCTTTTAAAGCATATGTAGCAACTGTCCAGTCCCCCATAAAGTAATCATGTCTAACAATGGTTTCACACTACAAACTTTTTCAGCTCTGAACATTTAATCTGACCCTTATCTGACCTTGCTTCTAGGCAATGAGTTACAAAAAGCTAGTTGGGGGGCAGAAGGTATACACATTCAGTAGCCTTATGATAAGGCTCCATACTGTGCTCATTCAGCAGTATTAGTGTTAATGGTGCCTCCAGAGAAAGGTATAGAAACAAAGATTTTCCAAGGCCAGAGCATTAGTTTACATCATAACATTAGAGCATAATACACTGTGGGCCTAAAAATTCAATTGTCTGTCTTCCAGCAGTAGAAAGAGGAACAAAAGAAATGTTTCCACATTTTTATAAAAATAACAACGTGAAAAGCAGAGAACACAGTGAGGAATGTTTGGCAGTTCCTTTAAACAGAGTTGTTAGTTAACTTCTATAGTCTTAAAAATAATAATTATCATCTTTGAATGACAGTAAGAGAATTAAACCAATAAAAGGAACGGAATTACTCTGATACTCTTTAAAACTGTTTGCTTTACAAAAAAAAATAAAATTAAAATATTTTAAAATTCTTAATTTTTAAAAACCTAGAAAAAAAAGGAACACATTTTCAATACAGATGTTGAATTGGGTGTCACAGGGAGCTATGACCTCTGGCCACTCACTAAGACAGCTAAAACACTAATATCCAGGGGTTAAATGGCCTGACATTTTTTGAATGAATATATCTCCAGACAGCATTTTACAATAATAAATATGATTGGATAAAGTACATAAGAGGTAAGATAAATGCAGAATTTTTAAAGTAAAACTGGTCATTGTATGAGATAGAAAAATAAACATTTATGAAATAAAAATAATTTGTTTAACTATCAAATAAAAATACATTGTGTTTTTTTCTTTAAAGTTACCAGAGAAAACTTTTTAAAACATGAAGCAAAATCACAGGGCAGACAAAGAAAAATACAGCATTACTTTAAGCCAACAAGGCCTCAGCTTTGGATACTGAAACCGCCCTCTAGAATTTGGCTAAGGCTCAGTCCTCCATTTTGTCTGCCCTTGCCTATTTCAATGAAGATTCTGCCTCATTAATTTCATCATGGTCATTCAAAGTCCTGTTTTTTTCTCTTTCCCCATTTCTCGAAAATGACTACATCTCTTAGGGTTTGTTTCTTCCTAGATCATCATTTTCCTAAAAGTTGGCTCTTTTACCCAAGTTTCTACAAAAACTTTATGAACTAATAAAGATCTTTCTCAAAACAGAAGGACCCAAATCCACTCTGAGAAACTATCCTAAACAGCTTCCTAAATTCTGCCTGACTTGAAAGACTATCTGGAAAGATAAGGCAAAAAAGGCAGTTCCAAGTGGGAAAAGAATGGATTAACAGCCTTTCCTCTAGTCACCTAGGTATCTCTTTCCTAAGCAAACACCATACTTGAATGCCAAAACGTCAGATTCATACAATGAAAAATAACACAAAGTCAAGCTGAAAGGAAATTATTTATATATGTCACATGATTGCCATTTATGCGAACTAACTAGAATGGGAAAATAAGTATTTCCACAAGGTTAGAAGCTAGACAGAGACTAGATTTCTCAAAGAGGGCATTAAAGGTCCTGTACAATGGAATCTGATGCCATGTATCACTGACAAATGCGTCGAACCAAATACCTGAATAAAGAACCATTTTATCTACTTCAACTTCATGTCGAATTAATCTGATTATTAACAGATACACAAAATATTTTTTGAGTGGCTGCCAACAAAACCTGCTGTTTTTTAAGCAGGAGGAAAACTTCAATCTGTGTCCAGAGAGAAAGATGGCATCATCACTCATATGAATGAACATCTTCCCAACTCCAGCCACTGCCCTTGGCTCTCTACGTACAATGTAAAACAAGAGAAGGGATACAAAAGTTTTTCACTTTTTCATGTTCAATGGACTTTGCACAGCCCTGAGTTGAAATTTCATAGAATTAAACTTTTGCCAATAAATAGTAATAAATAGCCCAATACCCCAAGGCCTCAGAAAGCCTTGCTATAGAAAGCAACAGCAGAGAGAGTGTCTGGGAATGCCATCTGAGCCAATTCTCCCAAGAGGGCTTAGAAGGATATGGAAAACCGCTAGAGTCCTGGTGGCCAAAATAACATGTTTCAACTGTTCCAGATTTGTTTGTTTTTTTTAACACTTTATGGTTCTGATTTTTAATATTTCCCTGGAGAATACAAAACCAAAAGATTCTTTCTTCAATATACCATACACTAATGCACGAAAAAAGCTATTTGTTATATTCTTTTATTCTGCATTACACCCAAACATTGTATTTTACTCTGATCATTATCTCCACAAAATTCTAATTGCTAGCTAAATAAAGCCTAGTCTCTAGATACCAGTACTCCATACCTAACAAAAATGGCATTTTACAGAGCTTTTAGATACTATATCCCACGAAGCATTTGCAGCATAGAGGTGGCCAACATTCAGAAGCTAGATTTTCTTATACTGCCCAAGTGACCAGGAATAACCAAAACATTCTGAATGAATTAAGATTATTTATGGTCTGAAAAACACTTGAAGGTAAATCCCAGGAATACAAACAGAGGAAGGAAGAAAAAATTGAGCGTGGAATGCATTCTGTATCATCCAGAAATATTTGCTACAGTGAGTCCGTTTTCAAGGCAGATTCCTAGGTTTTTACTGCTTATAATGGAAACCTTGGAAAGAAGAAAAAGAGAAGAAACACCATTAAGAAAAAACCTTTAAAACTCTGTTTTCTCCCTTCTCGGGCAAAATAATTTATCTTTATCTCTATGCATTTCAAATGGTTCATGTTTTCTTTGTTCCTGATTATAAAATATATACAGAATCAATGTGTTATTTTCAATTATGTATCAAATGTATGTCAAAGACAGGAAGGCATCCCCTAAGAAGTAATGCATGTATATAAACTGAGAAAAAAAATCATGAGCTACTTTCAGTTAATCCAGTGATGATAAAAAAGCCAACAACTGATAGAAATTGTAGTGTACAGGGTTGTTTTGATAACGTTCAAACAATTCCATCTTTTTAAAAAAAGTGTTTATTTATTTATCTTGAGAGAGAAAGTACAAGCACGGAGGGGCAGAGAGAGAGGAAGAGGGAGAGAATCCCAAGCAGGCTCCCCGCTGTCAGTGCAAAGCCTGACACTGAGCTTGATCTCACAAACCGTGATATCGTGACCTGACCTGACCTAAAACCAAGAGTCAGATGCTTAAATGACTGAGCCACCCAGGCGCCCCCAATTCCATCTTTTAAATAATGTCTTTTGTGTTACTATCAACTCTGGATGCCAGAGTGGAAAGGGATGGGGTAAGGAGAGCTGTTTACAAAATACAAAACTTTTTAAAAAATTAAAGATTTGGTCCAAAAAAAAAATAAATAAAATAAAGATTTGGTCTAACTTAGACCTTATATTCTTTCTTCATTTCCTTTGTCTCCATTTTCTTTTGTGTGACAGAAGTTTTCTGTGATGTATATGTGTGTACTTTATTTTTTAAATTTTATTTCTCTTTTTTAAGTTTTTATTTTAATTCCAGTTAGTTAACATACAGTGTAATATTAGCTTCAGGTATACAATACAGTGATTCAACATTTCCCTACATCTCCAGGGCTCATCACAAGTGCACTCCTTAATCGCCATCATCTATTTAACCCACCCCGTCATCTCCCTTCTGGTAACCATCAGTGCGTTCTCTATAGTTACCAGTCTGTTTTCTTGGCTTGTCTGTCTGTTTCTCGCTCTCTTTTCTTTTGCCCTTGCTCATTTGTTTTGTTTACAGGCACGCTTTAACAACATGATGAAAGCTATAAATTCTCTCTGGAGGAAAATGCACATACATTGACAATCTTGTACTCACTTTAAGGTGTTATGTTTTCTGTTTTACCTTTTTTGTTTTTAACAAATGAAGAATACTATAATGAGCTTCGAAAAAGGAAGGATAATTTATTTTACCACTCCAGTGACATATAAGACACAATTTGATTTTTCCACCATAGCATGAGCATTATAAAAAAAAAAAATCCTAACCTTGACCACATCTATTTTTCGTACCTTTATGAGAGGATTCTGATTTTGAGAAATGACGTGTGGAATTATGCTGGTTTGTAACATGAGTGTAATCCAAATCCTCAGCTTCTGTCATGGTAGGCGGTGGTGGCCTGAAGGGAAGTCAGAATTTAAAGAGACAGTCTAAGTCGTGGTGACTACAGAGCCACCTCCCAATGAACTGCAGGATAAAAACTTTTTTTTTTTTTTTTTTTTTTTTTGGTAGAAATGCAAAGCCACAGGGTAGCAGAATTCTCATCTTAGTTCCTGGCCTGTTGCATAACCTTGGGAGTAAATTATTTTAGCTTACTGTAACCTTTGATGCACATAACTCAATAAAAACAAATATTTACTGAACACCTAATATGTGTGGGGCACTGTGCTAAGGGCTAGGGAAGCAAAGATTATTGAGATGTGTGACTGCTGCTGTTAATGAGAAATTTACTTTGTTTTGGCAAGCTTTATGAAGAAAAAGAGGGCGAAAGGAAAGAGCAGAAGGGAAGTAATAAAGAAAGTTAAGGAAAGAAAAAAAAAAGGGAGGACAGGTGTCACGTAAGGCGGGAGGAGAGCGAAGTAGGAGTGGGCAGGGAGAGGACAAGGGTCAGCATATAAAATTTAGAGCAAAGTTCCTAATTCCACTAGGTGGCAAAGCAGAGCTTACAGAAGGAAAGGACAGTCACACATTGGCAATTTTTCATGTCAAAAGAAGACAAAATATAAAAAAAAACAAAGGGAAATTTTTCCTACTCTAAAATTTTCTTTTTAATTTTTTTTTAACGTTTATTTATTTTTGAGACAGAGAGAGACAGAGCATGAACAGGGGAGGGTCAGAGAGGGAGGGAGACACAGAATCTGAAACAGGCTCCAGGCTCTGAGCAGTCAGCACAGAGCCCGACGCGGGGCTCGAACTCCCGGACCGCGAGATCGTGACCTGAGCCGAAGTCGGACGCTTAACCGACTGAGCCACCCAGGCGCCCCTCCTACTCTAAAATTTTTATTATTCTAAAACTAAACATAGTTTAGTTTGACATTGATGAAGATGAAGAACAAAATCTCTCCTTTTTTTGGTTGTTGCTTCTCAAAGGTACACTTAAATGTTGTGTTAAAGCATGGAACCAGATAGGTAACATAATGTGTCAAATATCTAACCATGTTGTACGATGCTTTTTGTAGCTGGAAGGCATAAGTATACTGCAATTCAGAAAGTTATGGTAACCTTGGTACAAAGTCTCTTTCATAGAAGAATATAGACACGTGATTTCAAACTTCTCACTCTGTCCCTAAGCAATAGGTCTCTCCTTGGGTATTCAGTGTCTGCAACAGGTCACCACAGGATACAAACTTGTGTATATACTGAGGACTGTGGTATGGGTTCTACTCAGATGATGTCAATTAACTTTCAGGACAAGCTGCATGGTAACTGTCATACACATATTTTAGAGTTAAATTAGGTGAGATGAAGTAAGTTATCTGTCCAAGCACACACCGTTGTTAAGTGGCAGGGCTGGGACTCAAACTCACCTGGACTTCAAAATTTGTGCTATTTACTATGCTATGGTCTGCTACATAGATGTGTATTTTTATCAGCAGTAGTATCTGCATCCAAGACTATACACACATATGCATATGTGTGTACATGTGTGTGTGGATATATATATATATCCATATATATACACACATATGTATATATGTATACATATGTGTGTATATATATGCACATATATGTGTGTATATATACATTTATGTACATATATACACGTATACATATACACAGATGCACATATATGTACACATATACACACATACATATGTATATATATACATATATATATAGTCTGTATATTATACTTTTAAATGGTATTTGGCTTATATTTTAATACTTTCATGCATTTATTATACACATACAATTAATGTAAGCATAATAAATGATATGGTATTTTTCATTTTTCTTATTTTTCACTTTGAACTATGTGTTTAACAAATATTAAATATTAAATAGTGTTTTTCTTTTGTTATCGACTGACATAACATTTACCTTAAAAAGCAGTGTTATAAGTTGGCAGGAAGAGTTGAGACAAACAATCTGAACTAGAATTAAGAAACTCAACTTCAAAAAACAGGTGGTTAAAGAAGTAACTTAGACCCAAGAAAAAGGGATTGGGAATCAGGGAGCAGAGCCTCATCTCTACATTTTTGCAAACTCTTATATCAAATGATCAAAACCCAGAAAAACAAAAGCCAAATGGGACTCCTAAAAATAAACAAACAAACATTACTACCTCACGATCAATTCCTCATCAAGGAAAAGGATGTCAACATGTGCAACACTGCACAGAACTCCCACACATCCACTAGGGTAAAACAAGTCAATCTAGAATGCCCTCAGTTCTCTTTGCATGCTGTTCTCCTTAGTTTCTGATTATACAGAGGACAAATCTTGGCTTATGGCATTCAGTGATGCCTATCAAACAGATTCACTGCACTGGAGATAGTTGTTTTAAAGTGAAGGGTATTCACATCCAAAATTAGAAAAATCCTGTTAACCAACAGTTTGTTTTATAGTTTTGTATGTATTGGGAGTACCTGTTTCCTGTTGTTCTCATGAAATGACATACATGTTTAAGTTAGCAATACAGGCAAAATACCTTTCAGAATTTACTCAGAAGTCATTGAAGAAGCCCTCCTAGATACCAGACTAGGCTGTTTCCTTCTTTCCTTATGATACCATGCACTTTTCATCCAAAGCATTCAACATAATGGTTATTTGTATAATTGCTTAGATGATAAATTTCATGAGAACAGGAAGCAGTTCTTTCTTGGTAACTGCTGCTTACTCTAAGATAAAGTTTTCTCTTTTCTGAGAGAAAAAATGTAAATAAAACACCAGGTAGTAGTATCAGTATAAAATACTATACTTAAAAGATTTTAGAACTTGGTTGAAACTTTTTCCAGTTACAAAGAGTTGAAGTTAATTCAGATTGCCAGCTGATACTCCCATTTCCTTAGATAGAGTAATGGACAAAGAAACTGATTCTTGACCATGAATGTTATAAGCTCCTCCCAATAACTTGTCTTCCCTCTACTACTATTATCACTGCACTGAAGTAAACTTCTAGACCTAGGAAGCTCCATGTTTTTCAATCCCTGAAACCATCTCTTTCTGTACAAATAGCTAACTAAATCTACTATAATTAAATGTGAAGGAGAAAGAAAAAGGGGAAAAAATGTGAAAGAGGAAACCATAGACTCTAATCAGAAAGCATATATTCCAGTATTAGTTGTATAAGGCAACCATAATACTAGGCTTAATTTCTAACTATGAAAATAGAGATTTCATAAAATTCTAATTTTTTTTTGTTACCTGTATCTATATCTGTATCTACACAAAAAATCTTTCTGTAAGTGATACTTAAAGACAAATGTTTCTCTCCAGTCAGTTCTACCAGTCATAGGTCACTTTCATTCATTTATAATAGCCATTTTTAATACAGGATCATTTGATTATCCATTCTTTCAATATGCCAAATATTTTTAAAAGTACGTATTATATTTCAAAAACTTGTTTTCAACTTTAATACATCTTTTTAAATAGCCATTACAGATTGTTCTATCATATCTGATATGAAAATTATTAGTGTTCTAAAGAGCCCACAAGTTTTGAAGACTGCAGAGTAAGCCTAAAGATTTTAATTCAGCTGACTAAAGAAAGCATAATAAACCACACCTATTAACCTACTGAGAACAGATGAGTTACTCCTTTTTTAACTTGGATATTGCAGGGATGAAAATAAAAGTACATAATTATAAAGTATGCCATAAAGAAACCTC